>NW_028227264.1:105284724-105884724 GCF_978045245.1 Mus caroli | reverse complement strand
CTTAGAGAAAATATATCTGTGAGTCAAGAGGAGATGTAGAAATCTCTGTAACTCCTCATCAATATTTCCATGTACCTATAACCACTCCAAAAATAACAAAATCCGTGTGATATGCTCTATTCTTTCCAGGTTATGAAGTTGCTATGGGACATATGAATTGGTAGTGTGCCTTTCCCTACATTAAATATGGATTTCAATAGAAAAAAACAAACTTCTTTAAAACTTATCTTTCTTCTCCGGATCTTCCTCTCATCCATCTGTGCAAAAAATCGTTTACTAATGAATGCCTCTGCTCACTATCATAGTCTCAAATATTGCACAGTTTCTGGTATTTGTGGCACCTTATGTTAGTCATTGAGGACACAATAATTCTAGAGATCATGTTGAGGAAACCAAAACGATTAACTTTGGAATGGGGTTTAAGTATGAATATCAGTAAGTACAATCAAAACAAAATATTTACACTACAAATGGAATTGTCATCAATCCTTCATATTTTGTAAAGGAGTGGTTCTCAACTATCCCAATGCTATGGCTCTTTAATGCAGTTTCTCATGTTGGAGAGATCCACAACTATAAATTATTTTTGTTACTACTTCATAACTGTAATTTTGCTGCTGTTGTTCATCATTATGTAAATATCTATGTTTTTCAATGATCATGGGTGAGCCTCACAAAAAGATCATTTGGCTCCTAAAGGGATCATAATCTACAGGCTGAAAATCACTGCTGTAAAGAAATTAAGATTTGCACTGTATCTTATTCATTATAATTGGACTAAAGTATTAACTTGCAGTGTAATTTGGCAGGATGTCATCCTCCATTACAACTCTCATTCTCAAACCATGGAATAAAGTTTTACTGGGAAAAGAAGAAATAACAAGAAGTGAATGGAGTATATATGTATATATATATACATATATATATACATATATATACATATATATACCCTTAGCTATCTAGCTATCTTCTTAATATTTTCCAGCCCTAGTATTTCTAGGGCAAAATAGGAATGTTGTAGAAGGACAACCACTGACCCAGAAGTGATGGCCAGTATTGAATCTTGAAGTAACCTCTATTCTAGTGCCTAAACCAAATGGACAATCACTATCAAATAATGCCAAACTGTATGCCACAAAGTTTGGATTCAGATCTATTAGGTAGACTCCTAGAAGATGGATAGGAGGCTAGACAAGTGCAGAACTCTTTTGACTGACTCCATTATAAAATAACCAGCCATTTTTGGATCAAGTTTATTAGCACCTCTTTTTCATCTTGCTTGGTACATTACAAAGGAAAAGGAGCAAATACAAATTCTAGCGTTTTGCATCTTTGCTGTTGAGGAACTGAAGAACTTTCTCCCTAACAAAATCTTTTTCTTTTTTTTAGAAGGAAGCAAGTTCATGTGATGAGGACAGGTAAGTCATACATTCAGACATACTCAAATCATTAAGATCTTAGAGATAAACAAAATGAAAAATTATCCCTACCTTCCTTGCAACTAACTCCTCAACAGACACTCTCTTTCTCCCTCCTGCTGCTAAGACCTTTTAAATGTCTCCACTTTCTGACAGGCCTATGGTTCTATCCTTGTGCAATGTGCTCATTCACTCTGAGTAAGCCTTCAGGGGATTGTTTCAATCTCTTTCCATTCTAAAATGCAGTTTCTTAGAAATGAGTATCAAATGGGACTTGTTTGGCTCAATTAGAACCACCTGAAACAGTTGGCTGTCACCAGAAGTCGGTATCACAGCATACAGATGGCCAGTTGTAAGGAAGAGGGCTATTTATAGAAAGGAAGAAATTGTCATAAGTAAGAGAGACAAACAAAATATTTCTGAGACAAACAGCCTTCTTTTTGCAATTTTTGCTCATGGCACCTTTCATTTCCAGGTGGCTACTGCTTTTATTCTGGCATTTATCCAGAATATTTGCAAGTCTTTTTCATACTCCTGGATCACCGTCTAGGAATTTTACTTGTCCCCAAGAATACAGATAATGTTGACTTCTGCATCGAATTACTATTGCATCTCTCACTCCCAAGTTTCAGGTTTGTCAAATGCCAGAGAACCTGGGGAGAGAGGAAAAAAAAAGAAAAGAAAAGAAAATTCTTGATGGTGTCAGAAGTGTCAAAGAGCTGGAAGTAGGTGGGCTGAAACAGATCTGCTCTGGGAGCCTTCTTAATAAGAATTCTTGTATTTCAGCCAGATTAAGCTGGTTTTTACTAAAGCTCCTTTTCTTCTTTTCTGAGGTCTGTCTGATATCATACCACAAGTAATTTTCAGTCCTCTCCAGAAATACTCTCACAATTCTCACACTCTAACTCTCTTTTCTCAACTCCACCCAACAAGTACACTGAAAATTGAACTCTGAGTGTTATCGTTTGACAATTAACAGTTTACCTGAGTGCACCGAGATCAAAATTAACCCGAACATAGTCATTTGATTTCTGGACAGAGACTCTGGAGGGCTGCATGACATATTGTGAAACAAATCGAATAAAATGAGCTCAAGCCCTGCCTAAGTTAATAAAATTATGTGGAAACAAACATGCAGTCTTGAAAACAATTCTACCTTTGTATATCCTTAAAAGAATCAACATCTGTTCCTCAAACCATTACTTCTAAATCCCATTAATAAGAGCTTTTGTTGTGGGGTACCCACTAGAGAAGACCAATCATACATGATTTCAAGCCAGTAGAAAGTCATTATGAACCTGGATAGCAACTACACTGGGTATTTGGGACCCAGTGCAATCTCAAGAGTCTCTCAGGATAAGATTTTAGGCACACATACACGCACAAAATTCGCACATCCTGGCATCCTGTGTTGACATACTTCAGTAAGCAATAATGATTAACCAAGGGTGAGTGATCTACAGGACTTTCCCAGATCTATGGACTTTAATAGACTAGGTCTTTGTTCTCAGGTGAACAAGTATTATTGCCTGTGTGATGGATTGCAAGGCTGTTAGCTGAATGGTATGGTTATCATAGCTTCTCTTATGCTAAAATCTAGGATCTAGACTCTTACACTTTGACATGGTTTGAAATTTAGAAACTGATGTCTGAAAATATTATTACTGAAGGGATAGATTTTTTAGTACCAAGAAAACCAATATAAATAATATTAAGTAGGCCCCTGGGTAATACTGGTAGATCTCCCTGAAAAAGGGAAATAAAATAGTTTTTGTGGGTAGACTGGGGAAGGTGGGGATGAGAACAGGAGGGATCAAGAAGGTGATGGAGGGACAGAGGGAGAAAATATGGGGAGAAAAAACTGGAATTGGGGAATATGGCAGGGATGAAGAAATCTAGTGCAATGGAAACTTTCTGAAATCTGAGGATGACCCTAGTGAGGACTCCTGTGATGGAGGATACAGAGCCTGAGGTAGTCATCTACTGTAACCAGGCAAGATTTCCAGTGGTGAGAATGGGACAAGAACCCAGCCACAGAACCTTCAACCTACATCCTATCCTACCTGTAAGATGTGCTGGGGTAGTGATGGCACAGAATCTGTGCAAGTGGCCATCCAATGACTGGTCTAACTTTAGTACCACATCAAGAGAGAGAGAGAGGGAGAAAATCCATGCTTGACACTGCCTGGATAGACAGGAACTAGAAGTTGGGTAGCCCAACAACCTAGGATACTGGCAGGAGGAGAAGGAGGAGGAGGAATAGAAGGATGAGGAGGAGGGAAGGAAGAAGAAGAAAAGAAAATTAAGGTTTTACCACAGCATCTGGGGGAGCCATCTTGGGTTCCCAGATTCCACTGAGACTGGTCAGCGCAGGTGAGAGTGTGGACTGCAGAGGCTAACAGCTTCTGGGACAGGCAGAAGCCACAGAGCTTCTGGGGCAGACATAGTTTTGGGCTACAGACACCCAGGCACCTTCACTGCCAGAGGAGAGGTGTTTGCCCCGACTGGGAGGGCTTTGCCACAACATCTGGGGGGAGCCATCTTGGTTCTGGGACTCCACAGAGACTAGTCTGGGGAGGGGAGAGTGTGGACTACAGAAGCTAACAGCTTCTGGGACAGGCAGAAGACACAGAGCTTCTGGGGCATAATGCATTTCGGGCTACAGACACCTGGGCACCTTCCTGCAAGACGAGAGCTGTCCGCCCCTCCCTAGAGGGCTTTGCCACAACATCTGGGGGAGCCATTTTGGTTCTGGGACTCTGACAAGACTAGTCTGCACAGGTGAAAGTGTGGACTGCAGAAGCTACACAAATTCTGGGACAAATCCTGTTTCGGGCCTTCATCTTCTGCCAGGAGGCAGGTCCGAACGCCAGATATCCGTCCCCCTTCCATGCAAGAGGAGGGCTTGCCTGCAGAGAGTGCTCTAATCACTGAAACTCAGGAGAGAGCTAGTCTTCCAGGTCTGCTGATATAGGCTAACAGAATCATGAGAGGAACAAGCTCTAACCAGAGACAACTATAACAACTAACTCCAGAGATTACCAGAGGGCAAAAGGCAAATGTAAGAATCTTACAAACAGAAACCAAGACCAATCACAATCATTAAAAACCCAGCAGTCCCACCCCAGCCAGTCCTGGACACCCCAACACACCCAAAAAAGCTGGACCTGGATTTAAAAGCATATCTCATGATGATGATAGAGGACATCAAGAAGGACTTCAATAACTCACTTAAAGAAATACAGGAGAACACTGCTAAAGAGTTACAAGTCCTTTAAGAAAAACAGGAAAGCACAACCAAAGAGGTAGAAATCCTTAAAGAAAAACAGGAAAACACATCCAAACAGATGATGGAAATGAACAAAACCATAATAGACCTAATAAGGGAAGCAGACACAATAAAGAAAACCCAAAGTGAGGCAATGCTGGACATAGAAACCCTGTAAAGAAACCTGGAGCCATAGATGTGAGCATCAGCAACAGAACACAAGAGATGGAAGAGAGAATCTCAGGTGTAGAAGATTCCATAGAGAACATCGGCCCAACAATCAAAGAAAATAAAAAATGCAAAAAGATCCTAACTCAAAATATCCAGGTAATCCAGGACACAATGAGAAGACCAAACCTACGGATAATTGGAGTTGATGAGAATAAAGATTTTCAACTTAAAGGGCCAGCAAACATCTTCAACAAAATTATAGAAGAAAACTTCCAAAACCTAAAGAAATACATGCCTATGAACATACAAGAAGCCTACAAAACTCCAAATAGACTGGACCAGAAAAGAAATTCCTCCCAACACATAATAATCAGAACAACAAATGCACTAAATAAAGATAGAATATTAAAAGCAGTAAGGGAAAAAGGTCAAGTAACATATAAAGGTAGGCCTATCAGAATTACACCAGACTTTTCACCAGAGACTATGAAAGCCAGAAGATCCTGGACAGATGTTATACAGACACTAAGAGAACACAAATTCCAGCCCAGGCTACTATACCCAGCCAAACTTTCAA
Organism: Mus caroli; assembly: GCF_978045245.1. Classification (NCBI taxonomy): domain Eukaryota; kingdom Metazoa; phylum Chordata; class Mammalia; order Rodentia; family Muridae; genus Mus; species Mus caroli. Next base: position 105,879,290 of record NW_028227264.1, on the reverse strand, counting down.
TTACCATAGGTGGAGAAACCAAAGTATTCACAAACAAAACCAAATTCACACAATATCTTTCCACAAATCCAACCCTTCAAAGGATAATGAAGGGAAAACACCAACACAAACATGAAAATTACACCCTGAAAAAACTAGAAAGTAATCCTTTAACAAAACTAAAAGAAGACAGCCACAAGAACAGGTTCCCAACTTTAACAACAAAAATGACAAGAAGCAACAATTACTTTTCTTTGATTTCTCTTAACATCAATGGATTCAATTCTCCAATAAAAAGACATAGACTAACAGACTGGCTACTCAAACAGGACCCGATATTTTGATGCTTACAGAAAACACACATCAGAGATAAAGACAGACACTACCTCAGAATGAAAGGCTGGAAAACAATTTTGCAAGCAAATGGTCCGAAGAAACAAGCTGAAGTAGCCATTCTAATATCGAATAAAATCGACTTCCAACCTAAAGTATTCAAAAAAGACAAGGAGGGGCACTTCATACTCATCAAAGGTAAAATCTTCCAAGAGGAACTCTCGATTCTGAATATCTATGCTCCAAATGCAAGGGCAGCCACATTCATTAAAGAGACTTTAGTAAAGCTCAAAGCACACATTGCACCAAACACAATAATAGTGGGAGACTTCAACACACCAATTTCATCAATGGACAGATTATGGAAACAGAAACTAAACAGGGACCCAGTGAAACTAACAGAAGTTATGAAACAAATGGACTTAACAGATATCTACAGAACATTTTATCCTAAAACAAAAGGATATACCTTCTTCTCGGCACCTCATGGGACCTTCTCCAAAATTGACCATATAATTGGTCACAAAACAGGCCTCAACATATACAAAAATATTGAAATTGTCCCATGCATCCTATCAGATCACCATGGGCTAACACTGATCTTCAATAACAACATAAATAATAGAAAGCTAACATTCACATGGAAACTGAACAACACTCTTCTCAATGATAACTTGGTCAAGGAAGGAATAAAGAAAGAAATTAAAGACTTTTTAGAGTTTAATGAAAATGAAGCAGCAACATACCCAAACTTATGGGACAAAATAAAAGCATTTCTAAGAAGAAAACTCATAGCTATGAGTGCCTCCAAAAAGAAACTAGAGAGAGCACACACTAGCAGCTAGACAACACACCTAAAAGCTCTAGAAAAAAAAGGAAGCAAATTTACCCAAGAGGAGTAGAAGGCAGGAAATAATCAAACTCAGGGGCAAAATCAACCAAGTAGAAAAAAGAAGAACTTTTCAAAGAACCAACCAAACGAGGAGCTGGTTCTTTGAGAAAATCAACAAGATAGATAAACCCTTAGCCAGACTCACTAGAGAGCATAGGGACAGCATCCTAAGTAACAAAATCAGAAATGAAAAGGGAGACATAACAGCAGATCCTGAAGAAATCCAAAACACCATCAGATCTTTCTACAAAAGGCTATACTCAACAAAATTGGAAAACCTGGCTGAAATGGACAAATTTCTAGAGTGATACCAAGCAACAAAGTAAAATCAGAATCAGGTTAATAATCTAAACAGTCCTATATCCCCTAAAGAAATAGAAGCAGTCATTAATAGTCTCCCAACCAAAAAATGCCCAGGACCAGATGGGTTTAGTGCAGAGTTCTATCAGACCTTCAAAGAAGATCTAATTCCAGTTCTGCACAAACTATTCCACAAAATAGAAGCATAAGGTACCCTACCCAATTCATTTTATAAAGCCACAGTTACTCTGATACCTAAAGCACAAAAAGACCCAACAAAGATAGAGAACTTCAGACCAATTTCCCTTATGAATATCAATGCAAAAATACTCAATATGTGGAAATCCATCAACATAATTATATAAACAAACTCAAAGACAAAAACCACATGATCATCTCGTTAGATGAGGAGAAAGTATTTGACAAAATCCAACACCCATTCATGATAAAAGTCTTGGAAAGATCAGGAATTCAAGGCCCATACCTAAACATGATAAAAGCAATCTACAGCAAACCAGTAGCCAACATCAAAGTAAATGGTGAGAAGCTGGAAGCAATCCCACTAAAATCAGGCACTAGACAAGGCTATCCACTCTCTTCCTTGCCTATTCAACATTGTACTTGAAGTCCTAGCCAGAGCAATTCGACAACAAAAGGAGATAAAGGGGATACAAATTGGAAAGGAAGAAGTCATAATATCACTTTTTACAGATGATGATAGTATATATAAATAACCCTAAAAATTCCACCACAGAACTCCTAAACCTGATAAACAGCTTCACTGAAGTAGCTGGATATAAAATTAACTCAAACAAGTCAATGGCCTTTCTCTACACAAAGGATAAACAGGCTGAGAGAAATTAGGGAAACAACACACTTCTCAATAGTCACAAATAATATAAAATATCTTGGCGTGACTCTAACTAAGGAAGTGAAAGATCTGTATAATAAGAACTTCAAGTCTCTGAAGAAAGAAAAAAAGAAGATCTCAGAAGATGGAAAGATCTCCCATGCTCATGGATGGGCAGGATCAATATAGTAAAAATGGCTATCTTGCCAAAAGCAATCTACAGATTCAATGCAATCCCCATCAAAATTCCAACTCAATTCTTCAATGAATTGGAAAGGGCAATCTGCAAATTCATCTGGAATGGGAAAAAACCTAGGATAGCAAAAATTCATCTCAATGATAAAAGAACCTCTGGTGGAATCACCATGCCTGACCTAAAGCTGTACTACAGAGCAATAGTGATAAAAACTGCATGGTACTGATATAGTGACAGACAAGTAGACCAATGGAATAGAATTGAAGACTCAGAAATAACCCCCCACACCTATGGTCACTTGATCTTTGACAAGGGAGCTAAAACCATCCAGTGGAAAAAGACAGCATTTTCAACAAATGGTGCTGGCACAACTAGCTGTTATAATGTAGAAGAATTTGAATTGATCCATTTCTATCTCCTTGTACTAAGGTCATATCTAAGTGGATCAAGGAACTCCACATAAAACCAGAGACAGTGAAACTTATATAGGAGAAAGTAGGGGAAAGCCCCAAAGATATGGGCATAGGGAGAAAATTCCTGAATAGAACAGCAATGGCTTGTGCTGTAAGATCGAGAATAGACAAATGGGACCTCATAAAATTGCAAAGCTTCTGTAAGGCAACAGACACTGTCAATAAGACAAAAAGGTCACCAACAGATTGGGAAAGGATCTTTACCTGTCCTAAATCAGATAAGGGACTATTATCCAATATATATATAAAGAACTCAAGTAGGTGGACTCCAGAATATCAAATAACCCCATTAAAAATGGGGCTCAGAGCTAAACAAAGAATTCTCACCTGAGGAGCACTGAATGGCTGAGAAGCACCTGAAAAAATGTTCAGCACCCTTAATCATCAGGGAAATGTAAATCAAACCAACCCCAAGATTCTACCTCACACCAGCCAGAATAGCTAAGATCAAAATTTTAGGTGACAGCAGATGCTTGCGAGGATGTGGAGAAAGAGGAACACTCCTCCATTTTTGGTAAAATTGCAAGCTTTTACAACCACTCTGGAAATCAGTCTGGCGGTTCCTTAGAAAATTGGACATAGTACTACCAGAGGATCCCACAATACCTCTCCTGGGCATATATCCAGAAGATGTTCCAACTGGTAAAAAAGGACACATGCTCCACTATGTTCATAGCAGCCTTATGTATAATAGCCAGAAGCTGGAAAGAACCCAGATGCCCATCAACAGAAGAATGGATACAGAAAATGTGGTACATTTACACAATGGAGTACTACTCAGCTATTAAAAAGAAGGAATTTATGAAATTCCTAGGCAAATGGATGGACCTGGAGGGCATCATCCTGAGTGAGGTAACCCAATCACAAAAGAACTCACATGATATGTACTCACTGATAAATGGATATTACCCCAGATATTTAGAAACTCAATATGAACTAAGACCAAAATGTAGACAGTTTGCCCTTCTTAGAATTGGGAACAAAACACCCATGGAAGGAGTTACAGAGACAAAGTTTTTAACTGAGACGAAAATTTGGACCATCGAGAGACTGCCATATCTGGGGATACATTCCATAATCAGCCTCCAAATGCTGACACCATTGCATACACTAGCAAGATTTTGCTGAAAGGACCCAGATATAGCTGTCTCTTGTGAGACTATGCCGGGGCCTAGCAAACACAGAAGTGGATGCTCACAGTCAGCTATTGGATGGATCAACGGACCCCCAATGGGGGAGCTAGAGCAAGTACCCAAGGAGCTAAAGGGATATGCAACCCTATACGTGGAACAACAATATGAAGTAACCAGTACCCCCTGGAGATTGTGTCTCTAGCTGCATATGTATCAGAAGATGGCCTAGTTGGCCATCAGTAGAAAGAGAGGCCCATTGGTCTTGCAAACTTTATATGCGTCAGTACAGGGAAAAGCCAGGGCCAAGAAGTGGGAGTAGAGGGGTAGGGGAGTGAGGGGGAGGTATCATTGGAAATGTAAATGAAGAAAATAACTAATTAAAATAAAATAAAATTAAAAAAAGAGAAGAAAATTAAAAAGTGATGAAATGATTCCTAATGATATTCTGATATACTCATAGACCAATGCCTAACCTTGTTGTCATCAAATTAACTTCCTCCAGCTGCTGATGTGTACTGATTAAGGGATCCATAGCCAAACATAACACAATGGAGCACTGGGAGCCCTGATAAAGATGGTGAGGAAAGATTGTAGGAGCCAGAGGGTTGAGGACACCAAAAGAACACTGGCTACAAAGTCAAGTAAGCAGGACTCAGTGGCTCAAAGAAGCTGAAGAAGCGATCATGGAGCCCTTGTGCATCTGTGCTATGTGCTTTGCATATATGTTATGTGTTATGGTTATTTAGCTTGTTCTTTTTTGTGTTGGACTCACAAGAATGAAAATAGTGGTATCTCTGATGTTTTTGGCAGTTCCTGGGACACTTTTCCTCCTAAGAGGTTGCCTTGTTTAGCCTTTATATGAAGGTCTGTGCCTAGTCTTATTTCATCTTTTTATGCAGTGTCGCGTGATATGCTTGGAGTCCTGTTCTTTTCTGAATGGCAATAGGGGAGCAATGGGTCTAAGAGAGAAGGGTAGGGAGGACGCAGGAGGAGTGAAGGAAGGAGAAACTGTAGTTGGGATGTATTGTATGAGAGAAAAATGAATACACAAAAATAAAATATATAAATAAATGATTTTCAATGAATTAGTCCTTTAAGGAAATGCATGTGTAAGTATTTATGGATGGGCCATGCTCATCTTGACAGATATAGTATAACAGTATTCTTGCTTCTATAGACCAGTGGTTTGTAATAATGCTTTGCAGGGTCTTTTCAAGTTGACATGCATAACAAAATAGACAGCACAACTCATAAATAATATGGCACCTTGATATATACACAAATGATGTAATTTAAAGGAAAAATAACCTGGACAGTGTTCAATATTATTTAGACATATTTGTGTCTTGAGTGCATGAGTATTGATCTAGCTCAAAATGAGAAATTAGAGTGTTCACAAAGATGCTTCTCTTGTTTGTTGATTTATAATAAAGACTGCACAACTTAATAATATGTTGCTATCAGGTCCAGGAGACTGTTTTAGATTATGAGTTAGCAATTCTTAGGGCAAAATTCAATTTAAATACAAATTACATCTGGATAATATTCTTCATTTTTTACATAGATCTTTCTTCCTTCACCTTGTCTGCTGCTAGTATTTGTTTGTTTCTCAAGAGGACATTCCAATATGCATCCCAACATATCCCAAGAAAGATTTTGTATATATTAAATAAAAAGAAGTCTTTATAAAATTTGTACAGATGATTGCTACACAAATGCAGACACATCTTTTCAAAATCAATTTAGTTAAGCTAAGAAAAAAAACTGAACATTATTTGAATATGGGAATGGGTGGGTAGGGAAGTGGGGGGGTATGGGGGACTTTTGGGATAGCATTGGAAATATAATTGAGGTAAATACGTAATAAAAAATATTAAAAATTAAAAAAAATTTTTCATCATGAAATATATATATATAAAGAACTCAAAAAAATCTTTAAAACAATAGCTTACAAATCAGGCAACTATGGGGTTGGAAAATGGCTCAGTAGTTATACTTGTTTACTGCTTTGAAAAATATTGTTGTTCACTTCCCAGCACCCACAAAAAGCAGCTCACATCAGCTTTTAATCTATATCCAAGGGATCTGACATCATCTTCTAGATTCTGAGAGCAACAACACTCATTTCGAAAATACACACACACACACACACACAGACACACACACACAATTAAAGAATACTAAAGCTAAATCCTTAACTATAACAATAACAAAAAGTCTGCAACAAAACAACATGTTATACCAGAAGAACAATTTTAGTGTTAAAATTACATAAGTGGCATATAGCCCATATAGGGAGAAAATTAAGTGTTTTGCCATGGTTTAGTGGTTGCTGTTTTATAAAATTATTATTATTTGATAGTGTATGACCTTGATCTGGCTCTCTTGTTTCCCAGAGCTCCAGTTTGCTCATCTGATGACAGAGAGTATTAGCTTTTGCCAAGCAGATCCCTCCTGATCGTAAGGTGCATTTTCAGTATGTTAATGATGATTTACTCGCATAAGGAGAGAAATGAACATATATATCATCAAAAGCATAAGCTCAACTCCCAACAACATTACAGTGAAGAATGAACAAAGGGTGAGGGGTTTCTGCAGAAAGCACATCACCCTCTATGAAAAGGTATCTTCAATTTATTTTTAAGAAATAATATATTTTAATTATCCCACAGGTTGTAATTTGTCACTTTCTACTGTGTTTTCATAAGTAGATCATAGGTTTTATGCCATTTTTTACTCTAAAGAGTTAAGAATTTATAAAATTGAGATGTAGTTTAAAAGTATACAAAGGCAGTAGGTGACCTAAAATTGTTTAGAATGCATTTGTGTTCCATTTTAAGAAGCATAGTATGTCAGAGAAGAGTAACTAATGGCTTGCCTGGGGGCAACTTTAACTTATGCACCAATGGCACTTACAAGATTCACATGACATTTGGTATAGTTATTATTTTTCTATTTCTATCCAAAAGCAAACATAGCAGGATCCTCTTAAAACTTAGTCCTGTTAAATCAATGCTGGATTTCTCTTTGCTCCTGAAGGCCATGATACTAACACAATATTATCATTGTTATGGGAGAAACTGGGGCTGATTCTGGCTTCAAAAATGCCCAGATAATTTTGTCTCTGCCAAACAAATCATTTAGCATATTACAACCATAGCCTTACTTGGACGAACCCTGTCTTTTGAGACTGTTCAGGAATAAAACATAAGCCACCTGCTCAATCAACAAAAGCAATCAGAGAGAAATGAAGTCAAGCTTCACTACAAATAAAGGTTAGGACAATAACATCTGGGGAGGAAGTAACACCAAGCGCTCTCTTGAGAATTATTTTGAGAACAAAGGAAAGCAATTTAGCCCTTTTAGAGGAAGAACACCCTAATAAGACTTCAATAATGAAGAAATGAGTGTCTTGAGGCTTAAGTGAGGTAGTTCATCAAAGTCCTGGCAGTGAATATTAAAACTGCCATGCTTTGAACACTTATATCCCTACTCAACTCACATAATAATTACAAAGCATCTACCTCATGTCAGTCACTCCTACACATGAAAAAATCTGCTCTGTAGGTTAAAAAATGTGAGAAAACTCACGCAGAACATACTAGGAGAATGAAGAGTAATAGTTGAACAGATCCAGAAGCATCAAGAACAAGTTTCAGAAAAGATTAGTTACCAACTCTTAGGAAATTAAGTCTTCTTAAGAGAAAAAAATTAACTTTCATTAAAGCAAGATAAATCCAGAAAGACATTAGGAAAAATAGAGTATATATAAAGCAAGGAAGAGATCTCAGGTTACAGAGGCAACATTAGATTTTTCTAAGCATTATAGATTAGTCTGGTCTCTCTCAGCAGGCCCTGGAGAAAATATGTAGAAGATAATAGGATTTATATTTTCCAAGATTTTCTTTCCGTTCAAGCTTAACATTCAGTTAATACACTCAACAAAAGTTTACTGCACATCTACTGGGAGCAATGTACTCATTGCTCTATGAAATAAGAATACAACAGTAACTAGTAAATTTGGGGTCATTGTTTTCATGAAGATTACAGTTCCTTTAAGGACAGTAGTAGCTACTCATTGGGAGACTGTTTAACCACGATGAAAATATGTGCAGTTAAATTAAGAATGCTCGCTCAGCGATAGACAAGAAGAAAGGCTGTTAGTGATTAAGAATGAATGAGACAAGATTGACTAATTCTGATGTATGAAACCCAGGTATTACTTTCTGACAATAACTATGAATCAGATAGAGAGATACTACTCAACCATACTAGTTCCATACAGAGGGAAAAAAATCTCAGGATGGAAAATAAGAAATGAGCATGAACTCTCCACATTGGTTGAGAGACCACTGACATTTGAATAATACAAAAAGAAAGCAAGCCAGTTTTTGTTTTGTTTTGTTTTTGTTTTTTATAGTATGACACCTGATATACCGACCACACTCTAATGCATGTTCAGTAACCAAAAGAAGTTCTCCAGCACACTCTGGACTGGAAGGGATTGAGAAATACATAGAGATAAATAGAGTGATGTAGACATAGATGTAGGTTTAGATGTAGACATAGACATAGACATAGACATAGACATAGACATAGACATAGACATAGACATAGACATAGACATAGACATAGACATAGACATAGACATAGACCAGACAATGGAGATACATAGAGAAAACATAAACTTTGGTTTGGCAGACAGGTAGAGAAGGTTCTAGCAGCAGTTGATGGAAGAGAGTTAATATCATTAAGGTACACTATATGAAGTTATCAAAGAATTAGTAAAAATATTAAAAAATAGATTAAAAGATATCAAAGACTTTTTGAAGATTACACAGAATACCTGTAATAGACATTACAACAAACAACAAAGAAAGCAGACATCTGGTAAATCAGTGTATATATTACAGAGGTCATTTTGGACAAAACCTGTCTCAGAAATATTCAATTGCCAGCTGATGACAGCGTGGGAAGTCTGCTATGTGATGCATGACTTTCTACAAACAAAGCTCATGGGAAAAGACATAGATATTTCTTGACCAGATAATATTTTCACATGTCTCCTAGAAATCTATTTTTTGAGATCAAGGGACTAAGCTCAATGTTCGTGTTGGTTCTTGGAGTGATGCGGTGTTTTGATTGTATTAGAGTACCTGCCATAGAAAGCTAAAGATGTAGTGCTCACTCAGAAATCCAAACACTGGACTTTAAGAAGAAAAAGCCAGTGAGGCAGAATATGCCCTTTAAGATTCTTGAGAAGAAACTAAAGTGATGAGGCAAGGGGGTGGCGGAGGGGGAGGGAGGGGAGAGGGAGAGAGAGGAGAGGGACAGATTATGAACTCGTTGATAAGTATGAAACCACCTCTGTTTCCAAGAACCATTACTTGTGATTTTTCTGCTTCATAAATGCTTTATCTGTTGCCAAATATACAGAACTAATAAACTAGGTTCTTATTTTGGAACCAATTGAAAGATATATTGGGAAGCCTGAATGACATCAACAGTCAGCTTTAATTTTTTTTTTTTTGGTTTTTCGAGACAGGGTTTCTCTGTATAGCCCTGGCTGTCCTGGAACTCCCTTTGTAGACCAGGCTGGCCTCGAACTCAGAAATCCGCCTGCCTCTGCCTCCCGAGTGCTGGGATTAAAGGCGTGCGCCACCAACGCCCGGCTAACAGTCAGCTTTAATTAATGATTAATCCTATATTGGAGAAATGCAAGCTGGAAATATCTCACTCCAAATATGTCGACTTTACTTGCACCAACAACAACCTCTTTCTTTCAGAGGCCAAGTTTTATCCGAGGTATTCTTAATTCACTTATGCACTGCATTGTCATAGGGACTTTGGGAATTGACCTGCTGGGCTTCTTTGTGAGGCAATAATGGCATTCTCCAGTGCAGGCATTTGCTAGGGAAGAAAGAGTTGTAATATATAGCTGTTGCATTCTTACCTGTTGGACTGAGATATCTGATTGAAAGAAATTAAAGTTTGGAATTGCTCAGATAAACATGTCAGGAAAATCATACTTCTACACTAAAGAAGTCACCAGGAGTATGGCATGGAAGGCACTTATTTAGCTCCTTCTAGCTCTGAGAGAAAGGATTTTTAATTCCTCAGTTTTTAAATATATTAAGTTTTCGGAGCAGTTTTAAGGTTATACAACTGAATGGGATAAGGAGTCCCCATGTGCTTTCTTAATACTCACCTCCTCTGATAGCTCTCTTGGTTGTAAATCACTTATATTTATGTGTTTCTTTGTCAGAACATTGGCACAGATATTCATTGATATCTATAGTTATGTTGGCGTTCATTCACTCCTTGTGTTACACATTCGATGGAGTTTGGACAGATGCATTCGTCATTACTGTGCTATGGCTATTCATCCATCTCCTCACATGAAGTCTTGGCCATTCTTGGCTTTTCTTCTTTTTCATATTTTATTCAGAAGATTTCCCTAGCTAGATTTAGACAACATGCAGCCTTCTAAGATTAGCTTTATTGGGGGTAGTTCAACTTATTGCAAATTCCTCCACGTCACTTGCAGTTTGAAAACACATTTGTCTTTATTGCTAAGTAACGTTCCCACACATGGCTACATCTGCCTGTTTATTCAGTCACCTGTTGAGAGACATCGTTATCCAGGATAGTCTCATGTCTAACTAGAATCAAAAATTCACACCAAAGACCATATGGTAAGAAGGGTGATTCCATTTATGGGAGCCACAGTGATGTGATGATGTGACATGCCCCCAGTGATGGTGTATATTTAAATATGCAGAAGTGAATCAAATTGGGAGAAAGTTCTCAATGAGAAGTGTATATATATATATATATATATATATATATATATATATATATACATATATATTAGGTTTAGAAAGAAAAGCAGCTGCTTGTGCTGGTGTCTCAGACCGACAGCTGAGCGACTGCTGCCTTCTTGTGAAGCTTAGAATTTTAAATTGGTAACAGCTCTATTCACCATATGGTCTTACTCCCCTCTCTACGTTGATTCTAAGTTTGATTTAATCTGCTCTAATTCCATTTAACTTGTGGCGCTGTGATTTCACACCTTCCTGTGTAGAAGCATTTGACTGTTGTGCTTCAGATCCGTCATTTAGTAAGGTTAACCTTAAAGAATTTTAAAATATATGGCACAGGAAACTTTTTCTCCTAGTTATTTCATTTATTTCAATTGGACAATACCCCTTGGCATACTTCGAATGCAAAATTACATTGCCTTTTCTCTATAATTTGGTGCCCCACTGACCTAAGATTGACCCATTTCTTCTGTATGTTACTCAGATACCTTGTCTTCCTCTGGTTTGGACACCTAAGGTCTTATATAACATTTTCTGTCCTCTTCTCTTTTTATCACAATATTTATTGAGATAGAAATATTGTAATTACTAGAGTGGTCTCCACAGGTTCTAGCTCTCCCTTCTCTGTGTATTATGGCTAAAGTCAATCTCTGATATCTGGGACCCTCCAGTGGCAATCCCCAGTTCCTCATCCCCTTGCTACCTATATTTATTTGATTTCCTGACCCTCTGTACCTCTCACATCACCTCCAGATTCTGATACAGCCACCCTTTTTCCTCCTCCTCCTCCTTTCTCTCTCCCTTTTCCCCCTATCCTTCCATCTCTCACAATTGTCCTATTCCCCCTTCAATGTAGGACTGAAGCATCCACCCCTGGTCTTCCTTCTCCATATGGTCTGTAGGTTGTATCATAGGTGTTGTGAGCTTTTGGGTTAGTATTCACTTATTAGTGAGTATATAGCATGCATGTTCTTTTCTGTCTGAGTTACCTCACTCAGAATGTTATTTTTTGGAGACCACCTAAGCATGGCCTCTGGTCAAGGGACGGGGCCACCCACCAATCTCAAAGTTTTTTAACCCAGAAATGTTCCTGTCCAAAGGAAGAACAGGGACAAAAATGGAACAGAGCCTGAAGGAAAGGCCAACCAGAAAACAGCCCCACCTGAGGATACATCATGTCTGCAGATACCAAACTCAACACTGTTGCCATGGTCAAGAGGCATGGTGACAGGAACTAAGTGTAGCAGTTTCTGGGGAGGTCCAGCCAGCAACTGACCAATGCAGATGTGGATGCTTGGAGCCAACCATCAGACCGAACTCAGAGAACCTGGTAGGGGTGCTGGCAGAAAGACTGGAGAAGCTGAAAGGGGTTGCAACCCCATTGAAAGAACAAAATAGGCTGGCATGACCACCCAGTTCTCCCAGAGTCTAGACCACCAACCAAGGAGTGTACATAGAGGGATCCATGGCTCCAGATACATATGCAACAGAGGATGGCATTTTCTGACAGCAACGAGAGGGGAGGCACTTAGTCCCAGTTTTGATGATCCAGAGTAGGGGGAAGCTAGAGAAGTGGGGTTGGAAAGTGTGTATGAATGGTGGTGCACTCATATACAAGCAAAAGGGAGTGGGGAGGGCAGATGTTGGACAAGAAGATGGCAAAGGGGTAACCAGGAAGTGGGATATCATGGGATGGAGGGCTGATGGGGGGAGTAAATGGGAAGTGGGATATCATTTGAGATGTAAACGGATGGAATGATTAGTAATAATAAAAAAAGAAAAAAAGAAATATTGTAATCAAATTATAATTTCCAAGATAATAAAAATAGATTTATTGAGATAGAATTTACTTACCATAAAACTCACCCATTTTACATGCGTACTTGACAACTTTTTCAATATACTTAAGGGTTTGTTTATCTATCATCATAACTAAATTTTAGAATGTTTGGATCCCTTAAAAGACTGCCCTCTGAAATACCCAACAAGCAGCTGAAAGAGTCAAATGCAGATATTTGCATGCAACCAATGAACAGAAGCTGCTGACCCCTGTGGTTGAATTAGGAGAAAGCTGGAAGAAGCTGAGGAGGAAGGTGACCCTGTAGGAGGACCAGCAGTATCAATTAACCTGGACCCTCGAGATCTCTCAGATACTGGAATACTAACCAGGCAACATACACCAGCTGATATGAGCCCCCCCTCAACCCATAAACAGCAAAGGACTGCTGGATGTGGGTTCAGTCAGAGATGGTGCACCTAACCCTCAAGAGACTGGAGGACCTAGGGAGTTTAGAGGTCAGGTAGGGTGGGGGATGGGTTGTGGGGACATTCTCATGGAGACAGGGGGGCAGGGAGGAGGTATGGGATGTTAAACAGTTGGAGGGTGAACTGGGAGGAGAATAAAATCTGGAGTGTAAATAAGTAAATATATATATATATATATATATATATATATATATATATATATGTAATTAAAATAAAAGTTTAAAAAAAGTACTTACTCTTATTGACAGGCAATTCTCAATTAACCTATTTTGCCCTAGCCTTGGAAATCCATGAATACACATCTTGTTTTCATATATCTTTTTACCCCTATAACTTCATATACATGGAGATTTCCTATAGTCTATCACATACTTCTATGACTGGTTTCTGTGATTTAGATTGATCCTTACAAGGGTGATCACTATGTATAAGGTAGTACTTCATTCACTTCTTACAATAAAAAGGACTTCAATGAGTCACATACACTAAACATTTAGATATTCCCATTAGGGTGGAATTAAGGGTCATATGATAAACCTGTGCTTCTATTTAGAACACTGGTTATCAACCTGTGGGCCAGGACCCCTTAGGGATCAAATAACCCTTTCAGAAGGGTTACCTAAAACCATCAGGATACACAGATATTTTGCCAGTGATCAGCTTTTGGCATCCATGTGGTGGGAAAACTGAGGCAGGCAACTGTTTGGAGGTCAGTGCTTATTGCCACTGACGGGGTGGATCCAGAGACTTACAAGGGCTGATGCCAAAGGCAGCTGGCAATTAGAGAAGTTACTCAGTAGACTTTTCTTTGAGGGAGCAAAGCTTAATTTACTGGGGCTGGTACTTCCTGTAGCCAGCAGAAAGATTATGAACTCTTTTAAGCCTTTGAGGACAAGAAAGAGAAGAGAGAAAATTCACACACACACACACACACTGAGTAGATGAAACAAAAGGCAGAGTCCAATAACATCCTACATACAAATATGTACATTTGTGCGTATATGCATACATACATTCAGCTTTACAACACACAGATGCATATCCACACGTAGAATGGTTAGAGCAAAGCTTCAGAAAGTTGCACACATACAGCATTCTATACATACATATATACATGCATACTTACATACATAAATACACATAACTGGTAGATGGAACAAGCTCTAAAATACACCCAGACAAACTTTACATATATACATACATGCACCTAGTTAATGAGTGGAAGGAACCGTGTGTCAACCCCCTGTGATACAAACCTTACACATGTACATAAAAATAGCTGATGAATGAAAGAATGTTCCAACATACACAAAAACCTAACACATATACATAGTTGATGGATGGAAGACCAGTGTTCCAACCCTGCACTCACACAAAGTTTACACATACACATAATTGGCGAATGCCCTGACCCTCATAGTTTATTCGTTCTTCCATAGCTTATAATCATAGAAAATCTTTCAAGCAATAGAAAATTACAACGTGATTATGTTTTAGTTTCTTCTAGTGAGTGGCTATGAAAAAGCAATGTTTTCTAATTCCTTTACAAGAAATAACATTGGGTGGTACAGGTAAAGAAAACAAATTATTTCCAAAAACCCTTGCACATTACTAAGCAACTTGTTACAGACTAAGAATGTGTAAGCAAGCAAGGGAGTTTGCTCAGCCAGTTTCTCTGTCAGGCAGCAAACTGCAGTTACAAAAAAAGAAATAATTATTTTATTATTTATCTATAAAGGTTCTCTTATAGGAATCTTAAAAGAATCACAAATCTAAAGTTTTTTATACTCTAAATTCTCAGAATATGTATCTACTCATCTGCAGTAAATCATGTCAGAGAGCAGAGGGGGAAAATGGATATTAGAAATCAGTCCTCACAAGTCAGCCTCAGTGAGAGTCACATCAGCCAGTGCTATCATTGTTCTTATTCCCTGACCATAAAGATCCTAGCTTAACTGGTAAGAGTGTGCCTCTCTGAACTTCAAATTGATCCCTAAGATTTTCTACATCAGACCCAGTAATGCGAACATCTCAACCTAGCTTCACCAACAATTTAATTTTTCCAAATGTTTTCTAAGTGTGGTAGTCATTGCTGACAATCTTTGTCTCTTAAGTTCTTTCCTAGGATGGTGACTGAATCCTTAATCTGTTCCAGCAGCAATGACTGAAAGAGATCAAGCATTATTATTTTGAGTGCCAGAGATACTTTCCAGTGAGGGGCTGGAAGCCTCGTTAAAGTTTTCATACAGTTCTTAGAGTAATCGGAATGTGAGAGCAGCAAGCAGAGCAGAACTCCATAACAGCATGAAGTCCTCAGAATACGTGGTCCTCAGGGTCATGCTACCCCGAGGCTCAACCATATGGCCATGGTAACCCATGAGCTGTATTCCATGAGTTCTAAAGCCTTTTGTCATTCCTCCTGCATGGCCCTCGGCAATGAAAATCATGCTATGTTTAGGGGTCACCACACTATAAGTGGGCAAAGCATTGGTTGAGAATCACTGACTTAAAGGTACTACCAAACTGTTTCCCAAAGCACCTGCACCATTTTCTGTTCCCATCAGCAATGCATGTGGACCAGCTTTCTCTATATTTCTGCCAAACTTGCTGCTGTCTTTCTCAGTCATCCCAGTCAGTGTAGAGTGACTCAGACTTAAAGCTTCAAACTGAGTTTGAACTAACAGTTTTCTTCTATGTGCTTATTGTCCACATGCATATGCTCTTAGAGAAATAGACTACCAATCCTTTTCTCATTTTAATACCATTATTGGCATATTATTATCAAATGGCAAAGCTTGCTTAGATATCTAGACAGAATCCACTTGCCAGAAATGATTTGCTAGTATGCTTTGCCATTCAGCTATTTTATTTTCCTTTGAATCTCAAACATTTTTTTTTGAAGCACATACCCCAAAAAACACTTTTATTGAGTAGAAGTTACTTACTTCATGTTAATTAACCAGTTACAAGTGGATCTAAATCCATGTGTGTGAACATCATAGAAATCAGAATGGTCTTTCTGAAAGACTTGTGTTCTGGCTTGGTTTGTGTTGTGGTCCAGGTATGGTTTTGTTGTTGCTGATATTGTTGTTTCCTTTGTTCTTTGGGTTCAGTGTGTTCCTGAGACTCTGTCATCTATCTAACAGTCACAGGACTTTTTGCATGTCTTCTTCCAAGAATTATAGAAACTATTCTTGTATATAGGACTGTGGTCCATTCTGATTTTTTATGGGGAGGGGTGAGTTGTCTTGTTTTCTATTTATGTTTCTTTGGTTTTAGTTTTGTATGTATGATCTGAGGTGAGGTTCTAACTTTATTCATTTGCATACAGTCATTCAGTTTCCCCAGCACCATTTGTTGAAATGACTATTTTTCACCAGTCAGTTTTCCTGGCACCCTTTTCAAAAATAAATTGACCATATGTTTGTAATTATGCCAGTACCGCCTTATCTTGATTACCGTAGCTTTGCTGCAATGGTTGAAATCAGAGACTAGTAGGCAAGATTGTTTGGCTATTCTTGGTCCTTTGCAGTTCCGCTTCAGATTTAACTTCAGCTTTCCAATTTCTTCCTAAACTCCCCCAGAGACTTCACTGGAATTTACACTGAATCCTCAAATCACTTTATAGTCTTGCCATCCCAACAGTGTTGAGTCTTCCAGTGCAGAAGCATGCAATATCTTCCTGGTTTTGAAGTCCTTTTGGTCTCTTCTTCCATTGTATTAGCATTCATAATACAAATCTCACACCCCTCTATTTAAATTTATACTTATGAATTTTATTTTTATAGTCCTATTAACATTATAAACAGAACTGTATTAGAAACGTTACAGAATTAATTATTTTTTGGTTTATTGTCTTAAGTGTTGCCAACTTAGTAAACTTGTGTGTGTGTCTGTGTATCTGTCTTTCTCTGTCTCTATGTCTCTGTCTCTGTCTCTCTCTCCCCCTCTCTCTTTGTGTGTGTGTGTGTTCTCTAGAAACAGGGTCATATAATCCACAAATAGAATTCAATTTGTTTAGTTTGTTCCAATTTTCATACATTCCAATCTTTTTCTTGCTCAATTCTGTAGACTGGAGACCCCATTAAAATGTTAAGACAAGAAGTGAGATTGGTCATTCGTGTCTCCTTCTTAACCTCAGGTTGAAGTATGCATCCTTTGGTCATTAATCTTAACTATTTTTGGTAGGTAGATGTTCACTATCTAATTATGGATGCCTGTTTTTATTTCTAATTCAGTGAATGATTTTTAACATAAAATACAGATTATCAAATGATCATGAAATAATTATATTTTCTGTCTTTTATTCTGTGAGTAGTGTATATAAAAAATAGATTTGGGGATGTTAATACAATAATCAGGCATTAACTGAATAATCCTGCTTGGCATTTGTGTGTAAACATTTTAATATATATTTGTATTTGGTGTGATAATATTTTGTCGACTAGTTCTGCAAATACAGTCAGAGGGAAGATTAGGCTGTGTTGTGTGTGTGTGTTTGTGTGTGTGTGTCTGTGTGTGTGTCTGTGTGTGTGTGAAGTTTTATTTACTTCTAATACCAGGATAATGCTGACCTTATAGGATATAGAAGAAAATACATTTCAATCCATCTATTTTGAAAAAGTTTGTAGTAATTTTTCTGTTGATGCTTGGTAAATTTCACCAGTGTTAACACTGATCTGTGTTTTGGAAAGGTTTTAATATGATAACTTCTATCCCTTTAAGCATAATTAGCATTCCACTTATACCAGAATTCGAGGTAGCTGTCAATTATATTCAGAAATGAATGTCTTTTTATTTATTTGTATTTTTGAGATTTATTTTAATTACAACATCATCTCCTTCCCTTTATTCCCTGCAAGCCCTCCCCTATTCTCTTCCCAGCTGTCCATCAAATCCATGACCTCCTTTTGTCATTCATTGTTTTGGCATGCATTTGATGTATATGTACACACACAAGACATACACACATATATGGATATGTGTGTACTTCACTCAGTTTATCTAATTACAGGTGTTATCAGCAATAGTATTTTTATATTCCTTTCAACTTCCATACGGTCAACAGCAATGCCCCTTCATTTCTTATCCAGTAATCTAAATCATCATTTTTTACACTCATTATGATTAAAAGCTTGACAATATCATTATCATTTTCAAATTAGCCCATGTTCACCCCATGTTCACCCAAGCTTTCCTTCATTCCCAGTTTCCAAGTATATCTTTCTCTTCCCCATTACCTGAAACCTGTTTATATCTCTGTCCAATATATAGCTAAAGCTTTTTAACATCTTGTAGATCGTGCTTTTACTGCCACAGTATATTTAGTCCTGATATTTGGAATTTGGGCTCCCCTGTCTCATGCATTTTGTTTCTTTATTAAATTACTTTAAATAAAACAGATTATATATATAGTACCATACTTTAGATGTATTTGAGTTGTATTGGTGGCTGTTCTAAGGGGTTTAATGCACATCATAACTTAGAATCTATCTCAGCCCCATGCAAAATTTCATGTTAAACCCTCTCCTTACAGTGAATGTTCCTTAGAAGGGGCAGCCCTCCCTCTAGGTACACAGTCATGGTTTTCCCAAACACTGCATTGTCTATGATCCCAAAAGGTCCTCTCTAACTGTTGCATATTTCTTTTGCATGTCTACCTACATCTCCTCCTTGTGTATATCAGTGCTTTCAACATTCCCTTGGGTCTTGAGATAAACATCTTGTGTCTTTTCTTCTGTGATAACCCTCAACAAAAATTACTATTTTATAAGAAGAGATATTTAAAGTAACATTCAGAATTTGCTGATTGGAAAATTTAAAAACAATTGAAGAGTCTTGGGTATGGTCCTACTGCAACCAAGGTTTGTGCTGGTGTGAAGGTCTATGCTGCTACCTGAAGCATGTTGGTGCCCAGGGCAGCACTACCACCAGTGCCGTATTGATACTAGTGGCCTGAGGCCATGGTGATGTCCTGATTGTAATGCCACAGAGGGCCATTTCTGGGTCCAGGTTCCTACTGAGACAGTGAGCCATATTGCTGTCCATGGTCTGTACACTGGAGACCATGCTGTTGTCCATAGTATGTGCTGATGCCTGAGACTATGTGGATGTTTGTGGTCCATTCTATCTCCAGACACCATGTGTCAGTCCATGCCCCATGCTCCTGATGACTGTAAAGTACAAGGATGCTCCTTTTGCCATGGTATTGATGACTGCAGACTCACAGTTGAGAAAAAAAAAGACAGAAGTATTCTGTTCCAACCCCTACCCAGACCCCACTGCACCCCCACCACCCTAAAAAAATAGCAGCCTAGACCGAAAGCTGTTGAAGATAATTTTGAAAAGTTGTAATAAGGATGCTGAAGTGTAGCTCTTCACAACAGTTGACTTCTTGCCAGAGTACAGGTGAGAAGGACTCAGAATTTTTAAGGGGCTGGTCATCAGGAGTTTGACCATGCATCTTCTATTTCCTCCTCCTCTTCCTCCTCCTCCTCCTCCTCTTCCTTTCTCTTCTTCTTCTTCTTCCCCCTCCTTCCTTTTCTGGTCTGCTTCACCCTCCTACTCCTCTTCTTCCTCCTCTCTTCCTCCTGTTCTCCCTTTCTCCTACTCTTCCTCTCCTCCTCCTTTCCTCCTCTTCTCCTACACTCCTTCTGCTCCTTCTCTACAACTCCCCTCCTCCTTAACCCTTCCACCTCTCGTCCTCCTTTACCCTTTTGTCTCTTCCTACTCTCTGCCTCCTCTTCCTCCTCTTCCTTTTTTTGTGGAAGGAGAGAGATCACAAGGTAGAGTGGCCATTTGAGGACTGGGAACAGTATATTTAGAGTTCATGATGTGAAATCTCCAAATAATAAATAATATTTTAAAATAGTTTAATAGAAGGAGACTGTTTATTTGGAGGCATTTTATCTAGCTGGATACCTGAAATTAACTGTTTTAATTATGAAGGAAGATTAATTTTACCACTTGAACCACAATTGTCTTTGTAAACAGAAGCCTAAACCTCAGCCTTTAGAGTCAGCCAAGGGTAAACAGTTTAAGCTACTGAAAAATAATTTCTTAAAACCTTCCTAAGGAAGACTCCAGAGGCTAGACAGTCACTAGTTATTCCTCCTACTTTGCTTGACACTTTCTTTGAGTTATAAAAACCAAAAACTTGTGCTACTTCGGAAGGTTTTCTGAGACATAATTTAAATTTTTAATCAGCAAGTGGCAATTCAGCTCTGACCCATTCAGGAAAGTTCTTAGAAAATAAAAATGAAACAGAAGACTTTACTTTTTAATCAAATGATGAGTACCATCACATCCTAATATCTATCATATTTTCTTTATCAATCCTTCAGTGTACAACTGGGTTGTTTCAATGTCATGAGTACTGCGAATAATACTGAATTAAACCTGAGATTTAAATTTTTAATCATCATTAAATTGATTTTTGAGTGCCTTATAAGGATTTGATATCATTATGTTTTATGTAAATGTGTAGCTTTCTCGATGCCATCAGACAGTGTAGATGATACAGAAAAATAATAAGATGAGTTTAACTTACCAGTCACAGAAGTACAAATAACACTGCATGATGTAACATATTCAAAGTCTCAAAACCAGTCAAAATGAGAAATAGTGGCTACAACAGTGTGCCCTGGAGCTGCTGAAAAGTCTAAATGGGGCAGTTACAAGTTATATGAAGTAAAAATGTTATTGAGATCTTCTAGCAATAATTTGTGTACAATTAACCATACCATATTGTGAGTTTGAAAACTTTATCATGTCATAAATTGCATGCTAAGTATTTATTACATAATTAAACATGTATGGTAATAACTATGTAAACAAATCAACAAATATCAAACAATAAGATAAAGTATAATGCACCTGGCCTAGAAACACTTGCTTTCATCAATTTCCTTTCTGCAAATCTACAAATTTGGTCAACTGTGAACAATATTGGTCTAAATCCTCCAGCTTGAGATGAGAATAGAGAATCCAGCTGACACACTGATTTTATTTGATACCTGGGCAGAAAATTATCCAACCCTTGCAGAGAACATTGACTCATGGGATGGAGAGATTGGATATTTGTATCATTTCAAGTGGGTAAGGTTGTAGAAATCTGTTAAATGTCATAAACTAATGAATTGGTTTTTTATATGTTACATAATACTACAGTTCATATTCTAGGTCTTCTTGGGTAGTCTTATCCATGAAAAGTAGCCACTTGCTTGAATGAAAGGCATTCTTATAAATGAAGATTTCTAGAAACCTATAAGTCTGATAACTTGGATAGTTTATAAGCACATATAGACAGCTCTTATTAAAACCCATGTTCAATATTATCTCCCTAGACTGTACAACACAGACAATAAGAATTAGATCAAACTAAAACTTTCAGTAAAGCAAGGAAGGCAATCAATGGTGAGTGAGAAACAAGAGTAGGAAAAAGTTTGCAAATCATGGGCAGCATGGCATATACCTACTACCACATCATGTATTTGCATAGGTACAATGTGAATAATTAGTGCTTAAACATGAAATTGTTTACTTTTATAAGTGCATATTTTCATATGCACTGTAGAAAGACAGCATTCTAAAAGTACAAATAATATACCATAGTATGAAATGTAGAAAATTTATCTATATGAACATTCTCTTGATTTATGTGGAAACTGGGTGTTAATACCTCTATTTTTTTATAGGTCTCAAGGAAGAATTTTCATACTATAAAACAACTGAAAACAGGATCCAAAAAGAAATAAGAAGTCCAACCTTTCACAGTTCTCTTTCACATTATAGACTTCTGCATTATGATTTCTTATAATATAGACAAGTTATTTACCAATAGTAACAAAAAGCTTGAATTCATAATTTACTATTTTAAGTATAAATTAAAACACAAAGTTTACCTAAGAACTGTAAAAATTAAACAAGCTATAAATTAAAATTTTAAATTATAAATTACATTTTGATAAACAGATATTATATAGTATACTATTATCGTTGATTGTTGGTGCTGAGGAGGTTTAAGAAGAAAGGCCCTGATAGAGAAATAGAATATTTGTGCCAGGCTGTAAGAATGATCAGCTGGGGTACTGAGGAAGAGATGTCTGGAAGCAGAAAAACAAAGGACTCGAAGACCATTGTGGGTCCAAGCTGACAACCTATGTCCTACTAGAGATAGCTTTCTAGTTTGTTCTCTCTGTGTTCTGCGCTCTCTCTCTTTCTCTCTCTCTCTCTCTCTCTCTCTCTCATCCCTTATTCTCTCCCCCTCTCTCTCTGGAGATTGCCAGAGAGGTCTCTCTCTATGTTCTGTTCATGAGAGTTTTCCAAGCAGTTGTCTTTTGCTATTCTAAAATTTTCTCTGGATATCTCATCTCTTGCAGGTGGTAGGCCCAGTTTTTTATTTTACACATCGATCCAGTCATTTAATCCAGGTTCATTTTGATTATCTTATGAGTCAGCATCCCATAACTCCAGCTCTTTGAGTCTTAGAAGACAACAAGCACTTTTTTTCACAT
Organism: Mus caroli; assembly: GCF_978045245.1. NCBI lineage: Eukaryota > Metazoa > Chordata > Mammalia > Rodentia > Muridae > Mus > Mus caroli. Next base: position 105,856,533 of record NW_028227264.1, on the reverse strand, counting down.
TACAAGAGAATTTAGAGATCTACCTGTCTCTGTTAAGCACAGACAGTAAACCATACCCAGGCCTGGATTCATTGTGTCCTAGGCAGATCCTGAACTCAGGAATCTACCTGCTCTTGTAAGCATAAACAAAAAATTTAGCTGGGTGGGATCTCTTGTGATCACTACTCTCTACGTTTCTTTAACTCCTTCCTTAGTATCTTTCTAACAAGTTGGCTAACCGCACAGCTGACTCTGTTACTTTAGATTTATGAAGCCCATCATATGATTCGATTCATATTTCATCCTTATATTTTCGTATAGTTGAGAAATTATATATGTTGAACTCTTGTTTTTAAGAGTTCTTTTCCATAGCCTTAAGGGCTGTCCTGAAGGTCCCAGAATTTATCATTTGGCTAAGACATTAGGCACACTTTACCTCCCAGACTTTTGCTGTCTCTGATTATCATAGAATCATTAACATAAACATGGAGGGCATGCCTTGAAGAAGAATTTTAAAACTATGTACAGCATTATACAACCAAGCTTTACGCACACAGCAGCCACTGCTACTCATGACAGCCCACACTTGCTAGCCCTGTCCTATGGGCAGGACCCATATCATTCCCATATCATTCTACCCCTAGCAAGGCCATGCTGAACTAGGCAATGGACTTTTATCACTCTGACATCACAAACCAAAGTAAGCCCTTCCTTCTGTAAAGTACCTTGGTTATTGTATTTTATCACAGCAATGGGAAATAAACTAGGTCACTAAACTGTAGCTGTTATTTGCTACTTTGTGGGTTCTTCTTCTTTCATCCTTCTCCACTGCCCTTCTTCCACCTTTACAAACTCCTAACACTGGATAGATTTTTAAAAAGGATAAAGAGGAAAGGAAAGAGATCCTTGAATAAACTCAGAGGTGGACATTACTACTTCCTGCTGATTAGGGACACCAGAGCTCCCAAGGGGCAAATTTGATCTTCACCATCAAGATATATATATAATTGTTGTGTTTTTTTGTATGTTTGACCATGACTACTTAATAAACCATGACCAACAACCAACCAACACACTCTACCCCAGCTTCCCATGGCCCCTGCATTTATATACCTTTTAAAAGTCCCCAGAATTCCAAACATCACACAATCACAGAAACTATCTGCAGCTGGCAAAATCCCACCCCTGTTAGAGCACAAGGCAAATTATAGTCAGCTGCTGTAGAAATCTGAAGCAGCCCTTTATCCCACACCTGGGATTAAAATGAAAACATATTCTTATAACATTTCTGTGGTTTTCTAAGGAACCAAAACAACAAAATTGTCATGACAGTGACTAACCTTTTTCTTATTGGATTTAAGTTGCACGCCATGGGAGAAATTGAACGTCTGGCACTGAAAACCTAGCTGATAGGTGAGGACATCACAAGTTCTGGTAATGAATGTACTACTATTATTTTCTTAAATGGACATAGTATCAAAACAATCTCTAAATTCATTTCTCCCATGCTCGTGGATTAAGACAGTTTTCATCCTTCATTGGAGAATTTTCTTTGCACAGTGACTTTTCAGTTAATTCAGAAACTCACAGTTCACCAAAGTTCAAAGATGTCGGTGTAATACTCGGTCACATAAGGCACATCTATTCATTCTTCTTCCAGCTGGCTCTGTCTTTACCCACCAACTCCCAAGCGGAGCTCCCAAGTTCCTCTCACCACACAAGGACTGCGCACCCCACTGTCAGCCATCACAATACCCAATTAATGGGTAGAATCAAAAAACTTCAGACTTATAATTAAGGTTAACAATCAGATTTATGTATCAATAAAATCACAATTTACAAGATGCCCATTCAATAATTTCAGAACCAAATGATAATGACAAAAACTTTATTCCAATTACTCTAACCTTATGATATCTTAACTACCTGTTGCTGGTTCAAGCCTTGCTCCTTCTCTCTCCCCTTTCCTTCACTCTCCATCTCTGTACCTCTTAGCTATGCATCACTTTTCCCTGTCCAATCTCATGCCCCCTGATGCCCTAATGTAATTGGACAGGGAAAATACTGCAACACTTAATGTTTATCAATAAGAAAATAATTAAGCTAAATGTTGACCAAAAATTTTAACACTTTTTGGAAAATTTTAACACAATTTGTATAGAGATTACAAATTGTCTTCAGAGAACTGCCAATTAAAGTAATTGTGAGAGAGTACGATGTGATTTTTCAAAAGGAAAAAAATGCAGAGCTAGTATCATCATCAAAGGCTAGTGAAGTGGTGAAGTCACAGGAACTCTCATTTGCACTGAGAATGAAAACTGAAATAGACAATTTGAAAGATGATTTATTGGGTTTTTATGAGGTTAGACAAACTTTTAACATATAATCTACACATCAACTCCATTTCCTTGTATTTATCAAAAGAATTTAAAATTTATATGCATATAAAATCCAGAAAGAAAGGTTTGTAGCAGTTTTACTGATACATGACAAACCTAGGAAAAATCTACTTCCTTAATGTAAATAGAAAACAAGTAACATGGCATCGAAAAAGGAATATTATTCCTCACTAATAAATGATCTACCATGCAATGAAAAGACATAGGGAAACATGAGTGCATATTACTATGTGAAAAATATTATTAGCTTAAAGACAGCTAATCCCCAAAGGTTACATAGTATATTATTGAAACTTGAAGATAGTTGATAAAAGGCATATTACAAATGAGGGGAAGAAAGGTAAAGAAAAAAGAAAAATGCTAGTTGTCATTGATTAGTAAGGAGGGGAAGATGAGGATGAATAGAGAGAAAATAGAAGAGCACTTGGGAAGTTAAAATATTCAGGAAGAGACTGCAGTGAGGGACACATGCCATTATAACGTGTCTCAATCTATTCTATGTCAGGCATCAAGAGGAAACCCTGGAGCAAACCATGGAGAGTGGGTGATGAGACATGTCAGTATAGACGAACGTAGTGTAGGCATGATATGACTCTAGGAGCCAGTGTTAATAAGGCATGAATCTATATATTTATCAGAAAAAGACAACCCAAAAGCCTCTGTACTTTTTGCTCAGTTTTGTTTTGAAACCAAGAAATAGATAAAGTCTAATTTTAAAATTAATAATTTCTGCACACAAGGAAATGCTGGATATCAAAATAGCCACACAGTACAGAAACAAATCATTTATACTACATCCTCAGTCCCTGTTATCATCTGTTTGAAATACCAGTAAAGTAAAATAATAACTATTGATTATATTAAAATGTAAGCTTTAGTTGCCTGTGGATGGAGAAGAAGAAGAAAGACTACAAAGCATCATTAGATGGAAGTGAATAGAGATGAGAGTTCTCAATATCTTGATTTTGACAAATCTTATACAAATGCCAACACAGTAAATTTAATATTTTAAGTATGTCCAGTTTATTTTGTAATAATTATATCTAAAAATATTAAATAAACAAATTTTTTCAAAAGATCAGTATTGTTACTAGGCTTTTAATATGAGAGATGGAAGGGGATGTTTCCATTTGATTCCATGGAAACCAATGGTAACTTCATATCATGTACAGAAACAAAGTGATGACTACATCCCATGCAGACCTGTAAATGTATATTGCAAATGGACATGCCATATGCCATTTGTCTCTCTGTGGGAAAGACTAGAACCTCTGTCACACATTATCCTTGAATTTACGGTGGTAGCAAAGATACAACATGGTCCCTGTGCACTAAAATCCTTGCAGAAATTCCCAGCAATGACATCGATGGTTCACTCATTCTCCATCTCAGCTAAACTGTGGATTCAGAAAGAAAACATATTCTATAATATTAAGATATTATAAACAAAGGCATTTGCAGTTTGAATTAATATAGTCATACCTAAATACTCTCAGAAACAAGTTAACATAAATATGAACTTACAAAAATATTTTGGCATGGCTTAGACAAAGAGTAACCTCTCCTGGCTCCATGCCCAGGTTTTCTCCAGTGTCTCTATATCACTTCCCTCTAACTGAACACTGAAATCAGTACACTGAGTGACCCACAGATCTTTGTGTATGCTCAAAACTGACCAAGTAGCCAGATATGGTGGCTCATGTCATTCATCCCCAAAACTTGGAAGCAGAGGAAGGTAGATCTTTGTGAGATCAAAGCTAGCCTGGTTTAAATAGTGAGTTCCAGGAACTCCAGAGATCTAAAAGTATATAGAGGGAACATTCTAAAAAAGAAAAAAAAAAGAACAAATAACATTAAAAGCCACCACAAGCATCTGAATCACATCCTCCTCAGAGTGTGGTAGATATATATGTTGTAAGAACAAAACATAATGGGGACTCCTTAGGACTCTTGTTCCTCTGGTTCTTCTTATTCTCTAAGATTACACATGTTTAGCTACAGTTGTTCCAATTGAAACAAAAAATGAACAGACAACACTATATTAACCATAAAAGTAATCAGTAATTAGAGTCAAAATTTGGGAATGACTACGAGCATCAACTTATGAATGAGTAGATATTAATCAGTCTGATGAAGAAGCAGAGGGAGAACTTAGAGAAGATCCATGCTATTTATAGCAAAACCCAGAAGCTGTGCTATTCTATTCTATTAGGTAACAGCATTACTACTACAGAAGCACTTTGTAGCATCTATAGCACTTGGCAGGAAGAAGGAATTGATTCCAAGCCAAGGAACTGACAACACAGTAGAGCTGCGACTGAACGGAAAGAAGATGGAAAGGACTGGGTAATAATGGATGCACCTGGGGAGGCTAGGGAAAGTGTGAGGAGCTCAGACTAATTGCCAGTCCAAATCCGGTGCCAGGGACAAGTTCCAAAGGCAGCAAGATGAGTGGCAGGGACATCCTCATAGATATGCACATAAGTAAAATTAAATCTATACAAATCAGTAAGTTGTCTTAGGGCTTCTATTGCTGTGAAGAGACAGAACGACCATAGCAAATCTTATAAAAAGAAACCATTTCATTGGGGCTGGCTTACAAATTCAGAGAATTAGTGCATCATCATCATGGTGGGAAGCATGGTGGCAGGCAGGCAGACATGGTGCTGGAGGAGGAGCTGAGAGTTCTACATCTGGATTGGCAGGCAGCAAGAAGACAGAGACACTGAAACCCTACCCCCCACTCCGGTAATGAACTTCCTCCAAAAAGGCCATACCTGCTCCAAAAGGCCTGCCTCCAATAATGCCATCCTCTATGAGTCTATGGAGGGCATTTTTTATTCAAACAACAACATAAATAAAATATAAGTTTAAGATACCGATTCCTAATATGATCACATATTACTCCTCAAGTGCATTACTCATTGAATTCACTCTTATTAACTCTATAGCCCATGTTCATGAGTGTGAAGAAGTAACATTACTAAAAACTCCTTGGCCCAAATGTACATCGGATAATTCAAGTACTTTAGTCATGAGACCAGTACTCAGAGTATAACTCCTGTTTTATGATGTCAGTAAGACTGTGTTCTTCCCAGCAGTTACAGATCAGCACATTCTTCAGGAGAAGGGCTGATATAGAAGGTTAAGAACAAAATATTATGGGGAAAAAAACACATAAAAGAGTGAAAAACTGAAAAGACAAGACTTTTTAAGAGAGGGCAATTAATGTAAAACAATATATAGAAGTACACCAATTGCAAAGGCAGAGTATGCTATTACATAAGACAATTTGTGTATTATATAACATTTATATTCTGAGTGGCAACTGTAGGCTACAGAAGTGATTGAAGCAACAAAAAATCAGTTTTGCATGCTTGGTAAGAACAACAGGAAGGGAAATATCGTATGGCATAGAGACTTAGGGTTACTATTGCTGTAGTGAAACACTGTGACGAAAATCAACCTGGGGAGGAAAGGATTTATTTTGCTCACAGTTCCATATCACCAAAAGCAGTGAAGGCTGGAACCTGGAAGCAGGAGCCAATGCAGAGGCCATGAAGCAGTGCTGCCCACTGGCTCATTCCCATTGCTTGCTAAGCCTGCCTTCTTATAGAATCCAGGACCACTAACCCTGTGATGTCACCATCCACAATGGGAAAGGTACTTCACCATCAATCAGAAATTTAAGAGATGCTCCACTGACCAGCCTCCAGACTGATCATATGGAGGTGTTTTCTTAACTGAAGTTCCCTCCTCTCATATGACTTGAGTTTGTGTCAAGTTGTCCTAAAACTACCTAGCACCAGAGGTGTCCATACAAAATGACTAAAATGAATAGAACTGCCTTAATTTATACATTTTACACAGTATATATCTTTATGAGAAATATCTCATTGGTCATGAGACATCATCTAGACTAACATCAGCAAACTCAATGAAAACAGTAATTGTAGATATGCTCTGGGTCTCTGGCATGGAAGCAGGAGAGCCTAACAATCCTACCACTGGATATTTTATGTGGCAGAACAGCAATATAAAGAATATTTAACATCTGTTTCTAAGTATCTTCCTATTTGAGTCAAGTCCATGGGTTTTGACACTTAAAGTTTGACTCTAATCATGGCTAAAACTGTCAGTCATTTCATAGATGTGTCACGATTTATGTTAGTGTGGTGTTTTTTCAATGTGCTTTTGACAGGAATACATCACTTATGATTTCCCCCCATAAGTTTATAATAATGATGATGCAATATGAAGATCTTATATCTAGCATTCCTGACCATGAAGATTGGGTTATGGTTTGGTTCCCCAATCAGGTTTTGCATTGAAAAAATAATATTTTTTCTATTTGTAACTAATAAGTTATATGAGCGACATGTGAAACTTTGCCAATATCCATTTTCTTCTCAACCATTCACCCAATAAGAATAGCATCTATTGCTAAATATTGCTTATTCCATTTATTCTAAGGTATTTCAGATGAAGTTTTTGTATTAGCTTCATTCTCAAAAAGACATTGCTTAAGTATTAATGGCCACAACAATTCTAGAATTAAGTCAAAACTTCCAGTGTTGCCAACATAAAGAATGCCTTCATCACCAGCTGCAACAAAAGACCTAGTATTATCAATTGTGCATTTCACTTGAGACATATATTACTAAATAATGACCTTATATGAAAGATTAAAGGTGTTTGTCAAAATGCAGAGATGAATAGATTCCCATCCCTATACTCAAGCCATAAGTACCGCATTGTGAACACTGAACTGAGAGAAACAGAGAAGAGATTTCTGAAAGGGAACACTTAACTACACTGGAGAACACACATAGCAACATAGCAGGACAAACACAAAGAGACATTGCCACTTAAGGTACAACTGTTTCTCTGTGCCCTGAAACCTACATTTCTAAAAAACAACTGCTAGCCCCATCAATTCTTTAGAATAAAAGCATTTAGTTGATTATTGCATTTATTTTAATTATAAAAATAATATTATTTTACCATCCATTTTAGTTTGTTTAAGGTACTGTAATAGTCTGTCTTGGAGAAAGTTAGTAGTAATTCTTCTTTAATATTAAGAGACAAAACCCTAAAAAATATATATTGCACATAGATGAATACTCCAGATAGTATGATTATTACTATTATTAATATATTTACCTTGGCACATATTTATGAATTGCCTGTCATATAGAATTCATTCCTAGATTAAAAGGAACTCAAAGATAAATAAACTACATATCTGATTTTAAGCAACACAAACAACGATGTAGTTTATTAAATATGTATAAAACTCTGACACCAAGCAGAATTTATCAAGTGCTTATGAAAGATGCATGGGCACCTTGTTTACCATGCTTGAGTGATTTACATATTAAGCCCTTACTTAATCTTCTCTTCTTAACTCATTAGACAAACAAAGAACTGCATTTTAATCTGGCTTTTCTCAAAACATTAGCTCATATAGGTAAAAAATTAGCTCACTTAAGGTTTTGGATATAAGTTGGATATTACAACTGAACCAGCAGACCAAAAACAGTTGACTTCAATAGTATCGAGTCTTAAATAAAGGCACTTAAGCATCTCAACAAACCATGTGATTTCCACGATGTTCAAATGATTGCACTTTAGACAAAACACCAGACTACTACACTTTCAGTGAGAAATGAAAGTCAAGAGTATTTGGTTTCTTTTCTACAGAAAGCTTTGTAGCTTGGAAAGGGCTTTGGAATTAAATGACCAGATTGTTGCTAGGCAACGTTGTAAAGCAATTTTTAAATATGGCGATATTCTTACAACGTGAGCATGGTAGGCAATGCATCTGACTTTTTCAGAGACAAGTCCATGGCTTTACAAAAATATTATTTTTAAATTACTTTAGAATGATTATGTAAATGTGTGAATGTGTGAATAGTCAGATAAAGTAAGAGAGTTTAATATGGAAACTAAGCAAATCCAAATTATGATTGGGTTACCACTAGTTAAAATTTCAGCTTTGTTTTGTCTGTGTTAGTGAGCGAGGGCATAACTCTTTTCAAGTTAGTTTTAGTTATAACTCCTGCAACGTTCTAAACAACAGGCCATCCAGATGTTCTGGGTCAATGAACTTGCTCTGGAAATAGAGCAGTCTACAGATGTTACAGAAGCGTGATCCTTTGTGGTCAGAGGAAAAGACTTTACTTATTTGTCTGTGAACAGTCTGATCTTGTATTTCTTCAAAGATAAACTGACTGCAGGGTGAGCCTGGCAAATGTTACAGCAACCACTGTGAGGAGTTGTGTCAGTAATAACATCTAATTCAAGACACACTGTTGCCTGTTGGCGTGGTTCACTTATGCATTCAACACACTGTGAAGTCCTAACCTAGGAATATTGAAGTCAGCTATTATACAGGCACATGAAGTCTTTGGTGTAGCATAGGTAATTTTGTTGTTTAGAATTATTTTGTCTGCAAAATGTATTGAATTGCTATTTGGATTAATTATCTAGGATATCAGTAAGTTGTCATATGCCACATAACCATAATTCTCAGGCAATTATGCTTTGTCCCAGTGTGTTTTGTGGCTTTTGCATCTTTGAGATGTGGGTCACTCTCTGTTCAAGTCAAATGAAACTCATTATAACTTTAACTACATAATTATGTAGTTCCCTATGTTAGAATCACACAAAGATATTGCTCTACAACAATAATATAAGTACTAGTTAATAAGGAAAATTTATAAAATGTGAGTCAACTGGAGTAGTGTTTAGAGAATAAGAATAAAATACTAATTTGTACGACCTGTGGCAAATGGGCAATAAACAGTAAACTGAATTTATGCTGATCCAAAAATACAAAACAACCTAATATTGAGTAACATGTGCCCTGCTAATACCTTCCCTAAGACTGATGGTCCCTTTGTTTCTTATCAAATATTTTCTCAATCAGAAAGTGTCTGATGTAATCAAGATTATTTTAATGAATAAGACTGCTGTCAATATTACATCTAAAATAGATGTTAAATCATAAAAATTAATAAGGAGAATAAAATATCTCATTGGGTTGCTAAGTTAGTTGTCAAGTGGTCATGAAGCATACACCAGACAGTATTTCCTCCATGTCACACTAGAATAGATAAAGTGATCTTTAAATATATTAGCATATATGATTAATTATGAGGTAGAAAATTTAAATATAACTCAAAAGAAAATTGAGTTATATTTAAGATATATTTCTCAATATAACTCACAGTGTATTTTTAATCTGGATATATTGTTATGCAGCTTATTAAGTTACCTCACTTTGTTACAATAAGTGCCCAGGGCAATTGGCTTATATAACTTCAAAATCTTTTTAACAGTATATGTATAATAATAAAACCATTTTGCCTTCATATATTTACCTTTATGCCACCACTGCTCCCGTTCCTCCATTTCACAGATTTTAAATGATAGTACCTTAAGAGAAGACTGACAAAGTATATTTTAAAAGGAATTCAGTGTATACTGACTACATAAGGGAAATGTTCCTTTTTACTTCAATTCTACTGTGACTTCTGGAAACGTATTTTAATATAAAGTGTTTCCAGGCAACTGAAACAGAAGAATTATAGGCATTTAATTTTGTAAGACATATAAAATCATCCAAGTGCTGTTATTCTGAGCTTGATTATATATATATATATATATATATATATATATATATATATATCTCACAATGCTCATACTTGAGTATGTTTCTTGACTGTAGCAAAGGGACTTGAGAATAAGCCTGAATATGAATATAACTTTCTGGAAGGAAACAGCATTTCCTCATGAAGGCTAGCAATTTAATATAGCACAAACTTTAGCATGTGTGTAGTTTAAAAGCTGAACTAAACTACATAGGAAGAATTATGATTATAATCAATGGTGTACACATAGACACACACAGAAAGACAGCCATAAAGAAAGACTCAGACATGCTACTCAGTGGTTTTCTATAAAAGTTTACATCAGTGCAAAAGCATACTAATGCCTTGTAACACTGAAATTTTGCTGGTAAGTACTGAAGATAACTTTGTCATAGTATTATTGTTTTTATTGAAAAGTTTGATTTTAATTTCATATTACATAGATTTTTTCCATTTTACTGAGTATCCACTCATTTCTCTACAATATATCCTGATTACAGTTTTCCCTCTCTCTACTCCTTCCAGTTCCTCCCTCTCTTTCCTTTCCTCCAGATCCACTTTATTTCTGTCTCTGTTTATAAAAGAACAGACTTCTAAAAGATAACAACAGAACATGTCAAGATAAAAATAATAAGATGAAGCAAAAAACTATCATATCAAATCAGACATGACAACCTAATAGGAGGAAAAGCATCAGAAGATCACGAAAAGTAGTCAGAGACCTACTTGTTATCACAGTCAGGAGTCCCATAAATATATTAAGTGAATAGCTATGATAAATACGAAAAGGACCTGGTGCAGACCCATGCAGGCCCTGTCCCTGATGATTAAGTTTCTGTGAACTCATATGTTCCCTGCTTAATTCATTCAAAGGGCCTTGTAGTCCTAGTGCCCTCCATCCCATTTCCTCACAGCTTATGGAAGAACAAATGGAGTTATTCAATAGTAATTGTACTACATGTAAAATCAATTAAGGAAATAAGTAAAGTAGATTTTTGACATGTCATTCATCTCAGAAGTGAAGTAAAAACTACTATGCTCCTAACTCCTGTTGCAGTAGGAGAGCAACAAAAACTTTCTATGTTAAAACACCTAACCATGGAGAGACTTGAGGACCCAGGGAATAGGGAGACCTGGGTGGGACATTCTCTTGGAGATAAGGAGAAGGAAGAATGGGATGAGCAACTGTGGAAGAACATGTCAGGGATAATGACTGGACTGTAAAAAATAAAGATTAAAGATAATAATATGTGGGAAGCCACAAACGCCATTACAAGATGGCGCTGGCTGCCACTGGCCACCACCCATGACTATGGGTAAACAACCAATGTGTGCATGTGCATAAGAGTTTTTTTGCTGAGTCACTGCCTGGCCCGAGGCATATTAATGAGGTAATGGTAGCATAACCAATCAGGTATGGACACGTCACTCCTAGGCCTATATAAGCAGCACTAGTTCTGGGCTTGGGGTCTCTTCGCCTCTGCAATCAAGCTCTCCCAATAAACGTGTGCAGAATGATCCTGTTGCAGTGTCATTCTTGCTGGCGAGCAGGGCGCGCATAAGAATAATAATAATAAAGATCATAAAAAAAAACCAAGGTAATCCAAACCTTTTTATCAAGTGACATTTCATGCGACTCCTCTACTCTATTAGACATAGAACTTTGAAAAGAGAATCAGCAATTATTTGCTTCAAGATTTCTAGTAATAGAACAACTAAATGTCACTATATACATGCCCTCTACACAACACTTCAGATGAATACTCAAAAAACAATTCTGAATTTAATGCTAACTGTGATAATATCAAACTAAACCAAAGATTCCTGTGAAATGTTACCTGATATATAAGTTTATCTTGTAGTATATCTATGTAAGCTAAACTATCATAGTTTAATACACTCATGTATATTTTAATTTGTATATTTATTTTGCCTACAAAGGACTTAAGAAGATGCAACTGGAAAGGGATATATTATATAGGAAATAAGAGTAGGAAGATAAAGCAGAGGCAGAACGAGGCTAAAACTCACTAACCATTATTAAAGGTTCATAAATTGACACACAGCTTTGAGAGAATTGTATTGATTCAGTTGTATACTACATCTTAGTGTCCTAAGATAAAATAATCATTTTTTCAATGAGAGAAATATTCTTTGTAACTCTGATACCAGAGTAAAAGTTGCCCTCTGTCTCTCCTAAAAGACTTTCTTCAATAATTATCCTCAGTACATAATTTCAATTAATAGTGTAAATCTTAGCCTTATTTTCTGTAAGGAAATAGATGAATAAATCTTCAATTTCCAAATACGCTTCAAGAGTGGTATTTCTTGTTCTTATTTTAAATTGCTTTTGGCACAAAGAGTAAAACAGTAAATAGTTTAGATTGTGGTTGCAATAGCTTGAAAAATGATATCAATAAAGCCTTCAGTCCCTCAAAGGTCATCACTACCATTTATACTCTAGTGAAGAAATAGAAGTTATAATATAGTAATTGAATATCACTAATTCTGTGGGAGAAAAGATCATATGAATATATGTGGCAGAAAAGACATTTCTATTAATACTACCTCTATTTCTATTATTACTAAATGGTGAATTATGATTCTGAAATAGCACAGAAAAATGTTCCACCTTTATACAGAGCCAACTATGACCCTTGTAAAAATGATTACCAATCAGTGCTAAAACAAGCAGAGGTGACAAGTTTCTTACTGTTTTCTGGGTCAAGAATTCCTTTGCAATTAATTTGAAAACTAGGGCAATATCAGTCCTAAAGAGCAAACTGTAGATTGTAGACAAACCTAGATTAAAAAAAAAAAGAGAGAGAGAAGAAGAAGAAGAAGAAAAAGAAGAAGAAAGAGGGAAAAGGGGATAATGGTCGTAGGAATGGAAAACAGAATAGTGCGGGACAGTTCCAGCTAGATCAGAGAGAGGGAGGTCAGTACAGAAGAAGGTGCAGGGACTAAGGACTAAACACACCAAGGTTGTTTGATAAAGCCTCAAGGAATCATATTATTTTATTCACTTGTGTGTATGTATATACACACATAGATAGATAGATAGATAGATAGATAGATAGATAGATAGATAGATGATAGATAGATAGATAGATAGGTGGATAGATAGATAGATAGGTGGATAGATAGATAGATAGATAGATAGATAGATAGATAGATGATATAAAGTTAAGCAACTTGGCCTAAAAATGCTCTTTTTTTAAACAGCCAATTTAGACTAAAGTTTACAGCAAATATATATATATAAAGAAAGGACTTTCATTTTCTTGGAATTTACATCTATGAAGTAAGGGAATTGGCACTGAAAAATAATTTCCTGTAAAAAGAGATAAAGGTAACATCATTAGTTTCAATATGAAGATACTGTGTATATAACAGTTCCAATAACAATACCAGCAAATATATCAGCGGTAACTAACTGGACATTTAAAAGGTGTAGTGGTTTCAATAAGATGATTCTTCATATGCTCACGCAATTATACACTTCTTACCCTCTTGATGGTGCTGTATGGAGAACTTTAGGAGATATCGCCCTATTGGAGGAGGAATGTTGGGGTGGTGGGTTTAGAGTGGCACCAGAGAGAGACACAAGGTTTCAACCAATCCATGCTCTAATCTAAATGGTATTTTTATTTTCCTGAAATGGTAGTCATCGTGATACATTGCAGATCTCCAGCTCTAGATCTTGTCCATCCAAAGGCATTGTTATTGCAGTCTGAATCCACCAGAGCATGATTTCCCTTGACAAAGACCAAGCATACAGGGTCCCTGAACAGGCTGATTCTCGAAAGGCATGTCTTTTATGATGCTCATTTTTGGCTCCAGAGCAATGTACTTATATTAATTATGATACTCTTACTATTATATTTCTTATATTATTATTATTATTTGAAGAGTTAAAATTGCATGTTCTGCCTTTCCCTTGCTTGTCTTCATTTTCTACTATAGGAGAGGATTACTTTTGCTGATTGCATACTCGCCTGGCAAACCCATCTTGATGTCCTTTTCTTATTATACTTGGTTGTAAATCAAGTAGATTCATGCAAGAAAAATGAATAAACATTGATTATAATCTTCAAAGGTCAGCCCATATTGGCTGACATCTTCCAGGTAGGCTCCACATCTCAAAGGCTTTAGAAACTCCCTAGATAACATCATCATCATCTGCTATGGTTCAAAACATGAGCCTGTGACATTTCAGATACAGAAGATTCCGGTTGCCCTGAGCGTGTTCTTACCAGGGGAACAAAAAAGCGGCGGGCAATAAATGGTGCCGGAACCCGCGAGCTACTACATCACGGAGAAGGAGCGGTTAATGAAGTTTTCCCGGAAACAGACTGTTGAGAAGGATCCGGTGTGGGTTCAGAACTCTACAGCTGGGGAACTGTGGTAATGAAGTGTTCCCGGAAACAGACTGTTGAGAAGTATCCAGCGTAGGTTCAGAACTCTTCAGCTGGGGAACGGATGCGCGTTCGTTACAGCTTTACAAGGTATGTCTGGTCTTGAACTTTCTCTAGTGTTAAAAGCCCTTTTATTTCTTTTCATATGTCAACAAGCAGTTAAGACAGGGTGGAGAATTCTGGACAAAATTCAAGACAGTCTATCAGAAGTAAAGCGGGGAGAGAGAGCAGGAAAAAAGAGAAAGCATGGCGCGCGAAATAAGTATACAGGCCTTTCCACGGGTCTTGAACCCGAGGAAAAGTTAATGTCAGGGAAGAATACCTGGGGAGAGATTAGAAGGAAAGAGGAGAGAAAACAAAGGAAAAAAGAAAAGTTAATGTCAGGGAAAAATACCTGGGGAGAGATTAGAAGGAAAGAGGAGAAAAGAGATGAGTTTAAAGAGCCAGTTCTTAGTAGCTGTGAATCAGATAAAGAAATTGGCCCTTCTGAGAAAACAGACTTAGAGGAGGGAGCAGCTCATTATGAGAGAGAAATTCGAGCTGTTAAGTCAAGAAATAAGCCAAAAGTGGCTGGCAAAGTCCAGCTTGCTGCTCGGCCTCCAGGCAGTCGGCTTCAAGGTCATAGTGCACCTCCGCCCTATGTGGAGCCCCCGCCCTGCATAGTGCGTCGGCAGTGCGCAGAGCAACAGTGCGCAGACTCGTTCATTCCAAGAGAGGAACAAAGGAAGATGCAACAGGCATTTCCGGTCTTTGAAGGAGCTGAGGGTGGGTGTGTCCACGCTCCAGTAGAGTATATACAGATGAAAGAGCTTGCTGAATTGGTCCGTAAATATGGAGCCAATGCTAATTTTACTTTGGTGCAGTTAGACAGGCTTGCCAGCATGGCACTAACTCCTGCCGACTGGCAAATGATTGCAAAAGCCGCTCTCCCCAATATGGGCAAATATATGGAATGGAGAGCTCTATGGCAAGAGGCTGCACAAACGCAGGCCCGAGCAAACGCTGCTGTTTTGACTCCAGAGCAGAGAGATTGGACTTTTGACAGGTTCAAACCTTGGCAGCCACATCCAATGATTGGGCAGTTTTAGTTACCTCCTTTTCAGGACAAATAGATAACCATTATCCAAAACATCCAATTTTACAGTTCGCCCAAAATCAATCTGTTGTGTTTCCACAAATAACAGTAAGAAACCCACTTAAAAATGGGATTGTGGTATATACTGATGGATCAAAAACTGGCATAAGTGCCTATGTGGCTAATGGTAAAGTAGTATCCAAACAATATAATGAAAATTCACCTCAAGTGGTAAAATGTTTAGTGGTTTTAGAAGTTTTAAAAACCTTTTTAGAACCCCTTAATTTTTTAGAAATGGCTGGAGTGATTAAGCCTTCCAGTAAAGTTGCCAATATTTTTCAGCAGATACAATTAGTTTTGTTATCTAGAAGATTTCCTGTTTATATTACTCATGTTAGAGCCCATTCAGGCCTACCTGGCCCCATGGCTCTGGGGAATGATTTGGCAGATAAAGCCACTAAAGTGGTGGCTGCTGCCCTAACATCCCCGGTAGAGGCTGCAAGAAATTTTCATAACAATTTTCATGTGACGGCTGAAACATTACGCCGCCGTTTCTCCTTGACGAGAAAAGAAGCCCGTGACATTGTTACTCAATGTCAAAGCTGCTGTGAGTTCTTGCCAGTTCCTCAGGTGGGAATTAACCCACGCGGTATTCGACCTCTACAGGTCTGGCAAATGGATGTTACACATGTTTCTTCCTTTGGAAAATTTCAATATCTCCATGTGTCCATTGACACATGCTCTGGCATCATGTTTGCCTCTCCTTTAACTGGAGAAAAGGCCTCACATGTGATTCAACATTGCCTTAAGGCATGGAGTGCTTGGGGAAAACCCAAACTCCTTAAGACTGATAATGGACCAGCTTATACATCTCAAAAATTCCAACAGTTCTGCCGTCAGATGGATGTGATCCACCTGACTGGACTTCCATCTAATAAAACAGAAAGGGGGAGTCGAGGAGGCTCTACCCCGAGTACCAAGAGTGTCTGTGTCTATGGCACTCTTTACACTCAATTTTTTAAATCTTGATTCTCATGGCCATACCGCGGCTGAACGACATTGTTCAGAGCCAGATAGGCCCAAAGAGATGGTTAAATGGAAAGATGTTTTAAATAACAAATGGAAAGGCCCGGATCCTATTTTGATAAGATCCAGGGGAGCTGTTTGTGTTTTTCCACAGAATGAAGACAACCCATTTTGGATACCAGAAAGACTCACCCGAAAAATCCAGACTGACCAAGGGAATACTGATGTCTTGGTGATGTCCAGTGCGACAACAACAAAGGGAAAGCAGTGTTGGGAGATACAGAATTGGACGGCTAAATTTGAACAGACCCTTTGAAAATTGAGACTTGCCCCACGCACTTGGACCTGTCCCTGACCTAAGGACTATCTTTTCAACATTTTCCTTCTTTAAAGAATGGGTGGGGGTGGAATTATTTGGAGCTGTTCTTTGCTGTGGATTAGTGTTGCTTCTTTGATTGGTCTGTAAGCTCAAGGCCCAAACTAGGAGAGACAAAGTGGTTACTTCCCAGGCGCTTGCAGCACTAGAACATGGTGCTTCCCCTGATATATGGTTATCTATGCTTAAGCAATAGGTCGCTGGCCACTCAGCTCTTGCACCCCACGAGGCTAGTCTCATTGCACGGGATAGAGTGAGTGTGCTTCAGCAGCCCGAGAGAGTTGCATGGCTAAGCACTGCAGTAGAAGGGCTCTGTGGCATATATGAGCCTATTCTAGGGAGACATGTCATCTTTCAAGAAGGTTGAGTGTCCAAGTGTCCTTCCCCCAGGAAAAACGACACGGGAGCGGACCAAGACCCCTTTGTGTGATGAGCCTGGGAGGAGGTTTTGTGTAAAGCCCCTATTTTACACACTGGGGATTTGACCTCTATCTCCACTCTCATTAATATGGGTGGCCTATTGCTCTTATATAAAAGAAAAGGGGGAGATGTAAGGAGCCGCCTTCACATTCGCCATTACAAGATGGCGCTGATGGCACTGACACCCGTGTTCTAAGTAGTAAACAAGCAAGCTGCGCATGTGCCGGGGTAGCTTTCCACGCCATGTGCTCTGCCTTTCCCGTGACGACAACTCCGGCTGATGGGCTGCAGCCAATCAGGGAGTGACACGTCTGAGGCGGAGGACAGTCCTCCATAAAAGGGAGGGGGCTCCACCATCTCTCTCTCTCTGGCTCTCTCTCTGGCTCTCTTCTCCACTGGCTCCTGATGGGGTAAGCAATAAAGTTTGTGCTGCAGAAGATTCCGGTTGCCCTGAGCATGTTCTTACCAGGGGAACAAAAAAGCGCGGGCAATACTAAATTGCCACAGAAGCATACCTTCTGCTTTGTATGTGAGAATGTTTCTGGGAAGGGTTAACTAGGAATGGAATAGCCACTCAATGTGCCCAGCATTTCCCATGGACCAGAGACCTGAACCTAATAAAAGGAAAATCTAAGGTGAGCACCAGCATTCACCTATGTTTTCTTCATTCTTCAGGATGCAATGTGGCCAGCAGATCCTGCCCCTTTTACCCTAACTTCTCCACCATAATAGACAATACCACCAAACTATGAGCCAAAAGAAGACCTTTCTTCATTAAGGTACTTTTACTAGGTATTCTCTCACAGTTATGAGAGAAGAAAACAATACATAATCTACTTTAAAAAAAAACCCACAGCATCAAATAACTCATTCACTTTGTCTTAAAGCTATGTCATACTATTATCTGAAAAGGTTGTACAACATCATAATCTATGGATTATCTCATCCTGCCACCATGTTAGTGAGAATCACTCTGTTTGTACAGATTAAGCCCTATAAGCTAAAAGCTGTGATAAGCAGTGTACTCTAAGGTATAGAAATGGAACCCTAGAAGATATTTCAAAGACATTTGCCTCAATTATAATTTTACATTCTTCGTGGCCATGGACATCCTGAGTTTCCCCCAAAGCAACATAAAGATTTTGATGACCTACCACAAAGAATAACATACAATACATCAAAGGCAAGAATTCTAGTGACCAAGACTTATGAGGGCATTTCATTCAGTCTACCACATTGCATTCCCTGGGTCCTGTAGTCCCAAAGTCTTGTACATTCTTCCCTCCAAATCCACATGGTCAGGTCTGTCACAACAGTACTATGATCTCGGTAATGTTCTCTATAATAGTTGCACTCCTATTCGCTGTGATAAAACACAACCAAAACAATAGTTCATTTGGGGCTTAGGGTTGCTGAAGGTTAGATCCATTACGGCAAATTAGGGGTAGCAGGTGACAGGCAGCTGGAACAGCAGCTGAAATCTCACATCTCACACCACAAAAAAAAAAAAAAAAAAAAAAAAAGAAGCAGAAAAGGCTAACTCTAAATGGTGCAGACTTTTGAAACCTTAAAGCACACCCCAGAAAAATAGGTTCTGCAGCCATACCTCTTAGTCCTTTATCCTAACAGGGGACCAAGTATTAAAATGGCCAAATTTTGTGAATCTCAAACCACCACAGTCATAATCTATTATCACAACATTAGAAAATAGTAAAACAGTACTATTGGTAGTGAATGTAGATAAATAATAGTACAATATGATAGAGAAACATTAAAATAAATCAATAATCAGAAGTAAACATTTCTTAATTCTAATTGAAGTCATATACATACAAGCAATAGTAAATACACTCAGCATATAGATCTATGCTTCTAAGTTGTGGTAATTCTCCAACTCAAATAAGCCCAGCAAGGAAAACACAACTCAATTAGTATGAATTCAAGCTGTGCACCTAGATTGGGCAGATCTACCACTACACTACCACTTCCCCATCTGTTAGACCCCTTACAACTTGTGATTTCTCCAGGCCACGTGCTTCTGCTCCACTTTCCTTCCACTCTTCCTCTATAGTCCTCTTCTGCTGCCTCCTTCTTCTCTCATCCAACTTTCAGCTCAACCTTCCCTTAATCTGCCCAATCACCAGCTTTAGACTTTATTTTACAAATTAAGGTGAGAAGGAGGTTTACAGGAAATCACCTGAGTGCTGACTCCTTCCTTGAGAACAAAATTAGCATCATATTACAAATAGCCCCAGGGCTATCTGCAACACTTCTATAAGTGTAATAAAATAATTATAAAAAGAGTTTATAAAATTGAGACAGAATGATATGGAACATGGCAGATATTGGTATAAGGTAAGGAAAAAGGGGAAACAATGTAATTAAATTTTAATTCATAAAAATTAAAATTAGATAAATTTGAAGGATAGCTCAGTGAGGCAAGACTATTCAGTGAGTAAAGAATTTTGCCACCAAATCTAGTGACTTAAAGAGAGAGAGAAGCTACCTTATGTTTGCATACCACACACATATACACATGCAATTCAGCAAATAAATATTAAAAAGTAATGAATGAGCTGGATAGTGGTGGCACACGCCTTTAATCCCAGCACTTGGGAGGCAGAGACAGTCAGATTTCTGAGTTTGAGGCCAGCCTGGTCTTCAGAGTGAGTTCCAGGACAGCCAGGGCTACACAGAGAAACCCTGTCAAAAAAAAAAAAAAAAAAAGTAATGAATGTAGCTTAACAAAAGGCATAAGTGTTGTTTTTAGATAAAATGAAATTATTAAAATATGTTAAAATAAAATATTGTCCTACATTGACAAAAATTGCATGTATTCAAAGCAGTCAATGGACATAAAAGCTTTCATTAATTTTAAAAATAAATTTAAATGGAAGTCTACAGGAGAAAACAATTCACAACAAACAAAAACAAAACAAACAAAAAGCTAGAGTACAACCACCACAAAGTCCAACAAATATTCAAAGAAGTGCTGTAAAGAAACAAAAGGTCTGGAAACATCAGTAATGATATATGTCCCAGAATACAATGAGTCATATTTTCAAATTAGCAGCTACACTCCATTGAAATTCTGCCTGCATGTGCCAAATGGAACTTTGCCATGCTTCCTTAGTTTGATCTCCGGAAAGCTAATTGAGACCCAGGTGCAAGATGTCACTGAAAAATTTACTATCCCAACAGCAAGCAGCTACTCAGTATCAACTGCTTAAGAAGCATTCAAATTTCAAGGACAGGTTCTGTGTTTCCAGAATGAAAAGCGGGCAAAATCTCTACAGAAAGGTAGCAAATCATAGAATCGCAGCAATGGAGGGGCTCACATCAGGATGAAAAACCATGGTAAATGCATGGATTGTATACAGAACATTCTCACGTACTGTGAAAATAAAAGATCTTCTTTCAAAATCCCCCAGTGTATTTGTTATTTTATCCATAATTCTCATTTGCATAAAGAATGTACTTAGTAGAATTTTCATTTTACCTAATTATTAATGATTGCATTTCTACTAACACAGCCTCACAGACAAGCATGCACATTAATTCATTGAAACCCTTTGTATGGCTGGATATATCTGGGTTTTGAAGGAGAGAAAGTTTTCAAGGTCTTGTGCATCAAGTAGTTGAAATACAGAGACTTCATAGTGAAAGGTAATGGGGAAATAGAATGGCAATAAGTAGAGCCAGATTTTTGCGTAATAAATGTTGGGTTTAAAGAGATGATTTGTAGTCAGGTGAGATTTTGGTTATATTCTGTGAGTGCTACATGGCTGGTTACCTCTGTTCAGTATCAAGTGACTGTCCCTTCAGTTTGCAGGTGAAACTCCTCTGCGCATGACTCTACCCCATAATTCCACTCTCCTTATGGGAACTCCTCCCATTTCCTGCCTCAGCTCATTAGCTAATCAGCTTTTTATTGACAGGTGATGTTTCCATACAGCACACCGGAGAAATTGTCTCTACAGTGGAGTAACTGAATGGTGTAGCAAAAATAAGACAAAGGCATGTTAAATTAGAAAATGGCACAATCGGCTAGGATTTGGAAATAGGGGGGCTATACTTCATACAGCAGATTAAAAAGTCTGCTTCCAACCAAATTATGCAAAGTAGTTTAATTAAAGATGTGTCCAGTGTACAACAATAAAAAGCTACTGGTTCCCATTACTTATGTACACATTAATGATTCTTTGTTTTTGATACCAGTTTTTTTTTAGTAATATTCCAGTTATAACCAATTGACTATGAATGCATTTTCTAAGTAGAAAGATTTTTTTTGTTTTTGTTTTTTGTTTTTGTTTTTTTGTTTTTTCGAGACAGGGTTTCTCTGTGTAGCCCTGGCTGTCCTGGCACTCACTTTGTAGACCAGGCTGGCCTCGAACTCAGAAATCCGCCTGCCTCTGCCGCCCGAGTGCTGGGATTAAAGGCGTGCGCCACCACGCCCGGCTAGAAAGATTTTAATAATTACTGCTAATCAAAGACTTACTTTTTTGGGATTATCAATATTTCATTAGATTTTATCCATATTATTTGCGGGCTTATTATAGGTGTTTCTTGATGCTATACAAACTATTTGACATTAAAAATGTCATCCGTAGTCTCAGGGAACAACCAGGAGGAAGAGAACTATCAATGAGGCACTGTCCTTGTGGGCAGGGAAATCCAAACGACAGAAATTAGTTGACTTGAAGAAAACAATGAGAAGCCTGAGGCAAGCTCATTTTGTGATCACTTGTCCCTCATAGTGAGATAGCATTGAGACCTTAACATTCATTAAACTCACAAAAGTTCACTCATCTTGGGTACCTACCTCTTTTAGAGATATTGATTCTGATAGAAATTTTTTACAGTGTTCTTTGAACCCCAAATATCCTCCCAAATAGCTTACGGACAAAGAGAAATGAAACAAATGCACTAATTGGTTTTGTGATCTCCAAACTGGCAAATCCATGAGCCAGTTACGTTCTGCTGAGAGATCTGCTAATGCCAAACATAAAGGGACTTTGGATTTTCTTTTAGACTTTTATTCTCCTATTGGGCAAAAGATGGTCTACACGTTTATTAATGTTACTACTCTTAGCAAGTATTTGCATACTATTGATAAAGGAGGATTAAAATATGTTAGTAATGGAAGACTGTGATGTCTTTTCACCAAACATAAATGAAAATATTATTTCAAGTTAAGTTACGAGATGTCAGTTGCATACATTATTTGTTCATGTGGCAATATCTCAAGGTGGATAGGGTAGGGGCTTATGAGTTTCCTAAAGGACCTGAGAGGCTATTGGCAGCTGATAGCTGTTGGGGAAGGAAGAGTCAGTTTCTTCAAGGATGTGACCCCTGAGAGACTGTCCATTGTGGTAGATGGTCCTACACCAATGTACATAAAATGAGTAGACACATTTGGTTTTAAAGAAAGAGCATGTTCAAGGCCAGCTACCGAGTAAGTT
Source organism: Mus caroli (assembly GCF_978045245.1). Taxonomy (NCBI): domain Eukaryota; kingdom Metazoa; phylum Chordata; class Mammalia; order Rodentia; family Muridae; genus Mus; species Mus caroli. The sequence goes on along the minus strand of NW_028227264.1, from coordinate 105,833,723 downwards.
CCAGGACAGCAAGGGCTATACAGAGAAACCCTGTCTCGAAAAACAAACAAAACAAAACAAAACAAAACCCATAAAACAAAAAAGAAAAAAGAAAGAGCATGTGAAGTTGAAAGGAGCAAGTAGAAGAGGGATAGGAAAGATAATGGGGAATGGTTTGATAAAAATGGATTATGAACACAGGAAATTATGAAAAAATAAAAATAGAAGAAACATTTAGTGTGAAAAAATAAAAGTTAACAGTTTATGGGGAAAATAACCTAGAGGCTATTAACACAATTCAACATGCTGTAATTACTCATGATGAATTTAAGGGATTTTAATAAGAGTTTTATCAGTATTTTCCAATTATTATTTTTACCAATTGTCCCCTGAACCTTATTTATGTAATGGTTCCTGCATTTAACCAGAAAACTGCTTAAATCTCTACTTCAACATCATACACCTTGGTTGCATGACAGAGAAGTCAACTTGGAATTGAGCTAGAAGCTTTCTTCCCTGGCCACTTCTTATATGATGTCATTTCCTCCAATCATTCTTCTATAGATTGTGCTTGTCACATTTCTTCACAGTTGTGAGTAAAACTATTGTTATCATTTAAGATGATAGTGTCAACATTTTTAAAGTACTCTTCTTCTCTAATCTTTTTTTACTGTCCAGTCATTGTCCCCCACCCTGTTCACCCTGACTGTTCTCTATCCCATACCTTTTACCCCATCTCCAAGAGGATATCCACCTCTGGGGCTGTGGGTGTAAGGAAAGAGTGGGGAGGGAGAGAGTCCATGTCTGGCCAGAGTTCCTGTGCTCTGGGCAGGCTAACGCAGGAGGACTTCAGGACGCTTTCCACTTTGCCCTGGGTGGGCATCTGGTGTGTGAAGCCACTGACCCCACACGGCAGGGGGTGGACAAGGGGCAGCCTCCGGTACCAGGTTCTCAGTCTCTGGCATCCCACACTCGATATGGCTGGCAGAGGAGCTGAAAATAGAATAGGGGCCCCAGGACTACACTCTCAGCCCTGGAGATACAGAAAGCAGGTAGAGGGAAAGAGGTTCCCACGCAGGCAAGAGTCCTCAGTCCGGTCCATGGCTGGAGCACAGGAAGGCCTTTTGACGGGAAATTAGGCACGGCTCCTTAGAAGAAAGCCTATCCCACTGTCCAAGCACAGAGGGCCTTGATGAACAGAGACCATATATGGTTTTAGAGCTTTACTGTAGAAAGGCAGGGGGAAAGAGAAAAGGTAGAAAGAGAGAGACTGGCCATGGTCATGTGGAGAGAGGGAGAAAGGGAAAGAGAGAAAGAGAGAGAGTAAGAAAGGTGAAGACTTAGAGAGACACACACAGAGAGAGAGAGAGGGAGAGAGAGAGAGAGAGAGCTTATAGAGTAAGAGAGAGAGAGAAAGTAAGAGGGAGAGTAAGAGGGAGAGAGCAAGGTGGGGGCAGATCAGCCCCTCTTATATTGGGCTTGTTATCTTGTTGTTGCTAGGTAACTGGGAGGAGTCTAGCTTGAAGATCAGAAGCTTGGGACATTGTGTACATGACTAAAAGCTGCATGCTTCTCCTGTGGGGGCTGTGGGGAGAGGTAACTTCGACCGGCGCCAGGGGTCCAGGAGACATGAGGGAGTGCCTTCCATCCCATGTAAATGGAAATTATCACCACCAGGTTTCACCAGGGTTCCACATCTCAGCTCAAGTGGAGACCAGCCTGTCTGTGCACAGCCTATTGCCCCATGTGCATCACCCACCCCCACTCCATCAGAGCTCCCCACTCCCTAGGGCCTTAAACCTCTCAAGGGTTACTTGCATTTTCTCTCACTGAAGCCAGACCCTGCAGTCCTCTGCTGTATATGTGTTGGGGGCCTCCTATCTGCTGGTTTTTGCTTCCTGGTTTGTGGGAAGCCACATGTGCTGTTGCAGAGTGGCACAGGCTTCTGCTGGCCACCACGCATACATAGGCAGAAAAGTTTTTTGCCAAGATGAGGTTTTGAGAATTGACCAAAATTGACCAATCAGAAGAGAGAGAAATTGACCAATCAGAAGAGAGAGAAAGTAACCAATCAGATAAGAGAGAAAGTAATCAATCAGATGTAGGAATGCAAATGAGGTAGTAAGCATCAACCAAACACAACACAATCCGGGTGTGAGACACGCCTCTCCTAGGCCTATATAAAGCAGCACCAGGGCTGGGCTGAGGGTCTTTTCGCCTCTACAATCAAGCTCTCCCAATAAACGTGTGCAGAAGGATCCTGTTGCAGCGTTGTTCTTGCTGGTCGAGTAGGACGCGCGCAAGAAGTGGTGCCGAAAACCCGGGACGAAACATCTTCAGGCACAAGCGAAGACCCCCTGCTACAGGGAGGATTCAGAACTGCATCGCGGGGAAGGAGCGGTTAATAAAGGTTCCCGTAAAACAGGCTGCTGAGAAGGATCCGGCATGGATTCAGAACTCTTCAGCTGGGGAGCGGTGTTAATAAAGTGTTCCTGCAAAACAGACTGCTGAGAAGGATTCAACTGCCTGGATTCAGAACTCTTCAGCTGAGGAACGGTGGTACCGGTAAGTATAAAGAAATTAAGGTAAGTCTCTGAGAGGTATGCTTTCTTACGCAGTAGGTCTGGTAGTTGTTGCTGGGTTTGTGTGGGACCAGCTGTTAAGGAAGGGCAGTGACTTTGTAAGAGTACCAGGAAGGCATATCAGAAACAGAGAGAAAGAAAAAAGAAGATGCGTGCAGAAAAATAAGTAACTTAAGAAAAAAAGAGAAAAAGAAAGGAAGCTAAAAATAAAGATACAAAGGATAATATAAAATATAAAGATACAAAGGATAATATAAAGATATAAAGGATAATATAAAAAATGAAGAACAAAAAATTAAGTCAATTTACCCTCCTCTCGAGGACTTTGACTAAAGAGGCAGCCTTCATCAAAGGCTTAACGATAGCTCTCAGGGAAAGAGGAGTAACTATTAGAAGCAGCCACTGTGCAGAATTCCCAGAAGAAAGAGAAAAAATGAAAATAAGCTATTTCAGAGCCCTCCTAGGGACAGAAGGAAAACGGGAGACGTACTGCTTCCTCTCTGACTCCTATGGAGATATTCTTAGCTCTGGTTAGGATATCTGTGTCCCTTTGAGCTGTCTATTGTCTGTTTTTGGTGCACCAAATTGTCTATATGTTTGCCAATTCATGTTTGGATGATTGAATGATTGTTGTTCTGTGTTTCATGTTGAAATATTTAAAAAGCAGTCTCAGTCTGCACAGCAAAAATTGACAAGTTAGCTGCATGGTGGCTGGGAGTCAAGTACAGCTGAAAAAGCCCTGTTGAGGGCCGATTGCAAATGGAGCTTTTAAAGGGGCAGGCAGCCTTTTGCTTGTAACAGAAAGTTAGCTTAAAATTGGAAATTCAAGTTTCGAGTTATTCTAAACAACATAAGAAAACATGTGTGATATGCAAAAGCAGTGTACAAAGGGTGGAAAGAGTAGGTTTGAAAAGAAAGTACATATCTTTACAAATAGAAGGAAAAACCTTTCAAGGTATAATGGATACAGGAGTGGATAAAAGCATTATATCCAGTAATTGGTGGCCTGCTTCTTGGCCTGTTAATCAATTGTCACATAGCTTACAAGGATTAGGATATGAGGCTACCCCAACTATAAGTGCAAAATCCTTACAATGGAAAGATAAAGAAGGAAGGACAGGGCTTTTTCAACCTTATGTACTCCCTTTACCTGTAAACTTATGAGGAAGAGATGTGATGTCAGCCACGAACTTTATACTGACAAATGATTATTCTCAGAAAAGCAAGGAAATGATGAAAGGAATGGGATATATACCTGGACTAGGTCTAGGAAAAAATTTACAAGGTAGAATTTCACCAGTTAAAGCCACAGTAAAAGCAGATAAGAAAGGGCTGGGTTTTTTCTAGGGGCCGCTGAGGAGCCTTTGCCCATTCCATGGTGTACAGAGGACATGGTGTGGGTGCCTCAGTGGTCTTTATCCTCTGAGAAATTAAAAGCAGCTAAAGAATTAGTACAAGAACAATTAGACCTGGGACATGTAGAACCCACACAATCACCCTGGAACACCCCTATTTTTGTTGTAAAGAAAAAGTCAGGTAAATGGAGATTGTTACATGACCTCAGAGCCATAAATGCACAAATGCAAGTTGTGGGTCCTGTACAAAGAGGACTCCCCCTACTTTCAGCTCTACCTAAGGATTGGAAAATTATAGTAGTAGATATTAAGGATTGTTTCTTTTCCATTCCATTAAACAAGAAAGATAAACCTAGATTTGCATTTACTCTACCTTCTGTTAATCATAAGGAGCCTGATAAAAGGTATCAATGGCGAGTGTTACCCCAAGGAATGGCAAATAGCCCTACCATATGTCAATTATATGTAGGAAAAGCTTTACAACCAGTTAGAGATGGTTTCCCCTCCTTAAAAATTTGTCATTATATGGACAACATTGTGATTTGTGGACCTGAAGAAGAAAGTATACAGCAAGCTTACGGCTTGCTTAATGACACTTTAAAAAATAATGGCTTGATTATTGCACCCGAAAAGGTACAGCAATCTAATGTTAGTCAATTTTTAGGAGCCACTATTACTTTACAGTGTGTTACCCCACAAAAGATTAGTATAAGAAAAGATCATCTAAAGACATTAAATGATTTTCAAAAATTATTAGGAGATATAAATTGGATTCGACCTTATTTAAGGATCCCTACTTCGGAATTAAAACCTCTATTTCAAATTTTAGAAGGAGAATCACATATTACCTCATTGAGACAATTAACACCTGAGGCTTCTGATGTTCTTAGGAAGGTAGAAGAAGCAATCCAAACAGCACAGCTAAATCGTATAAATGAGCAAAACCTTTTTGCCTATGCATATTACGAACCATAAATTTGCCAACTGCTGTATTATGGCAAGATGGTCCTCTAGTATGGATACATCCACATATATCCCCTAATAAGACTATAGAGCATTATCCCACCATGGTGGCAAATATGGCCCATAAAGGCATAAAAAGTTCAATTACTCACTTCAGAAAAATGCCGGATAGCATAATTGTTCCCTATACTGCTGCACAAATGCAAACATTGTGTGCGACTATAGATGAATGGGCTATTCTTAGATGCAGTTATTCTGGTTTAATTGATAATCATTATCCTAAACATCCTTTATTACATTTTCTGTTATTGCATCCAGTGATATTTCCAAAGGTAACGGCTAATACTCCAATAAAGGGAGCCATTGATATTTATACAGATAGATCCAAAACAGGAATTGGAAGTTATGTGATTAATGAAAAGGCTGTAAGGTTGCAATTTACACCAGGAGCCCCTCAATTGGTAGTATGTTTGGTGGTTTTAGAAGTCTTTAAAAGATTTCTTATGCCCATAAATATTATCTCTGATTCTGTTTATGTGGTTAATGCTGTACTAACGTTAGAGACTGCTGGAAATTTTAAGCAGTCTAGTCCAGTATCTGAAACTTTGATGAAAATACAAAATTGTATTTTGATGCGTGAGCATCCCTTTTATATTCAACATATTAGAGCACATACATCATTACCTGGACCTATGGTTAAGGGTAATGCAATTGCTGATTCAGCCACCAGAGATATGGTTTTCCTATCACAAAATTCTATAGAAAGTGCAAAAAATTTTCATCAACTTTATCATGTCCCTGCTTCTACATTACGACAAAAGTTTAAGCTCACATAAACAGAAGCTCGAGATATTGTCCTACAGTGTGGTAGGTGTGTAGAATTTATTAATGCACCTTCCGTGGGCGTTAATCCTCGTGGAGTGCGACCCCTAGATGTTTGGCAAATGGACGTCACGCATATCCCAGCTTTTGGGAAATCACAATATGTACATGTGTCTATCGATACCAGTTCTGGTGTCCTACATGCCTCTCCCTTGTCAGTTGAAAAAGCAGTTCATGTCATATCTCACTGCTTAGAGGCTTGGGCTGCATGGGGTAAGCCCCTAGTGCTAAAGACAGATAATGGTCCTGCATATACTTCTTCTAAATTTAGCCAATTTTGCAAACAAATGCAAGTGAAACATATTACTGGACTGCCCTATAATCCACAGGGCCAAGGCATCATTGAAAGAGCCCATCACACTCTGAAACAATATTTGCAAAAACAGAAAGGGGGAATAGAGGCTATGACGCCAAAGATGGCTCTATCCCTTACAATATTTACTATTAATTTTTTAAAATTGGATGATGCTGGAAGATCACCAGCCGAAAGGCACGGACAATGGCCTCAATCGCCCAATGAAATGGTCAAATGGAAAAATGTCCTTGATAATAAATGGTATGGCCCAGATCCTATCTTAATCAGATCCCGGGGAGCTATTTGTGTTTTTCCACAGGGTGAAGAAAATCCACTTTGGGTCCCGACGCGACTGACAAGGACCCTGAAAGAACAAGATGAATCCCAAGATGATCCTGCTATTCCTGCTCCTGATGATTGAGACCGGGATAAGTATACCTTTGTGGGCCATAGTAAGATCATGGCCAGTAACTTTACCGGTACATTCCATTTCTTCCACCTTGCCTTTGTTTTATGCAACAGAATGTTTTCTGGATGTGCCTTGTGCACGACAAACTCCTCAAGAGCCACGGGTGTATAATAGTACGAGTTTTCATTTAAATTATACACTATGCTTTGTGCATAATGTGGATAGACCTTTTACACCCTGTATATTTTTAAGGAAAAAGATTATCTCTAATTGGGCAGACCCCATTATCCAAAATAAAGTGAGCTCTGGAGTGTTACTTAATGCTTTAACGCAAGTCGTCCAAGGAGCGCAATTAGGCTCAGGTGATGTTGGAAATAATGTAACTTCACCTATAAACATCACCACTATTATGATAAAGGGAAAGGTGACTATTCCCAAAAGATCACAATGGCCTGTTGGCAATGCTAATGCTAAACGCAGCGTGCCCTGGTGTCATCCGGACCTCACATTTCCTATAGTTTTTTCACCTTGTCAATCAAAAATTTTCCCTCGAAAAGACATAGCAAAGGGTTTTGTTTTGTCACCTCCTTTAGATTTTACTGTAATGAATGATAAAGAAGATGCTACAGGAAAAGAAAATATTTGGCCATATTACCAATGGATTTTAAGTAATGAGGCAGGTGCTAGTACCAGTCTGTCAGCCTTTGCACTGCTGACTGGAACATTTCATGAGATACTGAATGTTTCTGCCACACTTTCCAATACCTCTGCTCATTTAGATAATGTGACAACTAATAGAGTTATCAGAAATATGACTACCTCTCCAGTAGAAGTTTGTGTTAGTCCTCCATTTTTCTTTATATTGGCTGAATTTCAAAATGATATAGAATGGTTAGATTGTACAAGTATCACTTGTTTTTTGACGCAATGCTGGAATGGAACCAAATTCTTAGCCTTAGTGGTACAGCTACCAATCTTGGTCCCTGTACCTGTTGAGGCAGATCCAGAGAAGTTCCCAATAATGAGTCTAGTTAGACAGAAGAGAGATTTTGGAATCACAGCTGCCATTGTCACTGCCATTGTGGTGTCTGCAGCATCAGCGGTACCGCAGGAATTGCTATGGCAAATCAAGTTAATAGTGCTGATACCATAAGTCAGATAGCAGAAAAAATGTCTGAGGCATTGCTCACTCTGCAAAGGGTGGATTCTCATATCGCCTCAGGATTAATGTTAGTGAATCAGAGAGTGGATATTTTACAGCATAACATGGAACAGATGATGGATGTCATTCAAATGAGTTGTGTGGCATCCACTCCGCATGTATGCATTACTCCCAATAGTTATATTAATAATTCTTTTATTAAAAGTACAGACCTATCGAATTATCTGAAGGGGAACTGGTCGCAGGAGCTGGACAGGCTGCAGAAGAGGCTGCAGATACAGATCCTGAACCTTAATGGAACCAGAGTGGAACCTGTGACCTTTGGAGACTTTACCTCTTGGCTTTCCTCTGCTTTCTCTTACTTTAAGGAATGGGTGGGAGTGATTTTGTTTGGTGCTGCCATATGCTGTGGACTGGCATTCATGCTCTGGTTGGTATGCAAATTTAGAACCCAACAAAAACGTGACAAGGTGATTATAACTCAGGCACTTTTAGCTATTGAAAACGGCGCCTCCCCTGAAGTTTGGTTATCTATGCTCAAGAATTAGTCGGCATCTGAGTTCTCTGCTCTTGTGCATGAGAGAGACTCAACAATCATTGATCAGCCCTTGCACATTGCTGCACACAACAGGGTGATCATGATTTCCCCACTAATTCATTTTTTGGCTGGCCTCTTTTGCAGAGTTCGCCCTAGGTCATTTAGCAGTTACTGTCACACAGCACTGGGGTATCCAGAGACGGGCAACTTTCCTCATGCACAGGCCAACCTAAGACATGGGGCCCAGTGGTTATAGGGTTACCCTATGACGGGAAAAGACTGTGACATTGGAGGAACGACCTAAAACAGGAGCCACAGCAGATGGACATAATTGCACAGGCCTAATCCAGCCTCATTTTATTAAAACAGAAAGGGGGAGATGTGGGAAGCCACATGTGCCGTTGCAGAGTGGCACAGGCTTCTGCTGGCCACCACGCATACATAGGCAGAAAAGTTTTTTGCCAAGATGAGGTTTTGAGAATTGACCAAAATTGACCAATTAGAAGAGAGAGAAATTGACCAATCAGAAGAGAGAGAAAGTAACCAATCAGATAAGAGAGAAAGTAATCAATCAGATGTAGGAATGCAAATGAGGTAGTAAGCATCAACCAAACACAACACAATCCGGGTGTGAGACACGCCTCTCCTAGGCCTATATAAAGCAGCACCAGGGCTGGGCTGAGGGTCTTTTCGCCTCTACAATCAAGCTCTCCCAATAAACGTGTGCAGAAGGATCCTGTTGCAGCGTTGTTCTTGCTGGTCGAGTAGGACGCGCGCAAGACTGGTTGGTGGCTCAGTGTCTGAGATTTCATAGGTCCAGGTTAATTGAGACTACTGGTCTTCCTCTAAGGGCATATTCCTGCTCAATTTCTTCAAGCTTTTCCCTAATTCAACCACAGGGGTCCCTGGCTTCTGCCCATTGGTTGCATGTTAAGTATCTGCATCTGACTCTTTCAGCTGTAAACATCTTTTTGAGGTGCTGCTGACACTTGGATCTGATACCCCTCTATAATAACTGCATGATTTCACATTCCCACAATAATGTGCAATGATTTCAATTTCTTGATCTTTCTATTCTTTACCAGCTGTTTTGTTTCTTGTTTCCCCTGCTTTATATGACTCACATGGTCATATAAATGCAAAGTATAAAATGCCTGTTAATGTATCAGTATTTTTAAGTGGTTTTTTTATTAGATATTTTCTTTATTTACATTTCAAATGCTATCCCAAAAGTCACCTATACCCTCCTCCTGCCCTTACCCACCCACTCCCACTTCTTGGCCCTAGCATTCCCCTGTACTGGGACATATAAAGTTTGCAAGACCAAGGGGTCTCTCTTCCCAGTGGTGGCCAACTAGGCCATCTTCTGCTACATATGCAGATAGAGACACAAGCTCTGAGGGTACTGGTTAGTTTATATTGTTGTTCCACCTATAGGGTTGCAGACCCCTTCAGTTCCTTGGATACTTTCTCTAGCTCCTCCATTGGGGGCCCTGTGTTCCATCCAATAGATGACTGTGAGCATCCACTTCTGTATTTGCCAGACCCTGGCATAGCCTCACATGAGAAAGCTATATCTGGGTCCTTTCAGCGAAATCTTGCTGGCATATGCAATAGTGTCTGCGTTTGGTGGCTGATTATGGGATGGATCCCCAAGTGGGATAGTCTCTGGATGACCCATCCTTTCGTCTTAGCTCCAAACTTTGTCAGCATTTGCTACAGATATATTGGACTTATAGGATGTAAGCCCCATGCGTGAGCAGAGTCAGGCTCAAATATGCCTTTTGCTGCCTTAAAATCTCCTAATGAACTACATTCAGACAGAGTATATGCAGCATTCAGTGTAGGGGTAAACAGAACCATGCAATAAGGATTGTGCTACCAACAGAACACTTAGATGCAACACGTGTTGTCTTTGTAAAGATTTTATATGATACAAAAGCTTTATCTTTTACGTTTAAGATAGTATCTTTATTTGCTCAAGACCAGACTTGTAACCCCAGTATCGAGAGAGCTATAACAGCCTTGTAGTATCCTGAGAATTTTTTTCTCTTATTAGGATTAGTTTGTCTTTTACTCTCATATCTTCTCTGTTATAGCCATCACTTAGCCAAGCACTTTCTGATTTTTGCTTATCAATATCAATAAATGGAAAGAAAATACACACAGAGTATACTCTAGACTACGCTGGTCATAGACACAAGATAAAAGCCTAATAAAATAAATGGAGAACGGTAGAATTGACTTTAAAAGAACACAAGGAAATCAGTAACTGATTTCACACTTTTAATTGGCTTTCTGAACATATCAGAATGAATATTCTCTAGTTTTCAGAAAAATGTCTCTTGTATTGGGGCATTGGCTGCTTACTTATGGAAAACTGAAATGGGCAATGGTTTGCTTTCTTTATGGAAAACTGAAATCAATTAATAATGTTTATTCTTAATTTGTGATGTTGAATGGATTAAACATTTAATAATATGCCTGATGAGAGGATTCTGATCTAGGCCACATTTCTATTATATTAATAAGTAATAATTACATGGATGATAAGCAAGAAGTGGTGGTCTTCAGTTGTTTTCTTCCAGCAGTTTATCGACGAATGAACAGAATTTAATAAACATTTAATTCAATTTTTTTACATTCCCCCCTCTCTGAGTTTTCTCTATTTCAAAGTAATATATAGTTTGATCTCAGCATACTGATATTTAATAGAGCTGTTTTAACTTTAATAATTTAAATTTCAACTGCATTTCATTTGTATATAAAGTCTTCAATGAGCTATTTAATGAGTACATCATTAAAATACTCATACCTTTATCATTTAGAAACATTTTGGCCCGGTGTGGTGGCACACGCCTTTAATCCCAGCACTCGGGAGGCAGAGGCAGGTGGATTTCTGAGTTCGAGGCCAGCCTGGTCTACAAAGTGAGTTCCAGGACAGCCAGGGCTATACAGAGAAACCCTGTTTCGAAAAACCAAAAAAAAAAAAAAAGAAACATTTTGTAAAGTAGCCTAAAATAATTTAAATTTGACACTTCCATGTCCATAAATTCACAAGCACCCATGGTGAATATTTTCAAATAAGAAATCCAGTAAAATCAATTTGTTTTAAAATATTTCATGATCTGTTTCTCATCTATTCAAATTTCTGATGAAAAGTAGTATCATAAATAAAATCACATATGCTGTTTAATAAGTCTGATGATCCTTATATTTGAGATTAGTAAACCAAAGATCAACTAGATAGCATATACATGTATATGTATGCAACTTTTCTGACATACACACAAATACATATTACTTTAATGTCATGAAATGGCATTCATTACACTTCAGTTTGGTCATTATAATTCTTGAATAACTCATTTCCTTTAATATAAAAAGTTTTAATGGTTGCCAAAACATTTTAAGTATCACTTAATTAAATTTATGTTTATTAACCATAATCAAATATGTGAGATGTGTAAGCTATATATTCATACTTCTATCAATGAGATACAAAATTAACATAAGTATTATGTCATTTTAAATGGTGCAAAACATATCAAATATAGTAGAATTTTGACTAAAATTATGATATATATATATTAATATTGCAATAACATCATTAGTATTATTCAAGAATTGTACATGTTGTGATTGCTTACAATTTTCACTTTTCCTTGTGAGTTGGCAAAAATCTATTTTGAGCAAAGATATTTTTGAATTATATAGAGAGATAGTAGGCATATGACTTAAATAAGGTATTTCCTCTCTACATAAAAATATAAGTAACATAATATTTCTTAAAGCCTTCTTCCATTTCACATTTAATAAAAATTTTAATCAAATCTACAAATGGATCTAGTTGATATATAGATAAGAAATATATAATAGATACATGTTATATAGATAAATAGATGATAGTTAAATAGATAGATGATTGATTAATAGATAGATTATAGATAGATAGATAGATAGATAGATAGATAGATAGATAGATAGATAGATAGATGATAGATACATAGCTGGATAGATGATTAGATAGATAGATGATACAGATACATGGATAGGTGATAGATTAGATAGATAAATTGATCGATGGCAGATTAGATAGCTGGATTAGATAGATAGATGGTAGATTAATGATACAAATTATTTCTATGATAGAAGGGCAGATATGTGGTACATGGATAGATGATAGTTTTTAAAGTCATGCATCGTTCAGAGGAGTTAGTAAAATCTACAACAGTACCCCTGGTTAAATAAAATCTATAACTTGATACCATATAGGATTATCCCATAGTTCATAATGTTCAAGAAATGAATTCTGATCCTATTTAAATTTTGAATGTAAAATTAAAAGATATAGAATGTGTGCAGTCTAATAAGAACTTGAACAACAGGCTAATACTTTTCTGAAAAATTAATTAGCAAAATTCTCCCTTCTCCTGTACCTATTTTTTCTTTTTCTCTTAAATAACTTATTGCAATTATTTGCTGTGCGTAGTCCAATAAACCCATAAGTGAGTTTACAGAATCGAAACAGGTGAGTATAAATTTACATAGGCACAATTTCAGAGAGAAGTAAAAGCATTTCCAAATTGTAAAATTTTGAAGTAAAATATTTTTCCTTTGCAGCATTGCTCAGCTTTTTCTATAAACAGACAACTGAAAACAATATATAAAAATAATTTTGGTCAACCACAGTAGCTTTCAGAAAACATTAGCCACCAAATTGTCGCTGAGGAAGATAATGTGAGTTAATGCTTTCGTAGCATTTTAAAAAATGATTTTCAAAGAGATGGTATTTTAATTATGTTTCTGCCTTTCTCTTCCTCTCCTAAAACTTTCAATAGACCCTTTCCACTCTGCTTCAAATTTAAGGCCTCTTTTTTTTTCATCAATTGCATATGTATTTGTATATACATATATGTACTGAAATAGAACCTGTTATATCTATATAATGTTACTTTTAATGCATATTTTCAAGGTTGAACATTTGGCACTGGACATCTAGCTAACTCTTCCACATCTCTTGGTTACACATTTTAAATGAGGTTTGATCCCAGAAGTCCTAACATAACACTAAAGGATTTTTGCTCTGCTGAGAGTGACAGGCAGACCAGGAGAGAGGCCAGAAAGAAGAACATAATCAGTAACCAAGTGTCACATATCTGAAGCTTGTAATAGCAAGAGAGGCAGGAAGTCAATTCCAGATGGATGTACATGAGGCAGGAAAATTGGGGGCCATAACTCAAATATATAAGTTCTGCACTCTGTGTGGCTGACAAGAAAGCCCTTGTAGAAACTCTGAGAATTCTATTGGAAAGAGTTAGGAATGTCAGCAAAAAGAATTGTAGAGACTATAACAGGGGAAAAGATATCTCTATTGTTTTTTGTTGAGAAGAACAAACAAAATTAAACAAGAGAATATTATGTCATAGTGTGAGCTTTCTTTAAAATCTATGTACTGGAAGATACTATATTCAGATTAATAGCACAAATGATCTTCTTACAAGATACTGATAGCCAAGGTAGTAAAATTTAGGGATATTATTTCTAAAACACAATAAGTTAAAATTGTAAGCTAATTAATTATATAGTAATATGTATAAATCACATCGAAGAGTCTATAAAATAAAATTAATACACAAATAACTCTATCTAGTATTGTCATGTTCACATGAAGAATATATTAAGAAGATATATCAGTGTACTAAAATGAATTGCTTATAATTTTAATTTATTCTAAAAATATACTATATAAAAACTCAGCTTATTTTAAATAAACCTAGTTGGAATATGTCAACTAGTACTATTTAAATGAATAACTATGAATTACAAAGCATTCTTGAAATACTTCTTAATCTATACATACAATATAATTATTTTAAATGCTTATGTACATATACATATACCTACAAATTCACAGAACATTTCAGGAAAGATATAGAAATCTTTCTACCATGTGTACCTCTGAGGGAGAAATAAAATATTTGTGTATGTGTACTGAAAAGAAATTTAATTTTCTTAGAATATGGTAGAATTTTGTTGACATTTTAAATATTACCTCAAATAATATACAAAATATTTTGTTTCCTTGTATGTCTATATGTTCATCTTAACTTATAACATACATTTTGTTTTGGTATCACTTGCTATGATAGACACAATCTACAGAAATCAAAGATGTGTACTGAATTATGTATGAACATTAGAAAGCTATTTAATTCTGGCACTGACAGCCATGTGGTGAGGCAGGACAGGAAAACACCCTGTGGATTGATGACCTGCCAGAGAAAGATTAACAGAATGTACCTTGCCAAAAGGGGCATTCACTCTTCCGGGTTATTTTAAAGTATATAGTTCCCACATACAGAAAGCTATATTGGGATCTTACGACCATTGTTATCTCAGACATCAATGACTCAAAGTATGTTTGCAGCAAAGACGGGTGATACATAGCAAGCTTATAATGGATACTTTTCATTCAAGGAACCACAGTACTACAAAAGGAAAAATACAGTTTTATTCTGAGGGGAAACAGCAGAGAGCTGAGAGCCTTTTTCTATTGCAATTTGCAGCAAAGTTTTAAAAATACTCTTTTTTTTAAATAAAGTTTTCACACTAATGACTGTATACTAAAGGACATACAATTATATCTCTTATTCTTAGTATCTTTCCATCAATCACTATCTGATTTTTAACCTTGTGATGTAAAAGCACTTCAAACAGTTATTTTAAGGTATTAGAGTTAGCAATAAAATCGGGGACTAGGTCAACTATTGTGTCCTATAAAAAGTAGTTCAAAAGTATAAATTGGATTTTTCAATCATTAGCCTAGACATTTTATAGTATCTGAGTGAAGAGTTATTTTGACTTTCTTAGAATATGTGAGATATTCATGTTCATAAAAACAATGAAATGAGTTGATAAGAGTTATAATTATGAAAGAAATTATTTTGTCTTGTTACTATAAAAATTTAATAATCTAATCAACATTTTCTGTACTTATAGAGAAATTAAATTTTCTTCAAAATAATCTAGTTTTAATAGATGGAAGATATTGACCCCATTGTAATCTTACATTAAAGTTTGGTTATTAATAACTTATCTAACAAAGCCATTTGAAATGTAATGTGCACACTTATCTTTATTGGAATAGCATTCTTGTCCATCATGCAAAATAACATAATACTTACTGCCAATAGAAACTAAAATTTTTCTTAGCTTTTAAATTTAATTTTTTTTTTTTTTTTTTTTTTTTTTTTTTTTTTGGTATTTCGAGGCAGGGTTTCTCTGTGTAGCCCTGGCTGTCCAGTAACTCTGTAGACCAGGCTGGCCTCGAACTCAGAAAATCACCTGCCTCTGCCTCCTGAGTGCTGGGATTAAAGGCGTACGCCACATTAGCTTTTAAATGAAACCTACCTTGCAGAGGTTTTAAGTGAAACCTACCTGCAGAGGTTGCCTATCTGTCCTCCCAGGGTTTCCTCCTATTCCCTTCAATACCTGATCATGTTCCCCCTTTCCCAGAAAGGTCCCTCCCCACTGCCCCTCGGTGACTGCTTTCTTCTCCCTCCCAAGTGGGACTGAGGCATCTTCACTTGGGCCCTTCTGCTTGTTAACCCTCTTGAGATCTGTGGATTGTATCCTGGGTATTCTGTACTTTTTTGACTAATATCTACTTATTAGTGAATACATACCATGCATATTCTTTTGGGTCTGAGTTACCTCACTCAGGATGACATTTTCTAGTTCCATCCATTTGCTTGCAAAACTTATGATGCCATTGCTCTCAATAGCTGAGTAATAGTCCATTATGTAAATGAACCACATTTTCTGTATTCATTCTTCTGTTGTGGCACATTTGGGTTGTTTCCAGCTTCTGGCTATTACAAACAAGGCCACTATGAACATAGTAGAACATGTGACCTTGTGGCGTGGTGAGGCATCTTTTGGGAATATGGCCAAGAGTGGTATAGCTGGGTCTTCAGGTAGATCTATTTCCAATTTTCTGAGGAACCTCCAGATTGATTTCCAATCTATTTACAAGGACTTGGGGGGCAGAGGAGGGGTGGAAGAAAACTTTCACTGGTTCTTTTCAGTTTAATGGAGGATTTATAAGCCACATATCCATCAAATAAAAACAATTGTGATGATGTGGCCTTTCTTTCTTCCCCATTAACCAGCACATGATTATGCAGAATACAGATCACCATTCCTACACATCCCCTGCATTCTAACCAGTTAGACCATGGCTTCATAAATATCAGAATCTTAGACACTTTGACCTTTAGTTAATCCCACTTTTTTTCTCATATAGTTTTTCTCTGTGTGCTAGCAATGTTTCAGGTAAGGCTTGAGGCATCCTTAACTTTCACTGTATTTATCTGAAGCATCTTTACTGTACCTTGAATATTGTTATGACTGGCTAAAATCTTCCAGAATGGTAGGTGTCAGCTTTATGCAATTTAGAGTTATGCTCAGACAGTCATTTTGCCTCCAATAGTGCTCTGGAGAAATGATCTGAATTTCTGTTCTGCATTTCAAAAATGCTCTTTTTATGACTGCTTTAAATTTTTTTATCACTTTATGCTTACCTTGGTTTCTTTTTATGCATTATACTCTGAATCCCTTGTTTTGTTACCTTCCATCAGTTTAGGAATGTTTTTTAAGGAGCTTTCATATTAAATGTTATTATAAGCCCGCATTCTCTCTATTTTCATTGGCAATCCAATTTCAAGGATTTTCAATTTCTTCAGTGTTTATCTGCTTGTACTTTTTTATGCTTCATAGTTTGTGTGTAGGCATAGTCTATTTTCCCTCATTAACTCATTTTTCCACTTTTTCTAAAATTATTTTAGAACACATACTTTAGTTTCATAGTCAATCCTTTATTTCCTACATACTTTATGTATTTATAATATAATGAAATAGTCACATATTTTTAAGTACATGTTAGATAACTGGTGTCTGGTTACATGTATCTCTTAAATGTTTTAAAATAATTTTCTCTCTTTATTTTCATTCAAATTATGCCTTATGTAAGTAATATTTGACTAATGTTAATATTGTATCTGGAAAAAATGTAGAGTTTTAGATCAGATACCATTTCTAACAATTTGAGATCAAGACTTAAAATTTAATTACCCATCAAAGAACCAATTTTTTTATTTGTCTGCCATAAAAATGAATTAATCTTCATTATAACGTACAAAAATAAGTGCCATAGAGTTCTTTAAAATGCACACTGCTATAAAGTGAATCTAAATAAAGAGAAATATATTTCTGGATGAAACCGACTGCTTACAAATTTGATGCATATCACAGGGACCAAAGATTGAATAATTACATGCAAAATTGTAAAGCTATACAGTGGCTGTATTTTTTTTCTTTTTTCTTTTTCTTATTTTTTTTAGAACATCATGATGTGCACACTTTTTCATCAGGTTCATCAGCCACCCCCTTCCATCCTTTGTCCATAGACCTTCACAGCTCTTTCCTCCTAACATCATATGTTCTCTGTCTCTCTTGTCTGTCTCTCTGTCTCTCTCTCTCTCTGTCTCTCTCTGTGTGTCTTTCTCTCTGTCTCTGTCTCTGTCTCATACACACACACACACACACACACACACACACACACACACACACACACCACTGATTTCACTTAATGCGTGGCTGTATGCCCATGAATGTGGGACAATCTCCTGATGCACAGGTACCTTTCCAGGGCCTGTATCATTTACTTACTTAAATGTATGCAGCCCTCTCTCTGTATCCCTCCATTGCACACTGGCTTCTCAGGTAAGAGTAGAATTTCATGATCCCTGCTTGATTTCTGTTTCCCATCTTTGTGAGGATTTTTAGCTAGCTGGATTTTGTGAGAGTCTTATGCATACAGTTATCATCATTGTGAGGTCATATGTGCAACAGACTGGCTGTATTCAGCAAATATTATTTCTCTGAAGATATCCACTACTTTTGACTATCACAATGTTTTTTTGCTCTCTTCCATGATGATCTCTGAGTCTAACAGGAAGGGCTGTGATACAGAGGTGCCATTGAGAAGTCAGTATTCTACATTTCTTATTCTCTGCATATTGACCAATTGTGAAACTCTACTAATTACTATTTAGTTCAGAAAAAAAGTCTCTCTGAAAAGGGTTGAAAAATTCACTAACCTATGGGTACAACAAATTTAGGGAACCAGTTTACTATGGTATCTGTTTATCAAAGTAATAGTATTTGGCTCACCCTAGGCTCTGTGACCTTATTAGACAATAGATTTAAGGCCCAGCTAACAGTAAAAAGCACAAATTCCACCCTACCATGTGGTGATTGGTTATTCTCATAACATTTGTGTCACTACTACAATAGTAAGTCTATCTTGCCTGGCCAGCTGTTATTGTAGTTTGAAGTATTTACACCTGGGTAGAATTATTGAATTCTTTCATAACTTGTAGTATATATAGAACCGTCTAGCACTATGAAAGTTATCCAGTAGAAATGACACCCCCAGGTCAATATCTGCTTGATTTCTGTTTCCTGTGACTTAAATAGATGTCATCTTTAGAAATGTGGTCTTACTGTAAAGTTCTGGAGAATAATAAAGAGTAATGAAAATAGACTGTCACATCTGAGGGGCCTATGAGTTTCTACCAACCAGCAACCTTGAAAGAGGCAGCCCATACCAATCACTGGGCCTTTTATTTGATATTCTGTGGTGTTTGGAAAAAGGATTATCTCTTCATTAATGGATGACTCCATTTAAACATCTCTTATGTATGTATATGTTTTAGGAAAGCTACCGTGATAATAAATTTCAATATGGTATTTTCAGAGATCTTTGGTGTTAACTATTGTTCCCTATACCCACACCCTCTCATCCTCTCATTTCTCACTCCATTAACCCTTCATGTCCCATTATGTCCTCATTTTTCTCTTCATACCCCCTGAGTACTATCCACTTCACCCTGTTTCCCCTTATTAGCTCCAGCCTTCTATATCTACTCCAATCTAAAGAAAACATATACACATTTCAAACATACCAGACACATATGAGAGAAAATGTGTAGCATTTATCTATCTGGAACAGGGTTACTTCATGAAGAATAATTATTTCCAAGTCCATTGATCTATCCTTACTTTTGAATAAAATTTTTGTTTAGCCTATGTACCACATTTTCATTATTCATTTAACAGTTGATGGATATCTATACTACTTACATTCCCTGGCTATTGTGAATAGAACAACAATGAACATGGATGAGCAGAAATCGAAGTGGTAGGATATAAGTCCTGTAATTAATACATTTGAGAATAGCAATCAACTAACAAAGATAGATGTAAATAATAAAAACTGCACATTTCAGATTCATTAGTTAGTGCTAAATAATTTGTTCTTAATTTATGCATGTTTTCTCAGTGAGTTCTCTATTGTCTTGGGACCCAAAGAAAAATCAGTAAAATGTTCTGATTTATTTCTTCCCTCCTTCCAATGGTATTTTTCTTCAACCAATTGTCTCTCTCTGTGGTTCCAGGACAATATTCCTATAAAATCTACTTGCACTAAGATATTTGTATCAGACTCTGCTATCTGAACTCAATCAAAGCAAAGCAGATTTCCTCAATTTCTGATGAATTAAGTCTAATTGATTTAAAGTCAGACTTTAATCTTGGAATGCTCGTCAGTTTCCACTTGGTGTTTTCTCCTAATTCGAAGCCATTCAGAAGACACAGATCTATAATCACTGTTTATCCTTATAGAAGGTGAGGGTTCTCACCATCTGACTCTCAGCTTTTGAACTAGCAAATGCCTCAGTTTTTCTTCAGTGTAATCAAATAGATGCAGTTATCCAAGACACTGTATCTTCAACAATAAAACAAATTTATTTGTCCATTATTGTCCAACCTCTCTAATCTAAGAAAGTTGGTGTCAAATTATTTTCCTTAAAGACATCATCCAAAGCTAATATCATTAACATGCTTATCAGTAGACATAGATCTCCTGAGGAAAGGGAAATGGAAGAGAAAGATATGGAAGTATTGAGGTGGGGTGGAATAGGGGATTGGGTAGCAAGAAGGAAGAAACAGGAACAAGGAAGGGAATAAGGAGAGAGACAGCTAAATTAAAGGCCATTTGAGGCATGATAAGGAAACTGAATAGTAGCTCCCTAAAACATGTAAAAACATGTAGATGATCTAAATAAAATCTTCAAATAACATGAGTGACAGAGTCCCAACTGACTATTTTTTGGCACAAATTGAAGCCACTTGTACCAGAAGTTGTTGGCCAAAGGGGTCCTACGAGAATCCTCCAGCAGTCCAGGCTCTTGCCAAGACTATAGGTTGTAGAGTTTCTCTATAAACTAACGGCTTGTTCCCATTGCTAAAGACAACATCCACACAAGTCACTGAACAGGGAGCGTTGAGCTAGTGCATGTGTAGAGCCTTTACCCCTGGGTTCTAGTGTCTTTGGTACAAAAATGTACTCTGCACACTACCAAAGAGAAACATAAACTCTAAACCAGCCACAAACTGATCTGCAATGCTATCCTGCCTACATGGTATGCCATGGCAATGGTGGTACAATGCTTGTGGGAGTCACCATCAGTATCTGGCTTAACTTAACGTCCACTCCACAAGATGAAAGTGAAGCCTAACACTGTTTGGGTGACCAAGAATCTGAAAATAAATAGCAATGGAACCTAAGGTAAAACCAAATACTATTGTTCTAGAAAAATATAGCAACAAAATGGTATCTAATGACATTCTGTTATACTCATAGATCAGTACCTAGCTCAGCCACCATCAGAGAAGCTTCCTCCTAGAGTAGATTAAATTAAAGACCAACAACCAGACATTATTCAGAGAGTGAGACCTTGGATACTCAGTTCATTCTTTTTTCCCCACAGATGATATTTTGTAAATCATAAATACTTTCAAAATGATACCATGTTGAAATTAGGAGTTAAGGATATCATTTAGTTAGTGGACTGCTCACTTAGCATAAAGCCTATGGGTCCATCTCCAGAAATCCATAAAAATGAGCATAATGGAGCATACCTATGAACAGCAGTTGGGTGGTAGATTGAAGAGGATCAAAAGTTCAAGGTCATCCTTAGTTAGATGAAAACTGTGAAACCAGTCTATGCTATATTATATACCTTCCTGAGGGAAAAAAAGAAAGAAATTCAGTAGTACTTTGCCAATTATGAATTATTGTATGGACTGTAAGACATAGGGCATGAAGTGACTGAATGGTAAAGTCTCTTTACAGTTCCTCCAAGACAGAAGTCACTAGTTTTCCTTAAGTCCCATGGCACTAAATAGTGAAATTTCATACCTAGCTCTGGCTACTAGCAGCATTTTTTTCCCTCTATTCAAAACAGATGTGACCAACCCTTTACTCATCAGTGTCTGACTATGGCCAACTATTGGTGGAAAAATAGTTATGTCAGAAGGGTGAAATTGCTCGGTAGTCTTGCAAGAAAGGTGCTGATATATTATGCAGCCATCTGAAATAACCAGCAAAGCAGTTGTTGGTTTTGCATAGACTACAGAAGATGTACTGTGTGTCTTCAGATTATATTAGCTTTGAATATTTGTTGCAGCAGAAACACAGATGGGGTCATCTGTAAGATGCACCAGCTATTTTTCA
Source organism: Mus caroli (assembly GCF_978045245.1). NCBI lineage: Eukaryota > Metazoa > Chordata > Mammalia > Rodentia > Muridae > Mus > Mus caroli. The sequence continues at coordinate 105,811,916 of NW_028227264.1, read as the reverse complement.
CATTCTCCAATAGGTAAAGGCCTGAGTCACAGCTTCTCTGGCTCTTGGCAGAATGTCTGCAAGAGAAGAGGATGAGAACCCTGTCAGGAGCTATTATAAGGACATGTATTCATCTCTGTCCCTTTCAGGAGGCTAGCCAGAGACAGTTTGTCATCTCTGGGTTTTCATGAGGCATGGAGCTGTCTGTCTCAACATCCTGATAATTGTGTCTGAATATAAACTCAATAGTCAGCTTTATGCTCCTGTCATCAATACAGCTCACAACCGTTTTTCTAACTTCTGCTGCTTAATATTACTCTTTTCACTGAGACAAAAAAAAAAGACAAAAACAAAGCAAAACAAAACAAAAATAAACAACCCTGATGTTTTTGGCTTCAATACTTATTTTTTTAATTCTTCAAGGTTAAAAAAAATGTATCTTTATCTAATACTCCAGCCTTCCAATGTGATTTTTGATTTTTATAACTTGCCTGTTCACAACACAGTAAAATAATCTGTAAGTCAAACATGAACATGAGAGAGATAGCAAAGAGAAAGCAGTAGGGATACATGAGAATTGAGTACTCAGGGTAGTTTGTATGAAGGTCATGTATTATGCTCAATTTAATCTATTTAATTCCATTTTGTTATAAGCATCACTAGGTAAATAATTTCCAAATCTCAGCAGCAGAAGCAAGAAGATCAGCTCATGGAGTATGGTAAGCTATCGTTTATAAATCTGGTATACACTTGGCTGAGTTACAACATGACTCTGACTCTGTTGATCTCTACTGAGTTCACTCACTTGACAAAGTGAGTGAACCCAAATGTGGAGGTAACCTGGTCAGGTTGGCTCTACTCCACAGAGCGTTAGTTTTCTTCCTCCAAGACCAGACCACAATTTTGAACGAGCCATGTTTATCTCAAAACAGTGTGGAGAAATGGAGTGGGAAATCACATAAAAATGATTTTAAGTCTCTCTACATTGTGTATGTTGTCATCCATACAAGCCATGTTGATTTCAAATGAAGAATCCAGGGTCAAGATATATTAATTTGTCAATGGTAAAAGAACATGCCAAAAGCATATGACAAGGTGTATGAGTGTATAATCCTATTATTATGGAGGCAGCAGACTTGGAACAGTATTGTAGCCTGCCAAATTCTCTCTGGCTCAAGTGTCTGTGTATAGATATGCTTCGATTGAGTGAAATTTTACTTCCTCAAATATATCCAAATCAGAGTGCATAACAATCAGTGTGTGTATGTATGTGTGTGTGTGTGTGTGTGTATGTGTGTGTGTGTGTGTGTGTGCGCGCATGCACATGTGCATGCACATGCATGCCTGCATTCACAAACATATTCATATTGCTTAAACTTCTGGGAAGGAAATGTGAAATTCACTGGCCATCAGATAAGATCTTTAATCATTTGCTCACACAATTCAAATTTATTGTGCATTACAATTATTAAGTAAAATGTCTCTTCAAAACCTGATTTAAAAAAAAAAGGCTTTGGAGAGACTAGTTGAACTTAAAAGCATTATAAAAAGCTTATGTGTTAGAAGAAAACTTAGGAGTGACAAGCTAGATTGATAGGTATCACACATAAAAATTAAAAAAGAAAATCTGACAGGAAAGTGTGTAAGAAACCTGTTTCAGTTGTGACCAAATAATTAATTCTAGAAACTTTTGCCATGTTGCAAGAATGCAGTTTAATTTTTAAAGTAACTGGAGAATATTTTATGTACTAGATAGTTGATTCTAATCAGCCAAGAATGTTACTTATCATGATATGACCACAACACATTATACTAAACATATCCCAAAATCTGTGGAGAGTGGGTAAATGGAGGAGAAAAGGAGCCTATGAAAACACTGAGTTTTGAAGGAAATGTGAAATGGATCAAAGTGACTGGGTAGTGCAAACCTGTACCTTGAATATGATTAATGGTGTCATTCATGAACAGAGAAATAGGATCAGTTTATCTTCCTAATCAACAACAGTACAGTTAGATGAAATACAATATAAAAGAAGTATGAAACAAGAATAAGAGCTTGTTAACAGTACATTTTGTCACCTTATGTTTAACCACTGAACTAAATAAAAACAGGAAATGTTTTATAAACAAATCTTAAAGTAGCATTAATGGGCCAATAACCCATTTTCTGGAACAGACAGGCCCTGGGGGGGGAAACATATTCCCTGTCATTTTTATTTTTATCATCTCTCAACTGCCACAAGAAAAGCTTTTGTGATGGAGCAGAGACTGAAGGATGGGCCATCAGAGGACTGCCCCACCTGGGGATCCATCCTGTCTGCAGATACCAAATCCAAAACTGTTGCCCTTACCACGAGGCACTTGCTGACAGGAGCTTGTATGACTGCTACATCCACTCCAGTACTGACTGGCCTGACAGGCCTAAAAGCCTGGGTGTAGTCCAAGGTGAAAAGTTCACAGAAACTTAGTGTCCTGGAACCATGGCATCCTGTATAACGAATCCTCCAATGTCCTTTTTTTAGTTGGTAAACGGATCTGTGTGCTTTCCCTTAATATTGTTTTATTATAAGTGCCTCTATTTGACATATAGTTAAGTTAGATTCTTCACCAGTCCCAGGCAGTCAGTCCTTGAGCCTACCTTGGGCCTGGATAGCTAAGTCACTGCCCTACACAGCAATTTACTATTATCTAGGAAGAAGAAAGGTTGTGGTCTAGGGAGGAACCAGAGTAGATCTTTAGAACTATAGATAGCTGAGTTACGCCCATACACAGGAATTTACAATGGCCTAGGGGAAAGGTGGACTATACAATAGTCTAGAATAGGATCTATGGCAAGGGCATGAAGCCCTTATCCCCTGGCTTCTAATATTAAGCTGACCTTAAGTGGGGCTGCTTTTGATCCCAGTTGTTAACATTGAATTTTATCCCAGCTGGTTCCTGCTAGTCCTTCGTGTTTGCATTCCTCTGTTTTATGTAAGAATCTGGTAACCTCATTGTATCTTGCTGGTGTGTCACCCAACTTCCCTATTTTCTAATGTATAAAAAGTTTGATGCTCGATTTGACAAATTCAGATCCAGCACACTCCCTTGTGTCACGTCTGTTTGTCATCCCTTATTCTCGCCGACTGCCCATCTGTCCGAACCCCTGATTCCCACGGATTGAGGGGGGCCAACTAGCCCCAGTCCGTGGCATATGACTGCTCCTTGGAAAGTTTAGCCAGCAACTGATCAGTACATCTGTGGATCCTTGGAGCCGACCATTAGCCTGAGCTCAGGGACTCTAGTAGGGGAGCTGGCCGAAGAACTGGAGGAGCAGAGGGGAATTGCAACCCCATAGGAAGAACAACATCGGCTTGACAGACCACCCAGTGGATGCAGGATGTAGACCACCAACCAAGGAGTGTACAGGGAGGAACCCATGGCTCCATAGGCATAGGTAGCAGAGAATGACTTTGTCTGACATCAATGGGAGGAGAAGCCCTTCGTCCTGTGGAGGCTTGATGCCCCAGTACAAGGGGATGCTGGAGGGGTGAGGTGGGAGAAGGTAGGTTGGTGGGAGAGCACCCTCATAGAGGCAAAGATGAGGGAGGAGAGGGAGGTTGTGAGATGGGACTTGTGGAGGGGTAACCCAGAAGTGGGATATCATTTGAGATGTAAACGAATGGAATGATTAATTAAAAAAAAATAAAGAAAGGGAAAAGAAAAGCCTTTGTGTGTATGTGGTAGATGATCATTAACAGAGAGAGGCCCACCACTAGTTAAAGTTAACCTGTGGTGAATACAAAACTGTGGTAATTAGCAGCATACCGGGCTCTAAAGAGAACACCTAGAGCCCACTCCATCCCTCAGGGATCACTGAGAAAGAGAGGACAGAAAGATCATCAAGTGTCAGGGTGAGTTGAAGTCTGAAGCAAAATATATTTGTCAAGTATGATGGTGCAGTTGCACACATAAACTCATAGTGACTAAACTCATATGTAGAAGGCCTATATAAGATCAAGTCAGTGAAAATTCCAGCAGGGATGGGTAAAGGCCCATAAAGTCCCACCCTTAAGGCTGAGATGCTATTGGCAACTGATGGCTACTAAAGGAGGCAGAATCAGTTCTCTGCATGCAGTTGGGAAGAAAACTATAAAGAAGGGAATAGAGTGAATTTGATCCAAATACATTATATGCACTTGAAAATATCAACTGAAATATTTCTAAATCCAATTGTAAACCTATTCTAGTATTCAAAATCTTCACTAAGTAAAGAATCCACAGAAATTTATTTTGATTTTTTTCCCAGGGTATAATATTGCAGAAATCTCAAAAGGATACAGGGTTCACAGGCAGGCTCTGGAAAGCATCTGCGAAGAGAAGACTATATGGAAGGCAGTGGAATTCACACATAAATGAACCATGGGAATCTGACCTATCACTAGATCTTAGACCAGTTTGTCTTGCTTAACAGTGATGGCGACCATCATATCCACCTTATTCTCCTGCCACCAAATGGTATCCGATGTCAGGAGACAAGTAGCTATAATTTGTAAACTTTTTAAAAAAGTCTTATTCAGTTAATTATATTTGTCTATACCATGGATTTTTGACCCGTCCAGCAGGTCCAGTTATTCGAGGGTCTCGAGGGGACCTCCTCCTAAGAACCAAATGGGGGTTAGAGAGGGACCAGGGCCTTGTGCGAATAATGACACGGAAACCGTTCTGGAATGCATCAAAGCCCCCATGTATTGAGAAAGGCCCAAAGCTTAAATGCACAAGCAAAAGAGGAAGTACAGATACTTATCAGTGGGAGGGGTAGGGCAATACAAGCAAAAGGAGAAGTACTTATGGGAGGGGGGCAATAGAAATTCTTTCTTTTGGCAGCTACACGGGGAAGCAGGAACTTGGTGGTATCAGGGTGTGGTCAGGACATTGGCGATGGCTTAGGGCTGGATCATTCTCAGAATTGGTGTGTCGGTCCCGCTTTTGACCCCTTTTTCTTCTAGGGGAGGGGGAAAGGCCCAATTCAGAGATCAAGAGTTGTCTTAATAGCTCCCAACAGATTTTGAGATGTTAATTCCTTAAGTCTTTGTTTCCATTTCTTTTGTAAATTACATAAAAGGCAAGGGTTAACTAAATGTATACCATTGAATTTCCCTCAGATATACTTATAAACAATATTAAATGAATCTAAATTTAATTTTTCTATCTGTAGGTGGATGAAATGAACATATCACATCTTACAGTGCATGGCAGATTTAACTGATGGAAGAAGGAAAGGTCTAAAATGAGCAACTTAACTCCATGTCTGAAAACTAGAAAAAGCCTAACTCAACAGTGGTTAAAAAGAAGTCAGTAAACACATAAATAAATTAAAAATAGAAGAAAATAGAAGAAAGGGTAAATAAACAGGTTGGTTTTAGAAATCGTAATCAAAATTGACAAATTTGAGGGAAAGGGGACTAAAATTAATAAAATTAGAGAGAGAAGATAAATATCTAATGTCACATATATAAAGGGATCCTATGAGAATGTGAGGAGATTTTTTGTTTGGTTTCATTTTAATGTTGATTTTGTATATTTCACTTGGGATGGCTACAGAATATATGACAGAAAAAAAAACCTATTAATGTAATAATTTGAATAAGACCCAAGGCTTGGAAGGAAAACAGGAATAAATGATTAGAAAATAGGACTGTGGGTGGTTTATTATAGAACAGGGAACAATGCAGAATGGCACTGGAATCCATTGTATTAAAACTGCCTTCACTGTGTATCTTTTCAAGTAAATCTAAATAAGTAGATCATTACTTTTGCCAACCAACCCATGTGCAGGGAACACAGGGCTGATGTTTGCCCCAAAAGATTCAGCAGAGTAAATATTGCTTGTGAATAAAACCAGGCAAAGAGAAAATTGCACCATGTCAAAAACCTTCACAACCCATTTTTATGTTGTTTCTATCTGGTGGCTACCTTAATGTTTGATGAATTTTCTAGATAGTGTCCTCAAATATTGTTTGTAAAACATTTCATTTCCACCATGTAACTTATGAGGAAGTAACACCTATAATTATAATCATCTTTGCATTTATTAGGCTTCAATATTTTCTTCCAAAAATTATAGCTTCTGATCACATGTGGTTGGTCCTCGGTTGTTAGCTGCTGAGCTCCTGATCCTCTGTATCCTTGTAATCACAAGGTTTAGTTTTCCCAGTTCCTCCTCCAGTGTTTGTCTCCAAGCACAACTCTGAGCTCCGAGCTTCTAATTTTACCACCGGTCTCAACCCAGTCCATCCTCCAACACATTTCTAAAGTGAATTGAGGCATCCCACTCTCTCTAGCCCTCCCCGGCTCCTGCACATAGACTTTTAGATAGAATCCAGGAATTATCTGCTAAAGATGCATAACTGTTTCTTTTTCCTCACTCCATTTTTTATCATATCCTCCCTCGAATTCCCACACAGACCAGTGTTTGCCTTCTCTGCTTCCGTCGTGTTTTTTGCAAACCCCAGTTTCTATATGTGTGTGTGTGTGTGTGTGTGTGTGTGTGTGTGTATACATAATTTGAAGCATCCAAATGGTTCTTCTCATATTTTGTCTCACTGACTCCTTATCCATCGGACCTGAACTAAGGTGTCACATTCCAGGAATATTGAGAACTGGGCTGGATCTCTGCTTATGTCACCTCACCGTGTCCTCTCCTCCTCTTAGTCTTTTGCACATTATCTCTACCCTAGTAAAGAAATAGCATAGTACTCTGTTAGCAAATATACTTTGATTCAAGTACTCAGCGGGCAGAAGCAGGAGGATCTCTACGATTTTGAGCCCAGCCTGGTCTATATAGGTAGTTATGGGGGAGCCAGGTTTATAAAACACAAATAGACATATAAAAGATAACCTATGAATAATTAAATATTTTAGACCTGGGGTGGTATGCTTATAATTCTTGTACATTGGAGCTTGAGGCAGAAGAATTGCTATGGTTTTGCTTCCATCTTGGACTACACAGCTAGAGTCCACATCCCGTGGGGTTTTGGAACCTGAGCATGTCTGGTATCCCTGAAAGTGAAGACAGTGACCTGTTGACACTCAAGCAGAGGACCCCAAATAACTGGACCCATCTTTATTTGCACAATCACGATCCTGATCGCCTGAGCAGTGACATCATTTGTGGGTATGTGGGGTGTGCCAGGAGAAAAACTGGCAAGATAGAGCGTGTCCCAACCTCCGAAATTTCAAAAATTAAAATTAGAATCTCATACTGTGACCAGAAGGGGTAGGGCTCTCCCCATTTAAGAGCCAGCCACAGAACATAACCCGGAGTCCCTCAATCGGGTAGTCAGTCTTGTAGCACAGCGCTTGGAATTCTTCCCCATGCTAATGAGGCATCTCAGTAGTCATATGCTTCAGCCAATGACCTGGATATTCTCACACTCTTCCCCCAAACTATATAACCATTGGTTCACCCCAAATAACAAGTATGCATTCAGAGTCACCCACAGTAAAGAAGTATGAACAAGTTAAGTTCAAATCAGACTTTAGTCAGAGCTTATGGATCTTGTAGAAGAGTCGGGGGAAGGATTGAGGGAGCCAGAGGGATCAGGGACACCACAAGACGATCTACAGAGTCAACTAACCTGTGCCTGCCCACTGGGGCAACAAAGACTGAATCACCCACCAAAGAGCTTGCAGAAGTTGGACCTAGGCCCTCTATACAATTGTAGAAAATGTGTAGCTTGGTCTTCATATGCGTTTCCTAACAACTAGACTGGGGTTGTCCCTGACTTTGTTGCCTGCCTTTGGATTTTTCCACCTATCTGGACTGGCTGCCCTGCCTGGTCTCAATGGGAGAGGATGGAAGAGGATGCACTTAGCTCTGCTGTAATTTGATGTGCCAGGTAGGTACCCATGGGAGGCTTCCCCTTCTCTGACAAGAAGGGAAAGGATAATGGGAGAGAGGGTTGTGAGGGTGGGGCTGGGAGTAGAAGAATGTGGCTGGGATCAGGACATAAAGTGAATAAATTAATTAATGAAAAAAGAAATTCTCTGGAAACTGAATGTTAAAAAATGATACAGCTCTAGGAACAAATTCTATTAGTTACTGACTATGCTGTGAAGGAAGGAAGTCTTTTGAGACTCAATTTCTTTATCTCAAAAATCTGATGAATATAATGCATCTGCCTATAGAAATTTTGAGATGTTAATATCCCATTTTTAAACACAAAATAGACTATCTGGTTCAAGGTATAAATCTATTCAGTAGTAGTTAATGCTATGCGATATTATTTTAGAAATATCATTATGAATTATTATACTAGAGATGACTTGTTAAATTGTTCAACAGGCATTGAAGGTGAGCAAACCTTTTAGGAAAGTCATGAGACGATCAGTCAGGCTGAGTTTACCCTCTTTAACAGGGCACTTCTTTCAGACTACTATGTCCTATTTCCTTTGTAAGGAGAAGGTTCTACTAAATTTCAAATTTCGAAAAGACAAAACCCAACTCTGATAATTACTCGGCAACTAGGGTAGAGTAGGTTCACAGTACTTTGTTGCTATCAGCTTTAAATATCTGTGTGGGTGGCTCTAAGAAAAGAGACTAATAATTAAGGGGAAAACTAATTTGGATAAGGCTCAGTTATGCAGCACTTTCAAAACCAGGCAAAGCATGTATACCCAAATTTATTAAATATTGTAAAGCAAATTCAAGTAACCGATGACTATAACAGGAAATTATCAACCCTTCTCAAATACACATATAGAAGTTATTCTAAACAGAACCCAACTTAATTTCTATGAAAAATGGGAACGATCACGCCAAAGAAGAAATATACAAGGATTGACAGTCATTTTTTAAAATAACACATACGGAGCAATATACATGAGATAACATATTTATTAAAATTTAATGCAATCAAATTACATTGTATTAAAATTTAATACAATCAAAATGATATCACACAGATAAACAGAAAAATGGGGTTATGTTAAAAAACAAATTGAAAATTGGGCTATATTAGCGCCATCCTGGAGGACTACAAAGGATGGACACTAAAGAAAACTGTTTCAGAGAGCAGAATGTTAGCTATGTAGGTCATCAAGCACTTTGCCTAAAAAGATAGATTACTCAAGTTAAGGAGTCACACCAATTATTGGGCTCTTTATAATATTGATCGTGGACTTGGAAGAAGTAGGTTACATGCCAGCCCGGGATTCATAGAATATTAATGAACAAGTGCTCAGTGAAACACTTCTACAATGGAATTTATCCTTAATAAACTTGTGTATATAATCAGCAGCTCTGCAGGTCAGCCAGCCTTCTTTTCACCAACTGAATACTTGTCCAGTAGACTCAGAGCAAGGTACGTGACCATCGCCATAGACTACACAAGGATATGATACTACAAGATTGCAGTCATTAAGACTTATTCTCCAGTGTTTTGGATACAGTAACTACCTCAAGTTCTTCAGCATGCTTTCCTGCTTTGTTGATATAACCCTGTTAGATAAGTGGAAGATTAATTACATCAGACTCTTCCACAGTGAAGAAAACAGATGTTAAAATACTGTTATGAACATGGGCATTCCTTTTCTTGAATTCCTTTTCCTTGTTTATTATGAAAATTGCAGTCTGTGACTTTGTTAAATGCATAATGTGCCAACATATTAATCCAGGTAACAATATCAAACAAATGAAAAAAAAAAAAAAAAAACAAAGGAAAATGGCTTCATACCCCTAAGGTCTGTAGGTGCTGTGACCCATAATCCAGTGGAAGAGTTGAATGAATACTCAATTGTGTTCTCACTAAAAAGATAATCTGTCAAGAGATTTCTATTCTTACCACTCTTAGTGACTGTTCACTCTATACAACTATATTCTGGATAAAGACCCTATACATAGATTTATTTAAGCTTATCTTAGAGACAAAAACACACAAACAAACCTATATTTGTTAATATAGTCCCAACCATAATAATGATGGAGATAGAAGAAAGCAACATCTGTTGAGCATATAATAAGATGCATAGCATGAAATCTATTTTACACATGATGGAACAGTGAAACAGACCCACGAATGTTAAACAACAGAGATGATGTATGGTTGAGTGCAAATCAGTATTCATGGTTCTTTTTTTTTTCCCAGATCTCGAAATCCTCTAGTGTACCAGTTGTAAGAAGGCTGAACAATTTACCAAAGACATTTTTTGCAAAAAATTTAAAGCATAATGAAGTATAACAGAACTTGTCCATGCTTCAAAAAAATGTAGTACCCTATAGACTTGGAATACTGAAGTGTGGAATGGCATTGAGAAAGAATGTTTTCCCATAAACACATTTCTTATATTCCTTTCCTTTGTCTACTTATTCTCCACATTTTCGCTAAATGTAAGCTTTATAAGAAAAGCAGCATTATTTATCTTGTACACAGATAGGTACAGTTTCTCAAGCAGTTTATGACACTCAGAAAATGCTCCACAAATATCTACTATGTAAATGAATTATTTCATTAAACACAATTCTAATTATTTATGGTGGTCCTCCGCATACCTCTCCATGAATCTGTATTTGTATAATTGCTGGCCAAAGAGTACTGTCTAAAGGGCTTTGTGGTGATTAATAAAGATTTGCATCTATCTGGTGAGAGATACTCTTGACAGACTACTTGCTTTGAACAGTGATTATTTCTATTTGTTTTGGAAACCAAATAAGACAAGCGATATCATGCTCTACTATGAACACTGTAATCTTAGTACAGACTTTTTCTAGTTATCTGTGAGGTCTTCAAAAGAAACCCAAGAAGCAGTGTTTTGAATTTCTTCATTTGCAAAGACTCTCAGCTAAAATCACCTCCACCATCTAAGTCACCTCTTATATTATTGACTCTTTTGTTGTTGTTGTTGTTGTTGCTGTTGCTGTTGCTGTTGCTGCTGCTGCTGCTGCTGCTGCTGCTGCTGCTGCTGCTGCTGTTAAAAGAGTGGAATATTTTCATTCTGCCAATGATTTAACAAAAGGATATCATATAGGGTGTGTTAACTTTAATCTCTGTTTTCACTTATGACATGAAATAATAAAATAGGACTTATAAATGTAAAATATATAATAGAAAATATATCCATAAAGATCAGAATAATGCAAGATTATTATTAGTGAGTAAACTAACCTTCATTTTTCCCTAATTACACACTTTAGGAAAAGACTAATTGTAGCTTCATTCCAAATTTTACTCCCTGACAAAACTGCTGAAGTTATTCAACTCTTGAGATGTATCATTTGTTGTAAAACAACATCAATCAAGGTCTTTTAAATTACTTGGTAAATAATTAAATTGATAACATCTAAAAGGTTCATGGTAATAATTTTTTAAACTAATTAAAAATACATAAAAGATATTTTGTTTCACTGGCTGTTTAAAACTCCCTGTTTAACATGCCAGATGCCACAACTCTTCAAGCTTGATGAAGGCTCCCTGGAGTTAAGGCCCTTTAGGCAGTTGTTGCCAGACAACTGAAGCAGATTGTTCAAGGCTGCATAATCATATGATTTCACTTACACTGGAGAGTCACTGCTACAAAAAAATATACTATCTTGATGAAAATAAATTTACAATATTAAAATAGCTACCAAATAACACATTTTAAATGGGGGCGAGGGTCAGGATACTCCTGACATTTTAGTTCTAAGGCCTCTGTTTCAGTTTTTTCTCATACATTGTACTGATAATGTACAGTTTTAAAAATTAAAAAAAAATGCTGTACCACAGCCAGAGAGAGAAGAGGTGGAAGGAGGGGAAAAGAGGAGGGGAACAGAGAGTGGAGAAGGGGAAGGAGAGGGAGAGGGGAAGTGAGAAGCACTTTGGTAGTGCTGGTGAGTTTGTGGACATTATTAAATAAAATTATATAGGGGACTTTGAACATTTCTTTAGGTGCTTCTCAGCCATTCAAATTCCTCTGTTGTGAATTCTTGGTTTAGTTCTATAGCCCATTTTTTTATTGGGTTCTTTGGGGTTTTTTGATGGTTAGTTTCTTGAGTTCTTTATATATTCTGGATATTAGGCCTCTATTGGATATGGGGTTAGTGAAGATTTTTTCCCCAATCTGTAAGTTGATGATTTGCCTTATTGACTATCTACTTTGCCTTACAGAAGCTTTCCAGTTTCATGAGGTCCCATTTATCAATTCTTGACCTTAGAGCATGGTCCACTGGAGTTCTGTTTAGGAAATTTCCCCCTGTGCCAATGAGTTCAAGGCTCTTTCCCATTTTCTCTTTTATTAGATTCAGTGTATCTGGTTTTATGTTGAGGTCCTTGATCCACTTAAACATGAGCTTTGTGCAAGGTGACAAATTTGAGTCTATTTTCAGTTTTCTACATACAGACTGCCAGTTAGACCAGCACCATGTATTGAAGATACTTTCTTTCTTTTTCCATTATATATTTCGGCTTCTTTGTCAAAGATCAAGTGTCCATAAGTGTGTGACTTTATTTTGGGGTCTTCATTATATTCCATTGATAAAAGTGTCAGTCTTTGTATCAATACCATGCAGTTTTTTAACACTATTGATAAATTGAGCCATCACATCCATAGTCTGAAAACAAAGAGATTGGAATGATTATGGTCAGTTAGCATTCTCCTTTGTACCCAATCCAGAACTAAGGCCAAAGGAATCGTGCTGCTAATAGTGGCTGTTCTTCCCACCACAGTTAGCTTAATCAAGATAATGCCATGCAAATCTGACCAAAGGTTAACCTAATGAAGATAATCCTGTGATAGGTGTGCCTGAGGGCTTGTCTCCTAAGTGATTCTTGATTTCATCAAGCTGGCAATAAGTATTGACTACCTCAAAATCCTAGTGATAGATACTGATAATCAATTGTCAGAATTTTCCTTTTTGCCATTGTTCCTTAGTCTGTACTAGAGAAGGAGTCTTCTCTAACAAAAAGAAAAATAATAATAAGAAAACTGCTGAAAGGGTTTCTACAAAAGAATAGGTTTTCTCTTGGCAATGGCCCATTGACTTATATCTTTTATGATCATTTCTGTCATTCAGTAGGAAGTAAGACAGATTTTCCAAATAACCACAAATGATTTTCATAACAATTTATAGAGCCTTTGAACCAACTATTGTCATACCTACCTCCAAAATTATTGTTGTATAAAAATAAGGAGTAGGTGTTGACTAGTGAAACTTACAGTCTCTGCTGTTTGAAGTCAAATGACTATCAATTATTTATCAATTACTTAGAATTCATCTCACTTTAGCAATTTTTACTAGATAATCCGCATATATTGCCAAAATACTAAACCTATCAATTTTGTTATGTGTTAATTCACTTAACTGCCGTAAGATTCTTTATAATTCTAAAATTGTGCCTGTAGTGATTAATATTATCACCTTGACAGATCTAGGGTATCAGTAAAGCAAGTTGATCACCAGGTTTTAGCTCTGCTTCTGAACTGGGAACATAATGTGTCTAGCTGCCTTACCCTCTGTTATAGGAAGAATTATATCTCCTTTATGGGTAAGCAAAGACAAACCCATTGTTCCTTCAGGTGGTTTTATTGATAAAACTTTATCACAGCAAGAGAAAAAGTAACAACACAGAAAGTCAGTGTCAAGTAGTGGTGCCATTGATGCAATGAACCTGAGCAAGTGGTTTCTAGGTTTTGCAACTGATTAGTGGGAGGAAATTGGAAGTAATTTAAGCTGTGAGCTAGAGAAGCCAAGGAATGCTGTACACAGAGCTTAATGGGCCTTTCAGATAGGCTGTGGCAGAGCCAGAATCCAGGAAAAATACAAAAGGGGAAAAGGCAGCTCATAAGGTTTCAGGGGGAGTAAGATTCTGGCTGCATTGTGTCATTGCCTTTAGAACTTGATAGAGACAGAATTCAAAAGTAATGGACTAGATTGTTTGGCAGACAAATTTTGAAGATGAGATAGCATTCAGGCTGTGACACAATTAGTGTTCATTTCTCTTATCTGGGTAAACACTGATAGAGTGTTCAAATGAGTAACAAGTGTCACAGAAAGATATGAATACAAAGGGTAGGGGTAAAGTTGTAGACAAGTGAATAGTAATGAAGCATTTGGATTTGTTAGGAAAATCCGTGCTGGAAAGCTGTAGTTAAAATATAGAGCCAAACCAATATTAAGTCTATGCATGATGTAGGAAGAGCTGGAGGGACAGAGATATTCATGCCTTTTGGTGCACACATGATGCCATCATGACCTACAAATGACAGACAGGGAGCTGAAGAACTTGGTGTCTTCCCTAATGGAGTTTGCTCTTTGTTTAATTTTTTCTTTTCTTGCTATGTTCCTATTCCTCCCTTCTATTGGAGGTGTGTAAATTAATCTTTATACAGGCTCATAGTATATAAACTCAGAAAACACGTTTGGACGTTTAAAAAGTGTTGAGACTGTTAGATATTATGGGATGAACTGGATGAATTTCAGTTTGTGAGTTGTCCATGAGCCCAGACGGACAGGACATAGAATATTGTGGGTTAAAAGTGATTTGTTTAGATGTTAGGCTGACAAAAGAGAGACTTATGGTTATTAATACTGATTGTCAACATCAAACAATCTAGAATTTCCTGAGACAATCCTCTCAGCCTGTGTGTAAAGGGGTTTCTAGATCAGTTTAATTGAGGCTGGAAGATCCACCCTAAATGGGGAAAGTCCCATTCCATGGACAAGATTTATTGACTGAATAAAAGGGGGAAAGAATAGAGAACATTGGCTGTACTGGATGGTTTTTGTGTCAACTTGACACAAGCTGGAGTTACACAGAGAAAGGAGACCACTTTGAGGAAATGTCTTCATGAGATCCAGCTGTAAGGCATTTTCTCAAGCAATTAGTGATCAAGGATGGGAAGGCCCATTGTGGGTGGTGCCATCCCTGGGCTGGTAGTCTTGGAATCTATAAGAAAGCCAGCTGAGCAAGCCAGTAAGTAAAAGCCCTCCATGACCTCTGCATCAGCTCCTGCTTTCTGACCTGCTTGAGTTCCAGTTCTGACTTCCTTTGGTGATGAACAGCAACGTGGAAGTGAATAAATTCTTTTCTCCCCAACTTGCTTCTTGGTCATGATGTTTGTGCAGGAATAGAAACCCTGACTAAGACACCAGCTTTCATCTCTTTCTGATTTCTGGCTACAGACCTAATTTTACCATAGCCTCCACCCTCTTTTAAGAACTGTATCTCCCAAATTAGAAACCCTAAAGGAGATATTTTTCCTCCTTTATGCTGAATTTGCAGTTACTTGATCATAAAAATGAGAAAAGAAATTGATAGAGCCCTACTTTATAAAACCTTTATGTTGATCTCCAATTTTGTTAGAATAATGTTTAAAAGTCTTTCCATAGCTTGAATATCAGGTATAATTTCTGTATATCTAAATTCATTAATTCATCTATTAATTTAAATATTCTTTGTTCAGCATTCATTTGTTAAAAATCTATTTAGTATATAGGCAACACAGCCTTAACCTGCATAGTGTCCAGTTCCCAACTAATAGTTTGGAACTATCGAATTTCCACAAGTATGAATGTGCTCTTGACCTTGTTGTAGAAGACTTGATCAATCTGTTGGTTTTTCTTTATTTTTATATCATTCTATTAAGAAAAGATTTATACAAAATAAATTACTGGTTCTCGTAGTATTTTCAACAAGACTTATTCTTTCACCATGCAGTGGTAGCCTTTAATTCCAGACTTGGGAGGCAGGAGCAGGTGAATCTCTGAGTTTCAGGCCAGTCTGTTAGACAGAGCAACCTCGAGGGCAGTTAGGGCTACCCAGAGAAATTCTCTGCTTCAGATATTGCCACAGTGGCTACACTATGGCTTGAAGATCAACTTTCCTTCACAAAGTTTAAATGCAAATGTTTTAACAATACATTCTCAAAGTAAGAAGTAAAAATATATCAGTATTCATGTAGGTAAGAAGTACTTCGTAGACCAGTTGACTTAACTAGCTAACTTATCTCTCACAGTTCTAGGTGCAGAAGTCCTAGATCATGCTTTTTTTTTCCTCCGACATCTTAGTGAGGCTGCAGTGGTCCACACTACTCTCTGAACTTTGCCATGCCACCCAAGTCTGCCAAAAAGTACAAAGACCCAGTAAATAAATCTGGTGGCAAGGCCAAAAAGAAGTGGTCCAAAGGCAAAGTTTGGGACAAGTTGAAAAATCTTGTCCTGTTTTAAAAAGCTACATACGCCAAACTCTGTAAGCAAGTTCCGAACTGTAAGCTTATTGCTCCAGCTGTGATCTCTGAGAGACTGAAGATTTGGGGTTCCTTGGCCAGGGCAGCCCCCCAGGAGCTACTTAGTAAAGGACTTATCAAGCTGGTTTCAAAGCACAGAGCCCAAGTAATTTACACCAGAAACACAAAGAATAGAGACGACCCAGCTGCTGGTGGATATGCATGAACAGGTTTGATCAGCTGTACATTTGGGGAAATAGAACTTTATTGAATAAAAACAAAAGTCCTCGATCATGATTTTGGGAGGTACAGAGGTACAATATATAAGAATGGTGCAACTCTTGAGAAATCACCATGGCCTCTCACTTACCATCTCTCTATTTCCCAAAGGTCCTATGTCCTCTCAATATCTCTCACGAGCTTTATATTTCAACATATTAATTGTGGAAAATGGACAGTAGATATGCCTAAAATTCAAACTCTTTGAAATGTACAAACTATTAAGCAAACTAAAACTCATTTTGCATAAATAAAAATAAACTCCACCCATGTTCAAAAAAAATTGACCCTTTAGTGAATGTGTATTAAGAATCTACCACGTGTCTACAAATATCATTTTCAGTCTTGTACTTACCTGGTACACCAAAATTTACAGTCATGAAATCTTTGGAATTATTCCTCACTTCAAATCTGTAAATTCTGATATTTGCTTCACTTAAATTGGATTCTACATTGTAAGAGGATCCAAAAGCACCAGAACAAATATACTTCCTATCTTATGACCTTGGATTTAATACATTTATTTAGCATGTTTTATGAAATGGAATCAAAGCCATGGGGATCAAACACACCCATGTTTGAATTCCTGCTTTAAAATGTTTGTGTTACACAACCCTACTTTTATTTCCTTCTTTTTTTCAAATATGTTTATGAATTTAAGAAAGTGAATTATGAGAAAATTTAGGGTAGCAATTATTCCTCATCTCATGGAAAAAAATGTCAATGATAAGTATTCCTTATATCACCCTATGAATAAACTTCAGTTACGAAAAATAGCATTTTCTGAACCCTTGGGATGTGTTTGAAAAAATAGGACAAAATTAAGTAATTTGCAGGTTGCTCCTGAGTATTATGGTCTGCTCCTCTTAACATAACTGGAACCATTTTGTATTTAGCCTCCATTTTGCTCATAAGGAGAAATCAAGTTCTTCTACTTTCCAGAAGTAATTGTTTCATCTGACACTGAAAAAGTGCTACTAATAGGTCAAAAAGTTATGATTTTATTATTAATACTGTATTATTCTCAATATTCTGGAAATCTCCTAGCCATCACCCTCCATACCTCACATAGGGCCAATTAGCTTAAAGGTCATCTCATAATACTCTGTCTAGTTAGCCAAAATATGATACTGCTTCCTTCTTTGCCTTCCCAGCTTTTGAAACTATTTTTCCCGTAAAAAGCTTGCCCTAAAAAAAGACAAGCTAAAATATGCAACAAAGGGGAGATTGAACCTGTAGAGACCACCTCCAGTAGAAAGGTACAGCCCCCAGTTGAGGAATCAGACCACCCACCCATCTCAACATTCTTAACCCAGAAATGTTCCTGTCTAAAGGAAAAACAGGGACAAAAAAAATGCAACAGAGACAGAAGGAAAGGCTGTCCAGAGACCACCCCAACTAGGGATCCATCCCATCTGCAGACACCAAAACCTGACACTATTTCTGATGCCAAGAAGTGCTTGCTGACAGGAACCTGGCATAGTTTCCTGAGAGTTTCTACCAACAACTGACTAATAACAGATGCAGATACTTACAGCCAAGCATCCGGGGAACTCAATGGAAGAGTTGAGCAAAGAACTAAAGGAGCTGAAGGAAGAACATAACCCTATAGGAAGAATAATATCAACTAACCAGACCACTCAGGGCTCCCAGAGATTAAACCACCCAACCAAAGTGTGTACAGGGAGGGATCCATGGCTCCAGACACATATAGCAGAGGATGGCCTTATATAACATCAATGAGAGGGGAAGCCCTTGGTCCTGTGGAGTTTTGATGCCCCAGTGTAGGAGGAAGCTAGAGTGGTAAGGTTGGGGTGGGTGAGTGGGTAGAGGAGCACCCTCATAGAGGCAAAGCAGAGGAGAGAGGGGATGGTATGGGGGATTTGTGGAGGGGTAACAGGGAAGGGAAATATCATTTGAAATGTAAATAAAATGTTTAATAAAAAAGAAAAGGAAAGGAAAGGAAAGAAAAAAAGACAAGAAAAGACAAGAAAAGAAAAGAAAAGAAAAGAAAAGAAAAGAAAAGAAAAGAAAAGAAAAGAAAAGAAAAGGGAGGAGAGGAGAGGAGAGGAGAGGAGAGGAGAGGAGAGGAGAGGAGAGGAGAGGAGAGGAGAGGAGAGGAGAGGAGAGGAGAGGAGAGGAGAGGAGAGGAGAGGAGAGGAGAGGAGAGGAGAGGAGAGGAGAGGAGAGGAGAGGAGAGGAGAGGAGAGGAGAGGAGAGGAGAACCACAGTTTGGATTCTGAGTCTTATCTGTGGTCCTGACCAATCATCCAAAAAAGTAAATTTTCATCATATCTGATAGGTCAATCCTGGACCCCAAACACAGGTATTTTAAGTTTTCACTGTTACACAGAAAAATATATAAAACGTACCTTGACAAAGGTTTATTATCTCACACTTTTTGAGGATGAGGTAGGGTTACAGGTAGATGACTACAGGTTACATCAAAGGTTGCAGTCAAGGCATAGTAGTTACAGGATATGGAAGAGGATGAATGTAGAGGAATTTTAATCCAGAAACATGGCTGCTCTGGCAAGGGATCACATCCAAAGACCTTCCATGTTTTCTGAAAGAACTAATGACAGACGTTTCTATTCTTTATCACATAGGTTCCTCCAAGAGCTACATGGGCAACATGAAGAACTTCCCTTACAATAATTTATTTAAGAGAGATCTCAACACTGAGATGACCACTGATATTGGGTAATCAGCTGATGTGTTCTTCCGTGTGGAAGACTACTTCTTCCACTCTCAGCATGACTTCATTTCCTGTAGTTCTTTGGGTAGGTGTTCTCCTTATTCAGCTTAAGTTTAGGCAGTTGTCTTGAGCAGAATTTTAGAGAAAAGCTTCTGATATGGCTAGGAGACATAACCTCACAGCAAAATCTATGATCCACTGGCTCTTTTATGAGCTTCCTGTCCCCTCTTCTGCAATGTTTTCTGAACCTTAGGAGTGGCAGTATCTGGTGGGTATGTACATTGAGATTGTTCTTCATGGCTCTGAGTTTTGATTGGTTGCCATTTTCCGTAGTCATCTCTGTAATGTTATTCAAGATACTTCTTGGTTATAATGTACCATTGGTTCTACCCTTTTCTGTTGATCACACAGATAACCCATCAAACTGTAGAACAATGTTTCTCAACATTCCTAATGCTGTGACCCTCTCCTTCAGTTCATGTTTTGGGTGGCCTACAACCATAAAATTATTTTAGTTGCTACTTCATAACTGTAATTTTCCTACTGTTATGAATCATAATGTAAATATCTGAGTTCTCCAAGGATCTCAGTCAATGCTTGTGAAAGGGTCATAAATTCCCATAAGGGTCACAACTCACAGGTTGAGAACCACTTTTATAGAAAGCAACCACACCAACAGGTAGATGTGACTAAACAAAAGTATCTGGATGTTGACATAAATGAGACATGTTACATTCACTTTGTTACTCAAACATTGGGAAAAAGGGAGCTAAACTAATGTTTTGTGTTATTTGACACTTTCAATCTTGTGACACTGAAGTGTTTAGATTGCTGTTGCTGTTTTTGTTTTGCAATGGTGAGCATAAAATCCATATCACTATAACTTCCTTTATGTTCAGCACATTGGGCCACTGAAATATGCATACCTCATTTTTATGGACATTATTATACCAGCTCATCTTTGTTATCCAAACACCAAGATAGCAGGAAAAAATTCTGAAATACTTAAGCAAATATTTTACTTGGGATCAAGTCTGTTGAAATTTTAATAATCTCAATACATCCTACTTTAATCATATGTATATGCTGCATGAACCATTCTTTTCTTCCATAACTCCTGAAGCCACTCCCTGAACTCAGAATCTATCTAAGCATCACAAATAAAGAAAAAAATATGTTTCAAATCTACTTACAGAATTTCCTTTCACGGGTTATATTAAGTTAGCTACAGCTCTTCAAAGTAATATAATCTGAAAGGGTTTTATTAGATTGGCTTCTGTAATGGAAAGCTGAACAGTCCAACAAAAGCCATCTGTGCACTCAGGATCCAGGCAACCCAGTAGCTCAAGAAGGTGGAAGCCTCGGGAAAAGATGGAAGGACAGTTTAAATAGTCACAGTCCAAGAAAGAAAGCCCAAAGAATCACTGATGTGAGTCCAAAATGACATGCTGGACATGAACGAGGACTCAGATATCTTTTGAGTCCTCGTTCTGGAAGAACAGAACTTCCAGAAGCTGACTGAATTCCACACTTTCCACTCATATTCAATCAAGTGCCTAACCTTTGGCTAGTGCAGCCTCCTTTCAGGTCAAGTCTTTACCTGTCAGTTTCTTCCACATGTCCATTTTCTCTGATTACAGCCTTAGAGATTTACCCATATCTCTAGTAATAACCTGGAAACCTCTGAATCCAATCAAGTTCAAGATCAAGATTAACCATTATAGACACACACTGTTATAAATATGCCACTTCTTACCAAAAAAAAAAAAAAAAGACCAAGACAAAATATACACTAGATACTGAAAGAAAGATGAAATTTCAAGACCTGTAAGTCATATAAAGTACTCAGAAATTGCTGGCTGTTTGCGAGCCTAGATGCTGCCTGGGTCTGAAAAAAAAGAAAAACAAACCTGGTTATGCCCCATAGTTAAAACATTCCTGGGAACAGCTTAGCCTTAAAGATAAAGAGGAATGTGAGGACATAACAGGGCTATCTGAAATGAGTCAACAACTCACAGAATCCTGACACCCTGCACGTACATGTAATTTTTCTGCTGATGTTTGAATAAGCCAATAGTGTGTCACTATGTTGAATTCCACACTCCTAAGCCCCTTAACCCATAAAACCCCCTAGCTTCTGAGCCTCCTGGCCAACATCCGTTATCTCCTGTGTGGGATGCATGTCTGTCCTGAGCTCTGTAATTAAACTACCTCGTGTGATTACATCAAGACGGTCTATTAGTGATTTCTTTTGGGTTCACGCCGAGTCGGAAATTGAGTGGGGATTTCTCTACTAGGTTCTATCATTTGGAGGTTCCACCAAAATCTGCGTGACACCCAGGAACCCCAAAAGACCCCTTGGAGGTACATTTGTTTGTGTGAGTCTTGCATGTTGTCTGTTGTCTAAGTGTGGCACCACTGAATTTGTGTCTTGGTTTTTCAGTTCTGAGATTGTAGGTTTGAGTCCAACCTTGTGTCTTGGTTTTTCAGTTCTGGGATTGTGGGTTTGAGTCCCGCCTGGGTTCCCAGTTCTGGTATTCTGTATTCTGGCAGCTGCCACTGTGGACCATAAGGATCTAGTGGCTGTGGGAGAGAGGCGTCCTAAGGCCGTGCAGGCTGCAACCCTGGAAGAAGTTCCATGGGTGGAAGGGGTTGGAAGCAGAGTCATCCCCCACCCCCCTTCAGAAAGGGGATCGATGTAGAATCTTACCCCTGTCAGGAAGTTGCATTTTGCTGGTTGTACAAGTCCAGGCACGGACGAGTGTGCTTAGATATACTGGTGTCTTTTTTCTCTGTTTCTGTCTTGTTTTTGTTTGTGGTTTTCATCATGGACACAGACACCGTACATTGGAGGTAAAGTGGAATCCCTCCCTGCCTGTCTGTCTGTCTTGTTCACTTGTGTGTCCTCCATTAGACCACCTTATGATTATGTTTTGCTTGTGGTTTGTCTGGTTTCAAGTCTGTTTTTGGTCCCAAGGGGTTGACTGATTATCTTAGTTTGGTTTTAGGCTGGTCTCAGGTTCTGGGGGCCTTCCCATGGAGAGAGGTCCATTTGGGTTGGTCGCAGTGACAGTGAGACATGCCAAAACATTGCAGGCCACAACGCTGGAGGATGCTCTGGTGTCAAGCTGGGAAGTTGGATCTGAAACAGTCCTTCTCAACCCAGCAGCAGCTAGGGTTCAGTAAATGCCTGGAACAGATAGTGTCAGGCTTCTCTGGAAATCGTGTGTAAGACACCCTGTATTGGTCTTTCTTGTGTTTGTCATTTGTGTGGTACTGTGATTCTATGGTGGTTGCCTGAAAACCGTTTCTGTGTGTGTCTTGTGTGTCTCTTTGTGTTCGGACTTGGACTAACAACTGACGACTATTATTGAGTTATGCCCTCTGGAATAAGCCTAAGAACCCTGTCAGATCCCTATGCTGACTACTTCCTTTCAGATCCTCAGCTGCCCTTCTTCCCACTCCAATTCCAGGGAGCAGCCAATGGGTCACAGTGGTCCCACCCATGGACCTGGAGCCTAGGGAGAAATGAGCTCGGGAAACCTGGAGCAAAAGAGGGGTGGTCCCTGAGAAGTCAGTGGCCCTGGATGTTGTGGCTGCTGAAGGGGAGATAGAGGAGGCTGTGGGAGTGGCCAGCCAAGAGTGGTTCCTTGGCTGCTTCTCATTACCCTGTCCCTTGCATCCCGTCTCTTGTTAACAGAAAAAGTGCTTTTACTTTAAGATATCAGTGGCCTGGTACAACCAGCTGTGAGAGCTGCACTCCCTTCCCTGTGCTATGTGTTTCCTCTTCTAGGGTGGCATCACCCTGAGCTGCTAACCAGCGAGGGAGGCATCTGCCCACTTGGGGCTTCTGTCCAAGGTAAGGAGCACCTGCGAGTCTAACTGCCAGGCTCTGATGGGGGTCTCATCTCTGTGGGACTAGAAAGTGCCCCAACAATCTGACCGAGGTAACAGGAAGTTACAAGTTAGAAGAAGGACAGGGTAAGTCAGTGAGAAAGTTAGCTTAAGTCGATAAGAAAGTGCAGAGGAGGAGAAATGAAGGAAAGGATAAAGGTCTGCAAAGAAGTGAGCCAAGAGCAAAGCTTCAGCAGACTCAGGAGAGATAAATGACAGTGGCTAACAGTGAGGAGAAGTTAAAAATAGAGATGAAGGAGATTTGAGAGGTCTGAGATGAGAGAGATACTCTGAATGAGAAATATTTAGAGTAGGAACCAGTAAGTAAGAGACAGGCAAGAAGAAGAGTTGAGGAAACATGAGACTGACAAAGACAGAGACCAGAGTCCGAATCAGAGATGTGCAATGAGAAAGAAAGATAAACCAGGGTAGAGGCGAACTATGAGAGAAGATAAGTGACAGAATATAGAGGTGATAATTAGATAACATCCAAAGGAAGCAAAGACAAGAAGGAGGAACAATAAGATATATATATATATATATATATATATATATATAGAGAGAGAGAGAGAGAGAGAGAGGGAGAGGGAGAGGGAGAGGGAGAGGGAGAGGGAGAGGGAGAGGGAGAGGGAGAGGGAGAGAGAGAGAGAGAGAGAGAGAGAGAGAGAGAGAGAGAGAATTATATGAGGTCTCCATTACAGTTAGGAATCAGGAGCAAAGAGAGGTAAATAACAAATACTAGAACCTGAGAAGGTGGCACATGGTGATAATGCTAGCACTTAGAAATGATCTGTAAGAAACAGGAAGCCAGGGAATTAAAAGGAGCTAAGAGAAATGAAATGCTGGCCACAAGAGTCAGGAAAGTTAGAAAATTTAGATAGTCCCTGGCAACAAATGAAAGCTTTTGGCTAAAGATCAATGTATTTACTGTAAAAAAAAAAAAAAAAAAAAAGACAGTGGGGGAGAGACTGTCCCAACATAAAGAAGTGGAGCCCCCCTTCATGACCGAACCCTTCCACCTGTCTGTGGCTAAAAGTAAAGAGATAGCAAAAGGGGTGCTAACACAGAAGCTGAGTCCTTAGAAGAAGCTGGTGGCCTACCTGTCAAAGCAGCTAGAAAAGAGACTATGTTTCATATTCCCCCACCAACCAGTGCAAAACAAGTTAGAAAAGTTCCTGGGCACTGCGGGCTTTTGCAGATTGTTGATTCTAGGTTTTGCTGAATTAAAGAGATAAACAGCCCTTCATATAGAGAAATAAAAAACAACAGGCCTTTGATGCTATTAAGACTGCCCTAATGTCGTCCTCAGCTTTGGGACTCCTAGATGTGACTGAGAGCAAAGGTATTGCCAAAGAGGTTCTTACTCAGAGATTGGGACCCTGGAAAAGACCTGTGGCATACTTGTAAGAAATTAGACCTGGTAGCTGTAAGATGGCCTGCTTGTCTACATATTGTGGCTGCTATAACAGTACTAGTCAAGGAGGCAGATAAATTGACTCTGGGACAAAACTTGGTGCATGACCTAGAAAGTGTGGTCTGTCAGGCCCTCTGACCGATGGTTGACTAACACTCACATGACTCATTACCAGACTCTGTTGTTCAACTCTAATAGAGTCACTTTTGCCCCCCGCAACTCTGAACTCAGATACCCTGCTCCCAGACCCAGACTTTCAGCAGGTTCTTGCTGAGACACATAGGTGCCATGGAGATCTGACAGACCAGTTACTAGAGGGTGCAGATGTTACCTGGTTCACAGACTGGAACAGCTATCTAGAAGAAGAAAAAAAAACACACTGGAGCAGCTTTGGTAGCTGGACAGGCTCTGCAAGAAGACACATCGGCTTAAAAGACTCAACATCTACACAGATAGCAGGTATGCTTTTGCCACAGCCCACGTCTATGGGACCATATATCAACAGAGGAGTCTACTGACACCGGGAAGAAAAAGAAAATAAGAACAAAGAAGAAATGCTGGCTCTACTGAGGCCCTCCACGACCCTGCCAAGGTAAACATCATCTACTGTCCTAGTCACCAGAAGAGAGATACCATGTTAGCAAGGGGCAACAACATGACAGACTGAGAGGCATGAGCGGTTATAGCCATGGCCCTGCTGGTGCTCCTGACAACAGAGCCTGAGTTTGCCTACACAACAGAAGACTTATCCCTTATTACCAAAGATTCCAGTCACCAGTTCAACAAAAAATAAGAGAGTATGATATACATCCAGGGAAAGAAAATCCTGCCACAAAGACAAGCAGAAGCTGTGATCAAACAGATGCATCAGTGGACTCACTTAGGGGTAAGCAAGCTCATCCGGACATTTTCCAAGCCTAAGTACCATGTACCAGGTTTAAAACACCTTGTGGAACAGGTGGTGCACCAGTGTGTGCCGTGCAAAAGAGTGAATATCTGCCACACTATAGTAGATCTAGGGAAAAGACACTGGGACGACAGACCTGGTGTCTACTGGGAAATAGACGTTACTGAGAAAAATATGTGTATGAATACCTTCTGGTTTTTGTGAACGTTCTCAAGGTGGATAGAAGCTTTTCCCTGTAAAAATGAGACTGCTCAGATAATCATCAAGAAGATTATTAAAGAAAAATTTTCCAAGGTTCGGAGTGCCAAAAGCAATAGTGTCAGATAATGGCCCTGCCTTTGTTGCCCAGGTAAGTCAGGGTGTGGCCAAGTATTTAGCGGTCAAATGAAAATTATATTGTTTGTACAGACCTCAGAGCTCAGGATAGATAAAAAGAATAAATAGAACTCTAAAAAAGACCTTGACAAAATTAACCATGGAGACTGGCACAGACTTGGTGTTCCTTCTCCTTGCCCTATTTAGAGCTAGAAATACTACCTCTTGATTCAGTCTTACTCTTTTTGAGATCCTTTATGGGGCTCCCATGCCCATAACTGTCTTAAATGATGTGTTTAAACCTACATGTTGTTGTAATAATAATCTGTATGCTAAGTTAAAAGGCTTGCAGGTGGTGCAGAAAGAAGTCTGGTCACAACTGGCTACAGCGAACAAGCAGGGTACCCCAAAGACATCTCACCAGTTCCAGCCAGAGATCTGATCTACGTGCACCTGCATCATGCCCAGACCCTCAAGCCTCACTAAAAGGGTTCCTGCCTAGTCCTGTTCACTATCCCTTCTTATTCTGTTTTTGTTCCCATGTTAAAGATACAGTATAGCTTATGGTCCTCCAGCATCAACACCAACCTACAGTCACGATAAAAAAAAAGAGTAAAATTTCTATTCTCCACATAGAGATATAGACTTCTGAAATTTTAAGATTAGAATTACTTAGTAGAAGAAGAGGGGAATGAAAGAAAGATGAAATTTCAAGACCTGTAAGTCATATAAAGTACTCAGAAATTGCTGGTTGTTTGTGAGCCTAGAGGCTGCCTGGGGCTGAGAAAAAAGAAAAACAAACCTGGGTATGCCCCATAGTTAAAACATTCCTGGGAACAGCTTAGCCTTAAAGATAAAGAGGAATGTGAGGACATAACAGGACTATCTAAACTGAGTCAACAGCTCACAGAACTCTGACACCCTGCACGTACATGTAATTTTTCTGCTGATGTTTGAATAAGCCAATAGTGTGTCGCTATGCTGAATTCCACACCCCTAAGCTCCTTACCCCATAAAAACCCCTAGCTTCTGAGCCTCATGGCCGACATCCATTATCTCCTGTGTGGGATGCATATCTGTTCTGAGCTCTGTAATTAAACTACCTCATGTAATTACATCAAGATGGTCTATTAGTGATTTTTTGGGTGCACGCTGAATCGGGAATTGAGTGGGGGTTTCCCCACTAGGTTCTATCAATACTTGTGTTAACATTAAAAAGGTCATAGGATCCTAAATAAAGCAGAAATAAATAAACATGTGTATAAGTTTCAAAGGAACATATTTGAGAGAAGCACTTACAAGACAAAGACAAAGATAAAATTCTATGATACACTAGATATTTGTGTTTATATTGAAAATCCCTTGGGATCCTAAAGAAAGAAGAAATATATAAATCTGTGCATAAGTGTCAAAGGAATATATGCAAGAGGAGCAAACTGTTTATCCAAAGCAGAAATTTGGGTTTCTAAATAACTATATTTCAAAAGAAGAAATAGTTGTTATATTTTAAGGTCACCAAGCAGTCATAACATCAGCATAACCTCTTTTTCTCCACTAGAAAATATTTATTTATATTTCATAAAGGATATCAGGGTTCAAAGCTTGAAACTGATGTAATTAAAGCCACATCAATCTTGTCATGACCTGCTACTTTTCAGTCTTGTCTCAGAGGTTCTTATACACCAATCATTTATAGTGCAAGATACTAGCATGAAAAGGTGAAAGTAATTTGGGAAAATAATTTTAAAAGCAATTTTTAGCTGACAAATTGTTTAAAGATATGACTGAAGGACTTAAATGTTCATAATTTTCTCTATGTATTATTTAATAACCCTTCATTTAGTAACACTTTGAAACATTCCAATATGTTAAATAAAATTCTACAAGAAATATACTTGAATGGAAGATTGAAACTAATGCTTATAACCAGTTGTTGCAATATACACCTTCAATCCCAGAATTAGAGAGACAGGAAGACAGATGGTAAGTGATTCTATAGCAAACATTTAAAATTTGATAGAGCATTTAATAATAATTAGCAGAATACCCATTTTCTCTCTGGTTATAATTTTGTTCCATAAATGCTAAACCCTAATTCGTTTCCTACCAGGAAGATAAGTTAAAAGGTTAAAAGGAAAGATGAGAGTCTCAGGAGCATATGATAAACCATCTGTGTTTCATTTAATAAGAAAAATATATATTTATATTAAATAGCACGTGTGTTTATATATTTAAATAGAATAGAATAATACAGATTAAATAATTCAAATTTAGTATGTCAAATAATATGCACCCAAATAGAACACATGGAGGTCAAATTTTGACACTGGCAAAGGGAAAAGAGAACAAGATTAGAGGAAATTGTGTGTAAATGAATAAATATTATTCCTAAATATACATCTTAGATATGCATACAGAAGGCATGCATTTCTACAAATGGGTTTTGCCCACCTGACACATCACTGAAAGCCAGTCAGGCAATAAGACCAGCAGCTGCAGCATGCAACTGATTCAGCAGCAGATGTGAGACAACACTCCCTGTTTCCAAATTTGCTAGAAGGATAAAACCTTGTTAAAAAGGAAGCTGAATCTGGGTTATTCTGTAATGAGGTAAACAAAAGACAGCAAAACTGTGCTGCAGAACAAATCAAGATTTCACTGTAGAAGAGAGTAGAGGGAAAAGGGGGTCAAGGAGTTGGAAGTGAAACGGAAGGACGAATCCTTACCAGAGAGAGGGGTATTTCCATACGAAATAGACAGAGTTTAAAAAGTCAGTGTCAGCATCTACCAGGACCTTGTATGCATGTGTGTACGTGTGTGTGTGTGTGTGTGTGTGTGTGTGTGTGTGTGTGAACCTGGTTTTGATAGTCTATGTGGTATAGCCATAGACCGGTTAACAAAGTCATGGCAGAGGGATTTGATTACAAAATGCTTCCAGTTCTAATCTCAGACAATGTATGTCTGATGACAGAATGATCCACTTTCTGAACTGTTCTGTTTTTCTATTGTGCCACATTTTTGCTGTGTGGTTTCTCTATCCTGCTGGATTTCGAAGTGCTGTTCTCAAGCCCAAGGTCTTGCAGAAGCAAAGCATGCACTCTACAGTTGTGTTTCCCCTTTAAGGATTTCTAACAGTCGTTTTCCCAAATAAAACAAAGTTTCACATGAGATATACCAAGCTACTAATGACCTTTTATATTTTTAAAATGTAGCTTTTTCTCCCCAAGAGCCAAATATGACTATGTTGAAAAACTCATTTTTGGCACTCATTATCTTTTGCCAATACCCTTCTCATTAATAGGATTCTTGTACATCCCCAGTCTGAGCCTTATGTTAGGAATACAGCAAAGCAGCATTCCTCGCTGCTTTAACAAGTTTCCATGTGGAGACTCAAGTGTAAAATTACTTACAGGAAAAGGGCTCACTTACTTATTCTAATTGTAACTACTAGGTTTTATTTATTTTTTATTCATTTATTTCAATGGGAAAACAAACAAAACAAAACAAAACAAAACAAAACAAAACAAAACAAAATAATCTTGAGGTGTCAAATTAAGTGAAATAAACATGACCCAGAAAGGCAAGCACCTATGTCTGGTATGTCACATCTAGCTTTGGGGCTTTAGATTTGAGTGTTGAATTAGAGTGTCTTTAGGAGCCAGAAAGCTAGAAAGAGTCCATGATGGTAGGTTGGGGAAGATTCCTTAGGAAGGGTGGCAGAGAAGAATGAAGGTATGAGGGCAGGGGTAGCAATACTATTGGTCAAAGGCTGAAGTGAAGATGGAAGCAAAGGCAGTGAGGGTAGGCTAACTTAAGAAAAAATTATATTATATTATATTATATTATATTATATTATATTATATTATATTATATTTACATGTAATGATATACATGATATATGATATGTGTATACATAATATAACATAACATATATAATTATGTATATTTGGCTGGATATTATATATAAAATATAACATGATAATACAATAAATAATATATACATCCCTTGTGGAAAATCGATAAATGTATAAGCGAATAGAAATTATAATTCAATTTTTAAAAAGGCAAGTTTTAACAAAGTTAAAAATGCATGAGTGGGTAAGAGCCAGAAAGACCTGGGTTATTACATAAAAATCTCAGCTCCAGGTGTGAGACACCCCTACATGAGTCCCCCAGATGTCCCCAAAACACAGACCATCACCATTGCTCTTGGCTGACCACCAGAATTAAGTGGTCAAATCCTGTTGCTTATAATATATTTTGGTTGTAGCACATAGAGAAATCAAACTAGAACTAATTTAACAATGCACCCCCCACCATACACACACACACACACACACACACACACAGAGAGAGAGAGAGAGAGAGAGAGAGAGAGAGAGAGAGAGAGACTAGCTAGCTTTCATAGTGCTGTTACTCAAACCACAGGGAAAGAAAAGTTATCACTGGACTTTCCCAGCACTGGACTCTACATTCTATAGTACCAACCTTCCAGGCCAGATGTTCCCACTGGCACAATAGTGGCATGACATTAGAGGTATAACCAACTATATAGTCTGAGTGGGATTATGGCCTTCTACTGTAAACCTAGTCAAAACTTTCATATCTGCAGATGTAGTAGACAAAAACAGGGCATGATCTACCTCCATAACAAAAGTTCATGATGTTAAACTGCCTTCTATTATTTATGGTGATGGTCGTAGAACTGGGATGAGCTCAACCTTGATCACAGAAGCTTCCTTCTGAGACGAATTGTTAAAAACCACACCTCCCTAAGGTGCTACCTGTAAGTTAGTTGCTATTGAAGGGTCAGTCCTCAATGATATATTTATATAATCCCAACCTCAGGAAACATCAAGAGAGAAAGGATTGAAACAATGCAAGAACCAGAGAATGGGGGAGAATGCTGGGGAATGGTGTCTTCTAAAGAAGATGTGGCTGCTATACTCTCAAACTAACAACAGTTCTCGTAGCCTTCACAAGACCTGCACAGGATCATTCCAGACATTAACTCTATCATTAATGGGATAGGGTCTACAAGTCTCCACTTAAATGAGGAGCTATTGACAACTTGTGGGTGTAAGAAGGAGACACACTCCAGGGATGTGGCCATTGGTTGGTTGCTTCTGCACTTGAAGGCAGTACTGACCAGAATAAGTCAGAAATTAAGAAGATAAAAGAGGAGATGAAACTTGTGTTGGTGGAGACAGGTGGGGGAGGGGGAGTTGGGAGTGGGTATGAGCAATATACATTTTATTGTGTGTGTGTGTGTGTGAATAAAATTTAAAAAGAATTTATAAAAAATCAAATACAACATACTCATCCTAACAATAAAACTGATAAAGAAATCCAAACATCCATAGAGTAAAGGATACTTTTAAGGAAATGACAAGAAATATTTAAAGTATTCATATATAAAATTCTAAATAAATGAATTAAAAATTAAAAGAAATCGAGGAAGAATGTAAGGTGCTACTGTAGTTGAACATAGTATCTTGGCAATGAGAATAATTAATAATAAATGATATTAAATAAAATGTGTACAGTACTTGGCACATGTAATTTACTTGGCAAATCATTTTACTCAACACCCCCAACATGTCTAAATATACTACCATATAGCAGAAAGTAAGCAAATACAAACTATCTAGGGAATGGTGTAGTTGATTTTAACTGTCAATGAGTCCAGAGACAGTAGATTTAACTATAATATTTAACGCCTTCTGTATTTATTATGGCTAAAAATATAACCTATCTGCACAGTAGCTAAGACTTAATTTATTCACACCTTTTATTGGATCAGTCAATGAAAGACAGTAGAATTTGTTAAGACATGGTTTATTGAGAGAGTAACTAATTTTATCACTCTAATGAATAAGGGTGATCTGAAGACTCTTGGTAGCAGATGGCAAATCTTAAAGGTTCATGCCTTATTTCAGGTGTGAGATGTAGACACTTAGAAAACAAAACCAGGGAGCAAATTAGGCATAGTCAGTGGAGCAGGGCAAACCTATTACAAGCAGGAGTTAGAAGCACAGTTGGGTTAGAATAGAATTCATATAGTAACAGCTCTGTGGAAATCAGGTAGGTGATACCAGCATCGGAGGGGATAACAGATGTCGTCAATGGCAAGTACAGAAACAAACACAGGAAGCCTGGTGTCAGGAAAGATTAAATAGTAATGAAATAAATTATAGAAAACATGGTGTACCTCCACCAAATACTATATTGCATTTAAAAGAAACGGATACTATCTTAGCAGGGTGAATTTAGGTGAGGGTGGGAATAATGTTTGCTTGTTGTCAATCATATTCCATACAAACTTGCATTACTGCAGGATACATTATTTTAATGCTGCCCTGTACTTACCTCACCCATTGCAAAACACACTGTTACTTGTGATAAATCTGATTATCAACATCATAGCTCTGTGGGTGGTTATTTTATTCCCAGATGCATGGATGAGAAAACCAGTACAAAACTGATTTTAAATTTTGAAGATTAAGAAGAGCCAGAATAAAGACCCACTTGTGGAATCTAACTTTATAACCAATAGAAAAGGTACTGTTGGAATTTTTATTGGTGCTGTTCAAATTCATGATGAAATTCACAGTGCATGTGATAACAGGTAAGAGGTTTGGGGAATGAGGTCAGAAGGCCTTTATCCTGATAGATAAGGGTAGAGATATTAGCAAAAAGCTAGATAAGACTAACAAAGCTCCCATTTTGTCATTCTAGCACATGGAATCATGGCACTAAACCCATGGATTCCATTATCTTGCCTCTTGTTGTGAGGATCTGTTAAATACAATTCTCTTTGTGTATCTTGTCATCTCAAGTCTTTTTTCTAGGAGCAGGAGTGGCTAAATGTCAACCTGACACTGGAGAAAAATGTCTGGCAACAAAGATTTATGAGAGTAAATATCACAATGTAAGTCAACAAATACAGAATTTGAGGAGTATATACAGAATTCTGGTGTCGGGCACAATAGGTATAAAATACTTAGCACATTGTGTGATAATAAGAATCATGTAGGTAAGTAACAAGTATTATAGGCTAAAAAGAATCCCCCCTTAAGTTCATATGAAGTCTTAGTACCTACAAATGAGATTATATTCAGGAAATAATCTTTAACAAGCTAAGCAAGGAGGAAGCCTTAGATAGTCACTCTGCCAAGAACCTGAATCTCAGCTTCTACTATTGTCCTGGCTGGCCAACGGTGCTTGATTACAGAAGTCCTACAAAACACAAGGATCAAGACACAGAAAATAGCAGGATGAGAAAATACTTGTTGATAAATTTGACACAAAAGATATTATGTCTAAAAATGAGGCCTGGACCAACACAATGGAGATAGATAACATCAAATATCTCAATTAGGATGTCTGAGACAATGAAGAAACAACAATTAATGTCAAAATTAGTTGTATTCTCAACTACTGCTCTGAAGCTTCTTATAAGGATAAGGCTAGAATTTAAACAAAAGGAAGAGACATTAGCAAGTGTCCTGTTAAGTAGAGGCACCCCTGCGTGTGTGAAAGGAGGGAGTCACTCTATTCGTATGGCACATGCCGCCATCAGATGCACAAAGGCAGTCTTACTGTTTGCATCCTCTTAAATGAAACTGCAATAGATGTTAGCCCCAAACTAGGTCACTCCAGCTGCATTTTGTCTACATTCTTGCTGCTTTCCCTGATGAATGCCTCAAAAATAATGGTGAAAATTTCCTAAAAATAATGTATCCCAGCAGTCTGTAAGTCATGTAGGACACCAAGGCTTGCCTAGAAGTTTATTGCCACTCACCAACTCTCTTTAAATAAACTCCACATTTTCTCTTCTTTACTAAAGACCTTCCTTCCTTCCTTCCTTCCTTCCTTCCTTCCTTCCTTCCTTCCTTCCTTCACTTTATATCCGGATCTATCTATAGCAGCACCCCCATCTACTCCCAGTGCCAGCCTCACACTCCCTCCCCTGTCTTCTACTTCTTTTCTCCTAAGCGAAGGGGAGTCCCTACCCCACATGGGTACCAACCCACCTTTGCATATAAGTCAAAGCAGGACTGAGCCTGGGTGCAGCATGCTCTCCCAGTGAGGATAGCCAAGGTAACCCAGCTATGGGAAAGGGATCCAAAGGCAGGCAACAGATTCAGAGTCAGCCCCTGCTCCAATTGTTAGGGGTCCCCCATGGCATCCAAGGTGCACATCTGCTACATATGCATACTTTTCAAACACGAATGTGATTTTAAACAGCAACTATATCCAGAGGTGAAAAAAATGTATGCTGATTTGAATCCCTAGAATTAATCTGGGAGTTTGTTACCTACAATTCTGGTTTTTAGTGTTATGATCACCATCCACACCTCCTGGATTTAAAATAAAGACAAGCAAGAGTAAGACCTGAGAGTGAAATCCTTGCTTTACTTTTTCTTGTAACAAAGACATACCACCCTTAATTAACATTCGCAGCTTCAAATGACTACATTTAGTGAAAATGCCAAGTCCAGAGTCGAGGAGAGACCCAGACCTGTGCCTTCTGCACCAATGCTACACCCAAGCTATGACTGTAAAAGAAATTCTGGGCTACCTCTGTGAGTAGTGAGAAAATGATATATCACTGACACAAGACAGATACATCATTGTCTTTGAATTAGGAGAGTTTATGTTCCAGCCATGGTATTCACTCAACCCCAAACCTAATGCAAAGTGATCTTTGATTCTTTTTAAGTCTACAAAGTAAAGACATTACAGAGGAAAAGTATAATGTTAGCAATAGTTGTTTTGTGAGAGTCAAATAACAAAGCTGTTTGAATAACATAAAAATTGAAAGATGTTGATACAAAACCACAATGTATCTAGCCAAGATAATTGATAAACATTTTGTTTAAAAAAAAAAAAAAACTGTTCCCTTCAAAAGAAACAACCTCCTATTAGAAAGCGAAGGCTACCACAGATTCATTTTGCCAGATAAATCAAAGCCTGGCTTCAGAGATTAGAGACAGGAGTGACTTAGTTAGGGACTAATGGAGACAAATTTACATTGAAGCTAGTGCTTATTTCCCATTCTAAAAACTCTATAGCCCTCTACAACTACCCTACAGTTACACAGTCTATGAATACAAAAGGAAAGGTATAGCTGGGTGAGAGTACATATGTTTAAAACATGTTCCACTTTACTGACTACCTAAGCACTTTGTTAAGACCTACTGCAGAGGAATTAAAAAAAGGGGGGGGGGCATTTTCAAAATATTGCTGTTATTGTCAATGCCACTCAAAGAAAAACTCAGATGGAGATGGACTGACTCCTGTTACTATAATTCAGATTCTGTCCCTCACGGATTAATGAATAATTTTTACTTTCAGGTCTTATTATTTAAGAAATA
Source organism: Mus caroli (assembly GCF_978045245.1). Taxonomy (NCBI): domain Eukaryota; kingdom Metazoa; phylum Chordata; class Mammalia; order Rodentia; family Muridae; genus Mus; species Mus caroli. Next base: position 105,776,868 of record NW_028227264.1, on the reverse strand, counting down.
CATTTTAGATAACTATGTTTGACACAATGATTGTTTTAGTGGATATGGGGAAAGGATACTGAAAATGCACTGGGGGGGGCATCATTCTGCATGCTGTTAAGTGTACTTGTGAGTCATGAGAGGAAGACATCTCAAGGGAAAATGGAGTTTGGAAAAGCTGATTCCAACCCTTAAGGATAACTCTGATAGGTTCACACTCCAAGGAGGAGCTAACTACAGATGTAGCTGAAGTTATAAAATAACTATATCTGGGATATAAATATGTTATTCCAAGCTTGTCATCCCACGATAAACCTAACCAAGTGAAGAGTTGCTGTATATCGGTGAGGAAAAATTAGTTTCTTTAGATGGACTTCCAATTTCAACTTTCATAAGTAGCCCTGAAGACAAAATGAAACAAACTAAAACAAACAAACTAAAACAAAACTTTTTTTTTTTTTTTTTTTTTTTTTGGTTTAAATGGTCAAAGTATGTGGAAGGTAAAGAACAGAATTGGACCTTTTAGATTCCACTCATTCACATTTATAAAACACACAAACGTGTGTGTGTGTGTGTGTGTGTTTCATTTTACAGATAGATAGATAGATAGATAGATAGATAGATGATAGATAGATAAGCTATTAAGTGGATATTTTATTTTCTATATGTAATATACATTGAAGAATATATGTTGAAGTAAATGAAGTCAACACACGTTTATCAGTATCTGGAATCTAGCTCACTGATTCACAATGACACTAATTCATTCAATAGGCAGAAATAGCATGACTTAAACTCTCCTTAAAGCTCTCACCACCCAACACTATTGTGCTGTGCATTAATTTACAACACCCGAACTTTAAGGTACAGATTTAAAGCATAATGGTGTTGATGGTGTTCTCTTCCTGAGATTCTGGGACAACCGTGGTGAAAGTTTAAAAGGTAAAAATGCAGGGATCCATCCCATAATCAGCCTCCAAACACTGACACCATTGCATACACTAGCAAGATTTTGCTGAAAGGACCCTATAGCTGTCTCTTCTGAGACTATGCCGGGGCCTAGCAAACACATAAGTGGATGCTCACAGTCAGCTATTGGATGGATCACAGGGCCCCCAATGGAGGAGCTAGAGAAAGTACCCAAGGAGCTAAAGGGATCTGCAACCCTATAGGTGGAACAACATTATGAACTAACCAGTACCCCAGAGCTCTTGACTCTAGGTGCATATGTATCAAAAGATGGTCTAGTCGGCCATAACTGGAAAGAGAGGACCATTGGACATGCAAACTTTATATGCCCCAGTACAGGGGAACGACAGGGACAAAAAGTGGGAGAGGGTGGGTAGGGGGGTAGGGGAGAGGGTATGGGGGACTTTTGGGATACCATTGAAAATGTAAATGAGGAAAATACCTAAAATAAATAAATAAAATAAAATAAAAGGTAAAAATGCTATGATGACAGCTTTCACCCTACCACAAGTACATGGAAGGTAAAGAATAGGGTTAGGCCTTTTAGATTCCAGTCATGTACATTTATATAAACACCTTATTATACCCTTTGGACATGTTGGACCTTTACAGATAATTAAGTGAATATTTAGTCAGTCAAAATTTAGGTGTAATGAAACCTAAAAATTGGTTCTCATCAAAACAACCAAAAATGTAAAGGGCATTTCCATTGTACTGGCATTCTAACTAAAGGGATCTTTAGAGAATCTTCTTGCCTTTTAAACTTTTACTGTCTAAGTGGTTGTCATAGTAAGGATGTCCATTGATATGAAGAGAACAAGCCAACTCTTATAAAGGACATTTAACCAGGGTAGCTTGCAGGTTCAGAGGTTCAGTCCACTATCATCAAGTCAGAAAACCTCGCAGCATCTAGGCAGGCATGGCACTGCAGGAGCTGAGAGTTGTATTCCAAAGGCAAACAAGAAAAGACTGGCATCCTCAGGGAGCTAGGAGCATGTTCTCTCAAAAGTCCATACCCACATTGAACACTTCCTCCAAGGAGGCCACACCTAGTCCAACAAGTCCGCACCTCCTAATAGTGCCCCTCCCTACCTCAAGCACATTCAAATGGCCACACTGGTGATTTTGAATTTTGCATTAAGTGCCTAGTTATCTTAGTGGTTGAAGCAATGCTAATATTTTACAACTATGCATGTTTCATGATTCAAAACATCTCTTCTTCCCTTTCCTTTAGAGAATAAGATAAAGAAGCTGCTCTAACAGGCATCCTCAAAGGACTCACCCTGACAAGACACATCATTAGCTGCCCAGAGGGGACACATTTCCCTTTGTCTCCTCTGTTGCATATTCTCTTATTCATGGGCCATAGCCTGATAAAGAGCAGCATTTCTCCTCTTCCCACTCTGTCTTCCCTTTCCCCGCCCACCCCCTCCCCCATGCAGAGGCAGCCCCTGTATGAAACAATGTCCATGATTTGATTTTTGCCAAAACCCACCACTTAGTTCCATCAGCTACTACACAATCACTACGGGATTAGATTTCTAAATGAAAGTTGTCATCCTCTTTAAAGGGAACTGAGCTAAGAGACACTAAAGCTAACATCTTGCTTTTCCTATGTTCTGCTGCTGAAACAGAATGCACAGATAATGTGTAAGCCATACCAGCTATTTCAGATCACCTTCCTGGATGCCTATAAATCTAAGAACACGCCATCATCATCTGGCAAGGCCCTCATACTGTACCTTCCTGTGGCGGAAGGTGGGAGACTATATATTGAAGTGAATGAAATCAGCACACATTTATCAGTATCTGGAGTTCCAGCTCACTGACTCACAATGACACTAATTCATTCAAAGGCAGAAATAGCAGGACTTAAACTCTCCTTAAAGCTCTCACCACCCAACACTGTTGTGTTATGCATTAATTTACAACACCTGAACTTTAAGGAACAGATTTAAACCATAATGGTGTTGATGGTGTTGTCTTCTTGGTGAAGATTTTAAAGGTCAAAATGCTATACTGACAGTTTTCACACTACCACAAGTATATGGAAGGTAAAGAACAGAATTAAGCCTTTTAAATTCCAGCCATGCACATTTATATAAACATAACATTACTGAATCCAAAGAAGAAATTAATGAATAAACACAGAGCATACATTTTGATCATTTTAAAGCTCACATTCAAATAAGATTCTGCAGACTTCCTTTGGTCTTTACCTGGAATATGCTAAACCTCTACCACTGGCTTTTAGGTTCCACCGAATTATACATTTTTCTCCAATAGTGCTTGTTATTTTAAGATAAGACATGCCAGCGACTGGGGATTATGTGAGTGCATAAAAGAATAATCTTATCCTCGAAGATTTTCAAAGGAATCTACAACATAAGTAACAGCCTTGGCATAGTTTTATTAATATGAATTAGAATCCTACAAATATATTAATAATTCAAGAGTTTTGCTTGTTAGAGTGTATGTAGTTTGAGAATAAAAGGAGAGACTTTTCTGTGCATGTTTCAACATATTTAAGTTATACTTTCTTTAATCTTTGAGTCTTGGGAAATAATCTTTTATAAATAGATAAAAGAAATGGAAATGACAAATAATTTAAGTGCTCTAATTCACTGTTACTTATTCTTGCTCAGAATTCAAGCCCTTTACACAGACAGAGGACTGAAATCCCAGGAACTTCCATGTAGTGCATCATCAATATACCCAGGTAATTTTACCATTTCAGTAAAATCAGTTTTCACCAATTTTTAAAAAACTTATCTTTAATCTGTTTTTTTTTTTTAAACAGTCCAGTTGTTATCCCCATCCTGGTCTGCCTTCAGACAGTTCCTTATTCCATTCCTCATCCCCTCTGTCTTAAAGAGGATGTCCCAATTCCCCAGCCCACCAGGCCTCCCCACTTCCTGGAGCCTCAAGTGTCTCAAGGGTTATGTGCATCTTCTCTCACTGAGGCCAGACCAGCCAGTCCTCTGCTGTATGTGTATCAGAGGCCTCTTATTAGCTGGTGTATGCTGCCTTGTTGGTGGCTCAATCTCTGAGAGATCTCAAGGGTCTAGGTTTGTTGACACTGCTGGCCTTCCTATGAGGTCACGCTCCTCCTCAGCTTCTTCCAGCCTTTCCCCAATTCAACCACAGGGACCCCTGGCTTCTGTCCATTGGTTGGGTATAAGTATCTGCATCTGGCTCAGCTGTTTGTTGGGTCTCTTGGAGGGCAGGCCATGCTAGGCTTCTGTCTGTAAGCACACCACAGCACCAGTAATAGTGTCAGGCCTTGGAGCCTCCCCTTGAGGTGGGTCCAAATTTGGGTCAGTCGTGACAAGAGAGCTTATTTTTCTTTCTAAGTGAGTATCGGCAATTTCAGTGAGAGCATTCTGAATCCACCATTGTTTTAAAGTATGGACATTGATAGCACAAAAATGTACATGTTTGACAGTATGATATGTAAAATTTGAACATATGTGTACATTGTATAATGTATGATTATATAATATTTAAATATATTATCTTCAAGCATCTATTATTGATTCCTAGTAAGAGCATCCTATATTTTCTTCTAGCTTTCCGAGGCATACAGTACTTCACCATTACCTGTGGACACTTAACTAGTTTGTTCCTATCTGTGTCCTAGTATCTGTTACCTTTCCCCACAGCATCTGCCCACTCGTCCTCCTAGTCTCTGGTGACTTTTATTTTGTGTTTTTTAATTATTATTTTATTTATTTACGTTTCAAATGTTATTCCCAGTCCCCCCTCCACAAAACCTCCATTCCATCCCCCTTCCCCTTTGCCTGTAAGATGTCCCCACTCCCACCTCATCCCTCTAGCATCCCCCTTTTGTGGAGCATCAAGCCTCCACAGGACTAAGTGCATCCCCTTCCACTGAGGCTAGATAAGGCAGGCCTCTGCTACATATGTAGAGGGAGCCAGGGACCAGCCCATATAAGCTCTTTAGTTTGTAGCTTAGGCCCTGGGAGTGCTAAGGGGTCTAGTTAGTTGATACTCTTGTTCTTCTTATGGGCTAGCTCATTCAGTCCTTCCAGTAACTCACTGGGGTCCCTAGACTATTCCAATGTTTGGCTGTAAGTATCTGTATTTGTCTTAGGTGCTGGCAGAGCTTCTCAGAGGACATGCTCCTGTCTGCAAGCATGTCTTGACATCAGCAGCAGTGTCAGGGTTTGGTGTCTGCACAAGGGATGGATCCTAAGGTAGGGTAGTCTCTGAATGGCCTTTCCTCCAGTCTCTGCTCCATTTTTGTCCTTGAACTTCCTTTTGACAGGAACAATTCTGGGTTAAAGTTTTTGAGATGAAAAAAAAAATTTTTTTGAGATGGTTGGGTGGCTCCATCCCTCAACTGGGGACCATGTCTACCTATTAGAGGTGGTTTCTTCAGATTCTACCTCCCGAATGTTGAACATTTTGGTTAATGCCATCCTGGGAGCCTCTCCCATACCTGGTGTCTGAGACTTTCTAGTTTTTTCCCCTATCCCCACACCACACTGATGCATAGTTCTATTCATTCTCCTGGCCCTCTGGACCTCTTTGCTGTCTCTCCCATGCCTGATCCTGCCCTCCTTTCCCCTCCTCCTCTCCTCTCCCACCCAGATCCCTACCTCCCTCTGCCTCCTATGATTACTTTGTTCCCTCTTCTAACTGAAATTGAAGCATACACTTGGGCCTTCCTTATTGATACACTTAATATAGTCTGAGAGTTATATCATGGGTATTCTGAGCTTTTTGGTATTATCCATTTATCAGTGAGTGTGTACCATGTGTGTCCTTTGGGTTTGGGTTTACCTTGCTCAGGATGTTTTCTAGTTCCATCCATTTACTGCCAAATGCATGATGTACTTGTTTTTAATAGTTGAGTATTGTAGTTTTCCATTGTGTAAATGTATCAAAATTTATCCATTTTTCTGTTCAAGAATGTCTGGGTTGTTTCTAGCTTCTGGCTATTATAACTAAGGCTGCTATGAGCATAGTAGAGCATGTTCCCTTGTAACATGGTAGGATATCTTCAGGATATTTGTACAGAAGTGGTATAGCTGGGTCTTCAGGTAGAATTATTTCCAATTTTCTGAGGAGCTGCCAGATAGATTTGCAAAGTAGTTTTGCCAGTTTACAATCCCACCAGCAATGGAGGAGCATTCTTCTTTTCCACATCCTTGCCAGCATCTACTGTTGCCTGAATTTTTATCTTAGCTATTCTGATTGGTGTCAGGTGGTATCTCAGGACCATTTTGATTTGTATTGCCCTGCTGACTAAGGATGTTGAACATTTGTCTAGGTGTTTCTCGCCTGTTCGAAATTCCTCAGGTGAGAATTTTCACTTTAGCTCTGTACCGCATTTTTAATTTTTGTTTGTTTGTTTGTTTTTTGTTGTGTTTTGTTTTGTTTTTTTGAGACCGGGTTTCTCTGTGTAGCCTTGGCTGTCTTGGAACTCACTTTGTAGACCAGGCTGGCCTCAAGCTCAGAAATCCACCTGCCTCTACCTCCCAAGTGCTGGGAGTAAAGGTGTGCACCACCACGCCCGGTTTTAATTGGGTTATATGTATTTTTGGAGTCTAGATGTTTGAGGCAAGAACTCCTTGATCTATTATTTTTCTTCAGATGAGTGTCTTAGCAGGAGTGAGATGATCACACACTTAGTTGACAGCTCTCCAACTCTCTATTTCATTTCTACTCAAACGAGTGGTTCCTGTCAAGAAACTGGGCCACTCAAAAGGCCAGACAGGATGGAGAACAGATCAAAATCCATTGGTATTTCTTCCATACTTCCTGAGTCCTATGAGACTGTCAATGGCATTACTATTATGCCAGAGGTTCTGGCACAAGCAAAAACAACTATGCCTTCAGCCCCAATGCTTTCATAGAAATAAGAGGCCAGCAACCAACTAGCCATTTTTTTCCCAAGAGCTGAAAAGCAAACACAGCTGTTCTAAGTGATTACAGGATACTTGAGAAGACTTCCACAGAAGATACCTTGTAATGGCTCCAAGGAGCTTCATTTGCATGACAACTTCAGAGGACTCCACTACAGACACTCTAGATGTTCTGTCCTATATTGCACATGCTATCAATGACATCATAAAGAAGGGGGGTCCTCTACCACAAGGCAGGAAGAGGTTTTCCCAGCATCATGAGCACTGGTATGACTAAGAAAAATGTTTGTAAACAGGAGGTTAGCTGACAGGAGGCTTGGACAAGCATGACAGGATTTATAAGCAGTACCCTTTTCATTTCTTATTTTTTGCTTACTTGAGGTTTTTAACATATTAGAGCAGGCCAATCTGGGAACACTAAAAACAAGCAATCCCTAGGACCATTAGCCTCGTCATACCCACCAAAGACAAGTGACTAAAGACTTCCAAGAACATGGCCAGGAGCAGAGATTTCAAAAACAAAAAAGAAAAAACTGAGTCCATAATGGACTGTACAAGCGCTGAAAGGTAAGAGAATAAAATGCTGACCACAGATTGCGGAGGCTGCAAGACTGTCGAATGTGAAGAGCTACACTTAAGGACAGCAGAAGAATCATAGAAACACTACCACAGCCACTGAAGGAGCTCAAGAGTGTCATCACTGTCTAGCAGCTGTCAAAGGCTACTGACAGAGCTATGAACACTAGGTGCCAGGGCACACCAACACTCAAGGCTCAGGGTTATCATACTGAGACCTGAGGACCACTGGCAGTGACTCTAAAGGCTCTGCCTTTGACTCTTCATGATTCCCATCTGAACAGAGGAAAGAAACCCTTGCCAGTGTGAAGCCAGTGCACAGACCCACAGAAACAAGGCTTTGAGTAGACAGTTCTGACACTAATTCATTGTGTGAAGTTAGGCCCTGTCAATTATTGCTGCTTCTAGTACTCTTAATCCTGCCCTCTTAAAAACATTTTCCCTGTCTGCTCCCTTTCACTCTGTCTTCCTTTATACCATTATCTTACACTGTTAAATTCCTCACTATTCCTATTGCCCATCTCTCATTCATGCAGGCTCTTCATTGCTTATGACGAAAGATACCGGGTATTTAAATTGTTTCTTTGATTCCTTTTTATTGAAGTCACAGCATCACAATGGGTTTTTTTTTTTTTTTTTTTTTTTGATTTCTGCATCCTCAGCACCTAAAACAGCAGTGGATGAAAAAGAATTGCTGAGTAACTGTTTGTTGATGAGTGAATGGCATCCACTATGCATTGCCTTAAAAATGTATTTTCTTTTAAAAAAAAATCTAATTTTATTTGTAATTCATTTTATGCTCCATATTCCATTCCCTGCCCCTCCCCATCCACCCTCCAACTGCCCACATCCCACACCTATTCCCCAACCCACTCTGTCTCCACGTGGATGGCCCCACCTGCCATCCCACCGGACCTTTAAACTCCCTGGGGCCTCCATCTCTTGAGGGTTAGGTGCATCAGCTCTGAATGAACACAGTCCTGGAAATCCTCTACTGTATGTGTGTTGGGGAGCCTCATATCAGCTAGTGTATACTGCCTGGTTGGTGGTCCAGTGTATGAAATATCTCAAGGGTTCAGATAAATTAAGACTGCTGGTCCTCCTTACAGGATCTCCCTTCTCCTCAGCTTCTTTCAGTCTTCCTTAATTCAACAACAGGGGTCAGCTGCTTCTGTCTGTTGGTTGGGTGCAAATAACTGCATCTGACTCTTTCAGCTGCTTGTTGGGTCTTTCAGAGGGAAGTCATACTAGGTCCCTTTTTGTGAGTACTCCACAGCCTCAGTAATAGTGTCAGGCCTTGGGACCTCCCCTTGACCTGGATCTCACATTGGTGCTGTCACTGGACCTTCTTTTCCTCAGCCTTCTCTCCATTTCCATCCCTTTAATTCTTTCAGACAAGATCAATTATGGGTAAGAGGTGTGACTGTGGGATGGCAACCCCATCCCTCACTTGATGTCCTATCTTCCTATTGGAGGTGGGCTCTATAAGTTCCCTCTCCCTACTGTTTGGCATTTCATCAAAGGTCCTTCTCTATGAGTCCTGGGAGTCTTTCACCTCCCAGGTCTCTGGTGCATTTGAGGGAGGTCCCCCCAACCTCCTATTTCCTGAGGTTGCCTGTTTGCATTCTTACTGCTGAACCTTGGGGCTTCAGTCCTTTTCTCTCACCCAGTATCAGGTCAGGTTCCCCTCTACTCCCATTGCCCCCTATCCCATCCACTTTCCCTCCAAAGTCCCTCCCTCCCTCCCTGCTTGTGATTGCTTTCTTCTCTCTCCCAAGTGGGACTGATATGTCCTTACTTGGGCACTTTAGCTTGACAAGCCTTTTGAATTCTGTGGACTGCATCTTGTGTATTCTATATGGGTTTTTTCTTTCTTTCTTTTTTGGCTAATATACACTTATTAGTGAGTACATACCATACATGTCCTTTTAGGTCTGAGTTACCTCACTCAGGATGATAATTTTTAGTTCCATCCATTTGCCTGCAAAAGTCAGGATGTCCTCATTCTTAACAGCTGAGTAGTATTCCATTGTGCAAATGAACCACATTTTCTGTGTCCATTATTCTGTCTTGGGACATCTAGGTTGTTTCCTGCTTCTGGCTCTCACAAATAAGGCTGCTATGAACATAATAGAACACGTGCCTTGGTGGCATGATGGGACATCTTTTGGGTATATTCCCAAGAGTGGTGGAAACTGAACAACTCTTTACTCAGTGATAACTTTGTCAGGGAAGAAATAAAGAAAGAAATTAGAGTTCCTGGAATCTAATGAAAATATTGACACATCATACCCAAACCTTTGGGACACAATGAAAGCAGTGCTAAGAGGAAATTTTGTAGCACTAAGTGCCCTGGTAAAGAAACTGGAGAGATCTTACACTAACAACTTAACAGCACACCTGAGAGCCCTAGAACAAAAAGAAGCAAACTCACCTAAGAGAAGTAGAATGCAGAAAATAGTCAAACTCAGGGCTAAAATCAACCAAATAGAAACAAAGAAAACAATACAAAGAATCAGCAAAACCAAAGGCTGGCTCTTTGAAAGAATCAACAAATTAGATAAAACCCTAGCCAAACTAACTGAAGGGCCAAGAGGCAGTGTCCAAATTAATAAAATTAGAAATGAAAATGGAGACATAGCAACAGAAAAGGAGGAAATTTAAAAAAAACATCAGATCTTACTATAAAAGTCTATACTCAACAAAACTAGAAAATCTAGATGAAATGGATGGTTTTTCTAGACAAATGTCACATACCAAAGCTAAATCAAGAGCAGATAAACTACCTAAACAGGTCCATATTGCACAAAGAAATGGAAGAAGTCATTGAAAATCTCCCACCCGCCCCCCAAAATAAAAGCCCAGGGCCAGATGGATTTTAGTGCAGAATTCTACCAGACCTTCAAAGAAGACCTGATACTAATTTTCCTCAAACTATTCCATAACAGAAGTAGAAAGAATACTACCTAACTTGTCTTGTTCTATGATGCCTCAGTCCCACTAGGGAGAGAAAAGAAAGCAATCACAAGTGGGAGGGAAAGAGGAAGGGAGGGAGGGAGAGAGGGAGGGAGGGAGAGACTTGGGAGGGAAAGTGGATGGGGTAGGGGGCAGTGGGGGGAATCTGATCTGGTATTGGGTGAGAGAAAAGGACTGAAGCCCTGAGGCCTACAATTACTCTGATACCTAAACCACACAAGGACCCAACCAAAAAAGAGAACTTCAGACCAATCACACTTATGAATTTTGATGTAAAAATACTCAATAAAATTCTTGCAAATCTAATCCAAGAGCACATCAAAACCATCAGTCACCACGATCAAGTAGGCTTCATCCCAGAGATGCAAGGTGGGTTTAATATATGAAAATCCATTAATGCAATCCACTATATAAACAAACTCAAAGGAAAAAAAATCACATGATCATCTTCTTAGATGCTGAAAAAGTTTTTGACAAAATACAACACCCCTTCATGTTAAAGACATTGGAGAGATCAAGAATTCAAGGCCCATACCTAAACACAATAAAATATATTTTCTAAGCCACCAACCAAGGAGTACACATGGCTCTAGCCGCATATGTAGTAGAGGATGGCCTTGTAAAGCATCAATGGGAGGAGAGGTTCTTGGTCCTGTGAGGGCTCCATAGATGCCACAGTGTAGTGGAATCGAGGGTGGGGAGGCAGGAGAGAGTGGGTGGGTGAAGAAACACCCTCATAGAAGGAGGGGGAGGAGAGGTGAAATAGGGGGTTTCGGGAGGGAAGGAAACCAGGAAAGGGGATAACATTTGAAATGTAAATAAAGAAAATATCCAATTTAAAAAGAGATAAAAGGTATTTTCATTTTAGTCTATCCACAATGAACAATAAAACCCATACAACACCAGACTGCTCTGGAAAATAGTTGCCCAAAGCATCAGCAATGGTTTACAACAAAAACTACTTCCTCCACTTAATTGCATTTATACTTCAAGATGCAGCTAAACGTTAATCATGTTTTCAGCATCTCTTGGACCTACACCTGTAACTCTAAATGTCTTTTCTCTGTGTTTCTACATCATTTTAAACTGCTTCTAAAATGGGATTTCAAATAGTTGATAAAAGTGATAGGCTGACATGTGCATCTTCCCATTGGTTTTGAAATTGCTAAGGGTAAGAGTTGTGTCTTACATAAAGCTATGTAACTCAGTGTGACTTGACTAATCTGCAAGTCAGACATGCTGGAATTTGGAGTTATGTGAGGTCACTGGCCATTTAATAGCTCCAACTATATGCAATGTAATATGTGCACCACTGAACTCATGATCTTCACCTGATAGTTTGACAGCCTTACGGTATTCATATGGCTATAGTCACAATAATAGTACAGTCTTACTTTTCATGTCCTCAAACATGCTAGGTAACTAAAAACCTTGTCTTCCTGGTCCTCCTCTATGTCTCAAAATTCATGAGTTTATAAGCATGTACACCATGTCCAGGTGAATAATATCACAGTTTAATGTAATACTGCAAGCTATTCATCTATTAATTTGAGAACTTCCTTCACCCTATGTTCAATGTTGATGTCATCCATTTCAAATCTTGCCAAGTATGCATCTCACTTTAGTTCTTTCCTCTCTTTGACTATGTTACTCTAAATATCAATCCATTACCTCAGTGTTGTACTGCCAAGAGCTTTCAAATGCTTCTCCTCAAAGGCTCTTTCCTGTGTACAACATCTTTTACAATCTAAGAACACTAATATTTTAAAAACACAAATGTGTCCATATATCATGAAATTTTCTTCACAAAACATTTCTGGGAATGTCTATTGTTCTTAGGATACAGTTCAAAGTGTTTATTGTTGGCCACAAGTCCTTCTGTGCCCTCACCTGACCCAGGTGTCCAGACCAACTAGCTATTCGCACCTTGCCTTCCTTGCACACTGGTCTTTCATACTCCCAGGTCTAAATGCATGGCATATCGGATTCTCCTGTCTCCTGTTTCCAGAGTAAAATTCGACTCAGCTGTTACCTCTCAGTTCAAATAGCATGTAGGGACAACAAACCAACCAGAAGATAGAGAAAATGTTAATGTTTCTGTTAATTTCTCCTTTGTCACACATGGCAGCTCATAATTCTGCTTTGGGGAAATGTTTCTCTCTACTAATAACATGCTGGGGATTGAAGCATTCTGAAAAATGTTTCAGTTTCTAAGTCCTATGCCTACATGAGCAATTTAATTAAAAAATGTTTTATGGAATTCTTGGATCAATTTGAATTATAGGAGTTTATCTAGAGGATAAACTACAGTTTATAGTTATAAGAGCTACAAAATAGATTATGGATAGAAAACGCCATTTACACATTGTTTTTAAATACATGGCCACTCTTACCCATGACTAATACCACTTCTTTTTAAATCTTATGTTTTTCTGTGTAAAGGAAGACAACAAAATTGCAATGCAATGGCTTCTCATGACTTAATACAAAATAGGTTTCTTTACTTTCACAGTTCCATAACACTTATGTCAGTTGCACAATTATTTAACCCCACATGTCAGAACTTAGGCCTCTATAATCTCTGTATAATATAATCATGTAAGTACTGATTTCTACTCACCCTTTCAAGTCCTGTTACTGTGTTTCCATGATGGTGTGAATAAGCTGAAGTCGTGCCCAGTGTAGGCAGGCAAATATAAATACTAAGAAGTTTTCTGGTAGTGTTGAATTAGGAGTCATAGAACATAAAAGTAATGTAACACGACTATATTTTCTTTTAAACGTTTTGGGTCTGTAATGACTACTTTCTTGGGATGGGATTGTTTTCAGTGTTGAGGATGTAAACATCAGCCTTTTGAACAGTGTTTTCAAGTGTGACTATGATTTCTCCCAAATCTAGAGAATCATTTGAAGACTCATTTTGAAAAATGTAAGGTTCAACCTGATCTTATTTTCAGAGAGTATGTACCTACACTCCAAGCATTATCAACTCCCTTAAAATGTCACAAATCTGACAAGTTCCTATAGTAGATGAGATTTATATTTCAAGGCAAATAATCAGACACATATAACAAATACACAGTTTCTCGCATTTGTGGACACAAAACTGCTGACCTCATGGGGCCAAGTGGAATGGTTCTCACTACAAACTTCAAAATACATGAAATAAAGAGGTGAGAGGAAGTCAAATAACGGGCTATGATTAGAAATGAGAAATTTTTAAATAGCTGAGTAGTACTCCATTGTGTAAATATACCACATTTTCTGTATCAATTCCTCTGTTAAGGAGCATCTGGGTTCTTTCCAGCTTCTGGCTATTATAAATAAGGCTGCTATGAACATAGTGGAGCATGTGTCCTTCTTACCGGTTGGAACATCTTCTGGATATATGCCCAGGAAAGGTATTGTTGGATCCTCTGGTAGTACTATGTCCAATTTTCTGAGGAACTGCCAGACTGATTTGCAGAGTGGTTGTACAAGCTTGCAATCCCACCAACAATGGAGGAGTGTTCCTCTTTCTCCACATCCTCGCCAGCATCTGTTGTCACCTGAATTTTTGATCTTAGCCATTCTGACTGGTGTGAGGTGGAATTTCAGGATTGTTTTGATTTGCATTTCCCTGATGATTAAGGATGTCGAACATTTTTTCAGGTGCTTCTTAGCCATTCGGTATTCCTCAGGTGAGAATTCTTTGTTTAGCTCTGAGCCCCATTTTTTAATGGGGTTATTTGATTTTCTGCAGTCCAGCTTCTTGAGTTCTTTATATATATATTGAATATAATCCCCTATCTGAATGAATTTATGAAATTCCTAGGCAAATGGATGGACCTGGAGGGCATCATCCTGAGTGAGGTAACCCAATCACAAAGGAACTTATACAATATGTACTCACTGATAAGTGGATATTAGCCCAGAAACTTAGAATACCTAAGATATAAGATACAATTTGCTAAATGCATGAAACTCAAGAAGAATGAAGACCAAAGTGTGGACACTTTGCCCCTTCTTAGACTTGGGAACAAAACACCCATGGAAGGAGTTACAGAGACACAGTTTGAAGCTGAGACGAAATGATAGAACATCTAGAGACTGCCATATCTGGGATCCATCCCATAATCAGCTTCCAAACGCTGACACCATTGCATACACTAGCAAGATTTTGCTGAAAGGACCCAGATATAGCTTTCTCTTGTGAGACTATGCCGGGGCCTAGCAAACAGAGAAGTTGATGCTCTCAGAAATGGATGGATCACAGGGCCCCCAATGGAGGAGCTAGAGAAAGTACCCAAGGAGCTAAAGAGATCCGCAATCCTATAGGTGGAACAACAATATGAACTAACCAGTACCCCCCACCCCCCAAGGCCATCAGTGGAAAGAAAGGCCCATTGATTGTGCAAACTTTATATGCCTCAGTACGGGGGATCGACAGGGCAAAGAAGTGGGAGTGGGTGGGTGGGGGAATGGGTGAGGGAGCTTGTGAGGGACTTTTGGGATAACATTGGAAATATAAATGAAATAAATACCCAATTTAAAAAGTAAATAAATAAATAAATAAATAAATAGAAATGAGGAATTGATTCTGGTTTTCTATAGCACAGACTGATGAAAAATATGTGATATATTTTGAAATAATGAGAAAATACAATAGATCATACTGGGGCTAAAAATATGGCTTAGTAGGTAACTTTGGCAGAGGACTTAGTTTTGTTTCCAGGACCCATATCAAGGAACTCACAAATGCCCATACTTCTAGCTCCAATAGGATCTGATGACTCTTACTGCCACAAACACCCACACTAACATGCATATAACCTCAAACAGATATATACACATACACTTGAAATAATAAAAATAAGTCTAAATCTTTAAAAATGACTACCATTTTAATAAAAATGCTTATTTACCTTATTTGATTATTATATAATGTATACAGGTATCATTACTACAATATAACCATAAAGAAGGAAAATATATGGCTCACTAATAATAAAATTTTATATCTCAACCCCTGGAAGACATGGATCTTACAGGACATCCAGTCTTACATTCAACCAATGTCTTGCCATGATGATATTTTAATCACAAATATCTAAAACATAAAAAGCTTTGAAACTGGTTAGCAAATAGAAACAGCATTTTGAAGAACTTGTTAAAAAAAAAAAAGCCTAGCTTACAACAGATGGAGTTTTAATGGTAATTGTGGCACAAGCTCATAAAGAAGTGTCAGGCTGTTGAGAGAGATTCGGTTTGCTTAGAGAACGCCTAAATGACAACAGAATGTAGGTAGAAGTATGAATGGCAAAAGGCCATTTGAAAGGGTCTCAGACAAATACAGTGAATATGTTATTGGACAGTAGTAGAGAAAAGCCAAACCTTTTTAAAAAGTGTCAGACACTTGACTGCATTGTATTGTGTGCTAGTGTTTTATGGAAAGTAGAATTGGAAAAATGAAACTGGATATTTAGCTAAAGAAAATGTTCAATGAACAGTTGAAGAAAAAAAAAAAACACTTGGTTCCTCTTAACTACTAGAAAATACAGAGAGACGATAATATATGTCAATTCTAAAGAAAGATGAAGAAACTGAATATTCACTCTCTTTTTACTCTAGAAATGTCTTCAAATTCTTGTTTCTTTCTACATATTTCAAAATCTTCTGAGCAGAGTTTCCACTGAGAATCCTAATTCCAGCGCTATTGAGGGGACTTGCCTCTTATCTTCCAAGATATGGCCATCTTTTGCTTCTCGTTTGTTTAAGACTGGTAAGCAAGCATCGCTGATACCTTCCATCACTGATCCTTTATCTATTCCTAGAATCCCCCTTTTCTCTTAGAATTTTTGTTTTATTCAGCCTTTTATATTAAATACATTCTACTTAAAATATCTTATTCCTCCTTAGATTGATCTACCCTTCTTTTTTGTCTATGTTTCAGATTTTGATAATCCTGCCTCAAAGTTTTATTCTAAAATTATCTCAGGTAAGGCATGTATTACAATACTTGACACTGAAGAATTTCTCACTTAACACTCAGTATTATTTTCTGGTTAATCATGCCTATGAAATGCATTTAAAAGGTCACTCATCTGAGAACTCTAAAGCTTCGATGTGGATATTGATCCTGATTAATTTCACAATTAAACTTTAGTTTTTCTCATTATCTTGTATTTATTTGCATACATTCAGAGCAATATCATAAGATTTTGAGAGGACTGAGACAGGCTGACTCCATGACAGGCTTCAAATTGGCAGTTCAGGAGACTAGGCCTACATTTCTCTTTCCAAAAACTGGGCAATTCTAGGCAAGTCAGTGACTGCAAAAACTCCAGGCATCAGGCAGCCAATCAGAAAATGCCCCACCATCTGTAGCTACCCTGTCACCCAGTCCAAGACAAAGGCAATGGGTCAACAACAGATCTAGGCTTCCAAAACAACAGTTTTCAACCTTCCCCCAGTCCACAGCAATGGTTTTGGAGTGTTGCTAGATATAGAGTCACTCTATTAAGATAAATGTCACCTACCCCTCCCTGGAAATCCACTAATGTGCTTTAAATTGGACCTGTGAGCTCATTTGGGCATCTCCATCTTGGTAAATGATAGACCCCAGCATGCTGGACTCTGCAGAATAAAATGTTCTTTGCTTTTGCATACCATTTGAGTTGGGCATCATTCTTCCGCAAATTATGGACCCTTACAATTACATACTGATATGACTATGCCATTTACTAATTTATTAGAATATGCTTGAATTAACAGGTAAGCAGAGGTAGCACTGTCTCTTTATTTTTTCTGCTGATCCACCTAAATTTTCTCCTGCAAGATCCCATGTATGTATGGTATGTGTGTTAGAGAACAGCTGTGGTTTTCTCTCATCCTCTGTTTCCTCCCTTAGGGTGTCCAGGCAATGTTATACATGGAGCTAGAAGAATGAAAAGTCGTCTGGAACAGGTGGGGTCTTGCAGTATCCTGGTCTGATTGGGAGTAAGTGTGTGTGTTGGGGGCGGGGGTGGGTGAAGGGTGGGAGTTGGGATGAGATCTTAGAGGAGCTATCCAGATATGGTAGACTTCAATCTTGCGTGGCATAGTTTCCTAATGTCCATGACCTCTTTTGTATATAAAAATTTTAAAAAGTCAAATGTTCCAACTCTCCTGAGGCAATGCTAGAAATGGTGTCTATATCAATTGCCTTACACTCAAGCCCGATATGTAAATATTGTATACACCACTCTGCAAAAAATATATAATATAAAATCTATGTAATTACTCCTTTAATAGAGAATATTTCAACATGTTGAAATATTCACTATTCTTACTTTATGTTTTTTACAGTTGATATAAGGTTAAAGAAAAAGGGATTAAAACTTGGCTGAGTTGAATATCCAATAAGCAATAAATCCAAGATTTGCAACGGACTGTCTGTTTTCACTTGCTGGACTCATAATTACATTACCAATCTGGAAATGTGTTATGAATTTGTTGGGACTAGGGAATAAAAGAACAAAAGAAATCAAGACAGTACTTGAAAGTGGATTCTAAAGAGGCTAAACAAGGATAAAATTCTCAGAAGATAGATGCTTAAAATCAAACTCAAGTGAACCACTCTTAATTTAAAAAATGGTTTTCCAAAGATCACTGATTTTGTTCAACGAGGATACCTCACGTTTATGATCTTATCTAAAGTTATGCTGTGACACTCAGCATCAATTGAAAGGCAAAAGAAGGTACCTGTCTTCTTCAAGCAGAATTAGTTTTGTGCTGTTCTTCTGTCTCATCAGGTAACCTGTGTAGTAAAACATCTGTTCATGGTAATTGCACTTACATGCCCTGTCTACTTTTTAATAATAACTGGCATTAGACCAATCCAAAATTCAAGGCAGACATAACTGATAAGTAGAATTAGGTGTTACCATTAAATGACCAACTTGTTCTTGAAGAAATCAGAAAGGATTTTCCAAAATCCAAAATTTCCAAAAAGAAATTTCCAAATTTCCAAAACATGAGAGTCAAATCACAGTGAAAACACAAAAACAATCTGTGAGACATAGTCAATATTTGTAGCTGTTGGTGCTTTTATTAAAAATAAATAAACTGGTGATGTCACTTGTTTGTACTTGTGTCAAACTGTGAAAAAAGGACTCAAGGACAGGTGTAAATAAACCCCAAAGATTTTCATTATAGTGGATTTCACTATTTGTTATGAGTTTTGATGTACATAAGAAGTAATTGGTGATACTGTTGAAAATTCAAAATTAAGGCTAGTCAAAACTTAGCTGTTATATGGTAGTATTAGAAAAAAATAGAGATCTCAGTAAGCAGCTTATTAATTTATCTCAAAGGAAACAAAAATGGGCTACATTAGAAACTAGTGGAAGAAAAACCATAGCGATCAGAATTAAAGTTAATGATACACATTCTAAAAGAATAACAAAAAGTGTAAGTTCTGTTTTAGGGCTCCTGTGCTCTTTTCTGTCCTCTCTGGGCATCTGCACATATGAGCATGGATATCCATGCTCAACTACCATGCATACATACAAAATATTTGTTAGAAAAGTTAATATGTTCTTTTTATGTACAAATTTAAAAAATATTAAAGCACACGTTTCAGAACAAGAAAATGTCACAATTTAAAAATAATCAGGTGCTGTAGTAAAAATCCTGCAATAAAACATGAGATAAAGTTTTGCTCATGTTTGTTCTCAGTTGCCATCTGTGTCTGTAATGAAAAGCAACTTGGGGACAAAAGGCTTCATTTAAATTTGTGGGTTATGGTTCATCATGGATGGAAATCAGATAAGGAACTGAGCAGGAACATGGAAGCAGGAACTGAAGCTGAGATAGTAGATTAAAGCTGTTTCTCCCTCTAATTTTCTCAGTTTGCTTTTTTTTTTAATGAAACTTAGACCCACTTCCTAGGGATTGTGCTTCCCACAGTGGGCACAGATATTCCCACATCAATCATCAACCAAGATAATTACCCAAAGTCATGCCTACTACAAGTCCATCTGAACATGACTAATTCCTCAACTGAGGTTCTTTCTTCCTAGGTAATTTTTTTTCATTGAATTCTTTTTTTTTATTGGGCATTTTATTTATTTACATTTCAAATGTTATCCCCTTTCCCTATTTCTCCCCCTCCCCAGAATCCTCCTATCCCCTCTCCTCCTTCTTCTATAAGTGTGTTCCCCTACATACCCACCCACTCCCACCTCCCTGCCCTCACACTCCCCTACTCTAGGGCATTGAGCCTTACAAGACCACAGTCCTCTTCTCCCATTGATGCCTGACAAAGCCATCCTCTGATAAATATACGGCTGGAGCCATGGGTCCCTCCATGTGTACTCCTTGATTGATGGTTTAGACCCTGGGAGCTCTGGTTGGTTAATATTGTTGTTCTTCCTATGGGTCTGCAAACCCCTTCAGCTCCTTCAGTCCTTTCTCTAACTCTTCCATTGTGGACCCTGTGATCAGTTCAATGGCTGACTATGAGCATCTGCCTCAGTATATGTCCAGTTCTGAAAAAGCCTCCCAGAAGACAACTATATCAGGATCCTGTCAGCAAGCACTTGTTGGCATTCACAATAGTGTCTGGTTTGGTGACTCTATATGGGATGGATCCCCAGGTGAGGCAATCTCTGGATAGCCTAGGTAACTCTAATTTGTATCAAGCTGACAATAGAACTAACCAGTATAACATTAAGAAAGAGATTCAATTTAAAATATGGTAAGGGTCATATTTGGTATGTATCTTTGTGATTTATATGACATATTCTATGTTCTATTGTTGTGATAGAATATCTAAATATTAAAGAGAAATTTGTTTTGCCTATTGATTTCTGAGCTTGCAGTCCATCCTCAGTTTCATTGCAGTTAGTCCAAGACAAGTAAAAGACATTTTGTAAATGGGATCATGTTTGTTGAGAGTAGGCTCCTTAACTCACAGTAGTTAGAAAGTAAGGAGAAATGGTGTACTATGTAGCTCCATGAAGCTACTTCTTTTAAGTTCACCCCACTTTATAGAAATCTATTCAGCCACACATTTATTAATGTGATGTCACCTATTAAAAAAGTTAGAACCCCACTCTAGATCCCTTCTCTTTACCTAACTTTTCTGGGTCTATCAATTGTAGCTTGGTTATCACTTACTTAACTCCTAATATCCACTTACAACTGAATACATTCAATATTTGTTTTTCTGGGTCTGGGTTACCTCACTCAGGATTATGTTTTCTAGTTCTATCCATTTGCCTACAAATTTTGCAATGTCATTTTTGTAACAACTGAATAATGCTCAATTATATAAATATATCAAATTCTCTTTATCAATTCTCCTGTTGAAGACCATATAGGTTGTTGATAGCTTCTGGTTATGATGAATAAGCCTGCAATGAACAAGGTTGAGCAAGTGTTCTTGCGGTAGGATGGTATACCTTTTGGGTACATGTCTAAGAGTGGTCTATCTGGGTCTTGAGGTATATGGATTCAGATCTTTCTGAAGAAGTGTCATATTGATACATGGATCTCTCTTTGAAGGGAAATAGAATACATATTACTGAATACTTGTGGCTGGAAAGAATGGGAGGGGAGGAGAAGGGAAAGGGGGGAGAAGGGGAAGAGAGGGGGAGAGGGGAGGGGGAAAGAGGGGGAAGAGGAGAGAGAGGGAAAGGGAGAGACAGGGAGTGGGAGATTAAATGGGATGAGGTTTACATCAAATTTTTCCCCTCAGAGATCAGGAAATCCAGTGAAAAAGGAGAAGGAAAGAGTATAAGAGCCAGAGGGATAGAGGACATTAGGAGAACACGGCCCTCTCAATTAACTAAGCAAGCTGCATACGAGCTCAGTGTCAGAGCTAGACGTAGAGGGCTGGTATGAATCTTTACCAGATCTTCTACATGTATATTACAGCTATTAGCTTAATATTATTACAGGACTTCTGACTGAGAACGAATGGGTCTCTGCCTCTTGTGCCTGCTCTTGGGACCCTTTCCCTCATTTTGGGTTGTTGTATCTAACTTTGGTATTATTGCATTTGCTTCATCTTGTTATAGTTTATTGGGTCATGTTTGGTTGTTATCTCTTAGAAGCCAATGGTTATCTAATGAGACACAAAAAGGGAGTGGACTCAGAATGGAGAGGAGATGAGGAGGAACTGGGAGGAGTAGAGGGAGAGGAAACTGTAATCAGGATATATTGTGAGAAAAGAATTTGTTTTTAATAAAATGGAAGAAATTTAAAACCCTTGAAATTCAGTGATCTCTCAACAGAAGTAAGCCATCAGCACAGGAGGCTTTGGGAGAAAGCTGAATATCTGAACAACAGCATACACAATTGATTTTTTTCAGGACCTACCCACCTTTCTGTTCTTTTTAAGAGTCTCACAGAGTAACCATGTGTATCAATATCAATAACATGTTAATAACATGTTCATGAGTTCTCCTAGTAGGAATTAATATACACTCAAACATGAAATCTGGGAAAATACAGTTTGCCTTCCTCCTTCCTGATTAGAAGCAAGATAATTTTAACAAATGTTTCAGACATTTTTGCCAAAATCATTGTGAAAATCTCTAACTAGAACAGAATAAAATCAATGCCTTATATTTCCCGAGGTTTTCACATTCAACATGAATCCTCAGAGAACATACTTGATGTCTTGCTGTTTACATTGTCTGACAACCCTTGTATGTAATCAGCTACAGAAGGCCAACTCATTTCAGCAACAAAAACAATTAGTCATTAGATTTCCTGGGTGGATTGTTTTTCCAATCTGAACATCCGTTAGTTATTATTAGAGAAAATTTACTTCACCACTGAGACATCCATCAATTTTCTTTTCTCAGCTCTCAGCTTAAAACTCTCATTTTCTTTCAACCAGTATGGGTGTGATGATGCTCTCAGGTTCTCTTGATGTTTTGACAGATGATTGATGTCAGGTGCTAGCTTTCTTGAGCCTTTTAAAACTGTTTAAAAACTTAAATACTTTCTTCCAAACTTTCAACTTGCTAAATTTTGTTAACCCTTCTATAATTTCCTTGCTCTGTGTGTGTGTGTGTGTGTGTGTGTGTGTGTGTAGATGTTTACGTGTGCAGGTATGTGTGCAAGCAAGCCAAAGTTTATCCTTAGATGTCATCTCTGATCTTTTCCACATTACTTTTTGAGTCAGAATTTTTCAATGAACCTGAAACTCACCAGGCAGGGTGGCTGGTCAATGAGCTTTAGGAATCCATCTGTCTCCTGCCCTCCCTCCCCAACCTGCTATCCCCAGCATTGGACTTACAGACAGAGGCTGGTTCAACAGACATTTTTATATCTCTTCAACACCAGGTCCTTGTACTTCCTCAACAAGGCCTTGACCAACTTGAGATTTCTCTTTAGCCCCTCTTGGACCTCTCATGGAGTTTAAATCTTATGAATATTTAGTCTTCTAAAGCATCATGGCTACTAAGATGCTTAGTCAGAAAAGTGCTTTCTGTGCAAGGATGAAATCCTAAATTCAGATTCCAAAGACCTACATAAAGAGCCTATGTCAAGTGCATTCTGATCATCCTAGTGCTAGGGAGGCAGAAACTTTAAATCACTGGTGAACTACTCCTGCCTTACAGATCTTGCTGCATCACTCAGCTCTAGGTTCAATGAGAGACTCTATCCAAAAACAAGATATAGAATGACAAAGAGGGAAGCCCATCACTGATCACTGCACTTTGCACATGTTCATACAGGATGGGCAAAAACTCAAACATGCACAACTATGTATAAACACACACAGCACATGCACAGAGTCAGAGTCAGACAGAGACAGAGAAACAGAGACAGAGACATAGAGACCGAGAGAGACAGAGATAGATGAGAATCACTACTGTAGTATGGACAATGCTTTCCCAAAATATTCACATGCCAGTCTTTATCCTTTTCCATGTAAAGAATTTGCACTGGTCCCAGTGAAAACCATCCAGGATGTGTGAATCCAATTCTCACGACCTCAAGAAAATAAATTTAGTGAACAACTTGAAACAAATCCTTAGTTTTTGGCTTTCTGAAGCCTTCATCATAGAATCAGCTTATTTATTTATTTATTTATTTAAATCCTGGTTTTTTTATCCCTAAATCAGTAAGCTAAAAACATAGGTGTTTAAAGGCCACTAAATAGGTAATAATTTTTGTAGCATCAATAGGAACTTGATACACTCACAACTCTCTTCTCTTGTGAGCCCCTGGATCATAGGACTAGTCTGCATTTCCTGTGACATGGACTTCACAGTAGTTAGACACAAAAGCATGGCTTTCTTTTGTGGCAATTTGGACCTGCAAAATAACTTTGTTTCCAGTTCTCTGTTGTGCCATTTCTTTTAGTCACACAGTCAGGATCAGGAGAGCAGTTTCTGTTCTTGTTCTGCCTTTGGGGAGATGAAGTCATCAGCAAGGCAAATCCAGAACGTGCTGGATTCCGTGATGTTAGCCAACAGACGTCCCACAGATGTCCAGAAAGTCCCTCACTTTGCCTCTGTGCCAGTTCCTTAATTTGTGGCAGGAACACATCATCCATTGCTCCATCTGCTAGTCTGTCACCTTCCAATGTAAGATCCATAAAGACACCGCATCTATGTATTTAGTTCTTTGACGGCAATAATGCGACTCTTGTTGCCTCTCTTTTTACATTCTCCCAACTGCTGCCTAAATTGAATTAAAAAAAAACATGCTTATTTATTACATAAAGCACCATATTTTTCTATATGTGTGCACTTTGGAATGGCTAAATCAAGTTAATTAGCATATGGTTTGTATCACATGTTTATCTTTTTCAGTGATGGGAATGCATACAGTCTCTTAATGAGTTTCAAGCACAGCATTATGAACCATGATTGCCGTGAGGAAGAATTCATCTTCTGATAGCCTTCTTCTGAATTAAAACTTGATGCTCTTGGACATATATCTGTCTAGTGACTCTCCTTTCCAATCACAATAGGCTCTCAAGTAATACTCATTTGGCCCTCTGTTTCTAAAAGTTCAACATGCTTAGATTCTATACAATCTATTATAATATGATATTTGTCCTACCTGTCATATTTTTACCTAGTACAATCCCCTCAATGCTTACCCACATTGTTAACAAATGGCATGATGTTTTTTTTTCCCCTCTATAAGGAGTAATCATATTATACTGTGAATGTATATATTTTTTCTAGCAAGTCATTCACTGCTAAACACTTATGGTGATTCCATATCTTGGCTATTGTGAATAATGCTGTTTTGAACCAAAAACAAACAAGCAAGCAAACAAACAAACAAATGAATGAATGAACAAAAATGATGCACCTTTAAGATACTTATTACATTTCATTTGGCTACATACTAAGAAGTGTAATGTCTAGAATATATATTAGTCTTATTTTTAAGTTTTTGGTCTTCATAGTATTTTCCATAATGTCTGTCCTAATTTACACTATCACCCTGTACAAAGGACCCCTCTCTTTCACATTCATTACAGTATTGCTATCTTTCACGCTTTTCAAAAAATAGTAATAGTGATTTTAGCAGGCATTACCACATTTTGTTTTAAATTTTCACTTCTCTAGTGGTTGGTGAGGTTGAATTTATTTACATGTACTTTTTCTCCTTTTGTTTGTCTTTTCTTGATAAGCATATTCTGGACCGTCTGCCATCTTTAAATGGGGTTTTGCTTTTACTCACGGCTGCATTTCTTTAGGAACTATTTCGTAGTTGCCTCTGTCTTAATGCTTTTCCTACTACTATAATAGACTAGGGCAGAATACTTGAGGTCAGGTAATTCATTTATTTTTTAAAATCTCAGACATTTATGGATTTATTTGACACAGTTCACAAGACCAGGAAGTAAAATATGAAGTAAAGCAGGATTAAACATCGTGGCAGAAGACCACATGGCAAAGGTGAGGGTACATATGTGCTCAGACATATGTGCTCAGGTCTCTCCTGTTTTTCTGGAAGAGCCACTCATCATACCTGGATGCTTTCTCCCTTGTCCTCATCTACAACTAGTTAAGTAAGTAAGGCTCTCCCTTTAAATGCTGTTAACATATGAATTTGGGGACTGAATCTGTGACACATTAAATTTGAGATACATAATTCAAAACATAGAAAAACTCCTTTCCAGATATATGGTTTAAAAATATTCCCTTGCATCTTATAAATTATCTCATCACTTCTGCTTGTTTGCTTGGCGGAAGCTTTTCGGTTTGATGTAATTCCATGTGTCTATTTTTTTCTTTTTCTACTTTCTCTTGGGATCAACCTCCCTAACCCCACAAAATTATCTTCATGACCAATGTCTTAGAAGACTTCCTCTATTGTCTTTTTACTATTTTCAACTATTCAATGTTTAAATACTTAGACTTGTGTGCCACAAAATGTTCGTGAACCCCAAAAAGGCCAGCAAGGAGCTGAATCCACTGTAATTGCATTAGGGTCTCTACTTAAGCTCGAGCTTGGGTCAGACCACCATCTCTGATGCAGAAGAATGGTGTGGGGCCCTGAGCCCAGTTTCAGGCAAGCATTTATAGAGGCAATAAGGGGGTATCTAGCCTGTTACACCTTTGATTTGAGGAGCTATAATGGCCTTTAACCTAAAGGCACCAAACCATAAACTTAACTTCTGTTTCCCTCCTGATTGGTTGCTATTAGGAATTGAAGTGTCAGGGGCAGCTGTGTAACCTGGAGGTGCAGATTTGTTGGGGAATAACCTGGAAACTGGTGCTAGGTACCAGTTTAGTTAGTTAATGTGAGTTCAATCTTAGGTCAGTTTCTCTAACTTGGAGTCTGAACCCAAAAGATTTGGACTCTCAAGATCATTTTAAATTGTACTTGTATTTATATTTGTGTGTGTGTGTGTGTGTGTGTGTGTGTGTATCTGGGCTTGAGGGGAGGCTTACATATGTGATGATAAGAGGACAACTAATTGGAGTCAGTTCTCTCCTTCATTATTGTGGGTTCTGAGACAAAACTTAAGTCATTAGGTTTGATGACAAATGCCTTTACCAACTGAGCCATCTCACTTGCCCATAAATAATACTCTTACAATGACACTGAAATTTATTTTTGTGTATGAGTTGACATCATGTTCTAATCTCCTTCCTCTATGGCCCCCCAAATCAAAGGTGTAACAGGCTAGATACCCCCTTATTGCCTCTATAAATGCTTGCCTGAAACTGGGCTCAGGGCCCCACACCATTCTTCTGCATCAGAGATGGTGATCTGACCCAAGCTCGAGCTTAAATAGAGACCCTAATGCAATTACAGTGGAATAGACTAGTTGCTGGTCTTTTTGGGGTTCACGAACATTTTGTGGCACAACAGTCTAAGTATTTAAACATTAAATAGTTGAAAATAGTAAAAAGACAATAGGGGAAGTCTTCTAAGACTTCCTCTCAAATAGGCTATCCTATTTGAATAATCAGCTGTCATTTTCCACAAACCAATCAACAAAGAATGCTTGGGCTCATTTCTGAATTCTCTCTTGTTTCATTGGTAAATGTGGTGTTGTTATAGTAAGAGCAAACTTTTAGACTATTTCGTTTTTTAAATCAGGTACAGTTACACCTACAGTTTTTCTTTTTCTCATGATCTCTTTCTCCAGTTAGGGTCTTCTGTAGGTCAATGCACTTTAGAGCACTTCTATATTTTATTTAAAAGATCACTGGAATAGTGACAGTGATTCCATTGAATCTACAGATCTCTTTTGAGTTTGACAAGCCTTTTAACAATATTAATTATTCCAATCGTAATCACTGATTATCTTCTATTTGTTTGAGCATTCTTATATTTATTATAAATGTTTTATAGTTTTCTATGTAAAGATTTTTACCTCTCATGCTCCATTTACTTCTAGACACATTCAGGAAATATCTAGTATAAACAGGATTTCTTACTTGACTTTTTTTTTTTTTTTAGGTTCCTTAAGTACCATTAATTTATAGGAATGGTTTAGATTTTCTAATCTAAAATTTTATAAAATTTTGCAGAAATTTAAAGGAGTTTCTTACCAAACAGGAATAATTAAACAAGTTATTGTCTAACTCTCTATCTTTTTTTTTTGGGGGGGGGAGGCTTAAATGAAATGACATTGAGAATTATGTTAAATAGAAAAATCAAGAATAAACCTTATTGCCTTGTTTCTGATCTTAGAGGAAGAGCCTTCAAATTTTTGTAATTAAATATGATATTATCTGTGGATTTGTGTCACATAGTTTACATTGAATGCAAGTTCCTGTTTTCTATATGTAATTTCTTAGGGTTTTATTATGAAATGTTGACGAATACTTACAAATGCTCTATTTAACCCCATTGAAGCAGCCATATGGTTTTTGTCCTTCATCTATTTTTGTGGTGGATGCTCAACTAATCTTGTATCCTAGGAACAAATCCCACTTGTTCATGGCGAATGATCCTCTCACTCTGCTGTCAAATTCAATTTGTTAGTAGTTTACAAAAGATTTGGAATTTCTTTGATTCTGTAATAGAGAGCTGACATTCGCCAGATCATTAACCCATATGCTTGCATACATGAGTCATTTCTTCCTTCAGGATGCACTTCTCTTCCACTGATATCTGTAGGAGAACCTACAAAACCCTCAAACGCATTCAGTAATCCGTCCCAGTTAATGTTGGCCATAGTCCTGTGGCTTACATTCAGTTAGCATAATTGCCATTACATTCTCCCTGGCAGAATCTCCCTTTACACCTCTGCTTATTTGTTATCCACTCATCTTTCTGAGCACTCTCTTGCGTTTCACTGGTTGTCTGTTCATGCTGCAAAGTTAATAAAAGTGACAGATTAACAAGTTAGATCCATTTTGTCAGTGACTTTGGAGAAACAGGTAAATCGGTACTCGGGCTTTGCTGCAGAGTGAAGCAACCACCTCCTCCCCGTTATCTAACCCCTCAAAGTGGTTTTTCTAAACAAACCATATTTATCTGACTCTACTTACAAGAGAAAAATATAGGGAATTCCTTTAGCTGAGGTATAATGTAGGAGGAATGATTTACATTGTGTACTACTTTTAAAGAGAAAGAGAGCTATTATGCCTGGTTTATTAAAACATCCCCTGCATCTACAAAAGAAACGTAGGTCATGGAAAACTGAGTTATTCTTGCCATGTCAGATTTTCTCAATTTGTTCACACTTTCACAAAATGAGAATCTAGACTCTATTTCTTTAAAAATGCTTGATGTGGTTGAGTAAACTGAGCAAGCTAGTAAAAATAGACCTTAAGATATTGACACGAGCAGGCACAGGAGACATTCTGCTACAGGGAGTAATTTAGTTACTGCTGGGAAGGCGTTTTACAGAAATAATTAAGAACTCAAATCTTAAAAGAAACAGATTAGAGCTGACCTAATTGCATTAACATTTTAAAGGGAGAGAATTTCTTTCTGTTCACTAGAAAAGGGAAATGGGAGCAGGGGGGATCTGAGAGGAAAGATTTCAATAGGGAGGGATTTCTGCTGCAGAAGTCCGCTTGCCAGGGTCAAGGCCATGATGCCCTTTTGCAGCTAAAAGTAGCCTCTAGTTCAGAACTAGGAAAGAAACAGGATCCAAGGTTCTTTAAACACAGACAAAATTGAAACAAGAATAGTCTTGGTAGAAAAAAAACAAAAAAAACCAAAAAAAAACAGAGATTCCAGATAAGAACTTAGCTTGGCTGACAACCTAATTCCAGCATGTGAGCCCTGAATGAAGCTTTACTACCAACTCACAAAAGACACAATCAATGCCAAATCAAAATCTGAGCTGCCTGGCCTATCAGATTCACCTTTCTAAAATTGGTCAATTGTATTAGGGATTAGAGAAGCCAGTACTAGTACTATCTCTATTACAAAATTTCCAGGGAAGCCACTTGCTCTAGGTTGGCTTTGGTATTATGCTTGGTCATGTGATAACTATGTGGCATAACTTGTCACAAATGCAAAAACATTATAGAGTCACTTATTAGTATGTACAATGACACAACACACTTGGATCACAGAACATGAACAAAGAAAAGCTGATAACAAACCTGGAAGCATCTTTCTTACTGACTATCTGTTGTAGTTCTGGAAGAGGAACGAATGTCTTAAGGGTTTTACTGCTGTGATCAGACACCGTGACCAAGGCAAGTTTTATAAAGGACAACATTTAATTGGGGCTGGCTTACAGGTTCAAAGGGTCAGTGGATTATCATCGAGGCCAGAACATGGCAGCATTCAGGCAGGCATGGTGCTGGAGGAGCTGATAGTTCTATATCTTCAACAGAAAACTGCTTGCAGAATACTGGCTACTGGGCAGGTAGGATGAGGATCTTAAAGCCCACACCAACAGTGACACCCCTACTCCAACAAGGCCACACCTCCTAATAGTGCCACTCCCGGAGCTGAGCATATAGAAACCATCACAAGAAAAGAAGGTATCAACAACCTTACCCAGCTGTAAATACCATGATTTAAAATAATAACCACTTCATTGATAAAATAGTAGTTTGAATGTCATTGGGGTAACCAAAAACTTTCAGGTTAAATTTAAGGCCTATTCCACAGGAGGGGATTCATGCTTGATATTGTAAACCTGGGACAAATCCCATGATTTAGGAGATAACAGGCAGTATTGGAGAACCCACTACTATTATTTTGTTAAATAGGCGGTCACATCAAGCTTCCTTCTGTTTATTCATCCTTATCCACACAGATCAGTGTTGTTCTCCACCCTCCTCACTGAAGCTTCTCTTTGTGGTGACCATCAAACTCACAGCTGTTCAAAGTACAGAGCGTGGAATGCAGTCTAAATGGGGCATCCACATCCCCTCCCACCTAAGGCTTAGGGAAGCTCTCCAATGCCACAGAGGTGCTGGCAGAAGGAATGACTACAGATGCTCATTCCACTACTACCTAGATAAGTGAATTCATTTGAAACATCCAATGTTCTTATGCTGCTCCCAGGGTTCTTTGCAACACCACATTGTCAGGTTTTCCTCATTTTGGAGCTCACCTGTGGCAATAATATAAAATTTATAGTTTTACAAAAAATAATTAGTATTCTTTTCAAGTTAGGCTGCACAGGGGCAAATTACCCACTAAACTCGTGTCACAGAAGTCTATCTCTGAGTACATCATGTTAGGTACTCAACCTCCAATAAAAAAGACAAAACGCCATGGGGCTGAGAAGATGACTCAGGGTAAAGTGCTGATTATCCAAGCAGGTGTACTTCAACTTATAGCCCCAGCACTGATGAAGAAGACCTGTGTAGTTGTTCCTTCTGTAACTACATACTAGAGGATGACAAAGGGACATCTCAGGATCCCAAGGGCCAACCGAAGCTGAAACATCCAAACTACAGAGACTTGATACTTTTTATGTATTCGAGGGTAAATTACAGAGACTTGATACTTTTTATGTATTCGAGGGTAAATTATAGTGGTTCTGAGCATATGTTTTTCTATAAATGGTAGTAGTGATTTCTACAATGATTAGGCAATGTATTTTAATTTTCAAAATCATTGGATTTTATAAGTCTACATTTTTACCATTCATTATTCATGGATTGAAGTCAATGTATTAAATTCTAAATCATTTCTTTTTTACTGTATTCCTCTCAGATATTTGAAACCTGATACTTACTTGTTATAAATTTCTGCTTACTCAAATCAGAAAACATTAGGAAATGGGATTTTCTATGAAAAAAATTATACTCAAAGAAATTGAAAATTATGAGAAAATTTTCCACAAAATTAAAATTAAAGATCAAATATGAGTCCCATCATTATGTGCTTAAGGTGGGGGTGGGGGGGCTTCTGATATGTGTGTGATGAAATTTCAGAATCAGCAAGAAAATTCAATTTTTAAGAGTAAACTTGAGTGGGGAAAAAAAGGTAAACTTTAGCCCAGAGGAGCCCCCATGGCCAGCCTGGACTCATTATGATTTTTTTTTCAATTTATTTATTTATTTACACTCTAGATCTTATTCTCCTACCCCTGGTCCACCCTCTAACTGTTCCACATCCCATACCTCCTCCCGACCCCCTGTCTTCATGAGGATGTACACACCTCACAAACCCCACCCCACCTGACCCCTAAACTCCCTGGGGCCTCCAGTCTCTTGAGGATTAGGTGCATCTTCTCTAACTGAGACCAGACCCAGCAGTCCTCTGCTGTATAAGTGTTGGGGGCCTCATATCAGCTGGTGTATGCTGCCTGGTTGGTGTTCCAGTACCTGAGAGATCTCAGGGGTCCAGAATAATTGAGATTGCTGGTCCTCCTACAGGGTCACCCTCCTCCTCAGCTTCTTTTAGCTTTCCCCTAACTCAACCACAGGAGTCAGTTGCTTCTGTCCATTGGTTGGGTGCAAATATCTGCTTCTGACTCTTTCAGCTGCTTGTTGGGTCTTTCAGAGGGCAGTCATGCTAGGTCCCTTTTTGTGAGCGCTCCATAGCCTCAGTAATACTGTCAGGCCTTGGGACCTTCCCTTGAGCTGGATGCTACTTTGGGCCTGTTGCTGGACCTTCTTTTCCTCAGCCTCCTCTCCATTTCCATCCCTGTAGTTCTTTCAGACAAGTACAATTATGGGTGAGAGTTTTAACTGTGGGATGGCAACCCCCTCCCTAACTTGATGCCCTGTCTTCCTGCTGGAGGTGGGCTCTATGCTTTAAATCAGCATTTACAATTGACAAAGCCAGGATGCAGCATCTTACTATGAAACCATTTTATAGCATCAAGAAGTCCTGGTAATGAGTAAGAGTGAGTTTGCCAGTGATGTATATTGGATGCTAAAGGATTAGCACTTTTACAAGGAGCTGTCTGGCTCCTTTCTCTTTTGCCTTTCTTAGTATAATGCAGCACTATGAGATACTGGAGGCAATGAAGGCAGACCTTTATCAGGTACCAAGACCACTAACACATTTATTATGCACTTTCTGATCCCAGACATGTGAAGAAAAGAAAACTTTCTTTATATCTAAATTAGACAACCTTAAGTACATGATTTGGCAGCACAATGCAGCTTGACAAATGAGTAGAAGAAACACCCAAAACTTACTTATATTGTGCAACTGAGTTTTCTAGATAGAAGGATCCTGTTTAAAGCCTTACATTTTTTGGTTGATATTATTTGTACATTTTTGACATATTCAACAACAAGTGTGTATCATTTTATCACGAAAATAGAAACAATACACACTGCCCTTCTGACTATTTCCCATGTTCTCCCTCTCTACTTGTCAAGAAACAATTGTGTGCCAAGCACCAGGAAATTAACAGCAATTATCACCAGCTGGCTAGCTGCTAGGAAGAGTCACCGGGCTGTAAGCCACCCAGCATGAGACAGAAAACCTTGAAGGAATAAGGCTGATGATTAATCAAAGTTGAAATATGAACATCTAGGGATCGTCTGTGAAGTGAAACTGGCCAACTGAGCACAGAATTGCCAGTCCTGCAGTCGCAGCTGGTGACTGTGTCAGGATCAGAACTTTACAGGAGCCTGCTCACAGTCCGCCTTGGGAAGCAGGACTGTATTTCCGTCATTTGCAATCACATCTAGAATTCTAACAAAAGTAAAACAACATATTGGAATAAGTGACAGCAATGGTGTGTATACACTAATCTTACATCAGCATTGGGGTCCAGTGTACAAATAGCAGTGCTAGGCACTGTGAGCACTGGCCTTTCACTGATACAAGGCACAGAATTCGCTATATTCCCTGGAGCTTATGGATACATCCCAGCCTCTTCAGGCACCATGGCATGTACATTAACCACATGAGAGCACACTAACCTTCATTTCCAAATTTTGAAACAGCATTATGAATAAAGTGCCTTGCTTCTCTGCTTAAATTCTGATCTAGGCAAAACAAACATAAAGCTTAAGGCAGTCAGAAAAGTGCCTTTTTTTTTCTGGCATCATGATGGCCCTCTAGTAGGATCTAACCAATATCAGAAGCAGCCATAGTCCTGACCCCAACATGAAGGAGGAAGATTCTACTTTCAAACTGCTAGCTGGGAAAAGCAGAGCAGACTTGTGCTGTCTTGGGGCAGAAGTGGAACACAGCATCAGTTCTCAGGGTGTGGTTTTCTGACTAGCCTCTTCAGCATTACCTGGGCAATTGTCAAAAATGAGAAATGTATGGGTCTACCCTAGAAATACTGATAAAATCTGAGAAAGGAGCCAGCATTCTCTAGGTTAAGAGTTATCTCTAGGAAGCTAATGAGAATTACTTCTCTAATAGTCTGTGAAAGTATGGATGGCTGTAGTCTGCGGTAATTCATTTTATATTTCTAAATACCTTGGAAAAAAAGCTGGAGATTCCAAAACAGAAAGTAGAAATGTTAACACATATTCATTGAACTGACAATAATCCTGATTTCCTCAAACACATTATATGTTTTTTTTTTCATGGTGCACCATATAAATATAGACAAATATATCATGCATCCAAAAATTTAACTCTATCATTTCTAGGGAACATTAATCTATAACCTAGCTTTAAAAATCATCTGGAAGACCGAATGAGCAGGACATGAAAGCATCCATGTCCATTTTCTTTTTCTGATTTCTGATTATCCACTGCACCATTGTGAGAAGTTAGTATGGGAGCTTTAGAAAGGGACTAAGTGTCTGTGTGGTTTGAACATCTTTCAGTTACTGACTAGCTCTATTCACTCATGGAATGTTAATATTACCCATATTCTTAAATATGGCTTCTTTGTATCCACACTCTGATGGATATTATGAAAGGACTGAGTTAGAGTGGCTTCTGCTTTCATGGAGCAATCTCATCCCTTCCTGACCATTCCTTGTAACCATCTGTACCTTCCTGAAATCACAAATGTATTGTATACATTGTATTTCTTGGTGTTTCTAAAATGATTTAAAATAATGACTAATTACATTAATTAGTTAAAGAAAAATCAATTTTTTTATTTATTTTTGATGTTTTATTTTTTGGAATTCTAACTGGCCCTTCCAAAATGCTATGACTTGTCCAAGATTACATGCATGCATACTTATTTTTAAGAAGAGTAATGAAAAATTCTCTCTGTTAGTGATGGGACTTTGTAAATCTTAACTCAGGGGATTTATCTGAAAGTACCCCAGACAAACATTCAGATCAAGTTCAAAGAAGATACTTATGCGGTGTTGGCAATGGCAGTTAATGAAGTGTTTAAACAGGAAATTATTTCTGTTTCTTTTTCTTTTTTTTTTAAACCAGAGAAAGAATTAATGACACAGAATCCTCTGAACAGTATAATTATCCACGTCATGAATGATCCTATAAAACCTGGAATTGTTTACACAACTGTATAAAACAGTGTACTGTCCAAACTAAAAGCACAGAACCATCACAAACCAAACATGATGATTTTCATCTTATGTCCAAACACATTGCTATGTGGGGTTGGTCATTTCCTGTTCCACTAGGAATTAACTCTGAAGGCATGCTCTGCCCAGAGCCAACAGTGTGGTTTCACTTCGATTTCTCATGTCAAATTCTGTCCACTCATGTTGTCCAACATAAACCTTAAGTCTGAAATAAATTTCTTCTCTTTTGTACATTTTAAGGAAAAAAGTTAAAATGAAAAGAGTAAATTTCCTTTCAAGTTCATAACCTCAAAGTCCAAATAAACCAAAGCTTCAAATTCAACCTTCTTGTGCTTTTATTAAAAATAAAAACTGCACTTTTTTTAAATAGCACAATTCTAATTGACTTATGCTAGATTTACGAAAGGGTTCGTGTTGATTCCATTGTAAAGAATGGAGAATTCTGCATAGGAGAATTTGTGGAATATGCTGTACAGTCAGTCTAAGACTGATGTGTGAATTGTTCTCATAAGACCCACTTTGAAATTTCACAGTAAATAACAGGAAGAAATAGTATAGTGCTGTTGGTAGATATCTGAAAGACTCTACCAGAAAGGAAACACTTCTACATAAAATCTCTTTTTAAGAGCTAATTAAAAATTGTTTATTAGAACTCAAAAACTCAAATTATCATTGCTCTGTCCAAAATAAAAATAATGACCTATGATTTCAACGCAGAACATAATAAAGCTAATAATAAGGTTACAGAAAATCTAGAGTTACCAAAGATATTGGTCACAAACAGGTTTTCTAGTTTGGTGTCTCTTATGAGGAACTGGAACTAAATGCTCTTTTTTTCATAATGTCTAGAACATATTTATTCTAATGGACATGTTCAATGTTCCAAGTTCAAAATTCACACCTGAGAGCTATGCAATCAAGTTAAGAAAAATTACACACACACACACAAATTCATATCAAAGACTCCCATACATGTTTTTAAGAAAGATTCCAATTTGAGGTTTAACTATATTCATAGATATTCTGAGCTGCAAGTGGCTCACAGTTCACAGGTTGTACATACATCACTCTGCAATCTCGGGAAACAGAGAACAAAATGTAAACCCCCCCCCCATTTTTCTCAAAAAGAATATCCTCAGTATTTTGGAAACTGAGACCTTCAAATTTTCAATTCTATCAGAGACAGGCCCATAAACAAAGGAAATCAAAACCAGAAAATAATGATCAAGAATAACAATAACAAAACAAAACAAAACACAGATTTGCAGCTACAAAAGATCATTTTTGTTTGTTTGTCAAACAGCTACATTTTTATTATCAATTATCAATCTCACAACAAACCACCCCTCAATTTCATGGCTTATGCCCTTTTATTTTGCTAACAAGTTTTGTGGGAAGTCTCAGTTGCTCTGTTCACATCAAATCCACTTCGGAGTTCTGAGGCAGGAGGTCCCACTTCCAAGAAGCTTTCTTTAGTCATGTGGCTGGTGTCTTGATGTCCTTTGTTTTCTTTCCATCTCCACATGCTATTTCTTTCTCTAAGGTCTTGGCACTGAGTGCACCCCTTCTGACTGCATGAAATTTCAATGTAATTGCACCCCTGCAATGTCAATGGATTTTCAGGGAGATTGCCAGATTCGGCAAACAAAAATAAAGGAACCTCATGTTCTGAATATCAGATATTCAGGAAATGTTAGTATCAGTGTTGCAAATGCTAATTATTAGTCACACTACTTCTAAAATGCAAAAGCCATATTTCCAAACCCTTAGACAATCTTCCTTAAAGTTGAAATGATGTCACCACCAAAAATTCCTATCTGGATATAAGAAACAAAAAGATGATCGAGTGGTATATCTATACACATCTGTGTTCCCAGATGCACAGTTCACAATATCTGGGAAATGGAACCACCCTAGATGCGCATCCACATATTGATGGATAAAGGGGGAAAGTATATACATTAGGGATGGAATGTTACACAGCTACAAAGCAAAATAAAAGCAGTACAATTCCAGGAAAATGTTAGAAACTGGAAACCACTGTATTAGATTAAATGGGCCAGATTCAAAACCAACTAACCAGACAAACCCATGTTTTCTCTTAAGTGCAGAACTTAAAATTAAAACTGATTGTGGTGTGTAATTATTTCTTCCTTGTATTGAAAATAACTTTTTCTCACATAATATACTCTGATTACAGTTCCCCATTGCTCTACTTCTCCCCAGTCCCTCCCTATCTCTCACTTTCTGTCTCTCCTTAGAAAATGAACAGGCTTTTAAGGAATAATAATAAAATGAATTAAAATATAATAATATAAAACAAAACCTCACACACTGGAGCTGGCTAAGACAAACTAATCGAAGGAAAAGGGCCCAAGAGAAGGCACAGAAAACATTATCATGCTCCAGGGATTTAGACATAAAATACCCAAAAGTTGTATATTATATCAAGGTTTCAGTAATCACTCGGGCTAAGAAAAAGTTGAACACAGTCAGATTCTCTGAATGAACCTCCAGGGTGAGTAGCAGGAAGTTATGAAGCTGAAGCATAAGTTACATAAATTGAGATCTCGAAAGTTAAAAAATCCTTCTCAGCAGCCTGTTTTGCAGGAACACTTTATTAACACCGCTCCCCAGCTGAAGAGTTCTGAACCCACGCCGGATCCTTCTCAGCAGCCTGTTTTACGGGAACCTTTATTAACCGCTCCTTCCCCGCGATGCAGTTCTGAATCCTCCCTATAGCAGGGGGTTTTCACTCGTGCCTGAAGATGTTTCATCCCGGGTTCTCGGCACCACTTCTTGCGCGCGTCCGACTCGACCAGCAAGAACGACGCTGCAACAGGATCCTTCTGCACGCGTTTATTGGGAGAGCTTGATTGCAGAGGCGAAAAGACCCTTAGCCCAGCCCTGGTGCTGCTTTATATAGGCCTAGGAGAGGCGTTTGTGTTGTGTTTGGTTGATACTTACAACCTCATTTGCATTCTTACATCTGATTGGTTACTTTCTCTCTTATCTGATTGGTTACTTTCTCTCTCTTCTGATTGGTTACTTTCTCTCTCTTCTGATTGGTTACTTTCTCTCTTATCTGATTGGTTACTTTCTCTCTCTTCTGATTGGTCAATTTCTCTCTCTTCTGATTGGTCAATTTTGGTCAATTCTCAAAACCTCATCTTGGCAAAAAACTTTCCTGCCTATGTATGCGTGGTGGCCAGCAGAAGCCTGTGCCACTTTGCAACGGCACATGTGGCTTCCCACATCTCCCCCTTTCTGTTTTAATAAAATGAGGCTGGACTAGGCCTGTGCAATTATGTCCATCTGCTGTGGCTCCTGTTTTAGGTCGTTCCTCCAATGTCACAGTCTTTTCCGGTCGTAGGGTAACCCTATCGCCACCGGGCCCCGTGCCTTAGGTTGGCCTGTGCATGAGGAAAGTTGCCCGTCTCTGGATACCCCAGTGCTGTGTGACAGTAACTGCTAAGTGACCTAGGGCGAACTCTGCAAAAGAGGCCAGCCAAAAAATGAATTAGTGGAGAACTCATGATCACCCTGCCGTATGCATCAATGTGCAAGGGCTGATCAATGATTGTTGAGTCTCTCTCATGCGCAAGAGCAGAGAACTCAGATGCCGACTAATTCTTGAGCATAGATAACCAAACTTTGGGGGAGGCGCCGTTTTCAATAGCCAATAGTGCCTGAGATATAATCACCTTGTCACGTTTTTGTTGTGTTCTAAATTTGCATACCAACCAGAGCATGAGCGCCAGTCCACAGCATATGGCAGCACCAAACAAAATCACTCCCACCCATTCCTTAAAGTAAGAGAAAGCAGAGGAAAGCCAAGAGGTAAAGTCTCCAAAGGTCACAGGTTCCACTCTGGTTCCATTAAGGTTCAGGATCTGTATCTGCAGCCTCTTCTGCAGCCTGTCCAGCTCCTGCGACCAGTTTCCCTTCAGATAATTCGATAGGTCTGTACTTTTAATAAAAGAATTATTAATATACCTATTGGGAGTAATGCATACATGCGGAGTGGATGCCACACAACTCATTTGAATGACATCCATCATCTGTTCCATGTTATGCTGTAAAATATCCACTCTCTGATTCACTAACATTAATCCTGAGGCGAGATGAGAATCCACCCTTTGCAGAGTGAGCAATGCCTCAGACGTTTTTTCTGCTATCTGACTTATGGTATCAGCACTATTAACTTGATTGGCCATAGCAATTCCTGCGGTAACTGCTGATGCTGCAGACACTACAATGGCAGTGACAATGGCAGCTGTGATTCCAAAATCTCTCTTCTGTCTAATTAGACTCATTATTGGGAACTTCTCTGGATCTGCCTCAACAGGTACAGGGACCAAGATTGGTAGCTGTACCACTAAGGCTAAGGATTTGGTTCAATTCCAGCATTGCGTCAAAAAACAAGTGATATTTGTACAATCTACCCATTCTGTATCATTTTGAAATTCAGCCAATATAAAGAAAAATGGAGGACTAACACAAACTTCTACTGGAGAGGTAGTCATATTTCTGATAACTCTATTAGTTGTCACATTATCTAAATGAGCAGAGGTATTGGAAAGTGTGGCAGAAACATTCAGTATCTCATGAAAGGTGCCAGTCAGCAGTGCAAAGGCTGACAGACTGGTACTAGCACCTGCCTCATTACTTAAAATCCATTGGTAATATGGCCAAATATTTTCTTTTCCTGTAGCATCTTCCTTATCATTCATTACAGAAAAATCTAAAGGAGGTGACAAAGCAAAACCCTTTGCTATTTCTTTTCGAGGAAAAATTTTTGATTGACAAGGCGAAAAAACTATAGGAAATGTGAGGTCCGGATGACACCAGGGCACGCTGCGTTTAGCAGTAGCATTGCCAACAGGCCATCGTGATCTTTTGGGAATAGTCACCTTTCCCTTTATCATAATAGTGGTGATGTTTATAGGTGAAGTTATACTATTTCCAACATCACCTGAGCCTAATTGCTCTCCTTGGACGACTTGCGTTAAAGCATTAAGTAACACTTCAGAGCTCACTTTATTTTAGATAATGGGGTCTGCCCAATTAGAGATAACCTTTTTCTTTAAAAATATACAGGGTGTAAAAGGTCTATCCACATCATGCACAAGGCACAGTGTATAATTTAAATGAAAACTCGTACTATTATACACCCGTGGCTCTTGAGGAGTTTGTCTTGCACAAGGCGCATCCAGAAAACATTCTGTTGCATAAAACAAAGGCAAGGTGGAAGAATTGGAATGTACCGGTAAAGGTACTGGCCATGATCTTACTATGGCCCACAAAGGTATACTTATCCCGGTCTCAATCATCAGGAGCAGGAATAGCAGGATCATCTTGGGATTCATCTTGCTCTTTCAAGGTCCTTGTCAGTCGCGTCGGGACCCAAAGTGGATTTTCTTCACCCTGTGGAAAAACACAAATAGCTCCCCGGGATCTGATTAAGATAGGATCCGGGCCATACCATTTATTATCAAGGACATTTTTCCATTTGACCATTTCATTGGGCGATTGAGGCCATTGTCCGTGCCTTTCGGCTGGTGATCTTCCAGCATCATCCAATTTTAAAAAATTAAGAGTAAATATTGTAATGGATAGAGCCATCTTTGGCGTCATAGCCTCTATTCCCCCTTTCTGTTTTTGCAAATATTGTTTCAAAGTACGATGAGCTCTCTCAATGATGCCTTGGCCCTGTGGATTATAGGGCAGTCCAGTAATATGTTTCACTTGCATTTGTTTGCAAAATTGGCTAAATTTAGAAGAAGTATATGCAGGACCATTATCTGTCTTTAGCACTAGGGACTTACCCCATGCAGCCCAAGCCTCTAAGCAGTGAGATATGACATGAACTGCTTTTTCCCCTGACAAGGGAGAGGCATGTAGGACACCAGAACTGGTATCGATGGACACATGTACATATTGTAATTTCCCAAAAGCTGGGATATGCGTGACGTCCATTTGCCAAACATCTAGGGGTCGCACTCCGCGAGGATTAACGCCCACAGAAGGTGCATTAATGAATTCTACACACCTACCACACTGGAGGACAATATCTCGAGCTTCTGTTCGTGTGAGCTTAAACTTTTGTTGTAATGTAGAAGCAGGGACATGATAAAGTTGATGAAAATTTTTTGCACTTTCTATAGAATTTTGTGATAGGAAAACCGTATCTCTGGTGGCTGAATCAGCAATTGCATTACCCTTAACCATAGGTCCAGGTAATGATGTATGTGCTCTAATATGTTGAATATAAAAGGGATGCTCACGCATCAAAATACAATTTTGTATTTTCCTCAAAGTTTCAGTTACTGGACTAGACTGCTTAAAATTTCCAACAGTCTCTAACATTAATACAGCATTAACCACATAAACAGAATCAGAGATAATATTTATGGGCATAAGAAATCTTTTAAAGACTTCTAAAACCACCAAACATTCTACCAATTGAGGGGCTCCTGGTGTAAATTGCAACCTTACAGCCTTTTCATTAATCACATAACTTCCAATTCCTGTTTTGGATCCATCTGTATAAATATCAATGGCTCCCTTTATAGGAGTGTTAGCCGTTACCTTTGGAAATATAACTGGATGTAATAACAGAAAATGTCCTTAGGTAGAGCTGAAAGTAGGGGGAGTCCTCTTTGTACAGGACCCATAACTTGCATTTGTGCATTAATGGCTCTGAGGTCATGTAACAATCTCCATTTACCTGACTTTTTCTTTACAACAAAAATAGGGGTGTTCCAGGGTGATTGTGTGGGTTCTACATGTCCCAAGTCTAATTGTTCTTGTACTAATTCTTTAGCTGCTTTTAATTTCTCAGAGGATAAAGACCACTGAGGCACCCACACCGTGTCCTCTGTACACCACGGAATGGGCAAAGGCTCCTCAGCGGCCCCTAGAAAAAACCCAGCCCTTTCTTATCTGCTTTTACTGTGGCTTTAACTGGTGAAATTCTACCTTGTAAACTTTTTCCTAGACCTAGTCCAGGTATATATCCCATTCCTTTCATCATTTCCTTGCTTTTCTGAGAATAATCATTTGTCAGTATAAAGTTCATGGCTGACATCACATCTCTTCCCCATAAGTTTACAGGTAAAGGGAGTACATAAGGTTGAAAAAGCCCTGTCCTTCCTTCTTTATCTTTCCATTGTAAGGATTTTGCACTTATAGTTGGTGTAGCCTCATATCCTAATCCTTGTAAGCTATGTGATGATTGATTAACAGGCCAAGAAGCAGGCCACCAATTACTAGATATAATGCTTTTATCTGCTCCTGTATCCATTATACCTTGAAAGGTTTTTCCTTCTATTTGTAATGGTAAAGTGGGACGATTATCCAAATCTAAAGATATGTATGCCACATTAGTTCCTGTAGAACCAAGTCCCTTATCTCCTCGGGAATCCTGGCTACTAGGGAACATGTTATGCAAGCTAGGAAGAATCAGCAATTGAGCAATGCGATCTCCAGGAGAAATGGCTACGATACCTCGGGGTGCAGAACACATAATCTTAACTTGTCCCTCATAATCTGAATCTATAACTCCAGGGTGTATCATTAATCCTTTCAAAGCAGAAGAGGACCTACCCAACAGTAGGCCCACTGTATCCTTTGGTAAGGGACCTCTAAAATCTGATGAAATAGGTTGGCATCCCATTTGAGGTGTAAGAATTACTCTGGAGGTGGCACAGATGTCCAATCCTGCTGAACCCGGAGTGGCTCTCCTCGGTCTCTGGGTGGTCTCATAGACACTGTGGTCTGGAGTGCCCCATACATTTGGGGGCCCTGGGGACGGGGGCCCCTTACTCCGTTTTTTGGCTGTTGTACTTTAAACTGAGGTATTGGCCTTCCTTTTATATCTCTGACTGATCTACATTCATTTGCCCAATGTTTTCCTTTCCCACATTTTGGGCAGATACCTGGTCCTGTCTTTTCAAACCTACTCTTCCTACCCTTTGTACACTGCTTTTGCATATGACCTGTTTGTCCACAATTATAGCAGGTTATTTCTTTTGTTTTTGCCATTAAAACTGCGGCAGCCAGCCCTGCATTTGAAAGTGGTCCTCCTATTTCTCTACATGCTTTCATCCACGCCTGTAGTCCTTTCCCTTTCCAAGGTGTGATAGCATTTCTGCATTCTTTGGTACATTGCTCATAAACTAATTGTTCAATTAGCGGCAATGCGGTCTCAGAATCACCAAATATGCGCCCTGCTGCTTCCATCATGCGAGCCACAAATTCAGAGAATGGCTCATTAATTCCCTGAATAATTTTTGTCAAATTACCAGATACCTCTCCTCGATTAGGCAATGCTTTCCAAGCTTTCACTGCTGCCTGATTGATTTGATCATAGACCTGCACTGGGTATCCTAACTGATTGTTTGTCCACATACCCTGACCTGTAAGCATTTCAAAGCTCCATGCTGGTTGCCCTGCAGTAGCATTAGCACGGGCCTGACTCAAACACAGATCATACCATATAGACTTCCAATCTAGATACTGTCCCATCGTAAGACATGCCTTTACCACACTCATCCAATCCGAGGGAGTCATGGCATTGTGAGCCAGTCTTTCGATCTGGGACTGAGTAAAAGAGGCATTGACTCCATAGGTCCTTA
The DNA here is from genome assembly GCF_978045245.1 of Mus caroli. Taxonomy (NCBI): domain Eukaryota; kingdom Metazoa; phylum Chordata; class Mammalia; order Rodentia; family Muridae; genus Mus; species Mus caroli. Next base: position 105,733,527 of record NW_028227264.1, on the reverse strand, counting down.
CTGACTCTACTAACTCTTTCAATTGTTTATGCGATATTGGCTCATAATACCGCTGTTGAGCTTGATCCTGAAAAACAGGAAAAGCCTGACATATTTTTCGCAACCCTCTAGGAGTGCAAAAAGAGTGCCCATTGCCAATTGCTTTCTTATCTGTATAAGGTGGAGGTGGTGGGGGAGCACCAAAACTCCTCCCTATTGTACCATATCTTTCCACTTCATACTCTGCAGCAGCCTCCTCCAAATCTTCCTCCTCCCCTGCTGATAATTCTGAGTCCTCTGAGCAAGATAATTCTAATGACTCAAAGTCCTCAAGAGGAGGGTAAATTGACTTAATTTTCTGTTCTTTATTTTTTATACTATCTTTGATATCTTTACCTTTTGGTTTCTTTTCCTTTTCTCCTTTTATTTCTTTCCCTTTACTTATCTTTCTGCGCGCGCCTTCTTTTTCATACCTCTCTGTTTCTGACATACTTTCCTGTTGCTCCTGTAAAAGTCGCTGCCCTTCCTTAACAGCTAGCTCACATTTCTTATCCTGAATACAAGCCTTAATTAATTTCCATAACGGCCTTGTTCCTGCCTTCACTTTCCCTTCTGCTTCCTCTCTTGCTATATCTCTCCCTAACTTTTCCCAACTAGGTAGCGTCAGCGACCCAGTGGGGGCAAACCAAGGAGCGAGTCTGTCTATCTCTTTTAAAAACCCGCTCACTGTGCTTTCTGAAATCTTTAAACCTCTCTCTTTAAGCAAGGCTTGCACCAGCCCCACTAAAGGAATAGACTGGCCAGTACCCATGATCGTCCTGGACTAAGCGTTATCTGCATGAAATTATTCCCAGCAGATACACTCGTGCCCTGGGCGGTGACAGTTAAGGCAAAAGCAAATTATCAAGGCAAGAAAAAAAAGCGAGCAGCACAACCCCAGCTACAATTATCGGATCTATTCCATAGGAAAGCATACCTCTCAGAGACTCATATCAATTTCTTTATACTTACCGGTACCACCGTTCCTCAGCTGAAGAGTTCTGAATCCGTGCGGTCGAATCCTTCTCAGCAGCCTGTTTTGCAGGAACACTTTATTAACACCGCTCCCCAGCTGAAGAGTTCTGAACCCACGCCGGATCCTTCTCAGCAGCCTGTTTTACAGGAACCTTTATTAACCGCTCCTTCCCCGCGATGCAGTTCTGAATCCTCCCTGTAGCAGGGGGTCTTCACTCGTGCCTGAAGATGTTTAGTCCCGGGTTCTCGGCACCACTTCTTGCGCGCGTCCGACTCGACCAGCAAGAACGATGCTGCAACAGGATCCTTCTGCACGCGTTTATTGGGAGAGCTTGATTGCAGAGGCGAAAAGACCCTTAGCCCAGCCCTGGTGCTGCTTTATATAGGCCTAGGAGAGGCGTTTGTGTTGTGTTTGGTTGATACTTACAACCTCATTTGCATTCTTACATCTGATTGGTTACTTTCTCTCTTATCTGATTGGTTACTTTCTCTCTCTTCTGATTGGTTACTTTCTCTCTCTTCTGATTGGTTACTTTCTCTCTTATCTGATTGGTTACTTTCTCTCTCTTCTGATTGGTCAATTTCTCTCTCTTCTGATTGGTCAATTTTGGTCAATTCTCAAAACCTCATCTTGGCAAAAAACTTTCCTGCCTATGTATGCGTGGTGGCCAGCAGAAGCCTGTGCCACTTTGCAACGGCACATGTGGCTTCCCACAAAAAACAACAATTGGTGTAATATCTAGGTGTGGGTGGGAGATCTGTAGAACCTGAGCAAAGTCAACCTCACAAAGAAGCTACAAGCTGAAAGTGACAAATCACAAGGATCAGGGATACCCACGTTTGCTGAGGCAGAGATGATGTCAACAGGAATCCCAGATGGTTCTGGTGATTTCCCTGTCATGTTTCAGCTTTCTTTTGTCTGGCTTTCCCTTCCCTATCCCTCTATTTTAGAATACTAATGTTTACTGTGTGCCTTTATATGTTGACAATACGTAATTTGTTTTAGATTCCATAAAAGGTCACATTAACAGTTTGTCTGAGTGTCAGAAAAGACCTAAATTCCTCACAGTGTCAGAATTGCAAGACAATGACATTACTGGAAGTTTTCCTGAACATTGCAAGTTGGCCGTAAGCCTACAGGATCTAGAGATAGAGTGCTAAGGTTTGACTCTTCAATATCCCTTACAGGATTATGTTTTTTAAAATGTTACCTACCGCTGTTGGAAATATTTTGGAAAATAATGATACTATTAGGAAGTGAGGCCTAGCTTCTGAAAATAGGTCACTTGAGAGTGAATATTAGAGCTCACATCCCAGTCCTACTTCAGACCCAACCTCTCTATATATATTTTTTTGTGCTTTCTAACCTGGTGAAATATGAAGAGTCCCAGATACACACTTCTACCTCCTCTTCTCTTATACCAATACCAATACCACCTGTTCTCTTATCATGCTTTCCCATAATGATGGACTATACCTCTTTAAGCCAATAGCCTAAACAAATCCTTCCATAGAGTGTTTTTGTTTGATACTCATTCACTACAATGATAAAAATTTTAAAAAGATAAACAGATACAGACCCTGGCACAGAACATATGAATATTCCAGGGCCTTCTCACTCCAATGATATTGACAAATTAACTATCATAAAATTAGCATATTTTCATTTAATGGAAGTATAAAAAATAGTGATTGAACTGTCAACTTAGAACATCTAAATTTTGCAAAGAGAAAGTTGTAATACATTGTATTGTTGTTCCAAAATGTTTAGCCAATCGTGTACTATATTATTGTCAAATATGCAGTACATCCAGTAGAAGGTTATAAGTACCTTTTGGTGTTGAGTTGGGTTGCATATACAAGCTGTAGTTTTGATATAAATTCTTGCCTTTACAAGCTCTTTTGGAATTTTCATTCTTTTATAGAAAGAGAAGTTTTTGAAGAAGCAAATATCTTCATCTTGAATTCTAAAATAAGAAAGAAAACATGGGAGTTGGAGATGTGGTTCAGAAGTTAAAAGCACCCTTGAAGAGAAGACCAAAGTTCATTTCCTAACACCTATCTCTCCAAATTGAGTCTTTTCAAATTGAGTTACTCACAGCTACCAGTAACTCAGGTTCCAGGGAGACCTGGCACTACGAACTTTCATAGGCATCTGCACACAGGTACACACACACACACACACACACATACACACATGGAGAGAGGGGTTGAAAGTGTAAGGAGACACAAACATGCATGCATACATACATACATACATACATACATACATACATGTAATTAGAACACAATAAATCCTTTTTTTCTTAAGAAAAGACATGTGAAACAGAATTATTGGTGATCTTCATTGACTAACAGCTCTTTACAATTCTTCAGCTACTGAGATTGGTGGCTTCATGCTGTATAGACAATATCTGACATATACACCGAGAAAATATGAGCATATTTTCTCTTAGTTATTATTGACATAGTATAGTATGAAAATGCATCTTCTAATATGGTAATTCATATTATGTTTAGATTTCATACTATTGGCTTTTATGAAATGAAATCCTGACATCCTAATGACCTTAAAGACCATGGGATTTTTCTATTACAGTCTCCTTCACTCCAATAACTGAGTCTTATGTTGTAGAGGGAGTGCCAAGTTTTCCAAACTCAATGAACTTTAGAATAGATTTATACTCACATATATTCCAAAAGACAGTGATCATATTAGTGATTTCACATTCAATACCTCAGCTTATAAATTCCTTTAGACTGTGAGTATTCAATGAGTGATAAATCATTTCAAATAAAAAAATTCTACCAGCTAATATACAAAAGAGAATAATATGATAAAGTTTGGAGTTTGGTTTCTTTAAAATTTAATAACTAGAAGCATAAACATCTGATATTGGACAATGATTCCTTTGCATTTTGATGTTGCTGCTTTAACTTGCAAGGGGGTTTAATGTCTGCAAATATCAACTACTCTTGAATGACTGAAAAGATATAAGGAATGCATTTATAAATGTAGAGCCTCTCACTATTCACATATCTTATTGTGTATATTTGGTATTATAAAATCCTGCTAGAGTGAGGAGCAGGGAGCGCCATCGTGGTTCCGGGACTCCACTGGACTTAGGAACTTAGTCTGCACAGGGGAGAGTGTGCACCACAGAAGCAGACAGCTTCTGGGACAGGCGGGAGCCACAGAGCCGCTGAGGCAGCACACTTTTTGGGCCGCAGACATCCGGCCACCCTCCCAGCCTGGGAGGACAGGAGTCCGCCCTGCACGGGAGCCCTCTGCCTCAGGAGCAGGGAGCGCCATCCTGGTTCCGGGACTCCTCCGAACTTAGGAACTTAGTCTGCACAGCGGAGAGTGTGCACCACAGAAGCTGATAGCTTCTGTGACCTGCCAAAGCAACACAGCATCTGAGAAAGGTCCTGTTTTGGGCCTTCTTCTACGGCCAGGAGGAGGTCCAAACACCAGATATCTGTGCACCTTCCCTGTAAGAGGAGAGCTTGCCAGCAGAGAGTGCTCTAACCACTGAAACTCAGAGGAGAGAGCCTGTCTCACAGGTCTGCTGATAGACAGTAATCAGAATCACCAGAAGAACAATCTCTAAACAGAGACAACTATAACAACTAACTCCAGAGATTACCAGATGGCGAAAGGTAAACATAAGAATCTTACTAACAGAAACAAAGACCACTCACCATCATCAGAACCCAGCACTCCCACTTCACCCAGTCCAGGGCACCCCAATACACCTGAAAAGCTAGACCAGGATTTAAAAGCATATCTCATGATGATGGTAGAGGACAGCAAGAAGGACTTTAATAACTCACTTAAAGAATTACAGGAGAACATTGCTAAAGAGTTACAAGTCCTTAAAGGAAAACAGGATAACACAATCAAACAGGTAAAAGTCCTTAAAGAAAAACAGGAAAACACATCCAAACAGGTGATGGAAATGAACAAAACCATACTAGACCTAAAAAGGGAAGTAGACACAATAAAGAAAACCCAAAATGAGGCAACACTGGAGATAGAAACCCTAGGAAAGAAATCTGGAACCATAGATGCGAGCATCAGCAACAGAATACAAGAGATGGAAGAGAAAATCTCAGGTGCAGAAGATTCCATAGAGAACATTGGCACAACAATCAAAGAAAATGGAAAATGCAAAAAGATCCTAACTCAAAACATCCAGGAAATCCAGGACACAATGAGAAGACCAAACCTACGGATAATAGGAGTGGATGAGAATGAAGATTTTCAACTCAAAGAACCAGCAAACATCTTCAACAAAATTATAGAAGAAAACTTCCCAAATCTAAAGAAAGAGATGCCCATAAACATACAAGAAGTCTACAGAACTCCAAATAGACTGGACCAGAAAAGAAATACCTCCCGACACATAATAGTCAGAACAACAAATGCACTAAATAAAGATAGAATACTAAAAGCAGTAAGAGAAAAAGGCCAAGAAACATATAAAGGCAAGCCTATCAGAATTACACCAGATTTTTCACCAGAGACTATGAAAGCCAGAAGATCCTGGACAGATGTTATACAGACACTAAAAGAACACAAATTCCAGCCCAGGCTACTATACCCAGCCAAACTCTCAATTAACATAGATGGAGAAACCAAAGTATTCCACGAAAAAACCAAATTCACACATTATCTTTCCACGAATCCAGCCCTTCAAAGGATAATAACAGAAAAAAAACAATACAAGGACGGGAACCACGCCCTACAAAAACAAGAAGGTAATCCCTCAACAAACCTAAAAGAAGACAGCCACAAGAACAGAATGCCAACTTTAACAACAAAAATAACAGGAAGCAACAATTACTTTTCCTTAATATCTCTTAATATCAATGGACTCAACTCCCCAATAAAAAGACATAGAGTAACAAACTGGCTACACAAAAAAGACCCAACATTTTGCTGCTTACAGGAAACTCATCTCAGAGAAAAAGATAGACACTACCTCAGAATGAAAGGCTGGAAAACAATTTTCCAAGCAAATGGTATGAAGAAAGAAGCTGGAGTTGCCATTCTAATATCTGATAAGATTGACTTCCAACCCAAAGTCATCAAAAAAGACAGGGAGGGGCACTTCATACTCATCAAAGTTAAAATCCTCCAAGAGGAACTATCAATTCTGAATATCTATGCTCCAAATACAAAGGCAGCCACATTCATTAAAGAAACTTTAGTAAAGCTCAAAGCACACATTGCACCTCACACAATAATAGTGGGAGACTTCAACACACCACTTTCACCAATGGACAGATCATGGAAACAGAAACTAAACAGGGACACAGTGAAACTAACAGAAGTTACGAATCAAATGGATCTGGCAGATATCTACAGAACATTCTATCATAAAACAAAAGGATATACCTTCTTCTCAGCACCTCATGGTAGCTTCTCCAAAATTGACCACATAATTGGTCACAAAACAGGCCTCAACAGATACAAAAATATTGAAATTGTCCCATGCATCCTATCAGATCACAATGGACTAAGGCTGATCTTCAATAATAAAATAAATGATAGAAAGCCAACATTCACGTAGGAAACTGAACAACACACTTCTCAATGATACCTTGGTCAAGGAAGGAATAAAGAAAGAAATTAAGGACTTTTTAGAGTTCAATGAAAATGAAGCCACAACATACCCAAACTTATGGGACGTAATGAAAACATTTCTAAGAGGAAAACTCATAGCTCTGAGTGCCTCCAAAAAGAAACTAGACAGAGCACACATTAGCAGCTTGACAACACACCTAAAAGCTCTAGAACAAAAGGAAGCAAATTCACCCAAGAGGAGTAGACGGCAGGAAATAATCAAACTCAGGGGCGAAATCAACCAAGTGGAAACAAGAAGAACTATTCAAAGAATCAACCAAACAAGGTGCTGGTTCTTTGAGAAAATCAACAAGATAGATAAACCCTTAGCCAGACTCACTAGAGAACACAGGGAAAGCATTCTAATTAACAAAATCAGAAATGAAAAAGGAGACATAACAACAGATCCTGAAGAAATCCAAAACACCATCAGATCCTTCGACAAAAGGCTATACTCAAAACTGGAGAACCTGGATGAAATAGAGAAGTTTCTAGACAGATACCAGGTACCAAAGTTGAATCAACATCAGGTTAATGATCTAAACAGCCCTATATCCCCCAAAGAAATAGAAGCAGTCATTAATAGTCTCCCAACCAAAAAAAGCCCAGGACCAGATGGGTTTAGTGCAGAGTTCTATCAGACCTTCAAAGAAGATCTAATCCCAGATCTTCACAAACTATTCCACAAAATAGAAACAGAAGGTACTCTACCCAACTCATTCTATGAAGCCACAATTACTCTGATACCTAAACCAAAAAAAGACCTAACAAAGATAGAAAACTTCAGACCAATATCCCTTATGAATATTGATGCAAAAATCCTCAATAAAGTTATTGCTAACTGAATCCAAGAACACATCAAAACAATCATCCATAATGACCAAGTAGGTTTCATCCCCGGGATGCAGGGATGGTTCAATATACAGAAATCCATCAACGTAATCCAGTATATAAACAAACTCAAAGACAAAAACCACATGATCATCTTGTTAGATGTGGAAAAAGCATTTGACAAGATCCAACACCCATTCATGATAAAAGTCTTGGAAAGATCAGGAATTCAAGGCCCATACCTAAACATGATAAGAGCAATCTACAGCAAACCAGTAGCCAACATCAAAGTAAATGGTGAGAAACTTGAAGCAATCCCACTAGAATCAGGGACTAGACAAGGCTGTCCACTCGCTCCATACCTATTCAACATTGTACTTGAAGTCCTAGCCAGAACAGTTAGACAACAAAAGGAGATCAAAGGGATACAAATTGGAAAAGATGAAGTCAAAATATCACTTTTTGCAGATGATATGATAGTATATATAAGTGACCCTAAAAATTCCACCAGAGAACTCCTAAACCTGATAAACAGCTTCTGTGAAATAGCTGGATATAAAATTAGCTCAAACAAGTCAATGGTCTTTCTCTACACAAAGAATAAACAGGCTGAGAAAGAAATTAGGGAAACAGCACCCTTCTCAATAGTCACAAATAATATAAAATATCTTGGCGTGACTCTAACTAAGGAAGAAAAAGATCCGTATAATAAAAACTTCAAGTCTCTGAAGAAAGAAATTAAAGAAGATCTGAGAGGATGGAAAGATCTCCTATGCTCATGGATTGGCAGGATCAACATTGTAAAAATGGCTATCTTGTCAAAAGCAATCTACAGATTCAATGCAATCCCCATCAAAAGTCCAACTCAGTTCTTCAACGAATTAGAAAGTGCAATCTGCAAATTCATCTGGAATAACAAAAAACCTAGGATAGCAAAAACTCTTCTCAAGGATAAAAGAACCTCTGGTGGAATCACCATGCCGGACCTAAAGCTTTACTACAGAGCAATTGTGATAAAAACTGCATGGTACTGGTATAGTGACAGACAAGTAGACCAGTGGAATAGAATTGAAGACCCAGAAATGAAGCCACACACCTATGGTCACTTGGTCTTTGACAAGGGAGCTAAAACCATCCAGTGGAAGAAAGAGAGCATTTTCAACAAATGGTGCTGGCACAACTGGTTGTTATCACGTAGAAGATGCAAATTGATCCATTCCTATCTCCTTGTAGTAAGGTCAAATCTAAGTGGATCAAGGAACTTCACATAAAACCAGAGACACTGAAACTTATAGAGGAGAAAGTGGGGAAAAGCCTTGAAGATATGGGCACAGGGGAAAAATTCTTGAATAGAACAGCAATGGCTTGTGCTGTAAGATCGAGAATTGACAAGTGGGACCTCATGAAACTGCAAAGCTTCTGCAAGGCAAAAGACACCATCAATAAGACAAAAAGACCACCAACAGATTGGGAAAGGATCTTTACCTATCCTAAATCAGATAAGGGACTAATATCCAATATATATAAAGAACTCAAGAAGGTGGACTCCAGAAAATCAAATAACCCCATTAAAAAATGGGTCCCAGAGCTAAACAAAGAATTCTCACCTGAGGCATACCGAATGGCAGAGAAGCACCTGAATAAATGTTCAACATCCTTAATCATCAGGGAAATGCAAATCAAAACAACCCTGAGATTCCACCTCACACCAGTCAGAATGGCTAAGTTCAAAAATTCAGGTGACAGAAGGTGCTGGCAAGGATGTGAAGAAAGAGGAACACTCCTCCATTGTTGGTGGGATTGCAAGCTTGTACAACCACTCTGGAAATCAGTCTGGCGGTTCCTCAGAAAATTGGACATAGTACTACTGGAGGATCCAGCAATACCTCTCCTGGGCATATATCCAGAAGATGTCCCAACCGGTAAGAAGGACACATGCTCCACTATGTTCATAGCAGCCTTATTTATAATAGCCAGAAGCTGGAAAGAACCCAGATGCCCCTCAACAGAGGAATGGATACAGAAAATGTGGTACATTTACAAAATGGAGTACTACTCAGCTATTAAAAAGAATGAATTTATGAAATTCCTAGCCAAGTGGATGGACCTGGAGGGCATCATCTTGAGTGAGGTAACACAATCACAAAGGAACTCACACAATATGTATTCACTGATAAGTGGATATTAGCCCAAAACTTAGGATACCCAAGATATAAAATACAATTTGCTAAACACATGAAACTCAAGAAGAATGAAGACCAAAGTGTGGACACTGTGCCCCTTCTTTGAAGTGGGAACAAAACACCCATGGAAGGAGTTACAGAGACAAAGTTTGGAGCTGTGATGAAAGGATGGACCATCTAGAGACTGCCTTATCCAGGGATCCATCCCATAATCAGCTTCCAAACGCTGACACCATTGCATACACTAGCAAGATTTTGCTGAAAGGACCCAGATATAGCTCTCTCTTGTGAAACTATGCCAGGGCCAAACAAACCCAGAAGTAGATGCTGACTGTCAGCTATTGGATGGATCACAGGGCTCCCAATGGAGAATCTAGATAAAGTACCCAAGGAGCTAAAGGGATCTGCAACCCTATAGTTGGAACAACATGATGAACTAACCAGTATCCCGGAGCTCTTGTCTCTAGCTGCATATGTATCGAAAGATGGCCTAGTCAGCCATCACTGGAAAGAGAGGCCCATTGGACTTGCAAACTTTATATGCCCCAATACAGGGGAATGCCAGGGCCTAAAGAATGGGAATGGGTGGGTAGGGAAGTGGGGGGGGGTATGGGGGACTTTTGGGATAGCATTGGAAATGTAATTGAGGAAAATACGTAATAAAAATAAATAAATAATAAATAAAAAAGATCCTTCTAGACTATGCTAAAAGAACGTGCTGGAACCAATTATGAAGAGAAATAGACATGCAAAGGAATTTTGAGTGTGTCCAAGGGTGACATAAATGTTAATTTAAAGTTGGACCTTCCGTTCAATTTCCCAGTCTTCTAACAGCAAAAATATTGACCACTATTAGTCCCCCCCCCAAAAAAAAACAGTGAAGTGAGCTGGATAAGGGGCATGGCTTCATGAGGGAGAAAAGACTTAATAGTCTCTGTTCCCCCAAGAGGAGCAACTACAACTCTAATAACCCATAAGGTAATTACTTAAACTCATTGGGCTGTGTGAACAACTGCTAAACTCTAAAGAGGGCTGACTTCCCCTCGACTTTCATAGTGCTTGCTTATGACAGGATTTTACAGGAACTTAGATCAACAGTTAATAAACGAGACCTGATGAAACTGAAAAGCTCCTGCATGGCAAAACACACCATCATTCAGACAAAGGGGCCACCTACAGAATGACCAAAAAAAATTACCAGCTGCACATCTGATAGTAGGCTAATATCCAAAAATACATAAAGAACTAAAGAAAATTGATATCAAAAAATAAAACCAAATAAATCAATTTAAAAATGGGGTACATTCAAAACAGAGACATCTCCAAAAGAGAATCTCAAATGGCCAAGAAACACTTAAATATTTTACATTGTTAGCTATCAGGAACATGAAAATCATAACTACTTTAAGATTCCACATTCTACTTGTCAGAACAGCTAAGATGAATAATGCAAGTGACAGCTCATGCTGTCAAGGATGTGGAGTAAGGGGAACACTCTTCCACTGCTGGTGTGACTACAGTCACTATGGAAGTCAACGTGGCAGTTCTTCAGGAAGATGGAAATTGATCTACCTCAAGGTCTAACTATATCACTCTTGGGTATATACTCAAGGATGCTTTGTCCTACCACAAGGACACTTGATCAACCATGTTCATTGCTGCTTTATTCATAATTCTCAGTAACTGAAAAGAACCTTGATGTCCCTAAACAGAAGAATGGATAAAGAATATGTGGTACATTTACACAATGAAGTATTATTCATCTGTTAAAAAAATGACATCATGAAATTGTCAGACAAATGAATAGAACTAGAAAAGATTATCCTGAGTGAATAGACCCAGGCCCAGAAAAATAACTGTGGTATGTATTCTCTTATATATGAATATTATCTGTTAAATAATTAATAACCAAGCTCTAGTTCATAGGCCCAAAGAGGTTAGGCAGAGAAGAAAGGACTAGAGGAGATTCATGATCTCTCTAAGAGAGGAAGACAGAATAGATTTAATTAATGGACTAGAGACTACAGAAACTGGGGAGAGGGACAAGAAAAGGCAGATCTGGAGGTAAGTGGGGAATGTAATAGAGGGAAGAAATGAGGGGACACACAGCTAGAATTGTTGAGCATTTGAAGAACTGTATGAAAACCTTGTGCATTGGAAACTTCCTATAAAATATGAAGGTGATCTTAATGATGAGGGAGAAAGAATTGGCCATTTCTTATCACCAAGGGAAGCTTCTAGTGCCAAGACTGTTTTGTCCAATTGAGTTGTTGATCAAGAGGGTTATATGGAAATCTCCAAACAACGTAGGGTGCTACCAAGACAATAGTTTGTTCTCCAAAAACTGACAGCCAGTCCCCCTTCGCTGAAGACACAACCCACCGATCTCATTGAACAAGGAGAGGTTGACCTGGTGCATACATAGAACCTTCACCCTCATGATCGAGTGTCTATGACACTTCTACTCTTCAGGTCATCAAAAGAGAAGTATATATACCAACTCAGCCATAAAACCTATGATCTACCATTTGTCCTGCCTGCAAAATATGTTAAGGTAATGGGGGTACTGCCAGTGTGGGAGTAACCAACTAGTGTCTGATTTGAACTAAGGGCTCCTCTATGAGACGGAGCCCATACCTGACACTGCTTGGCTCACCAAGAACCAGAAACATAGGGTAAAATCAAATAATAATAAAATGACTCCTAGGGATATTTTTCTATATTCTTAGATTGGTGATTTATTCAGGCATCACCAAAGAGGCTTCCTCTTATAACAGTTGTGAACAAATACAGAGACCCAGAGCAAAAATATTACACAGACAGAGAAACCTATGTAACTCTAAATGAGATTTCTCCATCATTTCCCTCACCTCAGAGCTCAGGAACCAAGCAGAATGGGAAGCATTATGAGTGGGAAAGGCAGAAGGGATGGAGGATACCAGAAAAATAAGGCCCTCGAAAACAATTAAGCAAATCTCACAGGTAATCTTAGAGACTGAAGCAGGAATTTTAGGCCCCACATGGGTCTGCAGCAGGTCCTCTTCAAATATAGCTTTCAGTTTAGTAGTTCTATGGGACTCCTGAATGTGGATCTCTGATTTTCATGCCTTCCCTTGGGGCTCATTTGGTATTGTCTTGCCTTGTCTTGTCCAACATCAAATTAATGATTTTTCTTTTATCTTACTATATTTTATTTTGTTATATTTTGTTGTTAACTCCTAGGAAGTAGTTGTTTTCTAGTGAGAGACATAAGGGGAGTATATCCAAATGAGGGAATAGATGGGGAAGAACTCAAAGTAGTAGAGGGAGGGAAAAGTAAAAATCTGTTTAATAAAAGGAGGAAAATATTTTAAATGTATGTTGCTTAAATTGAGTCTCTTCCATATCATCTCAAATAATATTAATAAAAGGACTATTGCTGATTTAATACTTTTAAATGTCCTGTATTTTATTTAAAATTAATTATATTCAAACTTTTATTTAATTTTTATAGCACCTTAAATACAGACTGCTATATCACTATCACATATTACGTAATTACCAATATCTTTGTGGTTAATACATAGTCAATCCTGGTACTGAAATAATAGACAAGTTGAAGGCTTTGTAGAAGAGACTAGTGTAAGTAACCTATTTATCCAATAAATATATTGTTAAACTCTAAAAGAAATATATAAGTAGAGAAAGGGGAGATAATATGTGAGTTACATTTAAATATGTCATGGTTGTTATCTTGCAAGTGAACTGAAAACTGTAAAATTGGTGTTTAAATCTTTAAAAGGTATAATTTTGAAAGTTGACTTAAAATCTGTTTTTTTTAAATTTACTGCCAGACTTTATCACTGCTTTTCTGAGAGACAACTTAGACCTGTCATAAGTAAATATCTCCCTTCTCAACACAAACACAACTGAACATTAAATCAATGCAAAATATTATATTTTTCTAAATACCACAGAAGATACCTTCATAATGATAATAAACTAAGAACAACTTTCTTGGCATTTTATTTTTGCTTAAAGAACATATGCTTAAAATGTCTAAATTCTTTTTTATCTTGTGTATAAATAAATTGTATTTATTATTGGAAAAAGTCTTCTGTTGTGGCTTCAAACACACACACCCACACACATGCACATGCATGCACACACACACACACACAATTATTAGATAACTTGCAATGGCAAAAAATGTATCTAATATCGAACTATAAAGAAAATCTGGTAATATAATACAATGTATCATACTCAAAAATTTCTGAAATAGTCACTACATAGATCTCAATGATAACAATGGGATAATTGTTTAGTCAACCAAGGTTTAGATACACTTTATGAATCTTACTAAGTACCCAGATTTTTAAGGCTATAAAGTATACTCAACCTTTCAATTCCCATCACTTGATACCCAAAGAGTCTAGAAAATTTAAAAGAAATTATATTTGAAGAATATGTATGTATTTGACAATTTTTAAATTGTTTTATTTAATTTTACTTTGTGTGTATAACTGTAGGCAGTGTATTCACATGTTTGTATGTATATGCTAGCATGGGCATGTGTGTGAACCAAGTGTCTGTGCACGTGGATGTCTTTGCCCTCAATGTGAAGGCAAAATGTCTATGTTCAGAACCTCCCTCGATCACTTTCCATTTTATTAGTTTTACTAGTCTTTGACAATTTTAGACATCTGTACATTGAAATATGGGCATTTTCAACCACCATTGTCCCCTTTTCTCTCATAAATTCCCATCATTTTTCTAACAAGCCCCTTCTACTTTGATGTCTTTTTTATACTTTACCAACACATTGTTATTATTATTATTATTATTATTATTATTATTATTATTTATTATTATTACTGGGGGGAATCTAAAAAAATGCATCCTGATCACACCTGCTTCCAGTTCCTCCCAGGATTGCCCTCCTGCCCTTTCACAACTTCCACCCCCAAAAGTAATACACCAGGATACCAAGTCCAGCTTGTATTACATAGTCATTAAAGTATGATCAAACACCCAAGGGCCAGCTCCTTAAAGGAAACTGGGTACTTCCTCACTCCATCCCCTAACCCCTCCATACGCCATCCACTGTGAAGCATCTTGTGATAAAGATACATCCGCATCTTTGTCACAATTTTCAAGGACTTTCATCAATAGCTTCCTGTTGGGGAAGCAGGTTGTCACAAAAGCCTTTGGTGCCCCTAATTGTCAGTTATGAGTCTGTAGTCATCGCTACTATCACAGAAAAGCTTCCTTGTTTATAGCAGCCACCCCTAGCATGGATCATGGGATTTCACAGTTTCTAGCAGCACTGATTATGGACATCAACTTGGCTTACTGTGGCAAGTAGAACCACAGGAATTAACATCGCCTCCAGTGGCAGCATGGGCCACCGAAGTCTTTTGAGGATACTTAACCCAGAGAACGATCCATTCTTCATTTTCGATATCTTGTTGTTTCTCAGAGTTAGTGTGGTCATACAGTCGGGTGCCATGTTGGGAGCAGGTCCTGTGTGCGCTCCAGGCTGCTATACATGACCCTGCCCTTGGCGCCAGCTACCGTGCTGGTACCCTAAACATGACCACCTTTTTGCAGCCTGTGGGCATCGTATTTGCAGCCTCAGGTAATGGACTCGCTGTGACTTGTGTTCTCCTCCCCACAGATAGGCAAGTAGCAAGAGTGGCGGCAGCAGCAATGGCTACAACTGGACAAGTCAAGGCAGTGAGCCCACGCCTCCAGGATGCCTCAAATCTAATTGAGAATTAATTAGTTACTCCCGTGATAGCCATGCCATTACTGCACCAGGTATAATATCTTGCAGGCCAATCATTAATGTAGATTGTACGCTTCACTGCTGCATGACTTTTGTCATACAGGTGACTTTTGTCCACCAAGAAGCCCAGCAGCTTATGGCACACTACATGCTTGCCAACCGGCAGGGAGGACACATCCAGAATAGAGGCAGTTTGGTTTCTCAGGATCCAAATACCCAAGGTATTCTGCAATAGAAGAATATGTGTTCTTGCAATAGAAGAGTTATGTCGCAAAACCATGGGCAAGGCCAATAGCCTAAAAGGATTTTGGATAGTAGAGGTCCTGAAGTATACCTGACAAACAGCTCACAGGGAGGTACTTCATATCTGGTACTGTAATCTTTGATTAATAGTTTTTGGCCTCTGGAAGCATAATCTATCCATGAAAGATGCCTCTGTTCATACTTTTTATAATTATGTTTTCAATAGACTTAATAGTAGGTTGCCATATCTTTCTCAAAAATTCTTAGTTTGTGTTCTCAATGTTCCATACCTTCTTCAAAACTTTTGAATCACATGTGTCCGACTATGCCCTCAATTAAGGCTTCTTTTGCTGCCTCCATGTCTAATAGTTTCTTTGTGGTTTGCTAGCCTTTATAATCAATCTTGATTTAAACACACAAGCCTAAAATATAGGAAATTAGGATCCAATATAAGAGAGGACATGCAACATTTGTCCTTTAGGGCCTAGTTTACCTCAGTTTATTTTCTTTTATTTTGGGCAGTTTCATCTATTTGACTGCAAATTTATTTCAACTGAATAAAATTCTGTTAAGTATGTGAGCCATGCTTTCACTGTCCACTTATTAGTTGTTGGAAATCTGTGCTGAATCAGTTTCCTGATGACTTCACATCCAGAGGTCAGCAATGAGCCTCTGCAGGAAGGTTAAGATACTGTCTTAGTCACTGTTCTATGGCTATGTACAAGGTAACTCTTGTAAAAGACAGTATTTATTATTATGTAATTTGTATTTATATTATTTAATGTATATAATATATTATAAAATTATATATTTAGTTATAACATTATATACTATACTATGTTATAATTTCTCTTTATGTTAATAAATTTATATTTATATTACGTAATTGCAGTCTTCCTTATAATTTCAGAGGTTTCGTCTCTTAGCCTCATGGCTGGGAGCATGGTACTGGAGAAGTAGTTGGGTGCTACACACTTTTCTGCAGGCAGAAAAAGAGTGAGATCGGTGGGCCTTTCATTGTATGGGATTTTGAAACCTCAAGACCCACTGTACTTCCTCCAACAAGGCCACACCTTCTAATCCTTCTAATCCTGTCAGAGTTCCATTCCTAGCTAACTAAGCATTCAAATATATGAGTCTAAGGGGGTCAATCTTACTCAAACTACCACAGATAGTCTTTTAAAGTATATACCAAGACATAGTATATCTAGGTCATAGAATAGATTTGTTTTGGACTTTTAGAGGAACTCTCATACTGATTTCCATATTTGCTATACCAGTTTACACTCTCACAAACAATGAATAAGCATAGCCTTTCCCCCAAATCCTCATGAGCATTTGTTCTAGTGTGTGTGTATATGTGTGTGTATGTGTGTGTGTATGTGTGTGTGTGTGTGTGTGTGTGTGTGTGTGTGTGTGTATAAATAATCACTCTGTAGCAAGATGGAAACTCCAAACAGTTTTAATTTCTTTTCTCCCTAGTGGCTAATGATGAATGCTTTTAAAAAATATTTGCCATTGTTGGGCTTTATTTTTAAAAAAGCACTCCTGCTAGAATTAATGTTAGTGCCATTAGCATTAAAAAGATAAAAGTAAAAAATAATCCTAACAAATATGTACCACATTTTAAATTTCTACTTATAAAAATTCATCATCGACCAAATAGAGTGATGTCCAAAATAGTGGGTAGCTTTCATAACACATGTATCTGACAAATGTCTTACATCAATAAAAATACAGATTAATGTACATTTTTACCATTTAAAATATTTTATCATTATTTACCTTCAAGCAGATATTATGATCAAAACTCTAGTTTTTAAAATAGAAGGAAATGAGGCATAAATTTCAGGACAGTACACATAAAAATGACCAGTAAGTATATGAAAATATTTAACCTTACTGAGTTCTAGGTGTATGCAAATAACACCCCCTCAAATCATAATTTCCCCATTATCATACCTAAACTATATTAACCACTAAAATCCCGGCTCTTAAGAGTGGTGAGCCCTGTGATCCATCCAATAGATGACTGTGAGCATCCACTTCACAGGGCCCCCCAATGGAGGAGCTAGAGAAAGTACCCAAGGAGCTAAAGGGATCTGCAACCTTATAGGTAGAACAATAATATGAACTAACCAGTAACCCCCCACCCCCAGAGCTCGTGTTTCTAGCTGCATATGTATCAGAAGATGGCCTAGTTGGCCATCATTGGGAAGAGAGGCCCATTGGTCTTGCAAACTTTATATGCCTCAGTACAGGGGAACTCCAGGGCCAAGAAGTTGGAGTGGGTGGGTAGGGGAATAGGGGGGGAGGGTATGGGGGACTTTTGGGATAGCATTGGAAATGTAAATGAAGGAAATACCTCAAAAATAAAAGAATAACTCTCTCTAAAAAAAAAAAAATGAGTGGTGACCCCAAGTGACACAATGAGCAAGTGAGGCTGTGTGGCGGTTACAGAGCAGTGGCTTAGCACGTGAGAGCCATGGGCTTGATTTCCAGCAGGGCAAACACAGGACAACCACTGTGAGAAACTGCATAGCACTGACTTTGAAAAATTCCCAATGTATTTACCTTGGGTTAGCATTCAATACTCAACATTTAATAGACTATTGTCTTTAGGAGCAGATATCCATTGTGATATTACCCAAAGTGACTCCAAAGTGAAAGACAGAATTTTAAAAAATAAAGAATGTGTAGTATATTTTTCAGTTTTAGAACTAATATAGTTTGCAGTGAAAACATCAAATCAATGTTGCATCAGATGAAGGAGATAGGGAAAGAACTTGGTTCTATTGAATGTTCCTTCTGGATGAAAATGTAGAAGGAAAAGGAGAATGTGAAAAAAAAAGTTTTTTGGTGGATAGAAATAGTCCAGTTTAATAGCAGTGTTATTTCTATGATGTACAAATTGAATATTTTGTACATCTAGATTGGGTAAATTTTACTGTTCACATATTAGATTTTTAAAATTACTTCGATAAATCTGTTTCTTCTCTTCCTTATATAAGGATTTAAAGAAGAAACAATGTGTCTGTTTGCTTCCTCTAGAAAGAAGACTCTAAAAGTTAAGTGAATGTGATATGTTGAGTTAAGAATGCCTCTGAGTCCTACAAGCCTAGAAGAGAGAAGGGGATTTAAGGATTGAACAGTCAGCACCAGCTAATCCTACATGAACACTCTTTAATTGAAATGTTCCTTCAAGGTGATTGCTCTGTCAGGATTAGCATTTCTAGCAAGTAATAATTCAGGATATCCAACTAAATCTGAAGTTCACATACATAAGAAACAAATTTTGCTACATAGTTGCATACCAGGTGCTGGCACAACTGGTTGTTAACATGTAGAAGAATGCGAATTGATGCATTCCTATCTCCTTGTACTAAGGTCAAGTCTAAGTGGATCAAGGAACTTCACATAAAACCAGAGACACTGAAACTTATAGAGGAGAAAGTGGGGAAAAGCCTTGAAGATATGGGCACAGGGGAAAAATTCCTGAATAGAACAGTAATGGCTTGTGCTGTAAGATCGAGAATTGACAAGTGGGACCTCATGAAACTACAAAGCTTCTGCAAGGCTAAAGACACCATCAATAAGACAAAAAAAACCACCAACAGATTGGGAAAGGATCTTCACCTATCCTAAATCAGATAAGGGACTAATATCCAATATATATAAAGAACTCAAGAAGGTGGACTCCAGAAAGTCAAATAACCCCATTAAAAAATGGGGCTCAGAACTGAACAAAGAATTCTCACCTGAGGAATACCGAATGGCAGAGAAACACCTGAAAAAATGTTCAACATCCTTAATCATCAGGGAAATGCAAATCAAAACAACCCTGAGATTCCACCTCACACCAGTCAGAATGGCTAAGATCAAAAATTCAGGTGACAGCAGATTCTGGCGAGGATGTAGAGAAAGAGGAACACTCCTCCATTGTTGGTGGGATTGCAAGCTTGTACAACCACTCTGGAAATCAGTCTGGCGGTTCCTCAGAAAATTGGACATAGTACTACCGGAGGATCCAGCAATACCTCTCCTGGGCATATATCCAGAAGATGTCCCAACCGGTAAAAAGGACACATGCTCCACTATGTTCATAGCAGCCCTATTTATAATAGCCAGAAGCTGGAAAGAACCCAGATGTCCCTCAACAGAGGAATGGATACAGAAATTATGGTACATTTACACAATGGAGTACTACTCAGCTATTAAAAAGAATGAATTTATGAAATTCCTAGCCAAATGGATGGACCTGGAGGGCATCATCTTGAGTGAAGTAACACAATCACAAAAGAACTCACACAATATGTATTCACTGATAAGTGGATATTAGCCCAAAGCTTAGGATACCCAAGATATAAGATACAATTTGATAAACGCATGAAACTCAAGAAGAATGAAGACCAAAGTGTGGACACTGTGCACCTTCTTAGAATTGGGAACAAAACACCCAGGGAAGGAGTTACAGAGACAAAGTTCGTAGCTGTGATGAAAGGATGGACCATTTAGAGACTGCCGTATCCAGGGATCCATCTCATAATCAGCTTCTAAACGCTGACACCATTGCATACACTAGCAAGATTTTGCTGAAAGGACCCAAATATAGCTGTCTCTTGTGAGACGATGCCGGGGCCTAGCAAACACAGGAGTGGATGTTCACAGTCAGCTATTGGATGTATCACAGGGCTCCCAATGGAGAAGCTAGAGAAAGTACCCAAGGAGCTAAAGGGATCTGCAACCCTATTGTTGGAACAACATGATGTACTAACCAGAACCCTGGAGCTCTTGTCTCTAGCTGCATATGTATCGAAAGATGGCCTAGTCGGCCATCAATGGAAAGAGAGGCCCATTGGACTTGCAAACTTTATATGCCCCAATATAGGGGAATGCCAGGGCCAAAAGAATGGGAATGGGTGGGTAGGGAAGTGGGGGGCGCTATGGGGGACTTTTGGGATAGCATTGGAAATGTAATTGAGGAAAATATGTAATAAAAATATTAAAAATCAAAAAAAAGAAAAAAGAAAACTGATTACTAAACTTCAAAAGTAGAAGTTTGGGGTCGACTGCCCTCTGCTGGCACTTCAAAAAAACAAAAAACAGTACCCCAGAGCTCTTGACTCTAGCTGCATTTGTATCAAAAGATGGCCTAGTCGGCCATCACTGGAAAGAGAGGCCCATTGGACTTGCCAAATTTATATGCCCCAGTACAGGGGAATGCCAGGGCCAAAAAGTGGGAGTGGGTGGGTAGGGGACTGGGGGGAAGGGGGAGGGTATTGGGGACTTTTTGGATAGCATTGGAAATGTAATTGAGGAAAATACCTAATAAAAAAAATTAAAAAAAAAAAAAGAAAAAAAAGAAAGCTGGCACACGCCTTTAATCCCAGCACTCGGGAGGCAGAGGCAGGCAGATTTCTGAGTTCGAGGGCAGCATGTTTCGAAAAACTAAAAAAAAAAAAAAGAAAGAAAGAAAGCTTATACTAAAAAAGTGTATCTTAAATTCAACTTTGTATCCTATACTCATGTTCTCCTATCAACTTACACATGTATGAAAGTGGCTCCTCTAGCGTTCCGAAGGAGGGTTTCTTCCTGAGGACAACATACATTTGACAGATAATAGGAATGATTGAAGAATTTACCAGTGAAGTGAAAGAAAGATGAAATTTCAAAACCTGTAAGTCATAGAAAGTACTCAGAAATTGCTGTTTTTTTGTGAGCCTAGAGGCTGCCTGGGGCTGAGAAAAAAGAAAAACAAACATGGGTATGCCCCGTAGTTAAAACATTCTTGGGAATATCTTGACCATAAGATAAAGAGGAATGTGAAGACATAACAGGGCTATCTGAACTGAGTTAACAACTCACAGAACTCTGATACCCTGCACGTACATGTAATCTTTCTGTTAATGTTTGAATAAGCCAATAGTGTGTTGCTATGCTGAATTCCACACCCCTAAGCCCCTTACTCCATAAAAACCCCTAGCTTCTGAAACTCGTGGCCAACATCCATTATCTCCTGTGTGGGATACATGTCAGTCCAAGCTCCATAATTAAACGACCTCATGTATTTACATCAAGATGGTCCTTCGTGATTTTTTGGGAATTGAGTGGGGGTTTCCCCACTAGGTCCAACAGAAGCATGTCTTATAACTACATTTTTACCGTCCATCATCAATTCATTCTGGATTTTTCTTAGTTTTATGTAGAACCTTTATTAGCCTGATTGATTTATATGATGGCTCAATTGAAGACCTAAGCCTGACCACGGAAGGTCTGAACTTTTAGTTACTAAGTCATTCTCAGCGTAAGATGTTAAATCTGTCTATTTACTATGGTGACACACACAAGATGGTCACAATATACCCATAACTACGTTGCAAGAATGCCGAGTGTGTTTCCATACTTTTCTCTACCTCCACTGGGTAACAGCAGTCCTAACTCTTTACAGTAATTGCCTTTAATAGTGCCATGACAGTGGTAGCTTCTTTTCTTGTGTTGATTGCTGAACATAGAAATTGTGTCATGACGACTAAAACCCTTAAAGTGTAGTGTTTTCTTGCTGTGTCCTTTGTTTAATATATTCTCTTCCTAGGAGCCAGGCATCATCAAAGTGCCAGAGATGCAAGCACGAGCATTCAAACTTTGAAAGCAGGTTGTGCTTCCTAGTCTTATGTCAAATTTGACACACAAACTAAAGTTATTTGAAAGGAGGAAACCTCAATTGAGAAAGTGCCCTTATAAATCCAGCTGTAAGGCATTTTCTTAATTAGTGATTTCTTAATTAGTTAATTGATGGGTGATGACCCAGCCATTGTGAGTAATGCCAACCCTGGGCTGGTAGTACTGGGTTCTATAAGAAAGCAGGCTGAACATGGAATCCAAGACAGTAAGCACCACCCCATCCATCCATGGCCTCTGCATCAGCTTCTGCCTTTAGTTTCCAGCCCTGCTTGAGTTTCAGTCCTAACTTTAATTCATAGTATGCTTTCCTACAAGATGGTATCCCACAGAGATCACTTCTGTGACGCAGCGCCAGGGGTATATTGCATTCTAAATTCTACTCCAACTCTATGAGCAATTATTTGTAAAGTATTTCATGTTCCTAATAGACATGATGAATATATAATATTTTAAACAAATTAGAATTTTCTATCATAAGTTAAATTGTCTGTAAGGTCTCTAATGGTGGTATTGGGTAAGCTTTTCAAATCATCAGATGATAAAAGAACATTTGTATTTAGAAATTATCAATTCCTCCAAGAAAACCACAGTTTTTTGGTTAAATTAAAACAGAAAAACTTAGTATTGAATGGTACTGCATTGGAGACAAAGACTGGCCCCTGCTCATGGGAGTTTGGATATTGAGAAGCTACATTCATTAAATCTGTTCCAGTGAACTGAATTTCAAATTGGTGAGCTTATAAAACTGCCTGAGTATTGCCAGAGTGGAGTTTTCCTTCAAGTGCTAATGGTAGGGTACAGTGGGTGACTAGAAGCACACATTGCTCCAGACAACTGGCTGAGTCATTTTTGCCTGGTTGATCTTGTTTACTTGATATTTCATCCATGATTCCTGTTCTATTATAGGGAAAACATGATATAAAGTACTACATTCTTTTGCTATGTTTGCTTTTGTTTTTTATAGACGACCAATGCTCCCCCCCCCCTCGCCCCGACCCTGCTCTCAGCCCTGTCTTATTTCGAATCTTTTCTTTCTTCAGGATATCACTAAGTGTTTGGGACATAGTCAATGCTATGAATCTACAGATATTTTTATATTGTAGACATGTATATTGTGTAAATTAATTGGGATTATTTTCCATTGGTGCTACTAACTTCTAATACCAGTCCCAAACTCTCTATTTTGCAACCATTTATTTTTTTATTCATTATCAAAACCAGGTTCACACATATGTAAATAATGTTCTGAAATTTTACTACTCTATAGAAAATTTTTCTTCTGATAAAGTATTCTCCAAATAGACATAGATGTGAGTTTAGGAAGATAATTAGATAATAGTGTGTCTTTGATATTTGTTTATGTAGATTGTTGGTGCCATCTTTTGTGTTTTGGTTTTTGTTTTGTTTTGTTTTAGTTTGGTTTGGTTTTGGCCTATGGCAATCTGGCTAGATAAATGTGTGATACTTGGGTACTGATATTCCCTATACTTAGGAGTTAATTAACCTTGTATGTCTTATTATGGTTTATTCAAGATGAATGATCACTTAAAGTCTCATAGACACTCTACCCTTATTAGAGCTTAAACATAGGGCCACAATTAGCTCTCAAGGCAATATAATTAACCACTGTACGTGGCAAGACATTATTTCAGAATTCTGAAGGCGTGCACTGTGATTCTCTGAGGACTCCCATAGATTTGACAAGACATTTTCCCCGATATTCATACCTTCAGACCATAAATCCTAACTACTGTGTGCTTCTGCTATTTTACTTTTCCAAGTTTGTTTCTCTTATTTAGGTTTTAGTTTGATTTTTCTTGTTGGTCTTTTTGTTGTTGTTATTTGTTTGATTGATTTTGTTTTGTATTGTTTTTTAATTAACTAAAATCCCCAGCAGCTGAGAACACCTGTGAGAGATTTCTCTTGATTGGATCCCTTGATGTGAGAAGATCCACCTTAAATCGGAATCATTTGAGGTGTCAAGACCAACCTTAAATCTTGATCATTTGAGGTGTTAAGGACCACCTTAAATCCAGACCATTTGAGGTCAGAGGATTCACCCTAAATTCGGGCATGCTTCCTATATTGGGTTTATCTGTATAGCCCTGGCTGTCCTGGAACTCACTTTGTAGACCACGCTGGCCTCCAACTCAGAAATCTGCCTGCCTCTGCCTCCCGAGTGCTGGGATTAAAGGCATGTGCCACCACGCACGACGCCCTGTTCTCTTTCTTACTGGCAAGTTCATATATCCTTCTACTGAGGCATTCCTTCTCTGGCACGACTTCTTCAGGATACAGGAAATGCTATTGGTGGCCTAGCCAGTCTATATGTCACTCTAATAAATCCTGCCCTTTCACATCTCTAGGTTCACTCTAGAGGAAAACTCTAAGGAATGTAATAGGATAGTGAAATTACCTTCAGAAATAAAAATAATTCAAGATAATCTGCAACTTCTGTCTGTTTCTTTGTTGTTCTTACTTCACAATGCAGCCATGGAGAATCTCCAGTGTGTGTAGGTAGGTCCAGGGTTCCACATTTCTTTCAGTGTTTCCGTAAAGCTGTCAAAACTCCACTGAGATTCTCCACTCTCTCATGTCTAGTATATTCTCAATAAACATTTGTTAAATGAGTGGATGTATGAAGAGCTGAAAAACAGATCTATTAGTACCACTAGTAATAATTATGATTTTAAGTATTTAGAATGACACACATTTAATATGAAAGCTTCTTTAAATGTAAAATGCAAACACATTTCACTAAGAGATCTTAATTATGATATAATATAAATGATAATCACTGTCATACATATAAAATGAATATATTAATAAACTATAGAGTTATATTATCTTAGAGATAGAAATATAACTTTTAATATGACATATATTTATCTCAGAATAGGAAATTATTAAGGTGATACTTTGAAGTATAGTTCATGAGACTAATATAGCACCCTTTATATCATCATCATTAAATTTAGTAATGAAATATGAGAACCATAGTATCTGTATCATATGCAAGGTTTTAAAAATAAAGTAATCAAACTAATAAAGGTTTTAATCTTCCATAATTCACTCTTCTGAGATAAATTTTGGTTTTCTATATGGTGTCTGTCTATGAACTTTGTATATTCTAAACCTGGTGAAATGTAAATATTAAATAACCTTTATCATGCCACAGGTCTACAAAGCAATGAAGCTAATGCTTTTAAATATTTTCACATTTTTCTCATTATAATGGCTGGAAATCAAGTCAGCTGTCACAGTTTTTCTTTAAATTAGGCATGATTGACAGACACATGCAGTTGCTGATGAAGCCCCATCACAGCATAATTGACAGAATATTATGTGACCTAAAATATACTCGAATGGAATGGAATCCCTTCTCCTCTTGAGAACTCAATTTTCTTAAATAAATGTACACACTAGATTAACAACACCCAGAGGTCCACATATAAGCCTGTTATTGATACATTTTGAAAACACTCAACTGGAAAACTGATTAAAGATAGAGACTCAAAGATGAACTGCAAGAACTCACTCACAGTCTCAAAGCCATTGGTTTAGGAGTAATCCTGGTTGATTCTTTTCCAAAATCAAGTTTGAACTTATTTGGATAGATAGAATGAAGGCCTCTCTCATAGGTTCTCCAGTTCGGAGGTTCTGGATCTAAGTATTTGATGGAGGTTAGCTGGTTCAAATCAATTTTCACTTTTTATGCAGGCCAAAAAACTTGGGTTTTCTCTGCATATTCAATATGCTGCAACTAAGTTCAAAAGTGTTAGAAAATATTGGTGTCATAGGAACAATGAGTTTAAAAGTAGAAGTTTAAAAGAAGGCTTAAAGGAATATTAAATCTGATGTGCTTTCTCTACCCCTCCCTGTCTTTTCTCCACCCCCCCCAAATACAAATAAAGACAATCATTATTAAGACACACTTGGACTGATAATCATTCCAAAGTCCAAGCCTGTTATCCCCTCTCTTCTTCCTCTTCCTCTTCTCTCCTTGCTCTCCTCTGCCTTTGTGACTCCCTTACATATAATTAGTAGCATGAACACAACACCCCAGTTACTTAATCAGATCTGTCAATAAATATTTGCTGACTTGATATAATTAGCCTGCAGGAAATTTACATGTCGAGCATAAACATAACTCATCCTGAGCACAAAACCTGTTGCCTTGTAACTCATAGGCATTCCAATATAGTGAAATCTGTTGGTAGAAACAGACCTTCTAAAGCTCTAGTGGCTTCTAGGAGGCAGAGTTCCTCTTAAAATTATCTTTGGAACATTTCCCTCCATTGAATTGAAGGAAATCAAAAGGATGGACTTCAATCCCAGATTACTCCTCCCACCCCCCACTAATTAGAAGTAAGGTGACGATGAATAATCTTCTTTAAGACTTCAGTAAGACAAGTACTGTACCTATACTCCATCACTGAATGTCTGTGGTTCTGAAATGCAGCAATACATTCCAGTTATATCCCTATATTTATTAATGTATTAAGGGAAGGATGAGTAATTTACTCCTTTATACTCCTCATCAGTAAGATAAGGACTGTAGCTATATTGCATCACTGAATGTCTATGGTCGTTAAGTACAGTAATACACTGTAAATGTTCACAATAATACCTCTCACCGAAGTATTCAGTACCAGTTTTAGACTCTATTCACTAATTTTATAAGGATAAAATAAGTTTGCACATGAAAACTCTTTTAAACTATAGAAACTGTGATTCATTTGGTTAGAAAATTACTTCTATTCAGATTTTCTTCTATGGCAGTATGAATAATAGTATTTATAAATTCAAGATATCTCAATTTGATCTACTAAATATGAGACATGGTAAGGTTACTCATTGTTATCTATAATACAAAAAATATTCTTATTTTGGAAAATTGTAAAGTAGAAGAAGGAAGATGATATCACTATGATAGTCAAAATGCCAAGTGGTGGAAAGGAGCAATATACTTGTGATCAGCATAATTGCTATTCCTGCCTGATTTTGGCCTAGAGAGTTAGGAATGGCTTAGGATTAGGACTCTGCACCTATATTTCATCACTGGACATTCAAACTTTTCCCACTTACTGTCTTTGTTAAGATTATTATTGCTGCGATAAAATACCATAACCCAAATCCACATATACATGTGTGTGTGCAGAGTCCTAAATGGTTGCTATGGAAGGGTTGGTATAACACAGTTCCTGCCCCTGGAGCAGAGCCAGAAGGGCATGGGCTTCCATGAGTATTGGCAGTTGCTAGGTGTAAGGCTTATTTGCATATTTTATTTTATGTTCCTCCTTCAGGGGAATGTCCTCTCTACCAAGGTTAATGACTCTATGGTAATCAGAGAGAGCACAAGTCCAGGAGACAAGGTCCTTAGCAAAATGTTCAATGATGAGACCTTCATGACAGCTCATAAGGCTGTGGAAAAGAACACTAAAAACATGAGTTAAAAATATAAACAATATTTCTCAATGGTAAAAAAAAAAACTT
This sequence comes from Mus caroli, assembly GCF_978045245.1. Taxonomy (NCBI): domain Eukaryota; kingdom Metazoa; phylum Chordata; class Mammalia; order Rodentia; family Muridae; genus Mus; species Mus caroli. The sequence continues at coordinate 105,705,701 of NW_028227264.1, read as the reverse complement.
AAAGATATAAAAAGAATTATATGAGGGACTTCATGGACCAAAAAAAAAAAAAAAAAAAAAAAAAAAAGGCAGCTTCACTGTGAGTCAACTAGTTAGAAAGATATAAAGAAAGGAGATAAAGAGATTTGGGGAGTGGTGGTGATCTCAGAGCACCATCCCACCCAATTAGTTTATTGTCTGTACTTACAAAGGTAGTCAGATTCCTGAATTTGTCATTTAAAGAAAATAAGTGTACTAGTCGTCTTCTTCTAAGAATCAAGGGTGTAAGATCATAAAATGCTCGTTCTTGGAACAATCAAAAGTGAACCTGGAGTAAATGACTGAATTGAAATATAGCTAAAAGCTTGGGCTTTGGTCTTCAAGAGAGAGCTACAAAGAGAAAACTGCTTGGAGAGCAAACATTGTTCTTTTAACATTTTTCTAGAATTTCTTACTTTAGCTAAAAAAAAAAAATCCAAGAATTTTCTTCTAGCATCTTTTCTGATTTGTTGGAAAACCCATGGACTACCCAAAGAGTTTTTAAAATTTTTTCTAGCAAGAGAGAGCTGTCTCAAGCATGGAGCTATCTGTCTCAAACAGAGGGCTGTCTAGAGAGCCATCTAGAACAGACTACAGAGTTTTCAGCTTGCCCCCCCCCTCATTGATTTCAAGTCCTTCTTTAACCACTCCCAAATATTCCTTCCTTATTACCCCAGACCAAGCTGAGACCAGTCCTTGGCATGCGTGCATATGTGTGTGTGTGTATTTTATCATATATACATGTATGTATATGTATGTATGTATACATCTATGTATACATATAATGTACATACACACACACACACACACACACACACACACACATATATATATATATATATATATATATATGTATTATATATACACACCATATAATAGTTTATCATTAAAAGCAGCAAGGTTGGGAACTCAAGCAGGACAGAAAGCTGGAAAAAGGAGCTGATGCAGAGGTCATGGAGGAGTGCTGATTAGTAAGTTACACCGCATGGCTTGCTCAGCCTGCTTTCTTGTAGAATCTAGAACCACTGGCCCAGGTTGGCCTCCCACATCAATCACTGAACAAGTAGTTATAAAGAAATTCTAAAAGATAATTCCATACAAATATAATTCATTAAAAGGGAACTTGGGTCAAATTATGACTTTTTAATAATAGTTTTAATTATCCTTTAAAAATATCATGCATAAATAATGTATCTTGATCATAACATCTACCTTCCTTACAACTCCCTGCAGCACCCACTAAGAAATACCTCTCAACATTATGTCTTCTTTTATTTATTTGTTTTTATTTTTTAAATAATAAAGTAAAAGTATTGCTGACCATATGAAGATGGGTATGGAGCAATCCACTGGAGTATTATTCCTACCAGAAGCCATGAACCACCAAAGAGAGATGGCATGTTTTTCCTGAAATTAGATGTATTTTCATAAAATATACTATTATTACCATTTTCCATTCTCCACTTCCTCCCAGATTTTCCTACCCAGCCATCTACTCTCTCTCTCTCTCTCTCTCTCTCTCTCTCTCTCTCTCTCTCTCTCTCTCTCTCTCTCTCTCTCTCTCACACACACACACACACACACACACACATTAGAAAACAAACAAGGGTAAAATAAAATAAAATCAAGCAAGAATGTGGCAAAACAAGCAGGAAAAGAATCCAAATAAACACACACACACACACACACACACACACACACACACACACACATATAGATAGAGATAGAGATAGATAGAGATAGAGATAGAGATAGAGATAGAGATAGAGATAGAGATAGAGATAGAGATAGAGATAGATATATACACACATATGTGTGTATGTATCTATGTGTGTATGTATGTATATGTAAAAAACTTGTAAAGTTAAAAAAATAAAGACAGAAAGACAGACAGACAGGAAGAAAGAGAAAATGAAAGAGAGAAAGAAAAAAATGGATGGAGGCATACAAGTCATTATGAGAAGAAAAATCTCTCTAAAATACCATTGAGTTCATTTTGTGTTGGCCATCTACTGCTGAGCATGTACATTGCCCTCAAGTGTGATTGGAGATTTCATTGGAGAGAACTAATTTTTCCTTTGCAATTGTTTATCAGTTAGAGATTACTTCTATGTTAGTGATGGATGCTTGTGTCCTCTTCTCTCAGTGCTGAGACCTCACCTTGTACATGCTACCTTGAGCAGGCCTGGTATATGCTACCAGACTGTGGGAGTTCCTATGTGTATCAGTCCTGCTGTCTCTAGAAGGCCTTCATTCCTTGCTGTTTGCCATCCCCAGCGGCTCATAAACTCTTTCTGTCTTCTCTTCTGGAGAGTTCCCTGAGACCTTGGAGAAAGTAACTTGATAGGGACATCCCATTTAGAACTGGGTGTTCTTGCACGTTGTCTCAGTATTCATTCCTATCTACTGCAGGAGGAAATTTCTCAGATAGCAGAGCAAGACACTGATCTACAAGTTCTGCAGAATATTGGTAGAGGTTATTTTATTGCTAAATTCCTTTAGCAGAACAGTATTTGGTTTTACATAATGTCCATGACCTATCTGGTTGTAGATACTTGGCCACCTAAACAGTGTTGGGCATTGGAAGGAGTGAGGTATTGAAGTCTCCCATTTTCACTGTAGGGTTAAACATGTAATTTTAGTTTATAGTTTTAGACTATAGTTTTGCTTTTTTATGAGTTTGGGCGTCCTTCTGTTTAATGCATAAATGTTAAGAATTGCATTGTCCTATGGGTGAATTTGCCCTTGATGTGTATGTAGTGTATTTCATCTCTTTTGATTAGTTTTGTTTTGAGGTCTAATTTGTCAAATATTTAAATGTCTTCACTAGCTTTCTTCTTGTGTCATTTGCTTAGAATACCCTGTGCCATATTTCTACAATAAAGAAATGTCTATCCTTAATGTTAAAATGTGTTTCTTAGACACAATAGAAACATGGGTCTTGTTCTCACATCCTTGTGTTTGTCCTTTCATTCGAAGCATTGATATTAGAAGTTATCAATGAGCAGTGCTAATTGATTCCTGTTATTTTATTATCATGCTGTGGGTCCCTTCCTCTAAATTAATGGTCTGAGATTATTTATTCACTGCGTGTTCTTTGGTATGGTTAACCTTTTCAGGTTGGGGTTTTCCATCTAGTGTCTTCAACAGAGAGTTGGATTAGTAAATAGATATTTCTTAAATTTTATTTTGCCACTCAGTCTATTATGAAACTTTATCTGGATAGAGTAGTCTGGTCTGTCATCTGTGTAGTCTCTTAAGAGTCTGTAGGATATTGATCCATCCCTTCTGGCTTTTAGAGTCTCAATTGTGAACTCAGCTGTTATTTTTTAATATTTTTTATTGCATATTTTCCTCAATTACATTTCCAATGCTATCCCAAAAGTCCCCCATACCCTCCCCCCCACTCCCCTACCCACCCATTCCCACTTTTTGGCCCTGGCGTTCCCCTGTACTGGGGCATATAAAGTTTGCGTGTCCAATGAGCCTCTCTTTCCAGTAATGGCCTACTAGGCCATCTTTTGATCCATATGCAGCTAGAGTCAAGAGCTCTTAATCTCAGCTGTTATACTGCCTTTATATGTCATTGGTCATTTTCCTTGCATCTTTTCATATTCTTTCTTTGTACCCCATTTAGTGTTTTGATTGTTGTGCATCAAGAGGAATTTTTTCCTATTCCAGTTTATTTGATAATCTGTATGCTTCTTATACCTTTATGGGTACCTCCTTCTGAAAGGTAGAAAAATTTTTCATGACTTTGATAGAAAATATTTTCTGTGACCTTGATCTTGGTTTCTTTCCCTCCCTCCATTCCTATTATTCATAGATTTGGTATTTCCAGGGTGACTTTTATTTCCTGGATATTGTGGTTTTTTAAGTGTTTGTTTTGTTTTCTGTTTTTTGTTTGTTTTTGTTTTTGAATTATCATTATCTTTGACCAGGGTTTCTATTTCTTCTATCATGTCTTCAATGCCTGAGATTCTCTCTCCTATATCTTGTGTTCTTCTGGTGAGGCTTCCCTCTGAGGTTTCTGTTTGACTTCCTAAATTTTTCAATTCCAGTTTTAGTCCAAACTGGTTTTCTTTCCTGATTCTATTTCCATTTTCCAGGTCTTGACCTCTTTTCTTTGTGGCATATCCTACTTTGTTTGCTTGCTCATTTCTGTTTTCATAGACTTCATAATGGATTTTTTTCATATCCAGTTTAAACTCCTTGAACATACTCCTAATATACATTTCAAAATCTCTGCCTTGTATTTCAGGTTTATTGCATTTCTCAGGGCATACTGCAGTAAGGCTGCTGGGTTTGGGTGGAGACATTTGGTGTTAATGGATGGGTTTTTGCACTGATGTCTAAGAATATGGGGTGATTGTGACTCTAGGTGTTGATATCTGCTATTGTCTTCATTGTTTGGGTGTTCCATCCCTTGCTTTATGTTGACATCTCTGTATTTCTCAGAAAGTGTGGTGGTTGTGGGTTGCCTGATTGGGAGTGCTCTTGAGTCTGTCTCTCTCAGATGCAGTTTCTGGATAGCATTGGGAGCTGTCTGGAAGGAACGAGGATGGGCTAGAAGGGAGGACAGAGAGCTCCACAGGTGGGGTAAAAGATCCATCTGCTACAAGGATCTGTGGAATGTCCAGTGAATGGAGGTAGAGATGGTGGGGAGGTTCCTGAAAGCAATCTGCTACAGGGTCTGGTGATGAGACTGGTGTGGTCAGTGGGTTCTCAGGTAGAGAGTTACTCTTGGTATTAGAGGCGGGCTGACACAAAGGGAATTGGGCAGGCAGAGGAATGACTATATTTAGTTTAGTTTATGTATTTAGTTTATGTTTGATGAGGTGTAGGAATAATTTTAGTATGGTTCAGATTCTTACTATACTTCTAGGGAGTTCTAGAAACTCATTTCAATTGTCTTACATTCTAAACTTAAAGTTCCAATTCTCTAAAACTATAATGTTTATATTATTTGTTGCATCTAGTTTTCAGGATCTTTGAAAGTTTTTTCATGAGGAATAGATGACAGTATCTATTTTTTAAATTATATATTGTACCTTAGAAAATCAACTACACATAAAAACTAGGAAAGTTAGAAAATCAACGAGGTATCAAAGCTAACTTTTAAGGATATATGTGGGTATTTCATCATCTGCTATAGAGAAACCTTACTTATTCTACAACTCAAGGACAATGTGAAACTGGAAGAGACCAGAAAGTCACAAAAAGCTTCTATTTTTGGAAGTAATATAGAATTTCTGAAAGAAATGATGAATCCTTCCTTAGGAAAAATGACTATTTTCTTGGCTATTTAGTTATTCCAAATAAAAGTCCTATTTTTCATATTATTCAACATGTAACTATAATAGAGTCAGTAGTATTTTTAAAATTGTGTAAAATAAAACCTTATCACAATACATTTAAGTAACAATAGATTAATTTCTAGGGAACTTTTAAGGTATCCCAGAATTCTGTTCAGAAAATGGATTGAAAACATAAAGTTTTCTAATGACAGATTAATGAAATGTCAGCATTTACATGCTTATAACTATTTACAAAAATGGTTGTGTATAACGATTCTCTCACAGCTTGTATACATTTTCTATGAAATATTCATTCTGTCTCTTCTATGTGCTTAAGTCAATTCTTTTATTATTGTTACAAAGAATCATGCATAATAGAATGACTAAAACTGTGTATAAAATAGAAGGGAACAAAAGGAACACTTCAGTTTTGTTCTGGTTGCATTGTATATGGGAAAACTAAGGAAAATGATTAGCATACTCTTTGTGTCTGCTGACAATATATAGTTATGCTTGAACTTTTCCATTAGTTAAATAAGTTTAATTTCCTAATTAACTGAAAAAATAATTCTATCAAACCCAGCACCAAGATCACACTATCATAGAACAGGTCATAATCTTCAACCTGATTTAATTTTCTAAATAAATACGAATTGGTAATTTTTACATTAGTATGTATTACATATTCATTATTTCCTCATCTTGGGCACATTGCTATGCTCCATTTCCCAGATTCCCATGTGTTTGTGTTCTAATGATTGTTCAAATGTAGTTATTTTCTAAGAAAGTCCTAATGAATAGATTGAGGGCAGAGGTGAAATGCCCAAAGCTTGGAAGATTTAATGCCTGATGCCCTAAGACATTGTCCAACCCAATGGTCACACACACACACACACACACACACACACACACACAAAAACCCACAGATGCTCAAGTCTCAAAGTGTAGGTACTAAATGTGATCATGGGAAATGTCACATATGTAAGCATGCTAACTATGGTCTGATATTTAAATGAGAAATCAACTTTTAGTGTGTAAAACACGGATGTCTTGGTGTCTTAGTTCGTGTTTCTATTCCTAGACAAAACATTATGACCAAGAAGCAAGTTGGGGAGGAAAGGGTTTATTCAGCTTATACTTCCATACTGCTGTTCATCACCAAGGAAATCAGGACTGGAACTCAAGCAGGTCAGAAAGCAGGAGCTGATGCAGAGGCCATGGAGGGATGGTTTTGTTTGTTTGTTTGTTTGTTTGTTTTATTTTAAAGAAACAACTTTTTTTAAAAATTTATTATTTTCTTCATTTACATTTCAAATGCTATCCCAAATGTCTTCTATACCCTCCCCCCATGCTGCTCCCCTACCCACTCACTTCCAATTCTTGGCCCTGGCATTCCCATGTACTGGGGCATATAAAGTTTGGAAGACCAAGGGGCCTCTCTTTCCAATGATGGCCGACTAGGCCATCTTCTGCTACATATGCACCTAGAGACACAAGCTCTGGGGGTACTGATTAGTTCATATTGTTCTTCCACCTATAGAGTTGCAGACTCCTTCAGCTCCTTGGGTGCTTTCTCTAGCTCCTCCATTGGGGGCCCTGTGTTCCATCCAATAGATGACTGTGAACATCCACTTCTGTATTTGCCAGGCACTGGCAAAGTCTCACAGGAGACAGCTATATCAGGGTCCTATCAGCAAAATCTTGCCGGCATATGCAATAGGATCTGCGTTTGGTGGCTGATTATGGGATGGACCCCTGGGTCGGGCAGTCTCAGGATGATCCATCCTTTCGTCTTAGCTCTAAACTTTGTCTCTGCAACTTCTTCCATGGATATTTTAGTCCCTATTCTAGGGAGGAATGAAGTAGCCACGTGTTGGTCTTCCTTCTTCTTGATTTTCTTGTGTTTTGGAAATTGTATCTTGGGTATTCTAGGTTTCTGGGCTAATATACACTTATCAGTGACTGCATATGGCTTGCTTCCCCTGACTTGCTCAGCCTGCTCTCTTATAGAACCAAGACTACCAGCCCAGAGATAGCACCACCCACAAGGGGCCCTTCTCCCTTGATCACTAATTGAGAAAATGCCTTTCAGCTGGATCTCGTGGAGGCATTTCCCCAACTGAAGTTCCTTTCTCTGTGATAAATCCAGCCTGTGTCAAGTTGACACAAAACTAGCCATTACACATGGTTTACTTGATATGGCAGTAGATTTTTATCATATCCATTAAAAAAAATTACCTGTCTCTAGTCATAGAGATATTTTGAATTCTGGGGGAAGATAAACAGAACTATTATTTATCCACTCAAAGCTAGTTTGATATGAATAACTTGGGAGCAAGAATTTTTTTTCCATCATCATGATTTTCCATCATCATGACTTGTTTAACTAGAGTTCCTGAGCACTAGGTGACAATCCATAACAGATCCTATCCTTCTTCAAGAGCCATTTCTGATCATCTGTTTTGAAAGTGAGTGGGATACTTGGCTGAGTTCTTTACCAACATGTTACAAAAATTATCTGTTTTCTTTCTTAGATTAAAAATAGGTTTTTGGATTATCCCCCATGCTCCATATGCCGAATGAAAGTTTTAATTTCGTGGTGTAGACAGCTAGCTTCTCTGATATGCTGAAGTCACTATACTGTGTTGGAGATGTAATAATTTGATAATCATCACTGTCCTCGGGAAACTTATTATGTAGTGTGAACCACAGACACAGCTGTTTAAGTAATTATTTCTCCATCAGAGTTATGTAAAAATTCTTATAAAATTACAGCCATGTGAGCAATTAATTTCCCTGGAGCACTCTGTTAAAAATGTGTAACCAAATGAATCCTGGTGAAGGAAGTATATATATATATATATATATATATATATAGAGAGAGAGAGAGAGAGAGAGAGAGAGAGAGAGAGAGAGAAAGAGAGAGAAGAGAAGAGAAGAGAAGAGAAGAAGAGAAGAAAAGTGCATTCACAATGGTAAACAAACAAACAAACAATTAGAAGTGCTCAAGGACAACCCAAACCTGTTGGTTTAAAGAGAAAAACAAAAGCAGACACAGATATTACTTTCTTGAACATAATCTGTGACACCCAGAACTGTAGATGTAAGATAAAAAGTCAACTCTAATTCTTCCTTTTCCTGTTCTGCCTCTGCAATAAGCAATGCATTATCTCTGACCAATGCCATCATCTCACCCCAGCCATTATTTCTCAATTGCATTATTTTAATAACACTATCTAACATTCAAGAATTATTCTCCTACCCAGCCCCCTCCTGCTTTTCAATCAATTATCCATATTTGCAGAATTTCTTTAACCAGCCAAAATGCATGATACTTTGTTCCTTAAGATCTACAAATACCCTTATTGTCCATTAGAATTTCTTTTTTTCTTTTTTTTATTGGATATTTTCTTCATTTACATTTCAAATACTATCCCAAAAGTTCCCTATACCCTCCCCCCACCACCCTGCTCCCCTACTCACTCACTCCGACTTCTTGGCCCTGGCTTTCCCCTGTACTGGAGCATATAAAGTTCACTAGACTACCAAGGGTCCTCTCTTCCCAGAAAACTGAACATAGTACTACCAGTATGTGGAAAGCCGTGCTGCGAGCAATTGCTGTGGAGAGCTGTGCCATGAGCATTCACCATTATAAGATGGTGCTGGCCTCCACAGTGCCTAACTAGTAAACAAACCTTGTACAAGTAAGCAATAAAAGCTTTTGCCACAGAAGATTCCGGTTGTCCTGAGTGTGTTCTTGCCTGCGGGGACAAAAGCTCGGGATAAGTGGCACCTAAGACCCGGGGACTTTATACCATCACACCGGCACAAGGGAGATCCCCGGTTCGCAGGGCGGAACCAGAACTGTGAGACATTACAGCTCTGCAAGGTACGTGCAGTCTTGAAATTTCTCCAGAGTTAGATGCCCTTTTGATTGTTAGCACGGCGATTGTACTTTCCCTTTCGGTTTCGTTTTGCTTCCACCACTGGAATTGCTGACTGGTTCCCAGTCAGGCCTGGACAGCACCTGGACAGCGACCAGTTTCAGTCGCGGACAGTACCTGGACAGCGACAGTAGGGGAATTTCTCACTCTGTAGTAGTGGTGTTAAGTTCGGTCCTGAAGCAGTGTGGCCTAAAAATTGCCACTAAGACTATAAAGGGATTTGTCAGGGAGGTAGACTGTGTGGCACCATGGTATGCTTGCTCAGGTTCGTTAACTGTCGCCTCTTGGGACAAACTGAAAGGAAATCTAGTTAGGGAACAGCAGAATGGCAAACTTAAAGCAGGGATCATGCCGTTGTGGAAATTGGTGAGATCATGCTTAACAGACAAGGATTGTCAGGAAATGGTAGAAGCGGGGCAGAAAATTTTGGATGAAATTCAAGACAGTCTATCAGAGGCAGAGTGGGGAAAGAGAGTGAAAGTTGGGACGAAACAAGGTACACTGAAGAATTTAGGCCTTTCCACGGGCCTTGAGCCCGAGGAAAAGAAATATAAAGGAAAAAATGCCTTGGGAGAGATTAGAAAAAGGGATGGAAAGGGAGAGAAGAAGAGAGAAAGAACTGGAGAGGCACATAAGGAAAGGAGCCTCTACCTGCCATTAGATGAGTTCAAGGCACTAGCTGTCAGTAGCTCAGAATTGGATAAGGAACTTAGCTCCTCTGAGGAGACAAACTTAGAGGAAGAAAGATACCAGCCAGATGAAAGACGAGCTAATCAGTCACAAAATAACATAAAGAAAGCAAAAGTAGCTAAAGACAAATGTCAAATCACTATGCGGTCTTCAGATCCGCAACCTCTGGGTTCTAGCACACCTCCTCCTATGTGCAGAGGTATCAATCAGACCCATTCATTTCAAAAGAGGAACAGAGAAAAGTGCAGCAAGTGTTCCCAGTCTTTGAAGGCGCAGAGGGCTGACGTGTTCATGCCCCAGTGGAGTATATACAGATTAAAGAGCTTGTGGAGTCAGACCGTAACTATGGAGTCAATGCCAACTTTACTGTAGCCCAAGTCGAAAGGCTTGCAACTCTGGCAATGATCCCCGGCGATTGGATGACCATAGTAAAAGCCTCATCTCCTAACATGGGAATGTATTTAGAATGGAAAGCTTTGTGGCAAGACTCCTGGCAAGGGCCAATGCCAATGTTGAAGGGGACCAAGGAACATGGACTTTTGAGTTGCTTACAGATCAGGGACAATACGCTAATAACCAGACAAATTACCATTGGGGAGCTTACGCTCAGATCTCAGCTGCTGCAGTTAAGGCATGGAAGGCACTCTCTAAGACGGGAGAGGCAAGTGGGCATTTGACCAAGATCACTCAGGGTGCCCAGGAATCATTCTCAGATTTTGTAGCTAGAATTACAGAAGTGGCAGGGAGAATTTTGGGGGACCCAGAGACAGCTATGCCTTTAATTGAGCAGTTGATCTATGAACAGGCTACCCAGGAATGCAGGGCGGCTCTTACACCTAGAAAGAGCAAGGGACTGCAGGAGTGGTTGAAGGTTTGTCGTGAGCTTGGAGGGCCACTCACTAATGCCGGTTTAGCAGCTGCTATTCTACAAGGGCAAAAACGCCCTGACACGACTGAGCTCAAACTCTGCTATAATTGTGGCAAACTGGGACACTTAAAAAAGGACTGTAGAGCCCTTGTCAAAAGGAGAGCGCCAGGACTGTGTACTAAGTGTGGTAAAGGATATCATTGGGTTAGAGATTGTCTTTCAGTCAGGGACATTCGAGGCAGGCTCCTGCAGCCAGGATTCCCTCAAGCAGTAGATAATGAGACCATTCCAAAAAAACAGTACAGGGCCCTCAGGTCTCAGGGCCCGAAAACATATGGGACCTTGACAGGCAAAAGGTGGACCCCACAGTCCGCAGGGCAACAGAAGGATCAGCTGGGTTGGACCTCCATACCACCACCTGATTCATGATGATGCCCCAAATGGGGGTGCAGCCTATTCCTACTGACTATAAAGGACCTCTGCCATCCAGGAGTGTTGGCCTAATATTGGGCCAGGCCTCCCTTACCTTACAAGGTCTTATTGTTCACCCTTGAGTCGTAGATCAAGACTATGAAGGGGAACTTCAAGATCTCTGTTCCTGTCCTCAGGGTGTCTTTTCTATTTTACAAGGGGATAGAATAGCTCAGTTAATAATTTTGCCAAGCCTACATGGCTGTTTTCCTTCCTCTGGTGTCCCCCGAGCTACCAGAGGGATTGGTTCTACTGGAAATGATTCTGCTTACTTAGTAATGCCTCTTGACTCCAGGCCATTCTTAGAATTAGTTACAGAAGGAAAACAATTTAAAGGGATTTTAGAAACAGGAGCAGATAAAAGTATCCTCTCTTCCCAATGGTGGCCAAAAGCTTCGCCCGTTACTCAGTCATCACGTTCTTTGCAAGGTTTAGGTTATCAGTCCTGTCCCACTATTAGTTGCCATTCCTTGAGCTGGACAGCGCCTGAAGATCTAACGGGACGATTTACTCCCTATGTTTTATCACTCCCAGTAAATCTCTGGGGGAGAGACATCTTACAGGCACTAGGACTGACCTTGACTAATGAATACTCGCCACAAGCTGTTCAAATGATGAAGAAAATGGGCTATAAAGAAGGAAGAGGATTAGGGAAAGGAGAGCAGGGTAGACTTGAACCTATCCCTCAAAAAGGTAATAATGGGAGACAAGGTTTGGGTTTTTCCTAGGGGCCGTTGAGGGCTCCGTGCCCATACCATGGCTTACAGAGGAAGTTGTATGGGTTCCTCAATGGCCTCTCTCCTCTGAAAAATTAGAAGCAGCCACAAAACTAATTTCTGAACAGCTATGCTTGGGTCATTTAGAGCCCTCTACCTCACCCTGGAATAAACCTATTTTCGTAATTAAGAAAAAATCTGGCAAATGGCGCTTATTACATGATCTTACAGCAATTAATGCACAAATGTGTCTGTTTGGACCAGTTCAGTGAGGGCTACCATTGCTTTCTGCCTTACCCAAAAATTGGGAAATTATAATTATAGATATTAAAGATTGCATTTTCTCTATACCTTTATGCCCTCAAGATAGGCAAAGATTTGCATTTACCATCCCAGCCATTAATCATTTAGAGCTGGATCAAAGATATCAATGGAAGGTCCTACCTCAGGGGATGGCGAATAGTCCCACCATGTGTCAACTATATGTGCAATTGGCACTTAAGTCAGTTAGAGAGCATTTTCCATCATTACAGGTAATAATTTATATGGATGACATTCTGATTTGCCATAAAAATTCACAGTTATTGCAAGATGCATACCCTATATTAATAAAAACTTTAGGGCAATGGGGATTGCAGGTGGCCATCAAAAAGGTGCAAGTTGCTCGAATGGGAGCCTTCCTAGGGTCACTCATGTATCCTAACAAAATTGTTCCTCAAAAATTAGAGATTCGCAAAGATCAACTACATACCTTGAATGATTTCCAAAAATTGCTAGGAGATATTAATTGGCTAAGACCATTTTTGAAAATTCCCTCAGCGGAATTAAGCCCTTATTTGATATATTAGAGGGAGATAACCACATCTCCTCCCACAGAGCACTTATCCCAGCTGTATGTCAAGCTTTACAAACGATAGAAAAGGCCTTACAAGATGCTCAATTACAACGCATTGACGAGTCAAAGTCATTTGAATTGTGCATATTAAAAACTGCACAGTTACCAACAGCAGTCTTATGGCAAAATGGACCCTTATTGTGGGTCCAACCTAATGCTTCCCCTGCAAAAATCATTGAGTGGTATCCTAATGCAGTTGCTCAACTTGCACTTAGGGGGATAAAAGCAGCCATTACTCATTTTGGGAAAGAACCTCATATGCTAATTGTACCTTATACTTCTGCTCAAGTTTAAACCCTGGCAGCAACAACTAACGATTGGGCAGTCTTGGTTGCCTCTTATTCAGGACAAATTGATAATCATTATCCAAAACATCCAATTTTACAGTTCGCCTTAAGTCAAGCCATAGTGTTTCCAGTAATAACAGCCAAACACCCACTTCTGGATGGGGTAGTAGTGTATACAGATGGATCCAAATCTGGCATAGGTGCATATGTAGTAAATGGCCAAGTAACATCTAAACAATATAATGAGACATCACCCCAGGTTGTAGAGTGTTTGGTAGTTCTAGAAGTCCTTGAAACTTTTCCGGGAATGCTCAATATTGTACCTGATTCCTTATATGTGGTTAATGCAGTTAATATGCTTGAAGTTGCTGGCTTAATTAGACCCTCTAGCAAGCTTGCTCACATTTTTCAGCAAATTCAGTCAGCCTTGTTACATAGAAGACATCTTGTGTATATTACTCATGTCAGGGCTCATTCTGGCCTTCCTGGCCCCATGTCTCATGGAAATGACTTGGCAGACAAAGCCACTAGAATTGTGGCTGCTGCTCTGTCCTCACAGGCAGAGGCTGCAAGGGAGTTTCATAAACACTTCCACATGACGGCTGAAACATTATGTCGCTGTTTCACCTTAACCAGGAAAGAAGCTCGTGACATTGTCACCCAATGTCAAAACTGTTGTCAATTTCTGCCTACTCCTCATGTAGGGGTAAACCCCCGAGGCATCAGGTTATTACAGGTCTGGCAAATGGATGTCACTCATATTTCCTCCTTTGGAAGAAATCAATATTTACATGTTTCCAATTTTCACTTGCTCTGGTGTTATGTTTGCTACACCTTTAACAGGTGAGAAAGCCTCTCATGTTATACAGCACTGTTTAGAAGCATGGAGTGCTTGGGGCAAGCCCACAATTCTTAAAACTGATAATGGGCCAGCATATACCTCTACTAAGTTTCAGCAATTTTGTCATCAAATGGATGTCACTCACTTGACTGGCCTTCCTTATAATCCTCAAGGACAAGGCATTGTGGAACGTGCCCACCATACACTCAAGTCTTATTTTATAAAACAAAAGGGGGGAGTTGATGACACTCTGCCCTCAGTGCCAAGAGTAGCTGTATCTATGGCACTCTTTACACTTAATTTTTTGAATCTTGACGAGCAAGGTCGCTCTGCAGCTGATCGACATAGCTCAGACCCTGATAGACCAAAAGAAATGGTCAAATGGAAGGATGTCTTAACTGGTCTGTGGAAAGGCCCGGATCCTATTTTGATAAGATCCAGGGGAGTTGTTTGTGTTTTTCCACAGAGTGAAGACAACCCATTTTGGCTGCCGGAACGACTCACCCGCAAGATAGTAATCAAGGATGGTGTGGAAGATGCCGACCTCCCAAGGACTGCTCCTGATCCTGACAATGCTGAACTTGTCTCAGGTTCCTAGTATGAGGGGCAAACAGAGATGGGCCATTCTCTCGACTTTCCCTAAACCAATGCCAGTTCGCCATAATGCTATAGTTTTTCCAAATTTCTTTACTACTAATAAAACATTAGATTTACCATATCTTCCCTATGATCCCACCCGAGCACCATTAGGAGAAAATCGCTGTTTATTAGAACAGGGTTCTTCATGTTTTCAAATTAATGGACCAGGAAAATGTATCAACCTCACAGCCCAAGCTTTGGGGATGTTTAATGAGCACCGAGGAGGTTGGGTAAGCATAACCCAAGATACTTCCAAAGCAGATATAACCTTTACAATTCGGACCTTTTGGCAGGAGGCAATTTGGGTTAATGGTACATTTCTACCACCTAACTTTTCAGACAAAGAACGTTCCCCCCAACCAATTATAGCCCCTCATTGTAGCTTGGAAGATGAAGGGCTGATACTGCCTTGGTCTGATTGTCAATCCTCCATCACTCGTTGGGCAGATCAGAGTAAAACCTTTTCCTTTTCTCCCAACATGATAGATGACCCAGAGAAGGAATTTGTTATGAAAAAGGGACTTTTCATACAGGACTTTAGAATGCATCCCTTTCACAAGTGGGTGCTTTGTGGAGTCAATGGCAGTTGTACAGAACTCAATCCTTTGATCTTTATCCAGGGAGGAGGAGTTGGAAAGGCTTCTTTTACTGGCATCTCAAGATTTGCTCAGTATTGGGGAATACATGATGCCTCCCAGGACTCTTATAGATATACTAATACCAGTGTAGAGATCACTGGGTTCAATAAAACTTTGGTAAACCAGATTAATTATCCATCTACCCCAGTCTGTGTTTACCCCCCTTTCTTGTTTATTCTTTCAAATGATTCATTTGAAGTCTGTTCCAATGATTCTTGTTGGATTTCTCAATGTTGGGATGTAACAAAGAACACCCGTGCCATGGTGGCACAGATCCCACGTTGGATCCCTGTTCCGGTGGAAATACCCTCCACCTTATCTCTGTTTCAACAAAAAAGAGATTTTGGCATTACTGCTGCCATGATCATAGCAATTTCAGCCAGTGCTGCTGCTGCTACAGCTGCAGGGTACGCTATGGCTAGTATGGTTCAATCAGGCACAAAATTAAATCAGCTTTCAGCAGATCTGGCTGATGCCATCACTGTCCAAAATTCTGCTAGTACCAAGTTAAAGGGATGGCTGATGATTTTTGAATCAGCGCCTTGACCTGGCGGAGGAACAGATAGGCATTCTATACCAGATGGCCCAGTTGGGTTGTGAAAGAAAACTGGAAGCTCTGTGTATTACAAGTGTCCAATATGAAAATTTTACTTATGCAGCTAATCTGTCTAGACAGCTTTGCTTGTATCTTGCAGGAAATTGGTCCGAGGGATTCGATGAGACTCTTGAGGCCCTGAGGGTGGCAGTTTTAAAGATCAACTCAACGCAAGAGGACCTGTCATTGATAGAGGGCCTCTCCTCCTGGATTTCATCAGCATTTTCTTATTTTAAGGAATGGGTGGGGGTGGGTTTATTTGGTGTTGCCACCTGCTGTGGACTTGTGTTCATGCTCTGGTTGGTTTGCAAGCTTAGAACCCAACAAACAAATGACAAGGCTGTGATAGCTCAAGCACGTGCTGCCATTGAGCAAGGGGCTTCCCCCGAAATTTGGCCATCTATGCTCAAAAATTAGTTGACATTGGTGGCTAACCTCTTTTGTAGAGTTCGCCCTAGGTCATTTAGTAGTTACTGTCACATAGCACTGCTGTATCCAGGGACGGGCAACTTTCCTCATGCACAGATCAACCTAAGACATGGGGCGCGGTGGCGATAGGGTTACCCTATGACAGGAAAGGCTGTGACATTGGAGGAACAACCTAAGACAGGAGCCACAGCGGATGGGCATAATTACACAGACCTAGTCCAGCCTCAATTTAATAAAATAAAAAGGGGGAGATGTGGAGAACCGTGCAGCGAGCAATTGCTGTGGAGAGCCGTGCTCCGAGCAATCACCATTATAAGATGGCGCTGGCCTCTGCTGTGCCTAACTAGTAAACAAGCCTTGTACGCAGGTGTGAGAGTGAACTCACTCCTAGTCACTTCCCATTCTCGGGACATAATAGTGGGGTGATGGGCGAGCAATGAATCAGGAGCTGTCACGCCACATCAGGTGCTGAAATGTCATGCTGCGGGCTATATAAGCAGCGCCATTTTCTGGGTTCCGGGTCTTCCTGAGAAGTAAGCAATAAAGCTTTTGCTGCAGAAGATTCCGGTTGTCCTGAGTGTGTTCTTGCCGGCGGGGACAAAAGCTCGGTATACCAGTAGATCCAGCAAGACCTCTCTTTGGCATATACCCAGAAGATGTTCCAACTGGTAATAAGGACAAATGCTCCACTATGTTCATAGCAGCCCTATTTATAATAGCCAGAAGCTGGAAAGAACCCAGATGCCCCTCAACCGAGGAATGGATACAGAAAATGTCTCAACAGCGGAATGGATACAGAAAATGTGGTACATTTACACAATGGAGTACTAATCAGCTATTAAAAACAATGAATTTATGAAATTCTTGGGCAAATGGATGTATCTGGAGGATATCACCCTGAGTCAGATAACCCAATTACAAAAGAAGTCACTTGATATGCACTCACTGATAAGTGGATATTAGCCCAGAAACCTAGAATGCCCAAGATACAACTTCCAAAACACAAGAAAATCAAGAAGGAAGACCAAATCGTGGATACTTCATTCCTCCCTAGAATAGGGAATAAAATGTCCATGGAAGGAGTTGCAGAGACAAAGTTTAGAGCTAAGACGAAAGGATGGACCATCCAGAGACTGCCCCACCCGGGCATCCATCCCATAATCAGCCACTAAACACAGACACTATTGCATATGCCAGCAAGATTTTGCTGAAAGGACCCTGATATAGCTGTCTCCATTAGAATTTCTTAAAATGAGTTGTAAGGTTATGCTCTCTTTTGTTTGGTTACTTGCTAAGCATCAACTTGATTGTGATGAAAATTTGTCTCTCCACCAAGCTTTCTAAGTTTATAACCAAGCCTATCATCTATCTCATCTGTCCCATGCCCTTCTTCATGCTTTTCCCTCGGTTTTGAGAAATCTATTTCTATCTCACTGCCACTCCACATTCTGATTCCCCATAGGAAGAACAACAGTATCAACCAACTATAGCTCCCATGGTTTAAACCCCCAACCAAGGAGTACTCACAGAGGGACCCATGGCTGCAGCCTCATATGTAGCAGAGGATGGCCTTGTCGGGCATCAATGGAAGAAGAGGCTCTTGGTCTCATGAAGGCCTGATGACTCAGTGTAGGGGAATTTGAGAGCAGGGAAGCTGGAGTGGGTGGGTGGGTGGGAGGCACATCCTTATGGAAGCAGGGGGAGGGGGATGGGATAGGGAGTTTCTGGGGGGGAGATCAGGAAAGGGGATAACATTTGAAATGTAAATAAATAAAATATGCAATAAAATGACTAAGCTAAAAAAATTTAGTTCTTATATGCCTTTTATTTGTGATACACCAAATTTTAATTAGATGCTATTGAAAAAGTTAGTTTCCATTAAAACAAGTGCTAGCTATAGCTTTTTTTCTGTAGTCGGAAAAATTTACTTAAAAATGGAATTGATGGAACAAGTCAGTTGTAGAGAACAAACAATATGTTCCATGGCTAGGGACAGTATGACAATTCTAAATTTGAATGCCCCCAGTGATGCAGCTTCAAAATACATAAAGCAATTTCTTTAGTTGTTTGAAAGCTGATATTAGGTTTAGTAAGCACCCTTCTGAAAATCAGAAACAACTGAAGTCAGGGAATAAGACTGATCAAATGTGACATATTTAATTTGCTCTTAAGTTTACATAATCCTGCTACTTGTTCAACAGAGGCAACCATAACTCTATAGACCACCATCTCTGCCATTTCTCTCTTCCCACTAGAACTTTTTAAATAGTATAAATATTCTCCAGCTACTGCCTAATTGGAGTAGTTGCTAGCCACATGTGGCTCTTAAGGGTTTGAATTGTGTCCAGTGCAACTGCTACATTTTTAATGGTATTTCATTTTGATTAATTTAAGTATAACGAACTAGCTATAGTTGGAGGTCAATGCCACTTGAAATGAACTCAAAGAATATTGTTAAATGCCCCATTACTCCTTTTTATTCTCCTTTGAAAGGACTCATTAAACTTTCACTCAGTATTCAAAGAATATATCTAGTGTGTCCTGATCTCTTTCAGATAGTCACATCAAGCCCAAATTCAGAGGTTTTATCATTTATTCTGGAGACTAATTCTGAGGCTGGAGAGATGGCTTAGTGGATAAAGCTCTTGCTGGAAAAGCATGAAGACCACAGTTCAGATTCTTACCATCTACATAATACCTGTGGCAGGGATAGCAGCCAACTGTAATTTCTTTTCTTTCTGTTTATTTTTTCACTTTTTAATTTATTTACATTTCAAATGTTATCCCATTTTCTAGTTTCCCCTTCACAAATCCCCTATCCCCTATCCCCTCCCCATCCCCCTGCCTCTAGGAAGGTGCTCCCTCACCTGCCCCCAACTCCTGCCTCAGTGCCCTAGCATTCCCCTATGCTGGGCATCGAGTCTCCACACAACCAAGGGCCTCCCCTCCCATTAATGCCAGATGAGGCAGTCCTCTTGCAGCTGGAGTAGTTGCTAGCCACATGTGGCTCTTAAGGGTTTGAATTCTGTCCAGTGCAACTGCTACATTTTTAATGAGTTATGTGTACTCCTTGGTTGGTGGTTTAGTCCCTGGGAGCTCTAGGGAGTCTGGTTGGTTCATATTGATGTTCTTCCTTTGGGGTTGGACACCTCTTTAGCTACTTCAGTCCTTCCTCTAACTTCTCCATTGGGGTCCCCCGTGCTCAGTCCAAAGGTTGGTTTTAAACATCCACATCCATATTTGTCAGACTCTGGCAGAGTCTCTCAGGGGACTGCTATAGCAGGCTCCTGTCAGCAAGCAATGGTGTCTGGGTTTGGTGTCTGCAGATGGGATGGATTCCTAGGTGGGGCAGTCTCTGGATGGCCTTTCCTTCACTCTCTGCTCCACTCTTTGTTCCTGCATTTCCTTTTTTGGGTATGTCCTCCCTGTTGGGTCCCTGTCATTTCTAGTGTGTAGAAAGAGGCGCTAAGGGATCACAGGACAGATGGCGACTTAAGTTAGCTGATCTAGCAGAATTGATGAGCTCCAGATTCAGTGAGAGATATTACCTCTAAAATTAAAGTGTAGAGGGATCAAAAAGATGCCTGGCATCAGCTTCCACTCTGCACACACACACACACACACACACACACACACACACCTACCATACACACATGTGTACAAAAACAAGTAAAGCAAAAAATAAAAATACCCTCCAAGTGTTTGTTTTCTCTTGGTTCCAGGGAATTTGGTCTCCAACCTTAGAGAAAACGTGACAGAAACACCACATTTACTGATTAACTGATTTACTATTGGGTTTCTTCCTCACACCTAATGAGATGGTAATAGGAATGTCATGGGTGGGGGTAGGGAGATGGCTTCTGCTCCATTAGATTGTGAAAACATGGGAAGGTTCTTCTTCATGTGGATCACCAGGAATTTGTCAGAGGAAAACAAAGATGAGATCTTTGTTTTGAAGACATGCTTGAAGCTGAAGACTTCTACTGCTTTTCTCTAACTAAATGAGACTTAAAGACATGTTTGAGGGACCCTTGATGAAATGCCCAACAGTACAGAGATGAAACTTATAGAGCCCACCTCCAGCAGGAAGTCATGACATCAAGTGAGGGATGAGGTTGCCATCCCACAGTCACAACTCTGACCCATAATTGATTCTGTCTGAAAGAATTACAGGGATGGAAATGGAGAGGAGCCTGAGGAAAAGAAGGTCCAGAGACAGGCCCAAAGTGGGATCCAGCTCAAGGGGGGTGGGTGTGGACAAGGCCTGACACTATTACTGAGGCTATGCAGTGCTCACAAAAAGGAACCTAGCATGACTGCCCTCTGAACTACCCAACAAGCAGCTGAAAGAGTTGGATGCAGATATTTGGATATTTGCACCCAACCAATGGACAGAAGCAGCTGAACCCTGTTGTTGAATTAGTGAAGACTGAAAGAAGCTGAGGAAAAGGGCGATCCTGTAGGAGGAACAGAAGTCTTAATTAATCTGGATCTCCAAGATCTTTCAAACACTGGACCACCAAACAGACAGTATTCACCATCTGATGTGAGGCCTATCACCAGCATGACATTTTTCTCTCCCTCACAACTGGTTCGACGTGTTGCAGCCAAATAGAACTCTGTTCTTATGTTCTCCATAAAACACCAAGCATGCTGCTGTCCCAGGGCCTTGGCACCTCTGCTTTTTAGGCTGGAAATGCTTAACTGATTCATGTTAGGACACAGTCTCAGTTAAGATTCCCTGTTTTCAGCTGAAGTTAACCTGTGTCAAGTTGCCATAAAAGTAGCCTTTGCAAAGACCAAAATAGAATAAAATGTATATTTTAGACTTTGTTTTCAAAATGCCAACATAATAGATCACATAAGTGCTTAAAAATGAGAAAGATCAGACGGGCGTGGTGGCGTACACCTTTAATCCCAGCATTTGGGAGGCAGAGGCAGGCAGATTTCTGAGTTCCAGGCCAGCCTGGACTACAGAGTGAGTTCCAGGACAGCCAGGACTATACAGAGACACCCTGTCTAAAAGGGAGAGAGAGAGAAAAAGAGAGAGAAAGAAAGAAAGAGAAAGAGAGAGAAAGAAAGAGAGAGAGAGAGAGAGAGAGAGAGAGAGAGAGAGAGAGAGAGAGAGAGAGAGAGAGAGAGAGAAGCCCAGCTTTGGGATAAAGCTTTTATCATTATCTATTTGTTCAGAAATTATTGTAGTGGCATCTTGTAAATTGTGATTTTATTGATCATAGACCTGGTTGGTTAATTATAAGGTTCAAGAGTTTTGCTTTACTTGATTACTGGAATGTGGGACTGATGATGGCCTAGAGGGAACTTGCAGCTCCAGGGACAAGCGACCCAGACACTGCCAGGGCTAGCTGGAGAGAATTGCCAATAGCAGGAGCACAGGAAGAATGCCCATCCTACTGGGGAGTTGGCTCTGGCTGAGAAAAGCAGGGGCGCTGGGGAGTTGGGGTTCATTTTTTTAATAGTTCCCCCAACAATACAAATATAGTAGTCAGGAAGAAATTATAGGATCACATAATCATGTGTTCAAATAGATAAAATTATTCACTATTTACTACATATGAAGACATGGTAACTATTTTTAAATTCAAATAGAGGATTTTCTAGCAATAGAAATATATATGTCATATATCATATATCACATATATCATATATCAAATCATATATGATAGAATTCTGTCAATAACAACACTCAGCTCTATCTTCTTTCCTAGGTTTTTGTTTCCCTATACTTGTCATTGCCACATGTGTCGGCATGTGTATCAAATTCTCCTTGTTTATTGCCTTTCCATAAATTTGACCTACTAATGCTGGAAGTTCATTAGTCATATGCACTAGATTCTCTAGTGATTAGACCAGTGCCTAGCACAGGGTGGGCGTAGAGTGAACAGCTTATTAAACCAGTAACATAAGTTCCTTGTGTTTTCACAGAGATTTAAAAGTCTGTTCTTTTTCCTGTCCAGTTTCACAATACCTCTTTAAATCCTCAGTTTTGCAGACTTTATTCAAAGTGAGGCAGAAAAATGAAACAGGAATAAGTTTCTTCAATTTCCAAGGAAAGCCTTAAATTAAGTCATATTCTACTTTTTGTTCTCACAAATAATGTGAGAGCAGTTTTGCCTATAGACTAAAACAAGTGACTCCCAGTCCCAAGTTAGAAAATTTTAGGTTATACAGGGGAAAGCAATCCCATTAAATGTGAAAATTAGCATTGTAAGAATCATTTCTTTCCAGATAAAAATAGAACTACTATTAAAGTCTCATAGAAAGCATACTCCTAATAAGAATTCTACCAACAGAGTCTTCAAAAAGGATTCAAGGAAGCTACTCCACATAACTTCAATATAAATAACCATTAACATCCACCATTCAACGTTCTAATGAGCTATATTACGATTCCCTTCAAGAAACCATAACACTTAACTTTCTGAAAGAAGGACATTATATGAAAATAGCCTTATTTCCCCTCATTCTGCACGGTGGGAAATTTCTTTTCTTTCAGAACCTGGAAAATAAGGTAACACAGGTAAACAACTTAAGAGAGATGATTTACAGTTAGTTACAAATACAGTCCCACACACATGAGTATTGTCTAAAACATGTCTTTACCACTGTGCTTGGCTGAGTTCACAAATCCATTGTAACCTGTAACTTCCCTGTTACTTCTCTGGCTCTCCTCTTATGCTAAGCTTTGTTTCCTGGCTCTCATTAGAACCTCATGCCGCTGGCATGGCTTCTGCTGCTGTTGTTGTAACCTATATAGCCACCTTGGGTTCATGGTTTAGCCCAGTACTGGCCTCGGCCACCATAAGGGCCACAGCTCCTGCCTCCACAGTTTCCTCCCTTCATCGGTCCAAAAGTTGAAGACTGTATGTTGTTATTGCCAAAATCATTGTAGCTTCCACCACCTCCAAAATTGCTTCCATCGTTGCCAAATCCATTACAGCCATCCCCACTGCCACCATATACACTACCACCATGGCTGCCACAAAAGCCACTGTGACTACTGAAGTTCTCTCCTCAACCAAAATTGTCATTACCACCAAAACTGCCTCCACAACCACCACCATAGTTTCCAGAACCACTGTGACCTCTCTGGCTGGATTCAGCACTAACCATCTCCTGCTTTGACAGAGCCTTTCTTACTTCACAGTTGAGGCCATTCACAGTATTTCTGAATAACAATCTTATCCACAGAGTCATAGTCATCAAAGGTAACAAAAGCAAAGCCCCTATTTTTTCCACTGCCTCTGTCAGTCATAATTTCTATCACTTCAATTTCCCCATGCTGCTCAAGATAATCTCATAGGTGATGTTCTTCAGTGTCTTCTTTAACACCACCAACGAAGACCTTTTTCACAGTTAAGTGGGCACATGTTCTCTGAGAATCTTCTCTTGACACAGCTCTCTTAGGTTCCACAACTCTTCCATCCACCTTGTGTAGTCTTACATTTATGGCAGCATCCACTTCCTCCACAGGCGTATGTGACAAATGCAAAGCTCTGTATCTCTTGGTGTTTGGATGTCTCATTACCACCCAGTCGGTTAGAGTTCCCCAATTGTTCAAAATGGCTCCTCAGACTCTCGTAGGTTATTTTGAAGCTCAGTCCTCCCATGAAGAGCTTCCACAACTGTTCTGACTCCTTGGGAGACTCTGACTTAGACATGATCGCAGGGTGATGAGCGCCTTCAGTGATGCAAAGAGCTATTCGGTGGAAAGCATAAAGCATTCCCACAAAAGGTTTTACTGTAGACCTACAGGGTGGCAGATCTAGTCTTTCCAAGCCCCGTCCACTGTCGTGACTTCCCTCAGTAGTACAAGTTGTAGCCTTGTTGAGGTGAGAGGTGGATGCAGATAGAAGTATGCAAGAGAAACATGGTATTGATCAGATCCAATGTGTGGGCATCAGAAAACCAAACTGAGACTAAACCAATGCTGGAGTTGCAATGAAGTCTGGCTTGCAAAGGGGTTTGCCTAGTAATGAAAACATTTGCCCTGTTGGGGACAGTTGGGTTTTCCTAAGAACTGCAGTTGACTTTAGCCTTATGTCTGTATTTTATTTTTGAAGGGGATGTGCTATTATGATAACTTAGTGAGTGACCACTTTTAATGGACAAGTCATCAACGAGCATAGGAGCCTTGTACTTCTCAGTATGATATCAGTTAGACTTAAGGCCATTCATCAGTTCATCTAAGACCCAGAAAATGGAATATTTTTACATTAGACATAGAGAAACCTGGGGTGGGAGTGCTGCAAGCCTTTTAATCCCAGTACTTGGAAGATAAAGGCAGGCAGATTTCTGTGAGTGTGAGGGCAGTCTAGTCTACAAAGCTAGAGCCCGGTCAGCCAGGGCTACTTAAACACACCATGTTTCAGGGTTACAAACAAACAAACAAACAGAATTTCTGATGACAAAGGTGCCACCATAGTACCCTCTATTATCACCAGCCCCTGACATATTTTTTTTTGAAATTGCACCTCACAAAATAATTTTAGAAGCAAAGCATAATAATTTCTATTCAACATTGTTTACATTAAGAAAATACAAATGCAATGTACAGAAACAAACAAAAATTTAAAAGAACCCAATGTATTTGCATAAACTATGATTTTGCTATTAGAATTTGGTAAGAAACTACCCAAAAGTACTTTATGTTATGAAGGAAATATAGCAAAACTGGATCTAACATCATTGAAAAAGTAATTGAAGTTCTGGGTAACACTGGCAAAGTTTAAGAAATAAATTTTAAAATGAAAACCATTATCATAAAAAATAAAGTATGCTTAGAGAGTATTCAGCGCTAAGATTTAGCCCCAATGAAAAGTGTTGGCACAGTGGTAATAACCTGTAGAGTAGATTCACTTACAGTGATAAATTAGCCACTCTAATGACGGAGGTGGTGCATGTGTGTGGATAAATTATATTGGGAATTCCCTGTTCTTTCTCCGCAACTTCCCTGTAAAACCCAAAAGTACTCTTTAAAAAAATTCAATTTAAATCATTCAAATTCATAAAACAGTGGTCTTTGAAATAGTTATATAAAAGGTAGTATTTGATCATCCCCATCTCCAATTCAAAACAAATAATTCTACTAGAATGTTCTTTGTGGAGACAGAAACCCATGAAAATGGCTTTTAAACAAGAATATGAAAAAGTGTTTTAAAGGAGGGAAACCATTATAAAGGAAAGACATAAGTTACAATAATCACAAATGGTTTCAACCAGAACGAATATAGAAATTTTATGACTCAATATGAGACTATCTAGGTATGAAAATGAGATTAAAAACGTGAGATACAATATATAATAAATAATAATGACACGTGTCAAGGACAGGAGAGATGGCTTCAGTTAAGAATGCTTAATGCTCTTGCAGACAACAGAATTCTGTTCCTAGCATCCATATGGTGTCTTAAAACCATCTATAAATCCAGTACCATGTTATCCAGCATCCTCTTTTAGTCTCCAGAAACAATGTACATGGAAGTGTACCACTTACATACATGCAGTCTACACTCATATCCAAAATAAGATTAAATTAAATGCTAAAAAAAAACCAACCTGTCAAGTTACCTGCAAAGGATCAGACCATTCAATATTCCATTATTCACCACTAGCAAAGGATATATTGACAGTTGATAGCTTCTGGGAGAGTTGGTTTCCTTTAAAGGTGTGACCTTTGGTAAGTCCACCATGCTTAAGTGGATGATCCCATACTGGGGAGTACATGGGCAACACTAATTGCATTAAGTTAGGAGAGGATGGACCTGGGGTTGAATCTGAAATGACTTAGGAGCAGAGTGAGAGATGAATATGATTGGAAGGCATTGAATATATGTATGAAATACTAAAATATTTAAAAATAGTTTACTAAATAAAAATTTCAAGGAAAAGAACTGTGTCAAGTGCAAATTCACAAATGCTAGTATCAATACGACTGATAGGCTACGAACTCCCACATTTTGACAAAAGCAGAGTGCAGTAGAAACTCTTGCACCCTACTAGTCTAAGTGAATTTGATTAAAAAAATATTGAAAAATTGTTGGGCAATGATTCAGCAGTATGTACTTAAGTTGACCATAGACATAGTTTATGAAGCTGGCTTTCCACTACTAAATATGAGCAATGGGAATTCATATATTGGTACACAGACTTATATGTGAAGGTATGTGCAGAATATTTCTATGAGCTCCAGATGCATTGGGCAAATGTTCACCAACAGTAAAATAGCTAAATACACCTTGTTAAGTTTATTAAATGGGACAGTACAGAGTAATAGAAATAAGTCATCAGAAGAAATCTATTGACATGATTTTAAAATAAGTAAAACATCATGATCAAAAGCATCTTGGGAGAAAAAGACATTTCAGCTAACAAATTCTCTTATCATTTCTTGCCACTAAGGGAAGTCAGAGGAGGAACTCAATGCAGGAACCTGTAGGTAGGAACTGAAGAAGAAGCCATGAAGAGACACTGTTTCTCGATGGATTGTTTCCCATTGCTTGCTCAGTCTGCTTTCTTCTCTATCCCAGGAATAGTTCCACATGGGTGCCATCTCCACAGTAGTAGTATTTATATGGGTGTCCTCCCATATAAATAATGAATCAAGAACATGCCCTACAGGTATGCCTACAATGTATATGATGGAGGAACTTTCTCAGTTGTGGTTCCTATTCCAAATAACTCTAGCTTAAGTCAAGTTGACAAAAATTAACTTTAAATAAATAAAAATGATTTATTATACAAAGCACCTGAAGACAAACTTCATCTCAATGTAGACAAGCAGTTATTAATTATAAAAAGGCAACAGAGGGACTTCTGAGATTCTGATAGTATTTCATTACTTGATTCAGGAAACAGAACCAACAAGCATACATTTTATTTGTGACTTTCTGTTTTGTGTTGTTTTTAGAAAATGCTAATTGAACAATGATACCATAACTCAAGAAGAAAACATTTTTTTAGGTATTGAGGGATTATGTAGACAAGACTGGGGAGAGAGAGAGAGCTGGAATTGGAATTGCTGGGTATTTGGGGAACAATGTAAAAACCTACTGCAGTAAAAACTACCTGGAATCTACAAAAGCGACCTTAGAAAAATCTAGTAAAGGGATATATGGAGCCCAAACTTGCCGTCTTCTATAACAAGGCATGGCATTTAACAGTGGGGCAGGGACACCAACCCAGCCACAAAAACTTTGACCTACAATCTGTCCTCCCTGCAAGACATACTAGGGCATTTGTGGTACAGAACTTGTGGGGTTGGTCAACCCATGACTTGTCTAACCTGAGGCCCAAGACACAAGAAAGAGTCTACCCTTGACACTGCCTTGATATCCAGAACAAGAGGTTGGATAGCCTGGAGACCCAGGATAGAACTAAATAAACATGATGTGTGTCAGAAAAGAAAGAAAAAGTCAATGAAATGATTCCTAATGATATTCCTCTATACTCATAGATCAATGCCTAGCCCGAATATCATCAGAGAGGCATCATCCAGCAACCAATGGGAACAGATACAGAGACCCACAGCCAAACACTAAGTGGAACCAGGGTAACCTCACAGAAGAGGAAGGAGAAGGATAGTAGAAATCAGAGGAGTCTCAGACACAAGGAAAACAAGACCCACAAAGCCCACAGAACCAACTAAGCAGGGCTCATAAGGGCTCACAGAGACTGAAGCATTAACAGGAGTGCTATACAGGCCTGTGCTAGGTCCTCTGCACATACTTTATAGTTATGTAGCTATAGGTAGCTTGTTGGTTTTGTGGGACTTCCAACAATGGGAGTGGAGGGTGTCTGTTTCTTTTGCCTGTGCTTGGGGTCTCTTTTTCTTCTACTGGCTTGCCTTATCCAGGCATGATAATGAAGGTTTGTGCCTAGTATTATTATAACTTGTTAAGTCATTTGTGGTAACTATCCCTAAGAGGACTGATTTTTGTTGTTATTGTTGTTGAGGGGAATCATAAGATGAGTTGATATGGGGGAGAAAGGAGGTGGTAGAAGAAGGGACTGGGAGGAGTGGTGGGAAGAGAAACTGAAGTTGGAATGTTATGTATGAGAGAAAAATAAAGTTTAATAGAGAAACACAGAACTAAGGTAAAATTATATATATATATATATAATTTTTTAAGTTTTATCAAAAATATAGTAATATTAATGCTTTATTGCTAAATGCATGCATATACAACTATACACATAGTAGGAAAGAGGAAGAACTTCCTACTAAAATGTATTGGGCACAGACAAAAGCACATTCAAATAAAAATTTATACAAATGCAGTTGTTATTAGACAAAAGTCTGAATATAAGAAAATAAATATCAAATTCAATAACTGAAATAAAGTAGAAACTCTAAGACCTAATCAATATGCTTAAAGTCTAAAACTAAATAAAGCAAAATAGTCACTGAATTTGAAAATGGACAGCAACTAAATAAATAGAAAGAGTAAAGTACTATCAGGCTGAGAAGTTGTTTGAAAGATTTTCAGGTCTTACCAGATGGAAAATACAATCAGATAGGAAATCTGAAGTTTAATGAGAGGGTCTATAGGTTCAAGACCAGTCTAGATTTAGTAGTGAGACTCTGGTGTATGTCTAAAGTCAGATTATAGAGTTGAGACCAGAGCGTTCACAACCCAGCACTCCACAAACTGAGATGATTTCATATCTAAGGCCAGCCTAGCTACAGAACCAGACACTGTCCAAAATAAAACCATGATATTACTAACATAAATCAGGTTCTGTTAATAAAAAAATGAAGCAGTTAAACCTAACAGATCTTTAGAGGCCATCATGGTCCATCTGTTCCTGAGATCAATGACACAGAAATATTTACTCCCTGATATAGCAAAGCTGGATTGTTTTTTCTCTTTGAATCTCAAATATGACATTTAAAAGGTAAACTCTTTTAAAAAAAAAAAAACCAAATGAATTTTATCATTTTATAACCATTGGATTATAAAAATAAAAATGGAAAATAAAAACATCAAATTAATTTTTAATTATTAAAAGAAGTATTGAAAAGGAAATCAAAGTCTGCATTTAAACTAGGGTATCTGAAAAGCCATAACAAAGACAGGAAATGATTTTTTTATTTAGCTTGATATCATAAAACTGAAAAGAAAAAAAGATGAGATATTGTTTGATTAGAGCAAAGAGTCTCCAGGTCAGTCCCGAGAATAAGAAGAATTAGAGCTGCTTTATGATAGGACCCTACTGCATACTGTAGAACTATTAGTAACATTCTTGGCCCTCACCACTAAACTCCATTGATATATATATATATATATATATATATATATATATATATATATATCCTCTCTCCCATCAATAAGAAGAATACTTCCAAACATTGCCACTATTATATCTGTAGGCATATTTTGGCTGGCAGGTCAGTGTTGTACCTCATAGATTCCAAAGTTGGATAAGACTGTTAATAACTTTTCACACCCAATAGTTTGCATAGCCAATCTATCACTATATTAATAGTCAGCAAGGAGAAATGTTCTAGCTAGGTTTCAAGTTGATTTCTCTGTGTTCTCTATTTGAAATGTATGTTATCACTCGTCAAAGGGGTTCTTAACATGTAATTCTGTTAGGTATCTATGGGGCCTTGAATGAGACTGGTCCCACAGGCTATGTTTGAATACTTGGTCCCTAGTTGTTGGAGCTGTCTGTGAAAGATGAGCTGTAGCCTTGGAGTAGGTGTGTCACCAGGGGAGAGTTTTGCAGTTTCAAAGACTCCTACCTTTCCCAGTGTTCTCTCTGATGCCTGTTTTGGGGCTAAGATGTGGTCTCTCTGCTGCCGCTCAACCACCATGCCTGCCTGCCATGTTCATTGCCATGATAATAATGGAATCCTATCCTTTTGGACTATAATCCCCAAATAAACACTTACTTCTGTGCGTTGCCTTGATCATGATGTTATATCATAATAATAGTAAAGTAATTAATACACCAACCAAGAGTAGTAGTTTCAGTCTTTATTGTTTACCAGGAGTTTCTTGGTCAACAATGAATTAGGCTATACACCTATTACACCTAGCACTGGGGTTTTGGCTTAAGCAGTTCTATATGAAAAATGAGGGTACTGGTATGGTAAACTGTGGATTTTATCAGATTAAATATTTATTTAAATTTACTAACATTTTTATGATTTATACGATGAATCATGATTTTTCTCAATATTTAATTCTTTCATTTTAATTTTCTGTGGTACACTCAAATTAATCAGGATTAAATAACTTGTCTTGGAGCATATTTTTTTATAAGCAGTACTACTGTGAGTTTAACTTAGTTTTGTGTAGTTGTAATGTACAAGTGATTTTAAAACAGTAGGTCTCAGAAAGTTAGTATTGTGGTTATGTAGCTACTCCCTAGCACTTGCAAAGTTCATTCAGGAAGACTAAAAGTGTCAGGAAAGCCTGAGCTATGCAGTGAATTTGAAGCCAGCCTGAATTGTGAGAGACAAGTGTCAATTCATTCACAAAAGCTAACCAATCCCAATTATAGCATATGTCTCCATGGACATGACCTTTCCAATGACCTTGGAATGTTGTATTTTAGGGCTTAAAAGGAAGCAAACAAACAAAAACAAACCTCGAAAAGTCAATCACTATGCCCAATAAAGTCTACCTTCATACTTTCAGACTCAAAGAAAAAGCAAAGTTTCCCCAACATACACACAAAGTAAGACAATTCATGACCTCTAATTCAGAACTGTCTGGCATACTTACAGGAATCGCCCCTTAGGAAGAGGAAGATTAAAGCAACCACAAGAGCAGAGGAAATGATAAATCTCATCAGAGTAGAAGAACAAAAAATAAAAGTTAAAAGATTCAATGGTAGAAAAACAAATTAACAGAAGATAGGAACTATCACACCCCTATAAATAATAACCATGAATGAAAAGGGTCTTAATTGTCCAGTTAAAATACAGAGTGAATGACTGAATTCAACACTCTAGGAAAAAGAATTGCCCCATTGAGAAAGCCATACACAAACGGAAAGTCAAAGCATTTGCTCTGTTCTTAGTTGCTTACGTATCAGTCAGATACGTGAAGACTGTGGACCTTCCCATGAGCTACCAAAGTTCAGGGAGACAAGAACCTGAACTGTTTTATAGGCTAATATTTTCTTGTTCCTTTGCTCCAAGGAACACATTTATTACACGTGGCTAGAGATAAAACATTTGTTCAAGGGTATTATATTTTCATCCTTACAAAGAAATTCATACCGTCACTTATGTAACCTGGCTCATAAAATAATATAAAATTTAATAATGTTAAGCAAGTCTGAATATACTTTTTAATGAAAGTCAAAATTATTCATGAATAATTGGATTAGAATTCATCTTATTATTCACATAACAATAGGATTTAGAAAAGTGAGTTCTCTTGGAGTTGAGTATTTATCTTTCTACAATTTACCAGCAATGTATATTTCCATATTTTATTTAACCTGTATAAGGTTAAGTTTTCACATTTCATTTTTAAAGTAAAAATCGAACAAACAAACACAAAATAAACCAGTAGCTGTTTATATAGTGTTGTTTTTAAGACTGAATTATGCCAGGAAAATTGAAGATATCGTTTAGAAGGCATAGGCTCCAAACAAATATTGTACTTCGGATATTTTAGTCTAAAAATAAAGCCTAGCCATGTTAAAATAGAGTATTTTGACTTTTACCCAGCTTTCATCATTAGTGTTACCACTGTCAAACTATTACGATTATAACTGAGTGATACAGATTGGGGAAGGGAAATTGAATTCTGAGGAATTTTGAAATCATACTTTCATAGGCTCGAAGGTAGGCTGTTTCTTTTACTTATACACTACTATTTATTAGTAGAAATTTTGAAACTGCCAATGATTTTATTTACCTAGAAAAAAAGAAATAATAACCAATCTGATTACTAATACTTTAATAAATAATGTTTTATGCATATGTATGCTAATGTATAAGGAAAAGAATGAAATATGGTACATTATCTGATATACATGTAGAGGTCACAAAATTAAAGAGGGAAATAATTGAAAAACGGGGATCATAAAATGGATGGAAATGGGGACAAGGATGTATACTAGGGGACTCATATGAGCCAAGGACACAATGCAGAAAATGGTTGGAATAAATCCCATAAGTTTTCTCCTTCCCACAATTTGTGAGAATTTTATTTTCCCAAGTATAACTGTCTTTTTAATCATAGAAAAGAAATAAACATTCTACAAAACTCTGGAAAAGGAGAGACAGTCCTATGATTCCATTTGGTAGACTTAAAATCTTTCTCACCACAAGCTCTGATCTCTATTTACCTCTATTTACCAAACATACAGACTTACCTGGTGACCACCACTCAGCATATTGTCTTAATAACTCTTTAAGTTGATGATTTCTTTTTTGTTGTTTTGTTTTGTTTTGGTTTGGTTTGGTTTGGTTTGGTTTGGTTTGGTTTGGTTTTTGAAACAGGGTTTCTCTGTGTAGCCTGGGCAGAAACTTAAATATTTTTACATTAGGATCTTTTGAATGATTCATCTACTTCATAGAAATAGAAATACCTCTGATCAGTCTCAAAATGCATGGTTAAATGCCTACAGGAACTGCTCTTAGAGGCATTCTGGGTGTGACTGCTGTGTCACATGTGCATCAGTAGGTGGCAGAGAGGAGAAAGGCTATGGCTAAACTCAATATTCTGATCTATGAATACCTAAATGATTATTAGCTTAGCATTCCTAAGTAAAAGAAAGCCTAAGATGACCACCAGTCCAGCAACACACAGGCCCAAAGATGCTCCCAGGATGGGGAGTAAGCCATAGACTAGAAGCCTGCCTGGGATTGTAGGACCCAGGGTGGAACTGAGTCTAAGATAGACAATCCTTACGTGGGGCCACTTAGGCTGGCCCAGTGAGTAGCAAGTCCAAGACAACAACCAGAATAGCACCATGGTAGATGGATAGGAAGTTAGTTTGAGATGACTACCCATCTAGCACCAAGCAGGGCTGCTGGGGGCAGGGTGGGGTGGACCACACCCTCGATGACCCATGTCCAGTGCCATAGTGCAGGAGCAGGACATAGCACTCCTCAGACTTCTCCTGAGATGACCTGAGACACTCAGAGACCTCTGAGCATAACTAAGAGGGGCAAGTCTGTAGTGGAGAAATGGGACAGAAAGAGAAACAGAAGGCAGTGTGCATAGTGAAGAGCAGTGAAATTGGAGACTCAAAGGTAACGAGAGAGAGCCTGGTGTAAGAAGCCAGACATGCCACCTGTGTAGGCAAAGCCTGTGCTGCCCTCAGGAGCATGTGAGCAGAAGACCCTGCAGGCTGACCAGCTCAGATTCCTTTCAGGCCCAGATCTTGGGCTTTCAATTGGCCCACTCCAACATCTAAGTCATTGAGGAACAACTGGATTGCATGAAGGAGCTATTCTTATAGATCCAAAACTATAGGATCTCCATGACATAGGGCAACAACAGAATATCTGAGAGGAGTCCCAGTGAGATTCCAGTATTGATAGATTAGCAGAAACCAGAGGTCTTCTATCAGACCAACAAGTCATTGCCGTGATCATTTGCAAGCAAAGAAATATAGACATAGGGCATCATGTGGGGCACACTGTGACACACTACAGCTTCTATAATGACAACTTTTCTTCTCTGTTAGAGGGAGAGGAAGATGAGTTGGATTGAGTGCATGATGTGATAATTACAAAGAACCACTAAAAAGGT
This sequence comes from Mus caroli, assembly GCF_978045245.1. Taxonomy (NCBI): domain Eukaryota; kingdom Metazoa; phylum Chordata; class Mammalia; order Rodentia; family Muridae; genus Mus; species Mus caroli. The sequence continues at coordinate 105,671,629 of NW_028227264.1, read as the reverse complement.
TGCTTTTATAAGGCCTGCATTAATAAACTCATAATACCCTAGAAGAGAGACACCCATTCAAACCACAGAATCATCAAAATTAATTAAATCCAATGTGAAGCCATGAACATCTGGAATCCTTCGTGGCAACAGTAGATTGCAGGTAGATTATTTGGGGATAAAGCAGAGTAAACAGCATTGCATTTGAGACTGGCAAGTTGGCCAAGGTCAGCAAAGGCCACAAGATCACAACTGAAGCAAGCAAGAAAAAAAAACAAGCTAGAGTGAGAAGATGGTGACATGTTCTAAAGTCCTAGACAGCTCTGTGGTGGTTTGAATATGCTTGGTCTATGGGAAGAGGTACTATTAGGTGGTGTGGTCTTGTTTTGTTAAAGGGAGTATGTCACCGTAGGGGTGGGCTTTGTAGCCTCCATGCTCAAGCTCTGACGAGTGTAGCATGGGAGCCTCCTCCTGGCTGTCTGTGAAAGACAGTCAGTCTCCTTCTGGCTGCCTTTGGATCAAGATGCAGAACTCCCAGATCCTTCTCCAGAAACAGGTCTGCCTGGATGCTAACAGCTCCCCACCATGATGGTAACAGACAAAACCTCTTAAACTGTAAGTCAGCCCCCATCAAAACTTTTCTTTTATAAGAGTTGCCGTGATCATGGCATCTCTTCACAGACATAAAACCCTAAACTAAGACAAACTCCAAAATTGCTTATACTAATGCTAAAATATGGCATCACTAAAGAACTTGAGGTTTTATATTGCTTAAGTAAATAGAATTGAATGTACCATTATAGTGAACCTTTGAACATGGATTCTGAAGGCTAATCAGAGAGAATAAATTTTGACCTTAAATACTCCTGAGGTCATTTTCATAGTTGTGCCTTTTCCCCCACGAATTCATCAGAACAAATCCAAAATAATCAATTACTGTCATTGCTCTTTTATTAGTTCAGTGAGTGAAGGTATCACATTTGATTTATCCAGCTTACAAGGATTCTTTTTCATTGTAATTTACAACTAATCAATGCCTGTGTTATCTATTATTCAAGATCACAGAGAATGCATTAATATCTCCAAGATGAACTAATCTGGTTGTGATACAAAATTTATTTCAGTGGGAATCCCCTCTTCTGGATACACACTTTATTCATACATATTATTCCTCACATTTTTCTCTTACTTTCTCATTCACATCTACTAGTTTACATTATAAAGATTCTCTTTTATAGTAGTTGAATTTCATACATCTTGGTAAAGGAGCTTTAAGAAAGAGAAGAGTTATAAATACAAGTTTGCTTTGGAAGGAAGCCTGAATCGTACATAAGGTTCCACTGATTCTCTGTTTTATATTTTAAGAAATATTTTATTCATAAATTTTAGGTTATTCATGAAAAGGATTTCTCTAGATCTCTGGGATATCATATTTCTAGAAATGGATATATATCACTATTTATATATCATATATATAGAGAGAGAGAGGAGGGGGAGATGAGAAATCTAAGTGAGTAAGTAACATGAGGATCTAGCAAAATGAGCAGAAGTAATTAACACAGAAATACCATGGAAAGGGAGATCTGACAAGAGCTGTGGCCTTAGGAGCACAGGATGAAAACACTGACCCAACATTTAGGGCTGTTCCATCCAGGCTTTCCTCTGCCGGAGTTCATTTGGCCTGATCCAGCTGAAGCCCAAGGAGCAAGTGGCACAATCATCAGAGTCAGCTGTCTAGATTTAAGTAAAGTATGAGCGGCACAGTACAGGAAAGGACAGGGGAAAGTACTGCTCATTAACATCTCATGATTATATGAGAAGATATTAAAAATGAATAGGTGTCAGCTTTATGACAAATCTTTGTGTGACCTCAGCTTTGTTTATGAAAAGTGTTTCTGATTGTGATACAAAATTTATGTCTTTTTAAAATGTCTTAATTTGACTACATCAAAAATAAAGCCCATCTGTAAGGCAAAATCACTATAATGGAAGAGAAAGGGTAATGGCAATTTGACCCAGGTGGGCAGCATAAAACAACAGTAAAAGACAAAGCACTCAAAATCCATTATAAAAATAGACAACTTGACAAATAACATAAATCTATAGCTTAGTAAAAGAGGAATACAGTTGACTCAAATATATGAAAATATAGTTAACATTATCAAAAAGATAGGTGTGACATTCTTATAAACATGATTTCTATTTACAGATTGACAAATATTTAAAACTAAACACTGTGACTTCTAGATGACTAATTACTAAGTGTGTATATATTATATATATGTATATATATACATATATATATATATACTCACACACACATATGTATATAGTTAGTGTAGAGAAAACACTAGAAATATCTAAAATTTGTAAATCTGTACATACTTTTGCCTTTTAGTTGTTCATTTTTCTTAATTCATGAGTACAAAAATTACCTTCCAAAGATTTCAGAAGTCTCCCATCCAGAGACTGCCCCACCTGGGGATCCATCCCATATACAGTTACCAAACTCAGACACTATTGTGGATGTCAACAAGTGCTTGCTGACAGGAGCCTGATAAGGCTCCTGAGAGGCTGTGTCAGAGTCTGAAAATTCAGTAGTGGATGCTCTCTGCCAACCATTGGACTGAGCACAGGGTCCCCAGTGGAGAAATTAGAGAAATGATAGAAGGAGCTGAAGGGGTTTGCAGCTCCATAGGAGGAACAATGATATGAACCAACCAGAACCCTTAGAGCTCCCTGGGATTAAACCACCATCCAAAGAGTACACATGGAGCGACCCATGGCTCCAGCTGCATATGTAGCAGAGGATAGGCTTGTCGAACATCAAATGGAGGAGAGGCCCTTGGTCCTGTGATGGCTTGATGCCCCAGTGTAGGGGAATGCCAGGACAGGGAAACGGGAATGGGTGGGTTGGTGAGCAGAGGGAGGGGGAAGGGATAGGGGGTTTTCAGAGAGGAAACCAGGAAAGTGGATAACATTTGAAATGTAAATAAAGAAAATATCTAATAAAAATTTTTTTAAAGATTTCATAAGCCTCAAAGAAATGCTATATCCTTTAGTCTCAGTAAAAAAACAAACTAACTTGTTTTATGTATATCACTAACACATGGCTCATAGCTCACCATAAAAAGATAATTATTAAGGAAGTTTAATCAGAAGTAGTTCTCAGTAGTTATTCCTTTGTACTTTAGTTATATATTTCCTACTATAAACTATGTTTATTATTTTCAGTCAAAATATTCTATAATGCTTGAATCGGTCAATTTTTATTTAGGATTTTTATTTTTAAATATGGCAGAATTTCAATCCAATCCCTCAGTTTTACTCCCATTACTATATCAGACCACCTGCTGTGGCCCCACCTCCCTTTCAGCCCACATCTCCAAGATCACACCAATTTTCTCCTCCCTCTATCCTTCCCCCAACTAATTGCTTTGTTGCAGCCCCCTTCTAAATCCAGGGGCCAAGTAGCCAGGGAAACAGGATAGCTAGCTTTCTGATGTTAATGTTGTTGCTGGTCTCTAGCTTTAATCCATGCTGATCTGATAGGACACAAGGAGTTATTTCAATTTTCCCATATCTTTTGTGACTTGCTTCGTGTCCACATAGGTGGCCATCTTTAGAGAAGATGCTACAAGGTACAGAGAAGAAGGTATGTTCCTTGGTGTTTGGGTTGAATGTTCTATAAATATCTGTTAGGTACATTTGGTTTGTAATGCCTGTGTGATTTAGTATTTCTCTGTTTAGTTTTTTAGTGGGTGAGCTGTCTAATGATGAGAATTGGTATCAAGGTCTCCTAGTATCAGTGTGTGAGGGTCAGTATGTGATCTAAGCTGCAACAGTTGTTTTATTTCTGTTTGTTTTGTTTTGTTTTGTTTTGTTTTGTTTTGTTTTAACAAACGAGTACCCTTGCACTTGGTACATAGATGTTAAGAATTAAACTGTCATCTTGATGTACTTTGCCTTAGATGAATATGTAGTAGCCTTTCCTCTTTTGGTTAGTTTTGGTTTGAAGTCTATTTTATTAAACATTAAAATGGCTATAAGTATAGAGGAATGTTAATATAGCAGCATGGCTGATTTCGTCAGGGACAGTCCAAAGACATTCTAGGCTTATGTGATCTGTCTGGAATACAAGCATACTTTGGATTATGGTATGAACTGGCAAGAATACAGACAGACCCTTAGTACTTGTGGGAAGCCATTCCGGACTCCCTGGCCAGCCAGACGGAAATCTATGCCAGGCAGTAAACAAGCCCATATTAGGTGGATGGCTCGCCCTTAATCCCTGATTGGCTGAGCAAGCCTGCCTGGTGAGGTGATGTGACCCTGTGGTGATTGGTTAAGGTGTGGTTGTGGCTTGAGTGGATAAAAATGCTTGTACCCCGAGGTGCAGGGGATTTGAAGAGAGAAGCTGCCTGAGTAAACTGCTTTAAGAAGAACCGGTGGTTGCGTTTTCCTTGCTAGTTGAGTTGGACGCAACAAATGGTGCCGAAATCCAGGACCCGACTCCCACACTGAAGAAGTTCAGAACTTTCTGCAGTCAGGGTCTGTCAACAGGATGAGTACAGTAAGTAACTCACCATCCTGGGGTTGGGATTAGGCTCTCAGTAAAGAGACAAGTAGACTCTTGGTAAAGAGATAATTAGGCTCTCGGTAAGAGACAATTAGGCTCTCGGTAAAGAGACAATAAGGCTCTCGGTAAAGAGACAATAAGGCTCTCAGTAAAGAGACAATAAGGCTCTCGGGAAGAGACAATTAGGCTCTCAGTAAAGTGACAATTAGGCTCTCCAGCTCTGGAGATGAGAAAGTGAAGGTAAGAGGATACTGAAAGTAAGAGGGTAATAGGGACAGTCTATGGATTACTTTCTTTTTCTAGCCATTTGGGTAATTTTTCTAACTGCCTTTTGGTTTAAGGAATGGCCAAAAGGATGGCCGATTCAGGAGTCAGAACAAATATTACAAGGCCTGGGCTATGCAAAGAGCCCAGACGTAAGTGCCAAGATGCTCCCTTGGAAAGATAAGGAAGGGCATGATGGGATGTTTCAACCATATGTGCTTGAGCTGCCCATTACCTTATGGGGTAGGAATTTGTTGAAAATAATGTCCTATTTAGGAGCAAGGATCGCCCCTACGGCCATTTGGCCTCAAAAGATACAGTTGAGGGTTGATTCCTTACATACTTTAAATGATTTTCAGAAATTGTTAGGCGATATCAATTGGGTTCGGCCCTATTTGAAGATCCCAAATGTTAAATTAAAACCTCTGTTTCAAATTTTAGAAGGAGACTCAGAGTTAAGTTCCAAAAGGGAATTAACACCTGAGGCTAGAAAGGCCCTTACCCTAGTGGAAAAAGAATTGATTAAAGCCCAGCTTCAGCGTTGTAGAGAAGGGTTACCCATCATTTTGATAATATTACCTACTGAGATGCAACCCACAGGATTATTGTGGCAAGAAGGCCCATTGTTATGGATCCATTCCAAAATATCCACTGGGAGGACATTAGATCATTACCCTACAACAGTGGCTTCTTTAGCCTTGTTGGGAATTCAGCATTGTTTACACTTTTTGATATAAAACCCAGCTCTATTGTAATCCCTTATGATGGGTATCAGCAAAAGGTCCTAACGGCAAATATTGATGAGTGGGCTATTTTAGCCTGTATTAATGAGGGCCCATTTGATAATCATTAGACCAAATATCCGTTAATGACCTTTTAAAGGCACATCCAGTCATTTTTCCTCAAGTGGTGAGGAAAACACCCATTAAGGATGCAGTTAACATAAACACATTACTGATGGATCAAAAACCGGATGCAGAGTATATATGGTAGAGGGGAAAGACCCTGTGGTCAGGCAGTATTATCCCTGTACTCCACAGATGGTGGAATTACAAATAGTTATTGAGGTCATTAAGGATTGTGATTTTCCTTTTAATCTAATTTCAGATTCACAATATGTAGTTAATTTAGTTTTATCCCTAGAAGTGGCTGGCCAAATAAACCCTCATAGTACCATCCAAGCCTTGGCCTTACAATTACAGAAGTTGCTGTGGGAAAGACGCCAACCATTATATATTGGACATGTGTGTGCCCAAAGTGGGCTTCCAGGACCCTTAAGTAGGGGAAATGATATTGTGGATAATTGTACTCATATGGAGTTCATATTTTTAGCATCCCCTATGGAGTTAGCCTCACAATTTCATTCTAAATTTCATGTTAATGCTAAAACTCTACAGAGAAAATTTGGAATCTCTAGAGCACAAGCTTGGGATGTAGTCACTCTTTTTGTCAAAAGATGGAAGTACAAGTTAAACAAGACCTGCCATATAATCCTCAAGGCCAAGGAATCATTGAACGAGCACATAGAACCTTAAAAGAATTATTAATAAAACAAAAAGGGGGAATAGGCTATGGCCATACCCCAAAGATAAGACTCTCCTTAGCTCTTTTTACCTTAAAGTTTTTACAATTGGATAAGGAAGGTCGCTCTGCTGCTGAACGACATGCTAATACCAGCCCCAGTAAACTGGGGTATGCTAAATGGAAGGATGTGCTTACAGGATCATGGAATGGTCTGGATCCCGTGTTGGCCTGGGCGAGAGGGTCTGTTTGCATGTTTCCACAGAATCGTGCAGAGCCAGTGTGGGTTCTGGAGCAGCTAGTGTGATGCTGTCAAAATGAAGAAGCTGATCTTGCTGATGATGAGCATGTGTCTGCCCCTGATGGGTGCAGAACCCAGATGGGGGATTCTGTCGGTGTTTCCCAGGCCGATGCCTCTTAGTCATGATGCTTCCTGTTAAGAAATTCCTGTTAAGAAATTGGACTGCAAATTTTGATGGCAAGATGAATGAACTTCGCTTGGCGATTGTCACTGTGATTTCTACCAGAGTGGATACTGGCTTGGCATCGGGAAAGAATAGGCTGGGATAGGTGCCCTCACTGTGGCCCTTGTTTTGGCATGCATGTTGTGTGTATGGTGTATGTGTTGGTTGCAGAATGCCCAGGTCCACACTGCCACCATGGTGGTGCAAGCTTTTGCCACAGTGGAAGCAGGGCAGTCACCTCATATTTGGCTTGTTGCCATGAAGAATGAACAATGAAGCCATTGCTCCGCAGGGTTGTAAGGCTGAGCACTGCACAGAGGTTAGTCTGGAAGCTGTTTGACAATCTCTGGGACGTATGTCTGATTGCATGAGAGTTGAGTGTCCTAGTGTCCTTCCCCCAGGAAAAACAGCAAGGGAGCAGGTCAGGGTTGCTCTGGGTAAAAACCTGTGAACCTAAGAGTCAATCCTGTATATGGCCCCTATTTCTGCACACTGGGGATCAGACCTCTATCTTCACCCACAGAGCTTGCTTCAAAAGAATATAAAAGGGGGAATTGTGGGAAGCCATTCCAGACTCCCTGGCCAGCTGGACAGAAATCTGTGCCAGGCAGTAAACAAGCCCATATTAGGTGGATGGCTCGCCCTTAATCCCTGATTGGCTGAGCAAGCCTGCCTGGTGAGGTGATGTGACCTGTGGTGATTTGTTGAGGCGTGGTTGAGGCTTGAGTGGATAAAAATGCTTGTACCCCGAGGTGCAGGGGATTTGAAGAGAGAAGCTGCCTGAGTAAACTGCTTTAAGAAGAACCGGTGGTTGCGTTTTTCTTGCTGGCCGAGTTGGACACAACAAGTACTCACCTTTATCCCCTAAGGAAAAAGGTAAGGTTAGTATGTAGAAGGAAGAATCCATGTTTGAAAGTGACTGCTAATTGAGGGGCAGACAAAATGAAATCAGAGAAAGATTTGACAGAATGAGTCAGAGATAGGATATAACCAACTCTCAAGGGAACACATAGGAAGGAGAGGCTACTTACAAATAGCAAAGAGAAGAGCAGAGGTTGAATAAGTTCAGTCAATACAGTTTATGCACTACAGTTGAGTTTGTTCATGAGTTCTGTTCAGTTTGTGCAATTCATACTCTGGCACAACTGCAGTTCAGAAGAGGCAGTTGAAGCCAGAGAATAAGAAGGATCCAGAAGAGAGGAATTTGGAGGGGTAATATTGGTAGGGGAGGAGGAATGATGGGCTATGATTGTGATGTAATGTCAACAAAAATAAATAAATAATTTTAAAAATGAAAAAAAAAATAAAGGAAGGAGCCAGAAGATTAGAACAAATTGCCAGAGTTAGTTTGAGGCCAAGTAGAACAGTTTTTGAGAAGTCAAGAGGAGCCAGTTTGAATCAGTTAGCTTGAAGGGGAGTTTGAGTCAGAACAGCTGGGTTGAACCAGCCAGCCAGAGTTCAAAAAAAAAAAAAAACCCAGAAACTGTGAGTTTATTCAGCAGTAAGCCTCCAAGATGACAATTACATATGGTGAATAAAAGATAGATTTACATATACCATGATTGCCTCTCAGACCCATTTGCTTAGAATAACTTTTTCCAACATTTACCTTGAGGTAATGTCTATCTTTGATGTTGAGATGTGTTGTAGAGACAATCTGTGTCTCTGTGTGGAAGCATCACCTGTCAATAAAAAGCTGATGCCCAATGACCAGATGCAGGATTAGAAGGTGGAATATGCAGCAAAGAGTGTAGGAAATCGTGAAATAGTCAAGAGTGGGAGATTTTAACCGGGACAAATGAAACTGATTAGAGGTAACTAGCCATGTGACAGACATAGACTAGGGTACACAGGTTATATAAGTTACAAGCAAGTCGGGGGAACAACCCAAAACTTATGGCCTATACACTTATTCATAAATAATTAAGTCTCAGAGTTAATTCTGGGAACAAAGAGGTTTGGTAGAAAAGTTTGTAGCTATGGTGTTTCTCAAATGCAGCAGCAGGAAAGGTCCTGTCTTCATATCCATTCTGTTAGGCTGTGTCTTTTTTATTGGTAAACTAAGACCATTAATATTAAGAAATATTCACGACTAATAATTATTGATTCCCAAAATAATTGTTATTTTGTTGCTGAATTTGTTGGAAGTAGTAATGGTAGTGGAGTTCATGAAGTGTGTGTGTGTGTGTGTGTGTATACCTTCTTTTGATTTTTCTGGTCTGAGATTACTTATTCCATATTTCCATGATTATAGTTAAATACCTTAGATTAAAGTTTTCCTTCTAGAACTTTCTATAGGGCTGTATTTGTAGATAGATATTGTTTCAGTTTGGCTTTACAATGGAATAAGTTATTTTCTTTATCTACAGTGTTTGAAATTTTTGCTGGATATAGTAGTCTGGGCTGACATCTATGGTATCTTAGAGTCAGCAGCATATCTGTACAGACCCTTCTGGCTTTTAGAGTTTCCTTTGGGAAGTCACATATAATTATAATAGGTCTGTCTTTAAATATTACTTGGTGTTTTTCCCTTGAAGTTTTTAATATTTTTTCTTTGTCCTGTGTGTTTAGTGTTTTGATTATTATGTGGTGAGGGGACTTTATTTTCTTGTCTAATCTATTTGGTGTTCTGTATGTTTCTTATACATTTATAGGCATCTTCTTTAGAATAGAAAATTTTTCTTCTATGATTTTGATGAAAATCTTTTCTGGGCCATTGTGCTAGGATTCTTCTCCTGTCTCTATTTCTATTATTATTAGGTTTGGTCTTTTTGAAGTGTACCAGATTTCCTAGATATTTTGTGTCAAGAGATTTTTTTTAGATTTAACATTTTTTTTTAACCAATGTATTCATTTCTTCTCTCACATTTCTATGTCTGCTGTTGGAGTTTGAGATACTGAGGTGAGTTGGGGGAAAAGATCTCCCCGATCTTTTGGGAATGGATTCAGAGAGATTATGGAGACCACAGCAGGTTTACTGCTACAGAGTCTGGAATGAGACTCTGGGAACTGGATCTGGACAAACAGAAGGAGAGTTGTGTGTCTACCTTTGGAATACTTATTGCTCTGGTAGGAGCCAGCACTTGGGTTAGCAGGAGATGCCTATAGAGGGTGTGCACTAGAACAAATCAGGGTGGAGCTTAGAAGAGAAACTATGTGGGATCCATAAGGAGTGGGAAGAGGAAGAGGGAAGGTGTTCTGCAGCAGAGCTGGGATGAGACTGGAGGGTCAGGTGTAGGGATTGGATCTGTTTTCGGAGAGTCAGAAGGAAGGAGGATCTGGATGAGAGAGGAGGTGGGGAGGAACTTGGAGGAGTAGAAGGAGAAGAAACCATACTCAGAAAATATTGTAAGAAAAAATATTTTCAATAAAGAAAATAATTTAAATATCATAATACTTTTCTTCCTTGCTTTGCTATTATATCAGAAAATATTAATCAAATATCATTTGGAAAAACTTTGTGACAAATTTTTGACTCAGAAGTGAATAAGGAATGTTGACAGTTTGAAGTAGCTGGGTGTTCCATCTACATGAAGCTACATAACATACTCACCCTCAAGTTTAAATTATTTAAAACAATGGTATTTATTTGACTCATGAATGTACAGCCTGTTTGGAATCTGGCAAAAGATGGAGCTGCTTGGTATCAGCTGGGCCAGTCCCAGCTCTGGAGGCTAAAATCTCTGTGGATACATCATCATCTAGTAGGGGGATTAACAATGAATGGAGTCACCTAGAATTCAGAAGTTTGCCATGGCAGAAGTACAGAAACTAGCAAACTCAGGAAACGAGGGTACTTATTAGTTCATTTATTTATGAGCTTGTTGTTAAACATTTAAGCACACTACTGCAGAGCTGGCACCAAGTAATTAGAATTTGTGACTAAAGGTTCCCATGTGCCAAACTAAGAATGGCAAATGCATTTCTGAGTGTTTCAGATGAGATCTGGATTTGAGCAAAACCAACTGTGCTGGCTTCTCATGCTGCTTTTCAAAACCCTTTTGAATACATCTGTTATGGTGTGTGCATGCTTGTAAATTGTATAGTAAATCTGTACATGAACTGCTTAAATGCTCATGTTTACTTAAAATACATTTTATTCTCTTTTCCCTTTCATATACGTGTGTAAAGGAATGAAACAAAACTGCCCAGTACATTTTGACAAAGCAACTTTCTTTACCTCTACATATATGGAAACTGTTGTCTTACTCAAATGTTTCATCACTGAAACAAATAACTGAGTGAAACACAGGGGGAAAATGAGGTAAGATATAGGTTTATGGAGGCAAGACCATGATAAAGCAAAGCTACTCATCTCAGAATGCTGAAACAGCAAGACAGCAAGGTACCAGGACAGGATAGTCCCTTTAAGAAGTGACCAAGCAACCTACCTCCTCCAACCTGCTTCTTCTAGTAGTTAGCATAAACTTTGAAATGGGTTAACTCAAAAGTGAAGTCAGGTCCTCTGTCATCTGACAATATTCAACAACTGACCCACAAGTCAGGGACCAAAGCCTTCAACACCTGGGTCTTTGGCTGACTCTACATATATAAACTGTAACAATGGTGATTTGGTTGTGATTCTTATTTTCACTGGGTTTCTTTTTATTATTATTTCTATCTTCTTACACTAAGTGGCTCAGAGAAATTACACTGTATCTCCTAATAAGATATTACTTCAAATGTCGTAGGAACAGAAGGACTCACAATTCTCTTAAATCTGCGGGAAGATTTTAATAAGGGAAGCATTTGAACTTTAGTTTGGCATTCAGAGTGAATGACTCTATGTGAGCAGGATTACTTGGTATCAGTTTATTTTATCATAAAATGAATGTTTTCAGGAAAAATAAATAATTCATCTGATGAATTCCTTTACCTGCAGAAAGTGGGTAACTGAGTGATCTTACCATGCAATATTATGCATTAAGGACTTTTAGCCAGCAGCCAAAGCTATAGCATTTACATATAGTAATATTGTAATATCCTTTCTGTCTATAGGATTCAGAGCTGACTCCCTCATCTCTGTCCCTTGGTTTTACTACTAGCCTTTCCACAGATAGCTTGTCTAACAGGTAGTGCTTTCTGCATGCTTTACAAGTGCTGGATTTATTGGGAACATGCCATTATCTCACTTATATAATTACAAAGTTGAAATAAAATTATTAAAATATATTTGTTCAAGAATACAGAAATATAAGACAATAAAATTATAAGTAAATCAAAGATAGTCTTTCTCTCCAGCTACCTTTACTATCCCTCTGCCTCTCTGCCTAAGCAAATAAGCTAGATCAACCATGGTAAAACTTAATCTGTTTTGAATTTCCAAGATGGCTGACACCTTTCTTTTAAATGAAAAAAAATGCTTAAATTGTGTAGAGTCCATAATATATGTAAGTGTTGGGGAAAAAGTCTACTGTAATATAGGTTGTAAGGATCCATCTAATTCTCTACTGGGAAGTCTTGTACTGGCCTTTCCATATTTATATCTTTTATTTTGTTTACAAAATAACACATCACATCATGTTAGTCAGTAAGCATTCAGTGAAAACACAGAGATGGGGATTTAGGGAAGAAAATTCCTGGATCTAAAGACTTTGTCTCCTCACTAAAAACAAGACAAACACAAAAGAGTTAGTTACAGTGAGCAGAATAATGGTTCCACCGAGCCACCTCTGTTTTCACTGTGGGAACTTATACATATAGAAGTAAAGGGACTCAAAGTTTACAACAGGGGATAATTTTGCTTAATAAGTTTATTTTAAAATTGAAAAACTATGGCTAGTGAGATTGATGACCACATGCCAGCAAGCCTAATGATCTGATTTAAATCCCTGGGACTTACATGGTGGAAAATGAATTAACTGACTCACACAAGAATCCCTCTGACCTCTATGCATACACCATGATATGTATGTGTAAACACACATACATATCATACACACACGCATATGTATGTGCACACACATGCACAAATGCACACACAATGCACATAATAATAACAATAAAAAGAACAACAACAACAACAATAATAATAGAATATAAAGCAGGAAAATTAACCAGCATTATGCAGATAGGCTCCATTTGTTCATACAATTTTTAAAGCAGGAGAAGGAGCCAGAGATCCCAGCCAGTTATAGGAAAATGTGACTGTATAAGGAAGATGTACAAGAAGATGGGGAAACCACCTCAATACAAGGAATGTGAGTGACCTCTGAATTCTCAAAAGGGTAAGGAACTAATTTTGCTTCTAGAGCCTCCAGGAGAAAATCTTGCTTCTTGATGTCTTCATTTTAGTCAAATAAGAATAACACTGAACTTCTGTTCCACAGAGCTATCAGATATCTATAGTACAATACAATGTGTTATCCAAAGCCACATTTATAGTGATTTGTTGTAGCAGGAGTAGAAACCAATACATGAAGGAAAAAAATTTATACTGAGAAAACCTCTGGTAATACTGAGAAAACCCAGAGAGATGTTCCTCTCCTTAGTGAAAGTATTAATGACCTAGGAAATCAATAAATAAGGATGAATTTTCAAATATTCCCTCTCTAGTTCCAAAAGTACTGGGACACTCTTTTAAGATCCCTGTTAGCCTGTTACATGTTTAAGAACAAGAAGATCTTCCAGGCCCATTAGAATGAATAGGCCATATCCTTAGTAGGTCCTTGTTTTAGAGATAATAGAAAATTTTACCAAAAAATTAGAGCCTAAAGTAGTTAAATGTTTCAATAGCAGACTAAAATAAAATAAAATAAATTTAGAAAGGTAATTTTTTCTTTCCACCAAGTATGAACAAATAGAGTCTCATTGTGGACAGTGTGCAATTGCATGTGTTCACATGTGTGTGAATATATACATGTTCACCTGTGTGCATACGGAGGCCCAAAGTTGAAATGATATGTCTTATTCCCTGGGCTCCACTATAAATTTAGTCAAAGCCTTGCAATGAACTTAGAATTGACCTCTACATCACCGCCAGGTAGGCAGTTGATTCTAGGGATCCCATGCCTCTGTCTCTTGGTGATGGAACTGTGAGTAGCCAACGTGACCCCTCCAGTTTTAGATTCTGGGCATCTAAACTCTGCTCCTTATAATTGCACAGCAAGTGCTTTATCCACTGAACTATCTCCCAAGTCCTCATATTTTAGCTTCATATATAACATACTAATTGTTCTTTTTTTAATTGTTTTTTGTTTTTTTTATGTTTTGTCCAAAGTTTTTGGGCATTAGAGAAACACTGCATTGCAGTGACGTTTTGAGGCAATGAATATAAGTAAAGTTACACATGGAATAAATCTAAAATAAAGAGTTTTTTTTAAAAAAAATAGTCAAGTACAGAAGCCACATGTAGCAGTGTAGCCTGTACAGGCATGTAGCCAGTGCACAAGTGCAATGTATAAAATATAGCTGTGCATGAATGTGTCAGAGAAAGTAAAAAAAAAAATCATTTGTATTACTGGTATAATGTATAGTGATACTAATATGTGTGTGCATTTTGAGATTTTGAGTATGTGCTTATGTGTAGCGAGAGTGGTACATGTGTTTGGTAAATATATGTATATGTATATATATACATATATATAGATATAATTATAGCATAAGATTAACAATTCCCCCTTCCTTTCCTAATTTCATACTCCTCTAGCTGCCCTCTCTTGATCCCCTCCCATGTCTACCTACACTTGATTAGACAGTCTCTTTCCCTTTTATCATTATTGGTGTGTGTGTGTGTGTGTGCATGAATATATATATATATATATATATATATATATATATATATGTCTGATTTTAAGCAGCTTTTAGGTGAGTCCTAGCCATATGAACCCAGTTCATCCTTCTGCACCAAGAACTTTACTGACTGGGTCATCTTCCTACTCTTGATGTAATATTTTTGACAATTAATTTTATTTTCACTACTAAGTAAAATATAAAATGTGTACAAATATACCTCCAAAAATATATATTACCTCCTTATGGTAACAAAATTTAATATTTTTCTCTAGCTTCTTGAAATATTCAGCACATCATTATCTATAATCACCCTTCTTAAAATAAACACCAGAATTTTCTAGTCTTATCCAACCTTGGTTTAGCATCCACTGAACAACCTATCCCCATCATGCTCTCTTTCTCTCTTTGTTCATTTAAAACAGTCACATCTATTACAGCTTAACTAGAAGCCTAGTACAATATGATATTTTCAATAAGCTATAAGCAATAATTTTAAAACAGGAATGTCTTTTTTCGCTTCTCTCCACTTTTTAAATTCATTGTTCTATTTACTTACATTCTATGCATTCCAGATATTGCCTGTGCCTCCCATTCTCCCCTCCCTCTTGCCTCTGAGAGGGTGTTCCCCACTAACCACTGCATCCCCATTCCCTGAGGCTTCAAGTCTCTGCAGGATTGGGCACATTCTTTCCCACTGAGGCCAGACAAGGCAGTCCTCTGCTATGTATGTGCCTGGGAGCTTTTGACCAGCCTGGGTATGCTCCCTGGTTGGTGGATCATACTCTGGCAATTCCCAGGGGTCCATGTTAGTTGAGACTACTAGTCTTCCTATAAAGTCGCTATATCCTTCAGCTCCTGCAATCCTTCCCCTAATTTCTCCAAAAGGGTCCCTGACTTCTGTCCAATGGTTAGGTATTTGCATTTGTCTCCTTCAGCTGCTGGTGGGGTCTCTCAGAGGAGAGCCATGGTAGGCTCCTGTCTGTAAGCACATCATAGCAGCAGTAATAGTCTCAGGCCTTGATACCTCACCATGGGATGGTCCAGTCACTGGATAGGTGTTCCTGCAGATATTTTAGACAGAAACAATTCTGGGTCAGATATTTTGACAGTGGGTTGATAATCCTGTCCCTCAACTTTGGACCCTGTCTATCTACTTGAAGGTGGATTATTCAAGTTCCCTCTCCCCACTGCTTTGCATTTCAGCTAAGATTACCACCATTGAGTCTTAGGAGTCCCTCACATCCCAGTCTCTGGTACTTTCTAGAAAGTCACTCCAGCCACCACCACCAGAAGCTGCATATTTCCGTTCATTCTCCTTTCCCTCTGGGCTTCTTTCTTGTCCCCACCCCCACCCCCATACCTGATCATCCTCCTTTTATCCCCTCCCTCTCCTCTTTCCCACATAGGTCCCTGGACCCCTCCCTCTAACTCCTATGATTAGTTTGCTCTCCCTTCTAAGTGGGATTGAAGTAACAACACTTGGACCTTCCTTCCTGTTAAATTTCTGACGTTTTGTGGGTTGTATCCTGGGTATCCTTTACTTTTTGGTAATATCCACTTATCAGTGAGTACATACCACACCCACATGTGTCCTTTTGGGTCTGGGTTACCTCGCTCAGGATGATATTTTCTAGTTCCATCCATTTGCCTGCAAAATTCATGATATCCTCATTTTTATTAGTCGAGTAGTATTTCATTGTATAAATGAACAACAAATTCTGTATCAATTTTTCAGTTGTGGGACATCTGAGTTGTTCCCAGCTTCTGGCTATTACAAATAAGACTGCTATGAACATAGTGGAACATGTGTCCTTGTTATATACTAGAGCATCTTTTGGGTATATCCTCAGGAGTGGTATAACTGGGTCTTCAGGTAGAACTCGTTGTAATGTTCTGAGGAACCTCCAGATTGATTTCCAGAGTGGTTGTATCAGTTTGCAATCTTACTAGCAATGGAGGAGTGTTCCTCTTTCTCCACATCCTCACCAGCATGCCCTGTCACTTGAGTTATTGAACTTACCTATTCTGAGTGGTGCACAGTGGAATCTCAGGATCATTTTGATTTTCATTTCCCTGATGATTAAGGATGTTTAACATTTCTTTAAGAGTTTCTTGGCCATTCAAGATTCTTCTGTTGAGAATTCTCTGTTTAGCTCTGTAACCCATTTTTAAATTGAGTTATATGATGTTTTGGAGGTTAGCTCATTGTGTTCTTTGTATATTTTGGAGTTTAGCCCTCTATTAAATGTAAGGGTAATGAAGATGGTTTTTTCCAATCTGTAAGTTGCTGTTTTATCCTATAGACAGTGTCCTTTGCCATACAAAAGTTTTTCAGTTTCATGAGGTTCTATTTTTTAACTGTTGATCGTAAAGCCTGAGCCATTGGTTGTTCTGTTTAGGAAATTCCCCCCAGCTCCCCATGCCAATGGGTTCGAGACTCTTTTCCAGTTTCTCTTCTATTTAGATTCAGTATTGTCAGACGCCATCATAGGAAAAGCTAACAACTAGCAGGTGATCTTCCTGAGAAGATTTTGCCTTGGATTAAAAGCTACAACAAAGCTCCCATAGGCAAGACCAGGAAAAAATAATTTTAGGAAAGATTCCTGCTATTAATATGCTTTTCCTGTTATTATTAAACATATATAACATTCACTAGGTATTAGCCCACCTTTTTGAGCATATCTCTGCAGAACTACAAAGATGTACTCTATCTTTAATTTTTCAAATCCCATTTTTTAAATTTATATTTATTTACTTTTTACACTCCATATTTTATCCCCCCCATCCACCCACCTACTGTTCCACATCCCATACCTTCTTCCTATGTGGATATCCCCACCACCACCACACACACACACCACCAGTTTTTAAATGCTTTAGGTAGAAAAGAAAGGATATGGAGGAAGGGAACCTGTTTAGAAAGGTCCTTTGGAGCCACTCCTATCTGTGTTGTCTGGAAATCAGCAGTTTAGTTCACAGCTTAGCAGGCAGCAGCACCTCGATCTACTCCCAAACAACTCACACATAAACCAGCTGTCCAGTTCTGTAGAGTCAGATTAGCAACAGTGGTAACATGACCTAGCAAAGACAGGCAGGCATCAGCCTCATCTCTAGTCATCAGGAGGGCCCACCAGGCACACCAGGAGAAGTGCCTCTCTCAGGGAAGGGAAGATCAGCGAAGACATGAAACCCATAAACATTGTACATCTAGCTATAACAGCAAGCCAAGCTCTGTCTCCATCACTCCATTGAGTCCTATTTGTACCCTCCAAACATCAAGTGTCTTCTACATTTCTTGCTTTAGCAAGGTCTTGCCTCAGCACATGTATCCAAGCCTGAGTCATTGGAAGTGACAAGAAACTGTAGTACACCACCTTTTGATGTGTTTCCCTCTATGTTGTCCCAACAAATGCAGCTCGACTATGCAATATAAGGCAGTCCAATACATGCAAAAAATCTTTTAGCACATGTCCTTTCACTTGCTTGCTATAGAAAAACATCTTCTCCAAGCTGGGCATGGTGGCACACGCCTTTAATCTCAGCACTTGGGAGGCAGAGGCAGGCGGGTTTCTGAGTTCAAGGCCAACGTGGTCTAAAGAGTGAGTTCCAGGACAGCCAGGGCTACACAGAGAAACCCTGTCTCGAAAACCAAAAAACAAAACAAACAAACAAACAAACAAACAAAACCAACACATCTTCTCTCCTGTGTCTGTTTCAGTGAGATGTTTCTTCACAAGTCTGCCTCAACCCTTCACACCTGTGTCCACTTTAACAAAATGTTCCCTCATGTGTTTGGCCCAGGAAAACACTATCCAACAGACTTTCCAAATAAGCTTTTAGACTCCACTTCCATATACTGTCTTGTAGTAATGCTATAATAGACAAATAGATGACTTCTTAATCCTTAATGATAATCCTATAAGAATTCCTAAAATATTATTAGTATTTATTAAGCTCTTTTATAGTGGGACTCCTGTTAGATCCTTTCTGATAGTCAAAACTGCAATGAGAATTTTGCCATCTCGAAGAGACACCAGTTAATTGCTTCTACTACTCAGAGTACATTGCAAAAGGTTGTAAAACCATTACCCAAAGGTCATAAAAAGGGAACTTATTATAGGTGCTGGGACAGAAGATAAAATGTTGACTGTGTTTATCTATACAAAACTTCCTTAATAACTTAGTTATTGTTTTTAACTCTCCATGAAACATTAGAGCTGGGACAGATGATGAGTGGTTAGGCAGATAATTACTCCTTATGTACTCTGGTGTAAACTTCTTATTCAGTTTATGATTTGAATTTATGTGTAAACATTGATGAATATTTTTACCATGTGATGATGTATTTTGGAAGATGTGTAAGTGCTAAGGACCAAATGAGGAACACAAACTTCCTTTGTCCTGCTTAGGATCAAAAAGATCATTTCCCTTTCTTTCCTTAGAGAGCTTTCATAGGAAACTTTTTACAACTTAAAAGTAAACACTAAATTTGCTTTTCAAAGTGTTCCTTTTCCTTCCTGCAACTTCAACTAGCAGGCTGAAAGAGCCATGCAATTTCTGTTCTCGTTCCTTCTATGATAGTCTATGATGTGAAAGCATGATGAACTTTTGCTTTCCCGAGTTGCTTTTGGCTGTGGTGTTTTCTCATAGCCATGGTAACCCTAACTAGGGTTGTCTATACTTTTACTTCCTATACCTTATCCACAGTCTTAATCCTTGTTATCCTGACACACTTTCATTGAAATTCCTTCTAATTTTTCAGAATGAATATTGGATTTTTATTCCTAATAATTCCTTAAAGCCTATATATTTTCCCAAGTTTGTTTCTGTTATCCATTAAAGAATGTAAAACAAACAAACAAACAAACAAACAAAAAACAGCTTCCTGGATTCAAAACCAGGAATCATGAAAGACAGTTCTAAGGAAATTGCTCTCCAAGATCAAAATGAATTGATGACAGGTTACACAGTTTGAGTTCCTGCTTTGGCTTGCCTTAATGGACTGGGACTCAGAATATGTAATCCAAATAAACCCTTTATTCCCCAAGTTGCTTGTGTATATGATATTTCACCATAGAAATAATAACTCTAACCAAAATACTCTCTCACAAACTCAATGGGAACCTCCAGAATGTACAACAAGAAAAAAAAATTGTCAAATATTTCCCACATGTTAGAGTGTGGATTTCAAATAGGTCATGATCCAGGTATCTATGGGGAAGCTATGGGTGCTTTAATGTGGACAAAAGAAGCAAAGAGAGTGCTGGATCTATAACAGTAACAGTAATGTTTTTATAGCCATACATCATCGATCATCAAGAATGGATTTATCAGGCTGTTCAGTGAATAACCTCTTCACATCTGTTCATGCTGCCTCATTGTCACTGGGTGACTAAATCTTGGAGAGGAGTAGTTTTGGGTGCCATTCACCAACGGAACTTAAACCTTAATTATACACTTGGTTAATCAGTGTCATTGAATATATCAATTAACCAACCTGTTTTTAAACGTTTAAAAATACTTTAACAAACACAAATAATTTTTCGTGAAGTTATAGGTGAGAAGAATTATGATGCAGATATTTTGTGATCCCAAATATTTTAATTCCTACTTTTACTAAGAAAGATTAGAAGGAAAATCACAAAATGTTAGCTGTGGCTACTTCTGAGTGGGGAGCTAATGTGAATAATATTTTGTGACTGTTATATTTTTTCTCCTTTCAAAATTCTTGAAAGTGAGTGTGTATTGCCTTTATAATGCATTTTAAGCATTATAAAAGTCATGTGCGTTTAAAAGTGCTTTACTTTCTGTGGTGGTTTGAAGAACTGCCTTCATAGGATCATATATTGATTGTTGGATTCCCAGTTGATGGACTATTTAGGAAATATTAGGAAGTGTGGCCTTGTTGGAGGAAGTATATTACTGAGGTTTAGCTTGAGGGACTTAGAAGCCCATACCAGGCCCAGTCTCTCACACACTGCCTACACCTTGTGGCTCAGATAAGAGTTCTCAGCTAGTGCTTCAGTTACAGGTCTACCTGTCTTCTGTAATGTTCTCCCACCATAAGGGTTATAGACTAACCCTCTAAAACTGTAAGCAAGCCCCCATTAAACGCCTTATTTTAAAATTTGCTTTGGTCATGGTCTCTTCTCACAGCAACAGAACAGTGACTTAGACACTTGACAAAGAATAAATTGTGACTTTCTAGGAAGCAAAACAATGCGACTTCTAGTTTCTGAATAAGGGTCAGGAAACCACTAGTTTTTCTTTAAATGAGTATTTAGAGACCATTGATCTATAAACATGTATATGTGTATTTTTGAAAGCTATAGATCAATGATATGATTACAGTCATCAAGAGCTAGGTAAAGGGAAAAGTGAGGCAATAGTGTATAAACAGCATTAAGCTATTCATATAGCATTAAAATTTGTAGTTATCTATAATGAATCATGGTAAAAAAATTTTACACATGAGGTTTACAAAGTGGATATATCTTAAATTTAGCTAGCTTAACATAAGCACACAAATGCACATGGCACTTATGAAGAAATTATGGCTATATAATTTATCTCGAGTATAGTGACCACTTCATAAAACACTTCTATATAGAAGTCATTTGATTTTATAAGTGGGATAAGCATTTTCTTACATCCTGTTTTCTATTTCATAAAGTTTCTCAACTTGTATTAAAAGTATTCAGAATTTGCATGTATTAAAAGGGTTATCTATACTGGTCTATGCTCAAGGAAGGATACCAACAGATGGGCACCTAGTTTGCAGCTCAGCAGCAGTGTACCTTGGAGGGGGTGGGGTTCTCAAAAAATACTATGGTGACCACCAAAGAGCACTGGCATAGCAGGAAAGAGGCCTCTTGTTTGCTTCTCAGCACCATAGTGAGAAGGTTGGAAAGAAGAGGAAGAGGACAAAGAGGTAAAGAAGGAGAAGAAGAGAGAGGAAAGGAGGAGAAATGAAGGAAGGGAGAAAAAGGAAGATTCCCATGTGATTTGAAGTAATTTAAGGGTTGACATTATAAGAAGTCATCTGTTCATTCTTTCAGTCACTCGTCCAAGCATTAACTTGGGAATACAAGAGCATGTTCTTTCAGTACTCTTTAGTGTTGTTGATATAGTGAAAAGATATTCTATCCCTTAAATGTTATAGCTTCTCATACACACTCAAAGTTCTTAACAAGCTGGCTCCCTATCTGCCCTGTCTCTAGACAATCTCATGTAAATCTACCCTTCATTATGTTTGCCAACAGTTTAAGTCAACACCAATATGCCTTATATGACACATTATAGGGAAATTATTACTTTGAGTGTCAAAGAAACTTAGGCTGGGGTGATGCTTATGACTGTTTTTTAGGTCATCAGTATTATTTTTGGAGTCTGCCATCCCTATTTTTCAGGTCCTCCTTGTTAGCACCTGTACTGGCTAGTTTTGTGTCAACTTGACACAGTTGGAGTTATCACAGAGAAAGGAGCTTCAGTTGAGGAAATGCCTCCATGAGATCCAACTGTAAGGCATTTTCTCAATTAGTGATCAAGGGGGAAAGGCCCCTTGTAGGTGGGACCATCTCTGGGCTGGTAATCCTGGCAAGCCAGTAAAGAACATCCCTCCATGGCCTCTTCATCAGCTCCTGCTTCATGACCTGCTTGAGTTCCAGTCCTGACTTCCTTGGTGATGAATAGCAGTATGGAAGTGTAAGCTGAATAAACCCTTTCCTCCCCAACTTGCTTCTTGGTCATGATGTTTGTTCAGGAATAGAAATCCCGACTAAGACAGCACCTATCAGTGCTTCCTATGACTGCTATAAAAATTATCAAAAACTTGCTGCTTAAATTATTTATTTTCAGACATATTTAGAGGTCATATATCCAAAAATCTCTTTCAAGAATACAAACCAAGATGTTAGCAGGGTCTCTTGCTCCCTCCATCCCAGATTTCTAAATTCTGGCCATTATTTACATGGAATTGTGGCTGAATTACTTTACCTCTTCCTGGATGGTCACATTGCCTTTTTCCTCCCGTCTCTAAACCCTTTCTTTGCCTCCTGTAAAGCAGGACATGATGCGTTCAACCTCTTCCTGATGAAGGACAAATAACCTCCCCATCTCAAGTTACATAACTTCATTGTACAGTCATGGTACCTAAAAATATCTTGTATATCAAAGAGTAGCGACCTGTTCTGGGGAGTGAGGCATGAACATTTGATGGGTAAGAGTCATTCTTCAGCACACTGTAAAAATCACTTCTTAGTGATTTTTCTAATGAATGTTGATTATCATTTTTATTAGTTCACCCTAAGTTACTTAATTTTCATGAGTATCCTTGTTAATTGTATAAAAATAATCGTGTAATAATATCATCCCACTATCCCAAATATTATTATATAAAATATTACAATAATTAGTTAACAAATGCATTTTCCTGTCATCTTCTTTAAAAGTATAAGTTAGGTCGATTATTTATTTTGATGGGCAGGTTGGTTTTATATCTGAGTACCTCATAGCTTAGCCCCTGAGCAGCAGGATTATATTATATCAATCTCTTTAAGTATCATTAGACTATGTTGTTGATGGAATGGGACCTTAGAATATTACTAACTCTAAATGAATGTATTTAAATTTACTGACATACTGAAAAATAAAATGAAATATGGCATTATCTGCAAATATAAATCGTTCCACTCAGAAATAGAAACAACAAAGGTACAAACATAATTTCAGAAAAAATATGTAAAAAGATGCTCAAGGCAATGCTGTTTAAAGGTAGCTCAAACAACAGGATTGTCCATGCTTTTGTGTCTTCTGTTCTCCTTTGGTAGACGCCCTTTTCCCTTCTGCTGCTCAATAACGTTCATTTTTGAGTCCTAGCTTCAATTCTACTTTGTCTCTTTCAAACACATCATATTGTACGCAAGTCCTCTACACATAGCCTAGTATTTAAATTATTCATAAGTTTACAAGCATTTATAGGAAGCCCTCATTATTGCTTCACAGGGAGCTGAGTAATCAATCCTCTTCGGGCTCCAAAGCCCCCTGCGGACTGTCCTATTGTCACATGTATGTATTGTACTCTTGCCATTTATTTATTATCTCTTCCTTTCCCTCATGGGTTATAGGATATTTAGTGGACAGAGACCTTTAATTCACCCAGTCAGTACACTTTCATTAAACTAAATTCGTTTCTTATCTGTTCTATTATGGACTACTGAGCAAAGGAATTTGATTATTCATTATCAAATTTCTGGAATCTTCTCTAATATTTGATTTAATTTGCTTACAGCCTCAGTAGCTATTGTTGTGTTATCAAGTCTATATTATTTTACATTTTTATATTATGATATTTCTGAATAAGTCCTGCTGATTGTTCAATCTATCACAGGTGCATTTGCATCTTGCTTTGCAGAGCTTTCTCTGTGAAAACTCAGAAAAGGGTGATGAGATAGGCCATTATAAAATTCAGTGGTTAAAGATGGTTAAAGACGACACGTGAGGAGAGTTTAAAGTACAAAGGAATCCTTATCCAGACAATTAATTTTGCCCTGTATTTACAAAAAAAGAAAGAAAGAAATAAAGAAAGAAAGAAAGAAAGAAAGAAAGAAAGAAAGAAAAGAAAAGAAAAGGAAAAGAAAAGAAAAGAAAAGAAAAGAAAAGAAAAGAAAAGAAAAGAAAAGAAAAGAAAAGAAAAGAAAAGGACAGAACAGGAAGGAAGGAAGGAAGGAAGGAAGGAAGGAAGGAAGGAAGGAAAGAAAGAAAGAAAGAAAGAAAGAAAGAAAGAAAGAAAGAAAGAAAGAAAGAAAGAAAGAAAACTATTAAAGTATTTCTTTAGGCATGGTAGTGCTATAAGAAATATACCAGGTACTCTACAAGCCTCTATGAATTCTCTGTCCAATAAGACACAAGTAAGCCAGCCTCTTTAACTTTACCATGTGGCTTACAAAATAATGTATCTCTATTTAATATGTATATGCTACAGGAGGGAGAAATTCTTATGTGAAGATTATCCCTTCTAATCTTGAAATACATGTTGATTGATTATATGAATGAAAGGTTTTATGTTAAAAAATAACATTTCAAAATATTCTTTGGAAGACAAAAGTAATTAATTTAGAGGGAGGAAAGGGAAAGAAAAGCAAGCTATCAAAAAAATCATGGGCTCTAGTCTGCATAAAATTGTAAACATAAACTATTGTGGGTGAGAAAGTGCAGAAAGCGCTTTCCTCACAGTTATGAGAACCCATTTGATCCTCAGAGACATGTAAAAATGCCAAGTTGGTAGCATATACTCTCAATGCCTTAAATTTAAGACAATAGCATCCCTGAGGCTCACTAGCTTGCCAGACTACCCTAACAGCTGAGATCTAGGTCTCAATAAAAGACTATTTCAAAAATCAATGTGGAAGAGCTCTCTTATAAAACAACTCCCACATTTACTTTACACTTATATGTATAAGCACAGGCACACACATGCAGCACTATACATACACATAAATATCCATTCACATATACACATACAAACAATAAATGCAAAATGTTGAAACTATTTTATAGAAATACAATTTGATGTCTATCCAATATAGATTAAGATGGGAACAGAGAGACAACTGAGGAATGTGTTGCAACAATTTGGCAAGGGATGGTGGGAAACAAATGAGAGAACAGGTTAAACTCTTACAAAGTTAGAATAATTCATAATTTACAGGGACTGAAAGCATGTGACGAAAAAGAAGGAAACGGGAAGATGTGAAATGAAGATGACTTGTTTTTTTTTTTGTGGTCTAATATTATTCCTTCAAGATTCTCTTATGATATGGCCATATTTGATTCACTGAAGGAAAAAAAATGAATACAGACTAGGGATCCCTTGTCAGCCATGATTAATGCACATGCCAAATAAAGTTATAGGAAGACAGGCTTTCCCCAAATACAGATGCAGACCATCACAACTCTGGGCTAGAAATCCAAGTCTAATTCAGACATAAGAACACAAATAACACTGTCCTGCATCCCATGTGACTAGATGATTTTCAAGGTTCAGTGAAGCATATGAAGGCAAGCACAGAGGCTTCCACTTTTTAAAATGCTTTCGATGATCTGTGTAAGTGACATGCGTGGCTTATTTTTCTAGTGGTTAGACTGACAAGAGCCAATGTTACTAATTCATTGATGATCACCAAAAGAATATAGATATTCTCTCTGGATCCTATTTAAGTATATGTGAGAGTCAATAATCAACTCTCAGCACAGATCTCATCACAACCTACAAAATATTGTCTAGAAATGATGTACACAGATGTGATGACCAGGATCCTTGAAAATATAGCAGCTCATGCCAAAAGGGCCAGCACCCAGGACTGTGATGTACAGGACACTAAGAAAGAAAGAAAACTTGTTTCCTCTAAGCAAATTTTGGGTGGATGATCAATCTACTTAATTATGCAGTCCACAAATAAAACCACCTCACCCTGCAGTGAAAACAAAACTAATTACAGTAACCACAAAGAAGTATAGGACTTGCCTGCATGCACAAACCTGCCCTTCTTGTTAAGAACCAGCCCATCATAGCCTCCACCACAGCCACAGCCGCCAGCCACCAACAGCCTCAGTTTGCCACCCAAATTGATTTTGGAATATCTGTCTTTGCTGCTAGCAAGCCTAAGGCATATTATGTTTTTCTCCATTCTCCCTAATACAGTATGGTGATATTTGTTTCCCAGTGTCAAAACCACAAGAATTACAAGTTGCTTCCTACCTCTACAGGAGCGGTCTTTGCCTCATATCTAAAAAAAGAAAAAAAAAAAAAACGCTAACTCAAAAATAGTACCTCACGCAAAGCATCATGGCTCTAGACTGAGAACACTAAGTGACCTTCTTTAGCTTCGTAATCCTCAAACACCGATGTCTTGGCCTATGCCCTTTACAATAATCTGAGGCTTAAGGGACTGAGCCAAGGTACTAGCTAAATGGCAGATGCTGTTCTTAACTTTGAAACACTTCTATCTCTCAATACTCAACAACATTTGGACTTTTGCCATGGACCTTAATAATATTCTAAAGTTCTCTACAGACATTGTTTTTACCCCTTATGACAATCTTACAAACTAATTATTATCTCCTCCAAAACTGAGGATAGCAACAGTTGAGAGTTGACATCTTTGCTCAAGTTAATACAAGTCTTCTCTAGTGACCTCAAGCCTCATGCTAAATTATACTATTCTGCCATGACCCTTGGATAGACTAGTCTCTCCCTTACTTCTACAAAATGATGGCTATATAGGTGAAGGACCTAGTACAGGTCCTACTTGCTTCTGATGAAATATGAATAAAATTATCACATTTTGGTGATTTATGTGGTTTTTGTAAAGGTTTAACTAGAGATCTTTTTTTCCAAAAATATGGCCAAAATTGCAGGCCTTTATTTCCAAGTGTTTCCAAAAATATCAGTTCCAGTTTTAGCTTATCTTTCTTCATGAAGAATTCTTGCATGTAAGCATGTTTGTGAGATGCAATTTGCTGACCCTTTACTTACAGAAGATAGGTAATGTGTATGATTGTAGTATCTTCTGGAATCCGACAACTGGCAGGATGATATACCTTAACCACTATAGGGATGCTATCTGGAAACAGAGTGAAGTATGACAATGTGTTCTCACTTCAGGAAGAAACACATGTGTTGCATCTGGGATCTAGACACAACTCTTCCAAGTGACATCAGTGGTTAAATATACTCTAAAATGATGTCAAACTACTCAAGATGTTTCCCTTCTTTGTCTTAATCAAATTTAGTTATTATGCACACCTGATATAATATAAAAGAAAAAAATAAAAATATTAAAGAAAAGCCAGATGAGATGGATCCTCTAGTAAACACATTATAGAACAAGCTTGATCACTTGAGTTTCATCCCCAGAACCCATGTAAAAAACACTGCTGAGGTCTGTAATACCAACCATGGGATACCTAAGGAACTAGAAAGCATCCTGTTCTTCAGGATTCAAACACCAGGAGACAGGAGAACTGAACTCTGATGTGAGCAGCCTAAAGCCTGAAATAACAAGACTCACCCTCTAAAGTGGAAGTACAGAACCATTGCCAAGACAACTGTCTTTGAATCTCTACATGTGAATTGTGGACCATATTATACAAACCTGTGCACTCACATGCTCACACACCACATACACACAGAGAGAGAGAGAGAGAGACAGAGAGCACAAATCCTATAGATAGTAAAGAGAGAACACAGGAAGATGAATTATTTTGACAGAAAATAGAAAATGGCAGGTCCTTAAGCAGATTGCTATAATAACTCTAAATGTAAGGACAAAAACTTGAGTGTTATTAAATACACAATCCCATATATGTCCTCAAGTGTATGCATCATCAGTGGTTTATAAAGTAGAATGAAAACCAAACTAAAAGGAAAAGGGGAAAGCCTAGAAAATTAAAGAATCAGAAATGAGTTGACATCTTACAAATGGTGCAAAGGAAATAAACAATGGAAATGGAAATTTATAAAAACTCAAAAGTTTTATAAATTCCTCCATAACTTGAGAATTGGAGTACTCATTGAAGATAGGGAACTCTTACTAATTTATGTGAAGGGGGATCAAAATACTTAATCTCAGAACACCATATACTTAAAATCAGAAGAAGAAAAATATGCTTTTAATATAAAACAAGATATTTAATAACAAACAAGAAACACCTATCAGTTTCCCAAAGGGCTCTCACAATATAGCAGCAGCAGCAGTGATCAACCAAGTCAAACACAAACTGAACTCAGAACCTGCCTCAGGACCACTGCGGAAGACACCTGTTTCAGCACAAAATGATTAGCTCTGGTCTGGAAATCCAAGAGAAATGTTCCAGAAAAAGGAACTTCCTACTGCTCACAGATTCACAGGGTTTCATATTTGGGAGCCTATGGATGTCAAATTTTTAAAACAGTGAGACTCACCCTGTGCTGTTAGTCATGGTTCAAGCCCAAGGATTACAGGTACAGTTGATGATATTTCTCCCTGACAGAAATTTTTTTGATTGGTTAGTTTATATTTTATTTTATTTTACTTCTTTTTTTTATTGGATATTTCGAATGTTATCACCTTTGCAAGTTTCCCCTCCAGAACTCCACTATCCAATCCCCTCTCCTCTGCTTCTATGAGGGTGGTCCCCGTCCCACCCACTCACTCCCACCTCACTGCCCTAGCATTCTCCTACACTGGGGCATCGAACTTTCACAGGACAAAGGGCCATTCCTCTCATTGATGTACAACAATTCCATCCTTTGCTACATATGCAGGTTATTGGTTCCTTTCGTGAACCAATCTCATTCTCTAGAAGCAAAAAGCTGCCTTTTTCTAGCCCACACTTAGCCCACTATGCACTAATGGCATGACTGGTGGTTGTTTACTTAATGGATGGAAACATAAGAAAACATCTTTCTTCTCACTTCATTTCATCTAAAAGCAATCTTTCATTTCCAACTTTCACACATCTTTCTCTTATAAAAATATGAATATGGTTAGAATGACTGGCATGTCAAATCCTGATAAGAAAATAAAACATCCCTCTTATACCATGTGTCTTAGACCGTTAAGCCAGAAAGAAACATTCTACCAATGCTAAGTATTGCTATTCAATATTAAAGTTAAATTCTTGTGTGATGAGTGATATCCAGGATAGGAGCAAGAATTTTATTACAAACTGAGGAATCATATAAAAATATGACAGATGTAACATCACAAATCACTTCATCACATTGTCTGGTAGATAAATACAGCAGCATGCAGAGTATGTCACAATCCTAAGGAAGCTGGCTGAGACTGCATAGAAAATTGTGGTCTCTTGATATCCATGTAGAACATCTATGTGCATGGTGAAGTTGACAGTAGACTAGGCACCACAGTGAAAGCCTCACTTTGCAAACACTAGCTTCACTATGACCTGTAACACAGACATCATCACAAACCCCATCATCTAGGGGTCAGTGGGAGGAGAATGGACAGCATTAAAGAGGCAAAGTTGAACTAGACATTAGGTGGACATTAGGAAGCTAGCCTTCAGACAGTGTTCCAAATAAAGAGCCAAGGCAAACTCCAGGGGTCTTATTCTGTCTTCAATGAAATAACTGTTTTTGTTTTACTGTTAGCAACACTGTGGCACAAGCACTGAACATGATTGAATAGGCCACTGGGGCTTACTTTGTCACAGCTCCAACCGCGGAAGATCACAAAATATTCTGTACAATGAAGAGCAACTAAGATTGAACATTAGAAGCCCCAAGCAGGATAAAGTAAATCTAATAAGAATAAGAGGCTTTATTTCATTTTCAAGAGATAAAGTGCAAGGTGATTTTGTCCCCCTGTGAAGACATTGATTTTGAGAACAGCCTGCAGCATTTAATAACCTTTTTTCTTTAGCATCCTCTTGAAGAAAATTGGGATAATATATTTCATTGCTTTGAGTTCATACCTAGAGTAATGAGGTGATTAATTTATACATAGAAATTAACCACATCTTGTAATAGTTTTCCAGAAACTCTTCTAATAAGTAACCATTCCCCCACCTTTTTTGATACAGTTCTTCAAATGGTCATTATTATTTTTATGCATCTTTTTTCCCATTGTTAAATGAAATGTAAGGAAATTCTTGCATGCGACTGGATTAATGCTAATTTCTAACAACAACTTAGTTACTTAAAAGTTCATTTTAATTGTTATTATGTAACAATTGTGTAAATTTTAAGAGAATTCAAATTCAGCACTTTAGAACCAAGGACCAATAGACTTTTAGGTTATTCCTTGACATATTTCTTGCAGAAGGATGGAGCCTCACCCAGCTGAAATGAATGTGCAGCGTTCTGTGGGTTCCCAGTGGAACAATGCATGTTACATAGCAACAGCTGCTGAAGAGAGAAGCACACAACAGCTTCACATTTTTCCCACTTCAAAAGATGATTTCATCCACTCCCCATGAAACGTGTACAACACCAATACCATTTAAAACACATTCTGCTATACAAGCCTGTGGCTTTTTTATTGGGTTCAATAACCATTAACACCCTGCATTTTGCATTTGCAAAGAATTTTTGCAAATGCTTAACAATATTCTTAGAGCAGGTGTAATTGTCAGTGGTGTGTGTGTGTGTGTGTGTGTGTGTGTGTGTGTGTGTGTGTGTGTGGTTTTTATTTGTAGGACAATACTATCTTGATCAGAATTTGGGTTTACACAGAAACCTGGGCAGGATTAAACTCATTTCCCACTTCTCATTTCATTTGAACTTGTCATAGTTCATGTATGTGTGTGAACAAAAGTAAGAATAATAGAAATATTAACTTGTGCCCTATCATGGTATTTTTAGAGCTGATTTGGTCGAATGTGTTATGGTGTCCTTTCATTGCTCTAATTTCTATGTAATTATAGCACAGTTTGGTTTTTGTCTTGTAAATAATGGTGGTTTGGAATGGCTACAAATTACTACTGCTCCTGGACATATTTGGCAGCAGCGTGTGGCAAGCAAACCACGACCAGTAAATTAATCCCTCATAGTTCCCAGGAATTCAGAACACAAAGGACAAAATGGTGTGCACACAGAGGACTTTGAAGAGAAGTGGCAGCAGCTGCTGCTTATGTAAAGGAAAAGAAATAAGTCAGAATATCTGCTGCAGAGCGGTGAGCAGGAAGTCGGAGCTCTTGTTCTAGCTGGAGGGGCATGAGCTTCGAAGTCAGAAGCTCTGAAGCTAAAGAGAAGCAAAAGATCGCTAATCCACTTGTTTTTATATATTTGTTTCAGAACACTTGAGGAAATAAAGTCTAGTTTCTGAACCAGATTAAGTTTCAGCTTTGCACAACTCTATAGTTAAACAGTCACCAAAACAGTGACTTACATTGGGGAACGAGTTTTAATACACATTTCTTCAGAGATACACAAATGACTAAAAAGTGCATTAAGGCAACATCATAAAAGCTGAAGCTCAGTCATCTGGTGGGGAGGGGATTCCAGACAGAGATCTGAGAGTGGGAAGGAGCTCTTAGGCAGACTGGTGTTAAGGAATCAAGCAGCTTTTAGAAATGCTGTCCCTGCCTTGATAGAAGAGCCCAAAGAAATATCCAGGCAAACAGGAGACAGGCATCAATCTGAGAGGCACGTGGGAAGACAGTTAGCAACTTGTGATCTCATTCCCTAACATCACCATCGCGTAATGCTCCTCTACAGGACACTAACTTGCATACTGGGTAACTGTTGCTTATTCTTCTAAACTATTGGTGGTGAGCCATGAACAAATTTGATTAGGAAATGATCAAGAAAGAGGATGGATCAGTTGAGTAAGAGCAGCTGAAGACAAGCATGACAACTAAGTTCAATCTCTAGATGCCACGTGGTGAAAAGTGAAAACGGACTACTGGGAGTTGTCTTCTGAATGCACACACACACACACACACACACACACACACACGCACACACACACACATACACAGGCCTATGGACACCAGATTCCTATGCATGGAGAAAACAGACCTTTCAATGTGATCAAATGCCAAGGCTTCTATTTTGTGATGTTTCCCGTCTCTGTCTCACCTCTATACCTGAATGTTTCGAAGTAATTTTTATTATTCAATGACAATTTCATATGCACAGTGTATTTAGATCACATCCACCCTCCCCCTCCTCTGTTCCTACCTCGCCCCAATGTCCCTTCCCCTTGTAAGGTGGTGTCTCCAAATTGAAACATTCCCTCTAGGAGGAAGGGGAAAGCTCAAGAGACTCAGGAGGTAAAGAAAAGGTCACACCTCAGCAAGAATGAACTTGAAGATTCCCAAGGCTCCTGCTCTGCCCTATAAAAAGGAGTAAACAGCTGCTGGAGGAGGAGACTGACCATCCAGCTGCCAAGAAGAGACATTTACTGAACTAAAGCTGCCCGAAAACCGTGACACAAAGTCCCCCTGCTCTTGACTCTTTCCTGACCCTTGTAAACACAGTTAAAACTCATTGCTTCCCCAAACTGGCTCTGGTCCCACCATTACTTGCTCTATCTTGGATTCCCATTCTAGGGTGAGTAAATATGTATATTACGTTTTCTCAGGGGAAAAAAAATGTCACACACATCTGCATCCCAACGTCACATCCTCCTCTTCTCTTCTCTGTTTTCTTTTCTAATTCCCTACTGAATCCACGTGCCTTTGTATATATGCTCAGAGCAAATGGATGCAGGGCCATATCTCTGGTCATCAGCACTCTACTGATGCTCACTCTCCAGTTCACTTTTTTGGTTGACTTCCACATCCTGCACATTAATATTTATGTCCATAGATCTGTGCTATTCTCATCTTTGAGAAACTTCTTTTTGCAGGGCACAGTAGTTATTGCAGAAACCCAAAACTGGTGATAGTGCTGAACTTAGCCCCTTAAGGTGACATCTTTATCAACTCCTTCCTCCCAAGGCTAGAAGACACTGAGGAACAATGGTTCTTTTTCCCCAGCAGCCAGCAACTGCCTTAGCTAGAGAGTGAGTCTAGGGCATACCTTCCTGGTCCATGCTGTAATTTTGACAGGCAGTGTGCATTACAGGTGTTCTGCAACCACAGCCTCTATGAGTTCATGACTTTGACAGCTACGTTCCATCCAGAAGCCACCATTTGATATTTCGTCTCTCCATCTTATTTCTCTTCTTTCTTGCCCTTCTTCCTCAGTGTCTTCTAGCCTTGGGAGGAAGGAGTTGATAAAGATGTCACCTTAAGGGGCTGAGTTCAGCACTATCACCAGTTTTGGGTTTCTGCAATAACTACTGTGCCCTGCAAAAAGAAGTTTCTCAATGATGAGAATAGCACAGATCTATGGACATAAATATTAATGTGCAGGATGTGGAAGTCAACCAAAAAAGTGAACTGGAGAGTGAGGTGCCACAGGCTCCTGTCAATTCTTGGAGAATCCTGATCGGTGGCACACAGCATTACATGTAAGTTCCTCCTGGCATACTGGTGATAACCAGGGCAGTAGCTGATTCCCCCATCTTCACGGAAGTCCTCACAAGAGTTGACACTCTTTCCCCACTCCTTTTGAGTTAGCTCATTAGGTAGGACTTTCATTGGAGCACAGTTACAGTGTGGCAAGATACAATTGGCCAAGGGTTTATGGGTTTGGGATTAGATCAAACACTGTATATAAACATATGGACTGGGCAATAAATTCATATCTGTATCCTGATGCTGCTATCTGGAGTTGGATTTGCTGGGATTTGCCGCGTGACTTCGTCGCCCTCGCCTCCCTGCCACTCCCCTCCAGTCCTGTTCCCACATATAAGTATTTAGAAGGCAGTTTATCAAGATGACTATTGAGCAAGATAATAGTAAGTTAATCCTTAGGGCCTATGACTTCATAAGTAAGGGGCTTTTGACTGTATTTATAGATCTAGGCCTAAGATTTCTCCTGTCAGAAAAGAATCAGAGAGTGGCTAGTATCGAATACTGATCGGTTACCCCAACAGTCATCCCACCTTTGGAGAGTCCAGTGTTTGGTAAGACCATTGATGTCTTCTCTTTCTCAGTGTTCTACATAGCATCTTCTGGTGCTATGAAAGTGAACCAACAAGAAGGAAATTTCCCAATCAGTACATGATTGATTTCTCTGTGTTCTGGCTCCAAACTATGTGGTGTCTTCAGCAATACTATTTTACCACTCAATAACCAAGAATGATAGCTACACTCTGTGCCATTTGGGGAGCCTTGGCAGCATCTAATATGGAGTTATCCTATGCCTGACACTATTATTTTTATTTAATGACCCAAGTCTCCTTGAAGTAGCATTGTCAACCCCTGGAAACACTTATGTTCAAACATTTTGTATGTAGTTATGCTTATACAATAGTGTCTTTTCAATGCTTCCTTGTTTTGCTTTTCCCACTCTACAGCCTCCTCTCTCCCATTCCCCCATTTCTATCTTAGCTTAAACCACCATATGTTTCTCCATCTCTTCTTCATTTCATATGTGTTCTGTTGTTCCCTCTTAACTCTTAGGTTGCAAAACATTAGGTTTCTATATGGAATTTTCCTCTGTGCTTCATATTGGCTAATCTTCTTCTCAACCTTTTCTTTTCTCTCATCCCTCCTCTCCTTTTTGTGATTAAGTCTTTCTGCTCCAAATATATCTACTCTATATTGTTGTTATTTCCTTTCTAGTTTCCCAAGTTCTGCATAAACTCCACATTAAATACACAAAATATTTAAGGAGAGGATCCATGTATGAGATAGAACATGTAATGTTTGCCTGGGTCTGACTATACCTCTCAGTATTAATTTTTTCATTTTGTCTTGTTTATTTACATGCAGGCTTCCTGATTCCATTCTTCTTTACAGCTGAGTAAAATTCCATTGCATATGTGGCATGCATACATACAGCATCAGTTTTCTAATCCCAACACACACACAAAGGAGGAAGAGGCAGAGAAGAAAACAAAACTGAACTTACTTTCCCATTAGTACTTATAAAACTGTCAGTCCAGTGGCCAATATATCGGATTTAAATCTATCAAATTATATCCATAAAAACCTTTCTTTTTTTCTTCTATGCAATGGAATGTCTTGGTTAATTAAGTTTATTAAGATTCAATTCCCAAAGTATTCTCCATACAACATGACAAAACAACCACCACCACAACAAAATCCTCTTGTAGGTAAGAATAAAAAAATAATGAGCCATAACACAAAACCAGAGGATGAAAAGTTCAGCCAATTCCTGGGGCTTTGGGTCAGTCAGGCCAGTAAGAGAAAAGAAAAGTATACTACTTAAAAAGACATACAAGGTTGTCCTCTGTCTTTCACATACACATATACAAATATGTGCAACCAAATATATATAGTCATACACAAAAATAAACATATATCCCAAATACTGCATTAACAGCAACTATTGCACAGTGAATTGGAACCAGGAGAATTGTTTTTGAAGGTAACAGCTCATACAGAATTATCTACTCCCTTGGGCAACAAGGCTGGTTGGGTATGAACTTGGGACCATGTTTACACTGAAGTAAACATGGTCTGTTTGTAGATGTGGGTCTGGCTGCGTTGCAATGAATTTTCTCTAGGAAACTCCAAGACATTTTATTTTATATGCTTTCTGACTCTTCATATTTCAACTTGCTAAAAGTTTACATTTTGTTATTTAGAACTATTCAAATGAGTGAAAGAAGGTTAAAAAAAAGAAAGAAAAGAAAAAAAAATGAAAAAGAAATTCCCATAGAGGTGAGAGTGAGTTTGTGTGGTAGCATCATTAGCTAACAGAGTCTGACAGACAAGTGAGCCAGGTGGACAAGAGCCTGGCAGAATAATAATAATAATAATAATAATAATAATATATAATAATAATAATAATAATAATAATAATAAATAATAATAATAATAATAATAATAAGCAAGAGCAGGATTTCTCCACTTGACTCTAAGGACAATGAGAAGTCATTAACGGATTTTTAAGAAGACAGGATACATGATAAAATTTGCACTTTAAAGGTCATTGAACAGTTAGAAACTCTTTACAAGAAATGACTAAGGCTAGAAAAAAAAAACTCTTCTGAACATGCAGTGGAAATGAAGAGGACAAGATGGATTTGGGGAATGCTGAGATATGAAATAAATAGGTGTTGGCAAAAGGTCAGGTACATAGAACTGGGATACTTGACTTACAGAACAACCTGTTACATGTTCAACAGAACCAGATGCCAAGTGGAATAACTCCAGCATACATGAGTTCTGTTGCGCCTCTGATTTACACATCCTACTGAGCCAGATAGAGAGTAGAATAAATAGCAAAACACACAAAAAGTCTGCACACAAGCTACGTTTCTACTATTCTTTTAATGTAAAATGGATAAATTGAATTTGGGGTATTGAATCTTATTTTTCTTTGTTACTTGTGATTTTTTTTTAAGATCAGCTTAATTCTTTTCTCCATGAATTTAGAATAAAAAGTCAAATAATTATTAATTTATGCTAGATACCTGTTAGAAAATTATTCTGAAGCTAAAAGGTGGAAAATCAATTTCACTGAGACCTGATCCTCGCTAAATAATGAAGTGTAATTATTAATAATATAAAACTTAGAACTGTTTATTCATTCTCTCAAGCAAAAGTCAGTAAGTAAAATATCCTGATGGTTGACAGTTGTTTAATATCTTCCGATTATAATGTTAGAGAGCACAGTCCAGCCTGGTTCACTTGGTTTTTGTAATCATCAATGAAGTCCAGTGCCGCATCAAATTCTGTCAGAGATCTAAGAGTTTAACTCTTCGCCTTTTGTAGCCCTCTATCATGACAGTAAAACCCTCAGGTATACTTGTATATGGCCTAATGGCTAAGCTAAGTCTTTCTTGAGAGTGGAAATTGTGATTTTATCAGATGGAATGTTGCTACTTAAACACATAGGGCCAACATCTTTTATCCCTGAATGAAAGCATCCAAGGACCATGATTTGAGCTTTTCTAGCATCCATCTTTATTGAAAATTAATATTTTTGTCATTGATTCAGATTCCTCACCTACCATCGCAAAGTCTGAAAGATGGCCTTCATGAATTCTGCCTAATGGCATGCATTTCCATCCTTACCTATACCAACGTCAATATTAATCAATTAAATCATTCTATAGCAGTTTATGACATTTCTATCCCATAATTTTTAGGTTCCCTTGGAACTAGAAAGGTTAATTGCTATTTCAATGGGATTATGTTTTAAAAGCTTAAAATAAACCATAATGACATATGATAAAAAGTAATTTTCTACTTGAGCTCTAGAAGTGGAATGTGAACAGATGGAGCACAGGGAATATTTAGGGAACTCCAACTATTTTGTGTGCCTCTACACTTGTAAATGTATGTCACATGCACAGCAAAGCCCAGAGAATATATAACAGAAGGAGTGAACTCTGCTATTACCTGTGTTCTTTAGTTAACAGCCTGGAATGGTTTGAAACGGGTCACAATGTTGAGTGTAGAGGTAGTTTTAAAGACTGATGGTCTCTGGACATAGTCTTAAAGACGATGGTCTCTAGCCTTCTAGCTCTCTAAATCTACTGGATGCTTGCTGATAGTTTCTTAAAAAATCCTAAAAAACTTTCTTGTTTATTCTGAGGTTAAAAACCTGCTAGTTTTGGGCTATTAACACCTGGGGCCTAACAACAGGGGGATTAAGTAAAGGATTAATTACTAGGGCTTTTTACTCTCTTGCCAAAAGCCTCTAGATTGTCAGGCAGAGGGAAGTTTGGAGCAATAATCTTTGGAGAGTCACCCACAGAAGGAAAAACTTTTACACAAGCAAATATGCACAAACTCGCTTATATTCATATATAAATTCATACACAAACACTCATGCCCCTTCATGCATACCACTTGGACCCAGCTATTTACTTAACTCACAATTACATACACGTATACACACACACACACACGCACGCACGCGCACACACACACACACACACACACACACACACACACACACACACACTTAGTAAGTATATGGAGCAAAAGACCAAGCACCAGTGCAGAAAGAACTCACTCATTCTGGATGAAAAATGAGCTCCAATCTTTATTGCTTAGAGAAAGAAAAAGCTTCTACCCTTTTATTGCTAAATGAATTAAACTCATGTCTGTAAGAAAAGAATCTTTTTCCTCTTTAGTAAGACCAAGCTTGCCTTACTGTTATTCTGTCCCACATAAGAAGAACCTGCCTTCTCTTCTGCTTTCTCTGCAGCTTCTTTTTTGTCCCTCTTTCTCTCTACATTCTGTGTATTGCTCTCTTCTTCTAATCCTGCCCTAATATCCTCTTTATTTCTAAAGGAAAGTAAAAGGGGGAAAAAATCTATCAGACAATATGCTCTCTTAGTTTCTTTTTTTAAGTCATCAAAATAATTTATAGTAGTTAAATGCCTCTTAAATATACATGATATCTTCTGAAGCTAAAAGTAATATGCACTCAACCAGCTTTTATAATCTATTTGGAACATAAAACATGATAGAAGTAGAAAAAAATCTCTTATGAAGTCCTCTATGAAAGGAAATTGTGACAATTTCCTGATTAGACAACAGCCATTCCATCTCCAAGGGTGAATATGCAGCCTAACTGTGGCTTCATAGAATGAACTGGGTAGTGTTTCTTCTGTTTCTATTTTGTGGAATAGTTTGAAGAGTATTGGTATTCATGTCCTTCTTTAAGTCCCCTATCATCTTCATGAGATGTGATTTTAAATCAGAGTCTTGCTTTACTGGTGTGTTGAGGTATCCAGGGCTCACTGTGGTGGGAGAACTGGGTTCTGATGATGCCAAGTAGCCTTGGTTTTTCTGTTGCTTGTGTCCTTGCCCTTCCTTGCCTTTTGCCATCTGGTTATCGCTGGTGTTAGCTGGTCTTGCTGTCTCTGACTGTGGTTTATCCCTCCTGCAAGCCTGTGTGTTGGTGTTCCTGGGAGACCTATTCTCTCCTGGATGAATTTGCATATGGAGAGCTGTGGCACAGGATCAGCTCCTGGTGCAGACAGAAACCAGAAGGATCCTGTCACCAGCTGTTCCTTAGTTCCTGTGTCCTGATGGTTCTGGGTGGGTCCCTCTTGGGCCAGGAATTTGAGCAGAAGTGATGGTCTTACCTGTGATCACAGGTATTTTCACACTCCTGGGAGACCAGCTCTCTCCCAGTGGCATTTGGATATGGAGACTTGAGACACAGGATCAGCTCTGAGCACAGATGGAAACTAGAAAGATCCTGTACCCAGGCTGCTCCTTGGTTCCTGGGGGTTCTGAGCAGGTCCCTCTGAGCAGAAGTGTTGGTCTTACCTGTGCTCACAGGCCTGTCCCTACTCCTGTGAGACCAGCTCTCTCCCGGAGGTATTTGGGTATGGAGCACTATGGCACAGGATCAGCTCTGGGCACTATGGCATAGCATCCTCAGTAGAGTTCTTTTGACAATGGTTCATCCTCAGAATCTACATTTAAAATGTGCAGAGAGGTGGCAAAGGTGTGGAATCCCAGTACAGCAGAGGATGAAGAGGCATTAATTATATGGCATTATTATATCAGAGGAGGAGAGAGCCAGATTAGGAGAAAGAAAAAGCAAGGATAGGAAGAGGAAGGAGGACAGCAGAGTTCCTAGTTTCTTTGTACCTTTTCTAGAGGAATGTATCACAATTTTTTCCTAAGTATCCTTGTTTTACAAAAGTTTACTAAATGTTCAAGCATAAATTTAAAAATTGAATATGAAGTTTACAACAGAGATGTTCTCATATGTTCCCTTTAGGACTAGTTATCTAGCTAGACATTCATTATCTGTCACTTGCCCTACAGGTTCATTGAGAATTAAAAATCATAATTCTTGTGACAAGGTTATCATTGGCATTTTGTATAGGTAAACCCAGTCAATACTTTATCTTCTACCCTTGCACCTACAATAAATCATTAGTTCTCTTTTATGGCCTTTTGTTAATTGTTTTACAATCTCTTGGAATGTGTTCTAAGTTGGAAATGCTTGCTTTCTAACTTAGAAGCAATTAACTCATGAAACAAAGACTGAAAGAGTTCTTATTGCAATTTTTAATATAAGAGAGGACTTTAATATCAGTCCTATTGTAAAGGGATTAAAATTACTAGTATCATTTTAGAAATTCTTATAGGATCACCATTAAGAATTAAGAAATCACCTATTTGTCTATATAGCATCACTACAAAACAGTATATATTCATTGATTTGTAGAAATTTCTCCAAAAGTGTATGCTAATACCTATTAATTGTTACATATACTTAATAATAGCAGGAAAAGCATAGTAATATAAGGAATCTTTCCTAAAATATAGTTCCTTCATCCTTGCTTAGAAGGGTTCATCCACTGTAGTTTTTACAGTCCATGATGAAACCATCTCAGGAAGATCACCTACTAGTTTTTAGCCTCCCTTAGATGGCTCCTGGCAAGTCTTAATTCATGAATTACAGCAAATGTACCACTCTAATGTAAGATGTTAATGATATGGGGACATTGATACAGGTACAGAGAAAGATGGGTAACATAGTGAAAATCAGGATCTTTTGTAAAACTAAAACTGTAGTGAGAAATGATATTTATTCATTAAATGAAAATGTTTCCTCTTACTTTGTACCCAAAAACCTACTTATTTTCCCATAGGAAATATACTTATAGAATATTTTATAATCTACAACACAATAAAAACTTAATTTGTAACTATAGGTACTTTTGATTTTGTTTGTTTTGTTGAGACAGGATCTCACTATATACCTATATATACCTATAGGTATATATAGGCTGTCTTGGAACTCACTATGTAGACTAGTCTGGCTTTGAACATATAGAACTCTGCCTGACACTGCATTTTGAGTGCCACCACCCTGAGCTAGTTGTTGGATTTAACATTAGAAACATGGCTCACTAAGAAAACAAAATTGGTCCTTACCATCATCCTTTAGTTCTATCATAGCTCTGGGTTGCCTTATGCATGAAGTTTGCATCTTCTTGAATAAGATTTTTTATACTATGTGACAATCTATTCTTCACTCTCAATTTCAAATGATTTTCTTGGTAATACCAATTAAAATTAATTACATATTATTTATGTAAGTATATTATTTAAAACATGTACATTCTCCTAGGCAAAAGTCTGTCATACTGGTGCTTGATAAAAATATTTGATTAGCCTCATTTTGAAAACCATGACCTCAAAAAATACAAATATTATCATTCAAAACATAAATAATTACTAGCATCCATTGCATAATATCCCGAGAGACCAAATCTTTGATTCAGACTCCATCTTAGAGAACCTGACCTAATGTTGAACTCAAGTTAACTAACAGGCAGTTAGTTAACTAGCACCAGTTTCCAGGCTACCCCCCAACAAGACCTGTGTCTAGCACCAGTTTCAGGCTATCCCCCAACAAGATCTGTGTGTAGCATGATTCCAAGTTATTTATTCCCGAAGAAATCTGCACCTCCAGGTTACAAGCCTGCCCCTGACACTTCCCTTTCTAACAACCACCAATCAGGAGGAAAACAGAAGTTAAGTTTATGGTTTGGCTCCCAGCACTAGCTAATCAGAAGTGTACCAGGCTAGATATTCCCTTCTTGCCTCTATAAATGCTTGCCTCAAACTGGGCTTGAGCTACCTCCTGTTCTCCAGCATCAGAGATGGTGGTGTGGCCCAAGCTCAAGCTTGAATAAACAAATCCTAATGCGATTGCACCAGATTCAGTGCCTTGGTGGTCTTTTGGGGGTTCATGAACGTTTCCTGGTACAAGCCAATTTGTTTTCTCTGTGAACTGTTGCTACATATCCTCTAGACATTTGATCTGTGACCACTAGGCTTCAAAGTTAGATCAGAGTGGGTAAACAGTAGAATCTCAGTCCTTCTAGGTCGTGTATACTTTTCTAGTGCTTTGTAACATTTTGCTTAGGCAATTATATGACATAAACCCAGGGAATCCCATTCACATACAAGGCACAACTAGTGCAAATTTAGGAAGTAGTCCCTCTAATAGCCTTCAGTAGGTATCTATTAAAAGAAAGAATATTGCCATTAAATGAAAAAGACAAAAACATTACCTTTCTTTGTGTTTGCCTGGCAAGCTTTCTCCCTTAGGATATTGGAAGCAACATCATTTCTATCCAGTCAGTATAACATTGTGGTTTATCGGATCACTCTTCTCTGCTCCCCAGTCCTACAGTTGCTTTGGAAGGTGACTTTACAACTCCTTCCACATGGAACACATTGTTCCCACCCTTCTGAAATCTGGCTGAGCTTTTGACTTCCCTGGACAGATGGGATATACTATGAAGAATTTTAAAGGTCATTGTGTTATGTGACTTAGCCTCCTAGAATTGTAAACCTCTGCCCGGAGAGAAATAGACCCTATGCAATCACCTTTCTTTCCATCTGCAAGCAAATTGGAATACGTGGTGTCTATTGGAAGCAAATCCAAAGCCACTTTAGTGCAGGCTATGCCAGGCCTAGAGCAGCCTCGCAATGATGAAGTAAACAATACCAGATCAGAAGATCCAGGAGGGGGAAAATATGTGTAGTGTTAGAATATATGAAGAATTTTTGATGTCTTGTTATAAACATTACATCTGTGAAGGAAAAAAATTAATAGCAATATGCTCTTCAAAAGTATTAAAAATAAATTAAAAGGCTCATACTTCATGGCACATTCTACCAGTCATGTTAAGTAGCTGGACACCTATCTTTAGTTTTGGTGCAATATTATTTTTAAAATATGAAAACTTTTTATAAAAGCACATCAATAATGCCTTTGTAGCCCCTCATTTGTTCCACCTCTTAGACTGTGTAATAAGATGCTTCGTTTTGTAAGGAACACCTGTGTGTAAACAACCGTCCTGGAGATGGACAACTGAATCAATGGGGCACCATAGAAAAATTTAAGTGTATATCAAGCTTATTTGTTTGATGCATTCAGTAAAACAATAAAATTAAAATCTGAAAGCTTTTTATCACTCGGGTTCTTTGTCAGACTTTGTTTCCAGATAGAGTTGAAAGCCACAAAACAGTGGTTTCCATCGGCTGTCATGGGAAGCACCACAAGGCCTTTGTATGTATTTCTAATGTTCCTAATAGCTCTGAAAATGATGTCCACTTAAGAGATGAAGATCCTGGAGCTTAGAAATGTGAAGCTATCTACAGGAGAAGACACCACCAGCAAACCTGGGTTCCAGTCAAAACGTGCTGTTTAGCAACATATGGACAACACTATGTCCTAGCACACTGTCCTAAGTCCAGTGGTTGTTTTAATATCTCAGTGCCTACATAGTCAGGACAATGCTTATAGAGTGGAGCTAAAAGTGTACAGACATCTAATAGAGAAGCTAGCAAAAGCAGTCAGTTGCCCTTCTTTGCCTGCCTTGTCCCTTCCCTGGGTAAAAATTACAGCTGTGCTCTGTGAATATCAAGGTGAGCAATTTTGTTTTGCTTCTGTGTTAAGTGTGTTCAGTTATTTCTTAAGGAAAATAAGAAACTTGCCAGGGCTTCAGCATGAATACCTTAATGAATCCTACTGGGAAATTTCTTAACCCAGACATTTTATCTTGTATGAATAGCTCTGAAACTCAGCATGAAATTCCAGCACACTAGAAATCTGATTTCCCAAGAGCAGTCCCTTTCCACAGTGAGAGGCATCTTCTCCCTGATTTCTTTGTCTTGTGTTACATTCTGCCATATGGCAACAAGAGTCTACCGAGACTAGCATATGGAAAACTTGCCATGCATGGGGAAACATCAAAGAAAAATATAGAAACATGAAACCCTACCATTGCTCATACCACTGCATAAGGAAGCTGCCTGTCACGGATGCCAAGGCATAACTAGTTTAACATTATCTCTCAGTGTGATTTCTGTCTTATAATTAAGCCTGGCTTACCAAGTAATACTCCACCAGTCACAGTCCCTGTTTGAGTGTCAGCTGAACAAAAATAATTTTCTCTCTAATTAG
Organism: Mus caroli; assembly: GCF_978045245.1. NCBI lineage: Eukaryota > Metazoa > Chordata > Mammalia > Rodentia > Muridae > Mus > Mus caroli. Next base: position 105,627,597 of record NW_028227264.1, on the reverse strand, counting down.
TGACTTAACACAATCTACAAAGTTCCTTCCTTCACACCTTGAACACTTTTCTATTCTTATTCTTTCATTTACATACTCATTCATTTCTCAAGGTAAATATTTTTAAAAATAGAATATTTACATTCTCTTTTTTTTTCTTTTTTTGTTATTACATATTTTCCTCAATTACATTTCCTATGCTGTCACAAAAGTCCCCCATACCCCCCCCCACTTCCCTACCCACTCATTCCCAATCCCCTGGCCCTGGCATTCCTCTGTACTGGGGCATGTAAAGTTTGCAAGTCCAATGGGCCTCTCTTTCCAGTGATGGCCAACTAGGCGATCCATACATATGCAGCTAGAGACAAGAGCTCCTGGGTACTGGTTATTTCATCATGTTGTTCCCCCTATAGGGTTGCAGATCCCTTTAACTCCTTGTGTACTTTCTCTAGCTTCTCCATTGGGAGCCCTGTGATACATCCAATAGCTGACTGTGAGCATCCACTTCTGTGTTTGCTAAGCCCCGGCATAGTCTCACAAGATACAGCTATATCTGGGTCCTTTCAGGAAAACCTTGCTACTGTATGCAATGGTGCCAGCGTTCGGAAGCTGAATATGGGATGGATCCCTGGATATGGCAGTTTCTAGATGGTCCATCCTTTCATCACAGCTCCAAACTTTGTCTCTGTAACTCCTTCCCTGGGTGTTTTGTTCCCAATTCTAAGAAGGGGCATAGTGTCCACACTTTGGTCTTCATTCTTCCTGAGTTTCATGCGTTTAGCAAATTGTATCTTATATCTTGGGTATCCTAAGTTTTGGGCTAATATCCACTTATCAGTGAATACATATTGTGTGAGTTCCTTTGTGATTGTGTTACCTCACTCAAGATGATGCCCTCCAGGTCCATCCATTTGGCTAGGAATTTCATAATTTCATTCTTTTTAATAGCTGAGTAGTACTCCATTGTGTAAATGTACCATATTTTCTGTATCCATTCCACTGTTGAGGGGCATCTGGGTTCTTTCCAGCTTCTGGCTATTATAAATAAGGCTGCTATGAACATAGTGGAGCATGTGTCCTTCTTACCGGTTGGGACATCTTCTGGATATGTGCCCAGGAGAGGTATTGCTGGATCCTCCGGTAGTACTATGCCCAATTTTCTGAGGAACCGCCAGACTGATTTCCAGAGTGGTTGTACAAGCTTGCAATCCCACCAACAATGGAGGAGTGTTCCTCTTTCTCCACATCCTTGCCAGCATCTGCTGTCACCTGAATTTTTGAACTTAGCCATTCTGACTGGTGTGAGGTGGAATCTCAGGGTGGTTTTGAGTTGCATTTCCCTGATGATTAAGGATGTTGAACATTTTTTCAGGTGCTTCTCTGCCATTCGGTATTCCTCAGGTGAGAATTCTTTGTTCAGTTCTGAGCCCCATTTTCTAATGGGGTTATTTGATTTTCTGGAGTCCACCTTCTTGAGTTCTTTATATATATTGGATATTAGTCCCTTATCTGATTAAGAATAGGTAAAGATCCTTTCCCAATCTGTTGGTGGTTTTTTTGTCTTATTGATGGTGTCTTTTGCCTTGCAGAAGCTTTGCAGTTTCATGAGGTCCCACTTGTCAATTCTCGATCTTACAGCACAAGCCATTGCTTTTCTATTCAAGAAATTTTCCCCTGTGCCCATATCTTCAAGGCTTTTCCCCACTTTCTCCTCTATAAGTTTCAGTGTCTCTGGTTTTATGTGAAGTTCCTTGATCCACTTAGATTTGACCTTAGTACAAGGAGATAGGAATGGATCAATTCGCATTCTTCTACATGATAACAACCAGTTGTGCCAGCACCATTTGTTGAAAATGCTGTCTTTCTTCCACTAGATGGTTTTAGCTCCCTTGTCGAAGATCAAGTGACCATAGGTGTGTGGGTTCATTTCTGGGTCTTCAATTCTATTCCATTGGTCTACTTGTCTGTCACTATACCAGTACCACACAGTTTTTATTACAATTGCTCTGTAGTAAAGCTTTAGGTCAGGCATGGTGATTCCACCAGAGGTTCTTTTATCCTTGAGAAGAGTTTTTGCTATCCTAGGTTTTTTGTTATTCCAGATATATTTGCAGATTGCACTTTCTAATTCGTTGAAGAATAGAGTTGGAATTTTGATGGGGATTGCATTGAATCTGTAGATTGCTTTTGGCAAGATAGCCATTTTTACAATGTTGATCCTGCCAATCCATGAGCATGGGAGATCTTTCCATCTTCTGAGATCTTCTATAATTTCTTTCTTCGGAGACTTGAAGTTTTTATTATACAGATCTTTCACTTCCTTAGTTAGAGTCACACCAAGATATTTTATATTATTTGTGACTATTGAGAAGGGTGTTGTTTCCCTGATTTCTTTCTCAGCCTGTTTATTCTTTGTGTAGAGAAAGGCCATTGATTTGTTTGAGTTAATTTTATATCCAGCTACTTCACCGAAGCTGTTTATCAGGTTTAGGAGTTCTCTGGTGGAATTTTTAGAGTCACTTATATATACTATCATATCATCTGCAAAAAGTGATATTTTGACTTCATATTTTCCAATTTGTATCCCTTTGATCTCCCCTTGTTGTCGAATTGCTCTGGCTAGGACTTCAAGTACAATGTTGAATAGGTATGGAGAAAGTGGACAGCCTTGTCTAGTCCCTGATTTTAGAGGGATTGCTTCAAGCTTCTCACCATTTACTTTGATGTTGGCTACTGGTTTGCTGTAGATTGCTTTTATCATGTTTAGGTAGGGGCCTTGAATTCCTGATCTTTCCAAGACTTTTATCATGAATGGGTGTTGGATCTTGTCAAATGCTTTTTCCGCATCTAACGAGATGATCATGTGGTTTTTGTCTTTGAGTTTTTTTATATACTGGATTACGTTGATGGATTTCCACATATTGAACCATCCCTGCAACCCTGGGATGAAACCTACTTGGTCAGGATGGATGATTATTTTGATGTGTTCTTGGATTCGGTTAGCAAGAACTTTATTGAGGAATTTTGCATCAATATTCATAAGGGATATTGGTCTGAAGTTTTCTATCTTTGTTGGATCTTTTTGTGGTTTAGGTATCAGAGTAATTGTGGCTCCATAGAATGAGTTTGGTAGAGTACCTTCTGTTTCTATTTTATGGAATAGTTTGTGAAGAACTGGAATTAGATCTTCTTTGAAGGTCTGATAGAAATCTGAAATAAACCCATATGGTCCTGGGCTCTTTTTTTGGTTGGGAAACTATTAATGACTGCTTCTATTTCTTTGGGGGATATAGGGCTGTTTAGATCATTAACCTGATCTTGATTCAACTTTGGTACCTGGTATCTGTCTAGAAACTTCTCTATTTCATCCAGGTTCTCCAGTTTTGAGTATAGCTTTTTGTCGAAGGATCTGATGGTGTTTTGGATTTCTTCAGGATCTGTTGTTATGTCTCCTTTTTCATTTCTGATTTTGTTAATTAGAATGCTTTCCCTGTGCCCTCTAGTGAGTCTGGCTAAGGGTTTATCTATCTTGTTGATTTTCTCAAAGAACCAGCTCCTTGATTGGTTGATTCTTTGAATAGTTCTTCTTGTTTCCACTTGGTTGATTTAGCCCCTGAGTTTGATTATTTCCTGCCGTCTACTCCTCTTGGGTGAATTTGCTTCCTTTTGTTCTAGAGCTTTTAGGTGTGTTGTCAAGCTGCTAATGTGTGCTCTCTCTAGTTTCTTTTTGGAGGCACTCTGAGCTATGAGTTTTCCTCTTAGAAATGCTTTCATTGCGTGCCATAAGTTTGGGTATGTTGTGGCTTCATTTTCATTAAACTCTAAAAAGTCCTTAATTTCTTTCTTTATTTCTTCCTTGACCAAGGTATCATTGAGAAGAGTGTTGTTCACTTTCCATGTGAATGTTGACTTTCCATTATTGATTTTATTATTGAAGATCAGCCTTAGTCCATGGTGATCTGAAAGGATGCATGGGACAATTTCAATATTTTTGTATCTGTTGAGGCCTGTTTTGTGACCAATTATGTGGTCAATTTTGGAGAAGGTACCATGAGGTGCTGAGAAGAAGGTATATCCTTTTGTTTTAAGATAGAATGTTCTGTAGATATCTGCCAGATCTATTTGATTCATAACTTCTGTTAGTTTCACTGTGTCCCTGTTTAGTTTCTGTTTCCATGATCTGTCCATTGGTGAAAGTGGAGTGTTGAAGTCTCCCACTATTATTGTGTGAGGTGCAATGTGTGCTTTGAGCTTTACTAAAGTTTCTTTAATGAATGTGGCTGCCTTTGTATTTGGAGCATAGATATTCAGAATTGATAGTTCCTCTTGGAGGATTTTACCTTTGATGAGTATGAAGTGCCCCCCTCCCCCATCTTTTTTGATGACTTTGGGTTGGAAGTCTAATATCTTATCAGATATTAGAATGGCTACTCCGGCTTGTTTCTTCATACCATTTGCTTGGAAAATTGTTTTCCAGCCTTTCATTCTGAGGCAGTGTCTATCTTTTTATCTGAGATGAGTTTCCTGTAAGCAGCAAAATGTTGGGTCTTTTTTGTGTAGTCAGTTTGTTAGTCTATGTCTTTTTATTGGGGAGTGGGTCCATTGATATTAAGAGATATTAAGGAAAAGTAATTGTTGCTTCCTGTTATTTTTGTTGTTAAAGTTGGCATTCTGTTTTTGTGGCTGTCTTCTTTTAGGTTTGTTTAGAGATTACCTTCTTGTTTTTTCTAGGGCGTGATTCCCGTCCTTGTATTGGTTTTTTTCTGTTATTATCCTTTGAAGGGCTTGATTCGTGGAAAGATAATGTGTGAATTTGGTTTTGTCGTGGAATACTTTGGTTTCTCCATCTATGTTAATTGAGAGTTTGGCTGGGTATAGTAGCCTGGGCTGGAATTTGTGTTCTTTTAGTGTCTGTATAACATCTGTCCAGGATCTTCTGGCTTTCATAGTCTCCGGTGAAAAACCTGGTGTAATTCTGATAGGCTTGCCTGTATATGTTACTTGGCCTTTTTCTCTTACTGCTTTTAGTATTCTATCTTTATTTAGTGCATTTGTTGTTCTGATTATTATGTGTCGGGAGGTATTTCTTTTCTGGTCCAGTCTATTTGGAGTTCTGTAGGCTTCTTGTATGTTCATGAGCATCTCTTTCTTTAGATTTGGGAAGTTTTATTCTATAATTTTGTTGAAGATGTTTGCTGGTCCTTTGAGTTGAAAATCTTCATTCTCATCCACTCCTATTTAGGAGTAGGTTTGGTCTTCTCATTGTGTCCTGGATTTCCTGGATGTTTTGAGTTAGGATCTTTTTGCATTTTCCATTTTCTTTGATTGTTGTGCCGATGTTCTCTATGGAATCTTCTGCACCTGAGATTCTCTTTTCCATCTCTTGTATTCTGTTGCTGATGCTGGCATCTATGGTTCCAGATTTCTTTCCTAGGGTTTCTATCTCCAGCGTTGCCTCACTTTGGGTTTTCTTTATTGTGTCTACTTTCCTTTTTAGGTCTTTGATGGTTTTATTCAATTCCATCACCTGTTTGGTTGTGTTTTCCTGCAATTCTTTAAGGGATTTTTTGTGCTTCCTCTTTAATGTCTTCTACTTGTTTAGCAGTGTTCTCCTGTATTTCTTTAAGTGAGTTATTAAAGTCCTTCTTGATGTCCTCTACCATCATCATGAGATATGCTTTTAAATCCAGGTCTAGCTTTTCGGGTGTGTTGGGGTGCCCTGGACTGGGCGAAGTGGGAGTGCTGGGTTCTGATGATGGTGAGTGGTCTTGGTTTCTGTTAGTAAGATTCTTACGTTTACCTTTCGCCATCTGGTAATCTCTGGAGTTAGTTGTTATAGTTGTCTCTGTTTAGAGATTGTTCTTCTGGTGATTCTGATTACCATCTATCAGCAGACCTGGGAGACAGGCTCTCTCCTCTGAGTTTCAGTGGTTAGAGCACTCTCTGCTGGCAAGCTCTCCTCTTACAGGGAAGGTGCACAGATATCTGGTGTTTGGACCTCCTCCTGGCCGAAGAAGAAGGCCCAAAACAGGACCTTTCTCAGATGCTGTGTTGCTTTGGCAGGTCACAGAAGCTGTCGGCTTCTGTGGTGCACACTCTCACCTGTGCAGACTAAGTTCCTAGGTTCGGTGGAGTCCTGGAACCACGATGGTGCTCCCTGCTCCTGAGGCAGAGGGCTCCCATGCAGGGTGTCCGCCCTGGCTGAGAGAGTGGCCGGATGTCTGCGGCCCGAAAAGGGTGCTGCCTCAGCGACTCTGTGGCTCCTGCCTGTCCCAGAAGCTGTCTGCTTCTGTGGTGCACACTCTCACCTGTGCAGGCTAAGTTCCTAAGTTCGGTGGAGTCCCGGAACTAAGATGGTGCTCCCTGCTCCTCGAATATTTACATTCTCAATAACTTCTGCCTGATCTCCCATATTCAACAAGACACCCTCCCACAGAAAACAAATTAACCAACTGTACTTATGAAATATCTTTGAAGCAGTCTTCTCTTTTAAAGGGGCCTTTGCCCTTACATTCAAGAGCATTACTATTTCTTAGAAAGCTGGCGATTATCAGTTTTCTGCTGTCTAGCACAACCAACAATGAGCTGGGCCGTCATATATCAATCATATTGCTTTTTTTGGGCTTTCATTTTCTCTTACGGGCTTTTTGCTTGTTTATTATCTTTTCAAATTTTGTGGTTTTATGGATTTCTTTGTGGATCACTGTGTGTGTTTCTTTTGTTTCCTTTTTTTTTTTTTAATCAAGGTCTGTTTGGTTGGTTGGTTGGTTGTTTTGCCAGTGTTTTGTTTGTTTGTTTGTTTGTTTGTTTTCTAAAGAGAAAGAGAAAAAAGGGCATGGAGTCTGCTCTGCCGGGAGATGGAAAGTATCTAGGATGATTTGGGGGAGTGGAAAAAATAATCATAATATATTGTACAAAAGAAAAAAAAGAAATAAAATGCCCCCATAAGCTTGCCCACAGGCTCATCTTGTGAAGGCATTTTCTCAATTGAGGTCCCCTCTTCCAAAATGGTTCTAGCTGGTGTCTAGTTGACATAAAACTAACCAGCACAGAGAGGTAAGATGCACTTAACAAATTATTGATGATTAAATAAATGAATCTATTCATTTGGTAGATATGTCTTGAGAATTCTGGTTTCCACCACATGGAATTATTTAAAGAAAACTTTAGAAGTTGAAAGCAACTAGTCCAAGAAGAAAAATCAGCAAAAATATAGCCCACAATATTTAAATGCATTATTGTATAATTATTTGTGATAATAATTTGTCTAAATTCTTAATCAGATGTCCCAAGCAAAGCATGCTATCAAGTTGTCTGGAAATATTCTGTTTTGTAAGTAATTTTATATTGGAAAGTAAGTCTCTTTACTGATCATTTAAAATTGTTCCACAATGTGAGTTCTAGAACAGCCAGGACTACATAAAGAAATCCTGTCTCAAAACAAACAAATAAATTCTTCAGGGATGGTGTCTTAGTCAGGGTATCTATTCCTGCACAAATATCATGACCAAGAAGCAGTTGGGGAAGAAAGGTTTTCTTCAGCTTACACTTTCCACATTGCTGTTGATCAACAAAGGATATCAGGACTAGAACTCAAGCAGGTCAGGAAGCAGGAGCTGATGCAGAGGCCATGGAGGGATGTTCCTTACTGGCTTGCATCCCCTGGCTTGCTCAGCTTTCTTTGTTTCTTTGTTTATTTGTTTGTTTCTTTGTTTGTTTGTTTCTTTCTTTTCCTTTATTGTCTTTTTTTAATTAGGTATTTTCTTCATATACATTTCCAATGCTACCCCAAAAGTCCCCCAACTCCCCCTCCATTCCCACTTCTTGGCCCTGGAGTTCCCCTGTACTGAGGCATATAAAGTTTGCAAGACCAATGGGCCTCTCTTTCCACTGATGACCGACTAGGTCATCTTCTGATACATATGCAGCTAGAGACATGAGCTCCAGGGGGTACTGGTTAGTTCATATTGTTGTTACACCTATAGGGTTGCAGACTACCAGCCCAGGGATGGTTCCACCCACAAGGGGCCCTCCCCAATAGATCACTAATTGAGAAAATGCCCCACAGCTGGATCTCAGGGAGGCACTTCCCCAACTAAAGCTCCTTTCTTTGTGATAACCCCAGTCTGTGTCAAGTTGACACATAAAACCAGCCAGTACAGATGGTTAGAAAAAAGGAAAAAGAAAATTTAAACACATACACACACACACACACACAATGGTGGAAACAAAGCAGGCTCCAAGTATGTCACATATACAAATATATACATGTATACACACAGTTGGTAGATGGCGCATGCTCCAACAAATACTTTTTTTTTCTTAATTCCATAGCATATATCTCAGCAAAACCTTTCACATAGTATATAATTACAGTGCTATTACATTCTTTTTTTCTTCTCGTAAATGACTATGCAAAAACAGGATCTTCCCCAATACCTTTATAAGAAATAACATTAGGTAGTACAGGCAAAGCAAACAAATTATTCCCAGGAACCTATGTACATTTGCAACTAAGCAACTTGTTAAAAATTAGCAAAGTGTGAGCAAGGAAAACACTTTTCTCAGCCAATTTCTCTTACTGGCAGGCAAAATCTGTGGCTACAAAGAAAAGATTAATTATTTTATTATTTATCTTTAAAGGCAATCTTATATGAATCTGTTGTGGATGGGCCTGGTGCTGTTTGTATTTTGATACTAATTCTGCTTTCCTGGGAGGGGCTTTGGAAAAGGAGTGAGTCACATACTCAGGTGACTTCTTATGAACCAATCACCTAGTGAATAAAGGAGCCAATCTTTGGACGAGTGGGAGGGACTTCCAGGTTGGACAGAGGAAGAGAAGAAGCAGGAGAGAGTTAGGGGCTTTTGGAACCAGGATAGCATAAGGGCAAGATATAGCTGTTAGAGTTTCTTGGAATCATATCAGATCCATCAGGATTTGCCACCGGAGGAATCAGATTTATAAGGTTTACAAGATTAGGTTTTAGTTGTTGCGTCCAAAGATTGATTTACCATTGTTTCTGAGCTAAGTTTGTGTGTTGTTTTTCTTCTCTCAGAGATTCGACTGAGTTCCAGAGAGAAAGATACAGCAGCAATGCGTGGGTTTGCCTGATTTGCACCACAAAGGCTGCGGGGAATTTGAAGCATGGATGGGGCTGGCATGGTAACTATGTGCCAGTGAGAACCTAGTGAGCTGGGTGGAGAGACTTTGGAGCTCTGAGTCAGAGTCTCAACCAGACAATAACAGGTCAACTATTGCCTGCCAGTGGCTTGGCCAGCCATAGGGCTGGCTTGACAGTGAAGGGAATTAGGGAGCTCTGGCCCATAGGAGAGTTGGCAGGCAGAGAGTAGCCTGGCAAGACTGCGCCAGGACAAAGAGTGGCTGGCAGTTGCGAGGAAAGCCTGCTGGTCATTTTTAATATTTTCCACAACATGAATCTTTTAAAAAAAATCAGAAATCTAAACTTCTATATAAGAAATAATGTCATTCCTGCTTTAAATCCTCAGAATGCATATCTACTAATCAACAATTTTTATTAAATCATATCAGAAAGCTGATAGTAAAAATGGGCATAAGAAATCAGTCATCACCAGTCCAGCCTCAGTGAGAATCATGTCAGCCATTGTTCTTATCCCCAATCCAGTTTAACTGTTAAGAGTGTGACTTTCTGAACTTCAAATGATACCCTAAGATTGCTACATCAGAGCCTGAATCAAAAACATCACTACCATTCTTTTTTAATGCTTTCTAAGGGTAGTGGTCATCACTGACAATATACATTTCTGAATTCTTTCCTAGAGTGGTGACTGAATCATTCATTTGCCCCAGTAGCAATGCCTGAAAGAGATTTAGCACTATTATCACGAGTGCCAGTTATACTGCTCTGGTTGGAGCTGGAAGCCCCCTTAAAGTTTTCATACAATTCTTAGACTAAGAGGGCTGTGAGGGGAAACAAGCAGAGCAGAAGTCCACAACAGCATAATGTCCTTGAGGCCATGACTGTCTGAGACACACCCAATCTTGCCGTGCTAACTGCGTGGGCCACATTCCAGGACTTCTAAAGCCCTTGTCATTCCTCCTGCATGGCCCTCGGCAGTCTATAGAGACTATAGTTCTCTCAACCTCCTATTTGTTTGTCTCTGTAAGCATCCTCCACATTAAGTCCTTTTTCTCTAAGCTGCTACAACCACAGGACATTAGACTTCATTCTCATGATTCTATAGAAGGACATGCTTGACCACATCTCCTAGTTCATGATGTTGATCACTTCATCCTTTCTGATTGTGATGGTTAATGCTTATTGTCACCTTGCCTTGATTTAAAAACATTTAGAAGACACCCCTTAAGATGTCTTTGAAGGAAATTCCATAAATATTTATTTGAGGAGGGAAGACACACCCTGAATGTGAATGTCACACTCCCACGGACCAGGGTCCTAGATTAATATAGATGGAAACTAGAGGAAGCTAACTTAGCGATTGACTACATCCACTCAATATGCGAGCCAAAATAAATCTTTCCTTCCTTAAATTTGTCTTGTTAGACATTCAGTCATAACAATAAGAAAAGTAATTAATGCACTAGCCTTGTTAACACCTTTGCAATAGCTTAAAATTCAACTTGCCATTTACCAACAGCTCATTTTGCATTGCTGCTCATATATTCTAGTCTGTTCTCATGCTATCCCCATCTCAGGCATCAAAGGCTTATTGCAATTACAGATAAGCCTCAAGGGCCTTTTAAAAATGCTTTAACTTCCTCTTTAATTTATACTAATCTCCTTCAACAGAGAAATTGCCTATGTATCTACCAAGTTCCTAATTTATTAGTCCACTTTCAGATAATCAGCATTTATTATCAGATTTTAATAATTGATGAAAATGACTGTCCTGAAGGAAGGAAGGAGAAACACCTCCTACATGCATTATGTATTCTTACAGTTCTGTGTGTGCCTCAAGAAAGAGAACCATATTGAGTCGTACACAGAAAAGGGGAGAACTCCGGGCTATATCACCCTTGAGGCTGCTAAAGCAAACACCACAGTGAATAAATGTCTTGCTTCCTTTACCTTTTGAATGTCAGTGTTAGAGAGCCAGCAGAAGATGCCCACAGTTTATATAAATATCTCCTCATTGCGAAGGTCCATGTTTTATTCTGAGAGAATGTCATAGAAGCAAATTTACCAAAGCATATTTTCTTGACAAATATTGGTAGCACAACAATTTATGACTCTATTTTCCAGAAGTTTGTTTATGAATTGTTTCTTTAGAATTTCATTTTCCAAGAGAAGTATTGTTGTGAGTTAGCATATACTTGACAAATATCAGTTCACCACACTGTGGCTAAAAATAAAACTAACAGCATATTTCAACTACACAAAGGCTCCATTCAGTTCTTAAAGCAGTAGACATTTCACATTAAGAACTGGGTGACAGAAATATATTATCTCTAGTAAAGATACCAGATTATTTAATGTTAGAGAAGACAAAATAGAAAACATAGATAAACATATTAAATACATAGATTGATGATAGATAATGATAGTTATGTTCACAGATACATAGATAGGTGGTTAATGATCAATGATGCATAGATAGATAGATAGATAGATAGATAGATAGATAGATAGATGGATAGGAAGGGCAAGTTATCTTTCCGTTTATCATTATGCTTCTGAAGCATACTTCATTTTCAAAATCTGACTCAATTGCTAGCTGACATAAAAGTATATTGTGTTATATGCAGTGGAAGCTTAGTAGTTAATAATTGAATTCTGCTTCCGGTTTCTGTCTGTACCTAGAGCAGATCCTCTGCCACAGGGCTCCATACCCAAATAGGGCTAGGAGGGAGCAAGCCTCCCAGGAGTGTGGATCAGCCTGTGAGTGCAGGTAGGACCACCACTGGTGCTCAGAGGAACCCATCCAGAACCCTCAGGACACAGGAACAAAAGAGCTATCTGGGAGAGGCACCTTCCTATTTCTGTCTTTGCCCAGAGCAGATTCTGGGCCACAGAGATAAATACACAAATACAACCAAGAGAGAGATAGTCTCCCAGGAGTGCCTACATACCTGCAAGCACAGATAAGACCACAACTTCTCTTCAAATTCCTGGCCCAAGAGGGATCCTCCCAGAGCCATCAGAACACAGGAACGACAAGAATCAGCTGGTGACAGGATCTTTCTGGTCTCTGTCTGTACCCCAGAGCTGACCCTGTACCACAGCTCTCCATATCTAAATTCCTCTTGGAGAGAACTGGTCTCTCAGGAGTACTGACACACAGGCTTACAGGACAGATAAGCCACAGTCAGAAACAGCAAGACCAGCTAACACCAGAGATAACCAGATGGTAAAAGGCAAGCATAAGAACATAAGCAACAGAAACCAAGACTACTTAGCATCATCATAACCTAGTTCTCCCACCACAGTGTACCCTGCTTACCCCAACACACCAGAAAAGCAAGACTCTGATTTAAAATCATATCTCATGATGATGATAGAGGAATTTAACAAGGACATAAATAACTCCCTTAAATAAATACAAGAGAAAACAGGTAAACAGGTAGAAGACCTTAAAGAGGAAACACAAAAGTCCCTTAAAGAATTATAGGAAAACACAACCAACCAGCTGAAGGAACTGAACAAAACCATCCTGGATCTAAAAATGGAAATAGAAGCAATAAATAAATCAAAAGGGGAGACACTGGAGATAGAAAACCTAGGAAAGGGACCAGGAGTCATAGATGAAAGCATCACCAACAGAATACAAGAGATGGAAGAGAAAAATCTCAGGGACAGAAGATACCATACAAAACTTTGACACAACAGTCAAAGAAAATGCAAAATGCAAAAAGTTCCAAACCCCAAACATCCAGGAAATCCAGGACACAATGAGAAGCACCTAAAGAAATGTTCAACATCCTTAGTCATCAGGGAAATGCAAATCAAAACAATGCTGATATTCACTTCAGACCAGTTAGAATGGCTAAGATCAAAAACTCAGGTGACAGAAGGTGCTGGTGAGAATTCGGAGAAAGAGGAACACTCCTCCATTGCTGTTGGGATTGCAAGCTGGTACAGTAACTCTGGAAATCAGTTTGGTGGTTCTTCAGAAAATTGGACATACTACTACCAGAGGGCCCAGCTATTCCATTCCTGAGCATATACCCAGAAGGTGCTCCAACATTTAATAAGGACACATGCTCCACTATGTTCATAGAAGCCTTATTTATAATAGCCAGAAGATGGAAACAACCCAGATGTTCCTCAACAGTGGTACCTTTGCACAATGGAGTACTACTCAGATATTAAAGCCAATAACTTCATGAGCTTCTTAGTCAAATGGATACAACTAGAAAATATCATCCTGAGAGAAGTAACCCAATCACAAAAGAACACACAAGGTATACACTCACTGATAAGTGGATATTAGCTCAGAAGTTTGCAATACCCATGATATAATTCACAAACCAAGTGAAGCTCAAGAAGAAGGAAGACCAAATGTATGGATACTCTGATCCTTATTAGAAGGGGGAACAAAATACCCATGGGAGGAGATACAGAGACAAAGTATGAAGCCAAGACTGAAGGAAAGACTATCCAGAGACTACCCCACCTGGGGACCCTCCCTACATACAGATACCAAACCTAGACACTATTGTGGATGCCAACAAGTGCTTGCTGACAGGAGCCTGATATAGCTGCTTCCTGAGAGGCTTAGACAGTGCCTGATAAATACAGAGGTGGATGCTCTCATCCAACCATTGGACTGAGAACAGGGTCCCCAATGGAGGAGCTAGAGAAAGGACCAAAAGAGCTGAAGGTGTTGACAGCCCCATAGGAAGAACAACAATATGAATCAACCAGTACCCCCAGAACTCCCAGGGACTAAACCACCAACAAAAGAGTACACATGGAGGGACCCATAACTCCAGCTGCATATGTAGCAGAGGATGGCCTTGTTGGACATCAATGGGGGAAGAGGCCCTTGGTCCCAAGAAAGTTGGATGCCCCAGTATAGGAGAATGCCAGGACAGGGAAGTGGGTGTGGGTGGGTTGGTAAGCAAGGGGGGGGGTGGGATAGAGGGTTTTTCCAAGGAGAAATCATGAAAGTGGATACCATTTGAAATGTAAATTAGGAAAATATCTAATAAGAAAGAAATAGTTAATTCCATCATAGAAATGTCATCTATTATGTAAATCCTAATATCCCTACATTTCCATAATGTTTTCTCTAGGTTTTATGACTATGTTATTTAAAACTAGAGTTGACTTTTTAGCTATTTATTTTCATAGTCTATGAACCTTTTGTATAATTCTCAAATCAGAGTTTACATGTGATTAAGTTTGTTATATAGTGATCAACCTTTTTAAAAAGAATAAACCTCTGGAAATCACTTGATTTCATTTCTACTTGGTCATGCAGCAAAGAAGCAAAGTGGAAAGGATAAACTTCACAATGAAACTCTCTCTGGATTACAGGCACCATTTCATGCAGCTCTCTCCAAAGCACAGGCACTGTTGGTACAAGAGGAAAATTAGAAAGTACAATTGTGCTCCCTATGGAGAAATAAGTTCTAAAGAAGCAGGTAGCTCCAGAAATACTTCAGTAAATATGTTATTTAGATTGTTTTAAGATCTCTTAACTCAGTGTATTTACTTTTATTTCATAATTATAAATATGACACATTCAGAAATGGTAATAAACCCCTTTGTATCTTTTTAAGCAGTCAAACAAGAAGGGGAGTTTTCTCAGCTACTGTGCTTCTATAGTACTTGGGATCACTATTCTTGTTTGCCAACTTGACTACACCTGAAATCAATTAAACCCAAGTGGGTGGTTGTACCTGTGAAGATTGTTTTTCTTAATTAAGTTATTTGTAGTAGGAAGATCCACTTTTATTGCAGATCTTTTCAGATAGAAGGATCCACCTTTATCTGGACCACATTTTCTGCTTGCAGCCTATATAAAGGACATGAAAGAGAGAAGCTAGCTCTACTCCCTTCTTACTTTCATTATCACTAGCAAGTTCATTCCTTAACTAGCATTACAGCCCAGTTTTTGGACTTCTAGTATATACTGAAGACCAACTAAGATATCTAGTTTTGTGAGCTGAATAACTATTGGATTTTTTGACCTTCTCTTGGTATACAGTCATTGTTGGACTAGCTGAACTACAGCCTGTAAACCATTCTAATAAATCCTGTTCCTCTAATAAGTTCTGTTCCTCTAGAGGACCTGAACTAATACAGCATCACTAACATCAAATATAAAATTGGAAAAAATAAACTCAGTATTGGTCTCTCAATTCACAGAGAAACTAGATTTTCAGTATTATACCAAAAAGCAGAACACCACAACATCAGAAGGTAACATCATATTTCTCTTTTTTTTCTATTTGATAATAGAAAAATGTCTTGCAAATAAAAATGTGAGAGCAGAGAAATGTTATCTGTCTCAGGTTATCAAGGGTCCTAATACACTGTCATACTCTGTTCTAATCAACATCTAGTGTTCTAAACGATGTCAGCCCCTTTTTGACCCACATAGCCAATCCATATAACCACTCTAAACTGAATACAAAGAACAACGATTTTAATCAGCAACAATTATAATGAATCATTCTATGATGCATATGTCTGTTGTAGGTGCTGCAGTGGAGAGAGAAGCTGAACAAGATGCTTAGCCTTCGTTTCCTGAAGAAGCAAAGGGGTTTAGTTCTCTTGGGAAAGGCTGACTCCCAACGAGTTCACTCTAGTTACTTTATTCAAACATTACACAATGTTAATTGGGTCTGGGAAAGGTTCCAACTTCCAAAGTTATCTTGTACTTGCCCCCCTGTGAGAGCAGACCACCCACACAGATCTCAGTCCCTTTTGACCATGGTTAGCCATAATCAAAAGTAAGAACTCCAAGTTTGCTAGAAGTGTTTGAGGACCAAGGTTGGTGCAGATGGAAGGTCTCACACAGCATCAAGTGCAGATGCTCAAGGTTCATACAGTCTCAAAACAATTTCTCAGCTTCTACTGATGGACCTAAACATACAATGGCTTTGCTGAATCCTTTCCATCAAAGCCAGATGTAAGTGCTTTACTGTACGTATCGCCACAATTCATACTTTTGGTTTGGAGATTTTACATAATTTAACTTGTTTTCAATTAAGACATTTCAGAAGTTGATTATTCAACCTGAGAAATGACCCAGACCACCAGAACATCTCTGCTAGTATATCTTGGCATTTTTGTCAGAGAAAGAGAGAGAGCAAGAGAGAGAGAGACTCGTTTAATTTCTTTGCAGCCAATTTGTTAAATAAATATTGCTGAAAGGGAAATTGAAACTTGTAATTAAATTAGTGTTTTTGATTAACAGTAGATTTAATTTTTTTCTTGCTTTGAACTCAATTATCACGAATAATTGAGATCTATCTTTGTGGGGGAAAAAAAACCCGCTGCAACTCAGACAACTTGGAGGTGGGATGAATCTAAAGAAACTCAACCCAGACATCCATCTGCCTACAGCCCTCTTATTATCCCTAGCCCAGATCCATAGCCTCTATTGTTAGGAGCCTTTAGGGAGCACATTCTTGCACCCACAGTGAGATGATAAATACCATCTACGCACTTCAGAATTGTGGGTTACCATAGTAGCAAAACACTTCAGGTGCAATGATTTACTGTGTTTGGAATTGAAATATTAACCTGAAGAACCTAACATTTTTCTACTCAAATTTAAAAAGGAATAAAAAAAAAGTTATCAACAAAATACCTAGCTGCAAGGCTTATCTTAGAGATTTTTAGACTATCAGCCATAGAAACCAATGACAGAAAACCTGTGCACTTACTACAACCCTGAGCATTTAGTTAATCAAAAAACATGCAAACCCAAGAGGAAAACAAGCTTAGGGCTATAATTCCTAGCTTCCCTAGTGACCCTGCAATTTTTTAAATCAAGGACATCATATTTTTTCTCAGATGTGCTATGAACCATCCCACTTCAGTAATTACTTGATGCTGAGTAAGTTCTTTGCATTTTATCCAAGGATATCTCCATAAAACCCAACCAATACCTGAAAGAGGTTATGTTCTCAACAGTGCACTTTTGGGGTAATATATAAGAAATTCTATTTACCTCTGAAAGGTTTCTTTCTTTTTGCTGATATTGGAACTACATCTGGTAATGACTTTAGTATTTTGACCATCAAATGACATTTGTAAAATACACATTTTTTCCCAAAAGGATAGAGTTTCATTCAACAGCACATTCTTTCTAGTTGGTGCCATTATTCTGCAAGATGTATAAAATGATAATATGACTCACTTCAAGACTTTCAGGAATTTCTAATTACATAAAATATTAAATTGCTTTAAATAATATTTCATTCTGGCACTTTAAAATTTATGAAAGATCATAGGTTCTATAATCTGCCCAAAGAAAATTGGTTAAATTATTTCATTTCTGATCACATTACAATACACAATTGACTGAAACTAATTGAAATTACTTCTTTAAATTAGTCATTGGTGTGTTGATAAAAGTTAAACTCATAAGAATTATGACTCAAGCCTATTTGAAACACTTCTTAAATTCCACTGTGTGTCTCTTCACACAAAAATATACCTTTTGTAATCTGGTCTGAGTATGGGTTCTCTATATGACCATGTGACTTTCTTGGGTCATATATTAACTCCTTCCTCTCCCTTTTCTCCTTTAATCTTTCTTTCTCTCTGTTCTTAAACTCTTTCTAAAGATTTCTCCTTTTTTGATTTGTTAGAGAGATGGAGACACACAAACACACACACATACAGAGAGAGGGAGAGGGAGAGGGAGAGGGAGAGGGAGAGGGAGAGGGAGAGGGAGAGGGAGAGGGAGAGGGAGAGGGAGAGGGAGAGGGAGAGGGAGAGGGAGAGGGAGAGGGAGAGGGAGAGGGAGAGGGAGAGGGAGAGGGAGAGGGAGAGGGAGAGGGAGAGAATGTGTGTAAATACAGGTGGACTGCTGTAGAAATTAAACCTAGGTCCTCTTCAAGGGTCATATGTGACCTTAACTGTTCAACTGTTTAACAGTTTCTCTCTCTCTCTTTTTTTAAAATCCTGCTTTTCACCCTTCCATATGTTCAGGTTTCTTTGTGTGTTTGTTTGTTTGCTTGCTTAAATACACTTAAGAATCTATATTTCAAACCCTGTCAGATATGAAGAATGCACAAAGAGTAAAATCTATCCTTAAGTATAGGAGTCCCACACCCTTGTCTCCATAACCTATACATGACTGTTTTCTTCCATGGCAGATTAACCAACATTATAAACCTGAATGGGACAGTTACACTGTTCTATCCCACAGAACCAGATTTAACCTCAAATGTACAGAAGATTTTGTTTCAGTTTGAGGGAAACAGGATGACAGAATGTGAGAGAAGTGCCCCATGAGGAAACACTGCTCCTTCTGAGATGCTGAAGACTTCTAACAGGGGAGGACATCCTGAAGTTTACCTGGACAGAATAGGGGTATTTTCTAATACGACGCTTAACGTTCCTCACTCTGGCGATCTGGATTATTGAAACAAAGCACCTCACCTACTAGAATTTTTCCAGGTATCTCATGCTGAGAGAAATAAAAGGGAAATGCTTACAGCCAGCCAGAGGGGAAACTTGTCTCCTGCAAAGAAGAGATTTCACACAATGCCAACAGTATATCAGACCACATTCCTTGTAGTCAAAAGGACTTGAGGCTATGATGACGGACACAATTATACCTTGACTAGGACTCCTCAATCATGCTTATCCCCTACTTAAACATGACCCTCATGCTAGGACTCAAATGAACCTGTGCAAGGAGGGGGTGGTTTAATAGGATCTCTTGTGCCTCTTCCCGGTGTGGCCACAATGAATAAATCGTTCTTAGTTCTTTTTATTATTGATTCAGTACTTTTAATTGACTTATCAAAACAGCTGGCTGGCTTGTTTGGGCTCTGATTCTAACTCTTTGTAGCAAATTGACAACCAGAAAAGAAAGAGAGCCTTTGGTTGCATTGCTACATAGAACTGACTTTGCCAACATCTGACAGTACAAGGCAGTAGATTCCCCCCTTAGAGCTTCCAAAATTTTACCAACATGTCATTTGAGCTCCTAGAGAGCAGTACCAGACTTCTGATCTATAGAAAATGGAAAAAGTTAATATTATTGTAGTCTTGATCCATTAATATTAATATTATTGTTTGTCATCATAAAAGCTAGTACAACAAGGTTACAGTATAGTGGTTAACAAGAAACATAAATGCATTGAAGTAGGGAATGGTAAGTGCTTTCTAAGTGAGTGAACAAAAAACTGTGAACCAATTGTTTTGTTAGAGTTGCTACAACAAAACAGCATAAAAAATACAAGTAATAGAAGTGTATTGTACAAGTGAATCCAAGGCCAAGGTGTTGATAGATTTAGTTTGTTATGACAGCTGTTGTTGCCCAGGTTTTTCAGCTTTGTGTGTACATGTCCATGACCTAATCTTCTCTTCTTATAAAGAGCCAGTTATATTTAACCTACACATCTAATCTCCTGTTCCGTTAAAGGTTTACTTTATAATACTGTTACATTTGCATGACTGGTGAGTGAGACTTCAAAATATGAATTAAGAAGATGCAACTCCAAATCGTGAAGCTATTGAAAGAAGAATAAACTTGTAGGATGGTTCAGAAGAGAGATAACATGCTTACATGCCTAGGCAAGCTGCTAGCTTTCAAAGAAAGATGGAAGAGCATTAAGCTTGGATTGATTAGAGTATGCCAAAGCCAATTCTAAGAAGGGGCAAAGTGTCCACACTTTGGTCTTCGTTCTTCTTCAGTTTCATGTGTTTTGCAAATTGTATCTTATATCTCGGTATACTAAGTTTCTGGGCTAATAACCACTTATCAGTGAGAACATATCATTTGAGTTCTTTTGTGATTGTGTTACCTCACTCAGGATGATGCCCTCCAGGTCTAACCATTTGCCTAGGAATTTCATAAATTCATTCTTTGTAATAGCTGAGTAGTACTCCATTGTGTAAATGTACCACATTTTCTGTATCCATTCCTCTGTTGAGGGGCATCTGGGTTCTTTCCAGCTTCTGGCTATTATAAATAAGGCTTCTATGAACATTGTGGAGCATGTGTCCTTCTTACCAGTTGGCACATCTTCTGGATATATGCCCAGGAGAGGTATTGCGGGATCCCCCGGTAGTACTATGTCCAATTTTCTGAGGAACCGCCAGACTGATTTCCAGAGTGGTTGTACAAGCTTGCAATCCCACCAACAATGGAGGAGTGTTCCTCTTTCTCCACATCCTCGCCAGCATCTGCTGTCACCTGAAATTTTGATCTTAGCCATTCTGACTGGTGTGAGATGGAATCTGAGGGTTGTTTTGATTTGCATTTCTCTGATAAGGATGTTGAACATTTTTTTCAGGTGCTTCTCAGCCATTCGGTATTCCTCAGGTGAGAATTCTTTGTTTAGCTCTGAGCCCCATTTTTAAAGGGGTTATTTGATTTTCTGGAGTCCACCTTCTTGAGTTCTTTATATATATTGGATATTAGTCCCTTATCTGATTTAGGATAAGTAAAGATCCTTTAACAATCTCTTGGTGGCCTTTTTGTCTTATTGACGGTGTCTTTTGCCTTGCAGAAGCTATGCAGTTTCATGAGGTCCCATTTGTCAATCTTTGATCTTACAGCACAAGCCATTGCTGTTCTATTCAGGAATTCTTCCCCTGTGCCCATATCTTCGAGGCTTTTCCCCACTTTCTCCTCTACAAGTTTCAGTGTCTCTGGTTTTATGTGAAGTCCCTTGATCCACTTAGATTTGACCTTAGTACAAGGAGATAGGAATGGATCGATTTGCATTCTTCTACATGATAACAACCAGTTGTGCCATCACCCATGGAAGGAGTTACAGAGACAAAGTTTGGAGCTGAGACTAAAGGATGGACCATCTAGAGACTGCCATATCCATGGATCCATCCCTTAATTAGCCTCCAAACGATGACACCATTGCATACACTAGCAAGCGTTTGCCGAAAGGACCCTGATATAGCTGTCTCTTGTGAGACTAGGCCGGGGCCTAGCAAACACATAAGTGGATGCTCACAGTCAGCTATTGGATGGATCACAGGGCCCCCAATGGAGGAGCTAGAGAAACTATCCAAGGAGCTAAAGAGATCTGCAACCCTGTAGGTGCAACAATATTATGAACTAACCAGTACCCTGGAGCTCTTGACTCTAGCTGCATATGTATCAAAAGATGGCCTAGTCGGCCATCACTAGAAAGAGAGGCCCATTGGACACGCAAACTTTATATGCCCCAGTACAGGAAAATGCCAGGGCCAAAAAATGGGAGTGGATGGATAGGGAAGTTGGGGGGAGGGTATGGGGGACTTTTGGGATAGCATTGGAAATGTAATTGAGGAAAATACGTAATAAAAAATATTAAAAAAAAAGAGTATGCCAAAACACAGCGTGTTAAAACCACATCACATCTTTTGATGCATATATTTAATAAAATACTTGGAAAAATATAACTTTCAGATTCAAATTCCCTCCATACACCCAGTGATATCTGACTTCATACTAAAATTACTATAAATCAATTATATAACTATATTATATTAGATAATTATTAAACAAATATTGTTTCACAGGGGATCATTCATTCTACACATGATGTTTCACTTATTATTTCTAATGCATATCATTTTGTCTGCTAAAGTGTATTAAAGATACAGATAGTCTTATTTCCCTTAACAATGGTTTGCAAATATCTGTTCCTCGATCACCAACATCAACATAAATATGAACTGGAAACTCAGAGGTGAAATCCTCAGAGCCTAGAGTCACTCCTTCAGACCTATTGAAACAGGAGTCCTGATTTTTAACAAGTCCCATGAGTATTTGCTATAAGTGCTAAAAATTAATAATGAATTCTCTAATTTTCCTCCCTTCCTACTGTTGTGATCATAAAAAGAGAACAAGCTATTAAGATATGTTCTGGTGGGTGTGGGGGGAAAGGGTGCCTCAGCGGGCTGATGCCAAGGCATCCCTTTCCCCCTAAGGGACCAGCCACACAATGGTATAGTATAGAATAGAGTTTATTCAGAGCATGGGGAAGGGAGTTATGAGAGTAGTAGAGGCAGAGAAAGACAGAGAGAAGGAGAGAGTAGAGAAGTAGAGGCCAGCCATGGCCATGTGGAGAGAGAGGGGAAAGGAAATGGGGAGAGAGGAAGCAAGTGGGAAGCAAGAGTGAGAGAGAAAGAGAGATAGGAGGGGCCAAGCCACCCTTTTAAGGCGGGCCAGTCCTACCTGGATGTTGCCAGGTAACTGGGGGAAAGGGGGAGTCCAGACAGAATACTGACACCTACTCCTTGAAGATCCCTCAGGCAAACCCCTTAGCTGTCTCAGCTCCTTCAATGTCATGACCTACATCCAGGTATTATAATAGCTCACAGAGTTTAAATTAATGTTTAACTTTCCAATCAATTCAAGGTTTAAAACCATGACTTGGAAATGTTAGAAATGAGCTAATTGTTTTTTTCTTTGCTCTTACTCTATTTTTGTTTTATAATAGTGTTTATTATTATTATTATTACTATTATTGGTTTTTGAGACAATATTTCATTATTTAGCCCAAGTTGGCTTATCAACTCATGGTCCTCGTACCTCAGGTTCCTCTAAGTATTGAGATCGTGGCCTGAACTGTCAAGCTCAACTCTCTTCTTGAATTCCTTTCTCATTCATTACTTTAAATCTCTCTTTCTCTGAAACACTATGGAATAAGATCTGGAGAAGACAAAAGCCATCTTCATTTCTCTTCACTGTTGCAATTCAACCATCAAGTGCCCAGGGTTACTGTGAGCCAGGACTACAATGTAGATTGTCTGGAAGATCTCTATAGGCATCTGTGAGTTGTACAGTCCTATGAGGGAGTTAAGCCCTCTTGGGCTACCTCACAAGACTCACCCCTCTATTAGCTCCCATCTTCTAGATCTAGAGACTCTACAAAGCAGTGTACTGTTTGGTCATTTATATTTGGAACCCTGTTACTTTAAAAGCCTATCCTTTTGATTGACACTAACTTGAAGAAGGCCCACTGAGTCACTTTATGGGAATCAATTGATTGAAAATTCATGTATCTGTCACACACTGATTGTTGAGAGAATCATTGGCTTCTCTGCTTTTTATTCTCAATGAAATCTGGTAGAATCTGAGAGTTCCTAATAAGCAAGTGCTTCTCTATGGAAAACCAAATCAACTAAGGTAGATATGAGCCCCAAAATTGGAAATGAGTATTAAACAATACTACTCTTAGCAACAGAAGCATGTTTTCAGAATATACCTCAGAGCTCTGCCAGTAGTTCTTTCTAAAACATTACTCCCAAATTAGACATAGACATACCCACACAGACATAGTCATAGCTAGAAAACTATCAAATTCTCCTCCTTCAGCAGAGTTTTAATTGTTGGCTAAAAAGAATGTAACAAAGCATGCTTCTTGTAAACAGGCTGTTTCTGGACACAGATTGTTGGAACTTTTCACAGAATCACCTCTTTTTGAGTTATGAAGCAAAAAAGCAAAGGAGAGATTGAGGGGGAGAGGGAGAGGGACAGAGAGAGAGAGAGAGAGAGAGAGAGAGAGAGAAAGGGAGGGGAGGGGAGGGGAGGGGAGGGGAGGGGAGGGGAGGGGAGGGGAGGGGAGGGGAGGGGAGGGGAGGGGAGGGGAGGGGAGGGGAGGGGAGGGGAGGGGAGGGGAGGGGAGGGGAGGAGAGGAGAGGAGAGGAGAGGAGAGGAGAGGAGAGGAGAGGAGAGGAGAGGAGAGGAGAGGAGAGGAGAGGAGAGGAGAGGAGAGGAGAGGAGAGGAGAGGAGAGGAGAGGAGATTTAGTTTAGGATAGCTTAGCTTGGCTTAGCTTGTTGCAGCACTGTGAGCCACAGATGCTAGTGCTTGGGATGATTTATAACTTCTCTGAGAACCACACTGAAAAGGAAATAAAGTAAAGAAACTCTGAAAACTAATATTGGTTAAAAAAAAACATTTTATTTTCCTTTCATTTCTAAATATTACAAATTCATTGTATAATTTGTACAATTATTAATGATATACGTGATAATCTTGCTATAATAAACATGTCAAATGGATAAATAATATGATAACATACTTCAAGAAGGCTGGCCACATTATAAAAGTGTTCCATAAAATCACATGACTACACAGCACCATCTTGGCAATGAAGAGCTCCCTTAATACTTGAAGCATAAAAATAAAAATAAAATTAAACTGCAATCTTTCTCCATAGTCAGCCCAATTCCAGGTTCTAGATATCCCTAAGCATAAACAAAACATTATGACACCTTTCCATGCCATGTTTGAGCCTAAAAGTCCTGATACAAATTACTAAAGCCTTTTTGATTTCTACAAGAACTGGAATAAGCATGGACTAGCTAGATATGTAAACATCCCACCTACTGTGAAGTATGACCTTGACGTCATATAGTCAGACTGCCCTGGCATCATTCCAAGCAAGTACTTATGAGTTTCTACACTTGCATAGTAGAGAAATCTCTTCTACAGCAAAAGAGTCAGTTTTAAGCTATGTGGAGGGGTATATGCTGGGAAAGCAGTGATAGACCTTAGATTAACTGAGCTAGTGCCTTCAAGTTTGAAGCTTTGTGAAACCCCAAAGCACCACAGAAGGCATCTCAACTGCTCTGTATAGTATCACTGAAAATTCATCTGAGTGGACCATCTGTGAATATGGAATTGTGAAATCAAAGACTGACATTTAGAAATAGCTTTAATACA
This sequence comes from Mus caroli, assembly GCF_978045245.1. Classification (NCBI taxonomy): domain Eukaryota; kingdom Metazoa; phylum Chordata; class Mammalia; order Rodentia; family Muridae; genus Mus; species Mus caroli. The sequence continues at coordinate 105,602,806 of NW_028227264.1, read as the reverse complement.
CTGGAAAGCACTGCATTTTAATTACTTCTTTTTTGCCATCCTTCATTAAAGCAGTCATAAACCAAATATTTTCTTTCCAATTCATTTTCCATCTCATCACGTTCTTTTTATTATTATTATTATTATATATTTTCTTTATATACATTTCAAATGCTATCCCCAAAGTCCCCTATACCCTCCCCCTGCCCTGCTCCCCTACCCACCCACTCCCACTTCTTGGCCCTGGCATTCCCCTGTACTGGGGCATATAAAGTTTGCAACACCAAGAAGCCTTTCTTCCCAGTGATGGCCAATTAGGCCATCTTCTGCTACATATGCAACTAGAGACACAAGCTCTGGGGATACTGGTTAGTTCATATTGTTGTTCCACCTATAAGGTTGCATACCCCTTCAGCTCCTTAGGTGCTTTCTCTAGCTTCTTCATTGGGGGCCCTGTGTTCCATCCTTTAGATGACTGTAAGCATCCACTTCTGTATTTGCCAGGCACTTGCATAGCCTCTTATGAAACAGCTATACCAGGGTCCTTTCAGCAAAATCTTGCTGGCATATGCAATAGTGTCTAAAATCATCACATTCTTAAGACACTAGTCTAGCATTTTGAGACGCAAATGGAAGTATTTTGGGGGAAAAATGTCTAGAGAGCTTATTGCTCTCCAAACTTACATCGCTCTTCGCCCTTTCATTTTCTCTGCTTTTGATTGAGATAAATTGCCTTAAATCAAAACAGACAATGGGGCCCATTATTGTGATATGCATGAGACGCAGCCAAAGGGAATCACAGACAAGCTGCTGCTGATTATCACTGACCTACTGAAATAAAATAACAGTTGCATATTTTTCAATGTGTGGGGAAAATGTCTTACTTGTTCAAGTCACTTCTAGTCAAGTTTATTGTCACATATGACCAAACATTCCTAAGTGGCAGTCTGGTGCCAAAATTATCTCCAATCAGTTGTCCCAATCTATTTATGTTCATTCACAGACATCTAAGAAAGCGTTTCCACTAAGTATGTCCTTGTCAATTTTCTATATTACTGACATGTTTGTCTCTCCAAACTCATCGGTAAAAAATAGCAGTATCTCAAAAGGAATATAAGAAGAGATAACTAATATTATAGGCCTTTGAAAAGCCCATATGGAAACTTACAACTATAGAAGCTCCCTTAAATTACATACATGTATAAAAAGAGATTTAATGCATTTACCTTACAACAAGGAGCCTATACCCCAACATCCAGAAATGGGTTACATTTTTTTGAGCTTTGGGACCAAGAAGGTACTATAGATCCCCACCCCACCCCTAACATCACAGTCTATTGATAATACTCCTGTTTACTTTCCAGGACTTGACAAGAGTACCCTATTGTTGTGGTCACTATGTATTTGAATCACAGAACATAAGAAAGCAAGCTGGTATTTACCTGGAATCTTCATCCCATTTAGCTACCTTTCACAAGGCTGGAAGGTGATAGTCATGCTACTGGAAAAGAAGACTAATCTACTATCTAACAGAGCTGTGAATCTTGCAATCTATAACAACAACTGGCCTACTAATACATGGCCATTACTGCAATAGTGAAATGAATGTTATTAGAGTACTCAACCACTCTGACCCTACAGTTCATCCCATGAAACAGAACCCTTACCGGACACTGTTTTAATTTAACTAATTCATTTATTTATTGAGATTTTAATAAAATTATATCATTTCCCTCCTTCCATTTCTTCCTTCAAAACTTCCCATTTATTGTTACTTGTATGTATATATTTTCAGAGCCTAATATTGGTATAGGATTACCAATTGGTATGTTCTTTTATTTGTGTAGGATAGAGGTCTTCTGAGGATTCTGTCACCCATATTGACATATCAATTAAAATAACCAATATGTCATCCTAGTTCAGATTGCATTTAGTTAGCCATGTTGGTAAGACTTTGTGAGTGTACCTTCAGACACTTTTACAGAACACACTCTTATAGCAAACTTCCAGTTCCTCTGCTTCTTGCAATTTTTCTGCCCACTCATGCACATGATTCTTGAGCCACAGATTCTGGAATTGTATTAAATATGAATCAATTAGGACTGGTCTCCACAGCCTAACATTTTGTTTAGTTGTAGTTCTCTGTAATTCTTTCCATCTGTTGCAAAGAGATATTTCCTTGAGAAGTGGGTAGGAAATAAATTTATGTGTGGGTATAAGGTGAAATATTTAGAATGTGGACAAGGACTACACTGGTTAGTATAATGGCAATTAGTTTTTCTTCCTAGATCCATGACTTCACTAGGCCTTGTTAGTTGGCTAAGTTTCCAGTCTAATACATAATTTCCCTGTTGTTGAGTCAGTTGTAAGTCCTATTAGAGAGTGCTTGATAACCACCAAGATATGAATTCCATTACTTCACTTTTAGGGTTTTCATGATATCTGGCACTGTTCAAAGAGCCCAAAATTCTTAGGCTAGGTCATCTGCCTTAGAGTGCCTGATACAATGATTCTGCTAAAGAGACATAATATAAGTTGATCTTAATAACTAGTTGCTACACCTATAGACCACAGCATCTCTCAACAATCATCAGATTAAGTTCTCCTTGAAATAGAAAGAGACCCTCAACTGGTCAATGAACAAACAATAAGAGACTATAAAGTTCACAGACCTAAATGAGACATACGTATCTCCCCTCTCTTCTCTATGCCTATGAATCTTTGCAGAGAAGGTGGGTAAAAAGAATTTAAAAGACAGAAGTAGTGAATAGCATCAACTAAAAATACTACTTCCTTGATACAACCTGGAAGTTGCACATATAGTGCACTCATAGTGATTTCCACAGCATGCACAAGCACTGCGCAAGCTCCAGTCATACAAAATTGATAAACAGGAAAAAGAACAAAATTCCACAACTAGCTAAGGAGTTATTGTCATTTGATACCTATTGATAGAGGAAAGTAATTTTCTTTAATGATGTGACCACTGATACATTGAACACACTACACCAGGGCAGCTACAATTATCACATATAGACAGCACTCCAGAATCTGGTTGACTCCACTCCACTATTGCCTCTGTTCTTAGTGTACATCTCATGGACATCTCTAATATGCTAGGATTTTTCACTGCAACAAGGCTTCACCAATAGCCCCTCAAAGCTCACTTTATGACACCAAGCCTCAACTTCTTTTCATGACCCTTTCAGTCCTAGACTGTCATCTGCAAGTGAGGCTGAACCTTCACCAGTGGGCTTCCATGGCCTGTCACAGTGCCAAGTCTCAGCTGCTCTTCATGACCCCTTCATGCCTTCAAAACCAGTAGCACCTGGGTGGCTCTTACACATTATCAAATACAGCTTCTGCAGGAGGTACAACCTTGGCTATCTCTGGAACACAACTTCTTTGTGCTCTCACAAAACAGTTCCCAGAAGATGTCACCTCAGTGATGCTGGTCTCTTCCTCATCACCACTATTTTTTTTTAGCTCCAGCCAACCAGCATCAACTATCCCAGTGATCCCTTCTATTCTTGTCTCTAAAGCCAGAGCCAAATGGCTGAAGCTGCCTAGTTCTGATGCTTGCTGGAGCTGGAACAAGCCCTCATTTTTCAATTACATTATCACCAGCTTTCTGTTTTCCAACACCTTCACTGCCTAAATTTGGCTGTCCTGGAACTTGCTCTGTAGATTGACCTTGAACTCAGAGATCTGCATGACTCTGTCTCCTGATTGCTGAGTCTAAAGTGGGGAACCTCCTTTCTACATCTTGATCATCAACTGCATCCAGGAGAAGACTGTTTCATGGGAAGCTAGAAGGAGGGTCTCAAAGCCCAACCCCCATAGTGACACACTTTTTTCAACAAGGCCACACCTATTCCAAAAGGCCACAACTCTTCATAGGCTACTTGCTAGGCCAACAATATTCACACTATCATAGTAGGTAAGAGAACAGAAACTATGGTCACAGACATCACCAATTGAGTATAAGAGATGGAAGAGAGAATCTCAGGCATACAAGATAAGACTGAGGAAATTGATACATTAGTCAAAGAAAATGCTAAATCTAAAACATTCCTAACACAAAACAGGAAATCTGGGGCACATTGAAAAGGCAAAACCTAAGAATAATAGGAAAAGAAGAAGATTCTAAGCTCCAAGGCCCTGAAAATATTTTCAGCAAAAATCATAAGATAAAATGCCCTAACCTAAAGAAAGAGATGCCTATAAATGTACAAGAAGTTTATAGAACACCAAATAGGTTGGACAAGAAAGAAAAAGTTTTCAACTACATAATAATCAAAACATTGAATGTACAGAATTAAGTCAGAATATTAAAAGCTACAAGGGAAAAAGACCAAGTAACACATAAATATAAAGGTAGACCTGTCAGAATTGCACAAGACTTCTCAGTAGAGCCTTTAAAACCCAGGTAGGCCTGGGTAAATGTCTTATAGTCTATAGGAAACCACAAATGGCAGCTCAGACTACTGTAACTGACAAAACTTTCAATTACCATAGCTGGAGAAAGCAAGATATTCTATGACAAAAACAAATTTAAACAAAAGCTGTCCACAAATACTAGGGTAAAAAAGCCTCCATCACAAATGGTTTAACTATACCCAAGAAATCATTGGAAATAAATGGTTTCACAAAAGCAAAACCAAAACAATGGAAACACACACACACACACTAACACCGCCAACATCAAAATAACAAGAATTAATGATCATAACTCATTACTATTTCTCAACATCAAGGGACTCAATTCCCCCCAAGAAAAGAAATAGGTTCACAGAACAGATGCAAAAATAGGATCCTTCATTTTGGTGCATACAGGAAACACATCTCAGCATCAAAGATAGCCATTACCTCAGCGTAAAAGGTTGGAAAAACATTTTCCAAGCAAATGGACCTAAGAAACAAGTTGGAGTAGCCATTTGAATACTTAATAAAATGATTTTCAACCAAATTTAATCAAAAGAGATGAGGAAAGATACTTCACACTCATCAAAGGGGAAAAAAAAACCCAGCAAGATGACATCGCAATTCTGAATATCTTTGCCCCAAATTCAAGAGCACCCACATTACTGTTAGCATTTCCTCTAGGCTCTGTTGAACCATTGCCTAGTAACAGCCAGGTACTAGACTGACTCAAGTTTAAAAGTACTCTCCATCCCCCCTTCCTATTTCTCTCTCTCTCTCTCTCTCTCTCTCTCTCTCTCTCTCTCTCTCTCTCTCTCTCCCTCTCCCGCTCCCGCTCCCCCTCCCCTCCCCCTCCCCCTCCCCTCCCCCTCTCCATCTTCTTCCTCTCTCCATCTTCTTCCTCTCTCTCTACATTTTCCAAGCTGGTCTCTTCCCTTCCCTCTCTCCTCTCATTTTCTGTCCTTCTTTGTCACCTTTCTGTGCCTCCACTCCCTTCTCCAGACCTTCTTTGTTCCTCCCAAATAAAGTTCCTTTTATATTAGGTCTGTCATATTGCTGATATCTTTGGGGGGTTGCCTCAGCATAAGCCTGCTAAGGCATCCCTCCTGTTGCACCGCACTGTCATATTATAAAACATATCAAATACTAAAGCTAAAATTGTACATCAAACCCCATACATTAAGAGTGATAGACTTGAACAGCCTACACTTACTCACCAATGAACAGGTCACTGAAACAGAAACTAAGCAGAACATAATCAAATTAACAAATTAAATGAACCTAACAGATATCTACAGAACATATTCCCAAACACGAAAGAGTATACATTCTTTTAAGCACTGCATGGAACCATCTCTAAATTGACCATGTACTTGGTCACAAAGCAAGTCTCAACAGATACAAGAAAATTGAAATAATGCTTTGTATCTTATCAGATCACCATGGATTAAAGCTGGAAATCAACAACAACAGAAACAACAGAAACAACAGAACGTGTACAAACTAATGGAAACTGAACAACTCTCTGCTCAGTGACTACTGAGTCAAAGAAGAAATAAATAAGTCAAAGACTTTCTAGAATTCAGTGAAAATGAAGGCACAACATACACTAACTTATGGTACACAATGAAAGTAGTGCTAAGAGAAAGTTCATAGTACTAATTTCTTCATAAGAAAATGGAGAGTTTTCATACTAGCAATTTAAAAGTATACTTGAAAGTTCTAGAATAGAAGAAAGAAGGAGGAGGAAGAGGAAGAGGAGGAGAAAACACACCTAGGAGGCTGCAGGAAGCAATCAAACTCAGGGCTAAAGTCAATTAGGAACAAAGAAAACAATACAATACAATAAATCAAGGAAACCAGGAGTTGGTTCTTTAAGAAAACAAACTCTCATGCAAACTAAAAGTGAGAAAGAATATATACAAATCAATGAAATAAGAAATGAAAAGGAAGACACAATAGTCAATAAGGAAATCTAAAAAATCATTAGCTCTTTTTTAAAAAACCTACAAAGGTTGAAATTGATAATTTTCTTGATATATACCACTTAACAAAGCTAAGTCAAGGTCAGGTAAACAATTTAAATAGACCTATAACCCCTAAGGAAATAAAAGCTGTCACTAAAATTCTGCCAACAACAACAACAAAAAGTGTCCAGGGCTGGATGTTTTTAGTGCAGAATTTTACCAGAATTTCATAGAAAACCTAATACCAATACTCCTCGAATTATTCCACAAAATAGAAACAGAAGGAACATTGTGAGCATCATTTTATGAGGCCACAGTCACATTCCTAAATCATGCAAATATCTACAATGAATTTAAAAAAGAGAATTTAAAACCAACCTCTGCTATGAACATTTCTGCAAAATACTGAACAAAATACTTGCAAACCTAACCCACAAACACATTAAAAACATCATCCACTGTGATCAAGTAGGCTTAATCCCAGGGATACAAAGATGGATCAGCGTACAAAAATGTTTCAGTATAATCAATCATATAAAAAGAAAAACTGAAAAAAAAAAACCACATGATCCTCTCATTAAATGTCAAAAATGCCTGTGACAAAAATCCAACACCCCTTCATGATAAACGTCTTGGAGAGATCAGGGATAGAAGGCCTATACCTAAACACAATAAAGGCAGTATACAGCAAGCCAATAGCAAGCATCAAATTAAATGGAGAGAAACAAAGAGACTGAACTACCAAACAGAGAACATGCATGGAACAGACCTAGGGCCTCTGCATATAAGAAGCTGATATGCAGCTTGGTCTTCATGTGGGAACTTTAATAGCAAGAAGAAGGGCTGTGTCTGTCTCTGTTTTTATGCCTTTGGATCATTTTTTTTCTCCAAACTCAATAGAAGATGTGCCTAGTCATTGCAACTTGTTAAGCCAAAGATGAGATGCCTCTTCTTCTTTGAGGAGAAAGGAAGAGGGGAAGGGAGGTGAGAGGGAAAGACTAAGAGAAGAACAAAGAGGGGAAGCTGTAATCAGAATGTAATGTGAATAAATTAATTATTTAAAAGAAAAGAAACCTTGTGAAAAACTAAATTTTGTTTGACCACAATGTATGGCATATTATTAGGACTAAATTGCTTAAAAAAATTTTTTTAAGCATCTCAGTTTTGTTTTTGTTTTTGTTTTGTTGTTGTTGTTTGTTTGTTTGTTTTAGATTTACAAATGGTTGTAAGCTAACATATAGGCTCTCAAAATCAAACCCAAGTCTGGAAGAACAGCCAGTATTCTTGACCTTTGACCCATCTTTCCAGTCCATCAAAATATTATCAACCAAAGGGACAGAAATTTTTGTACTAGCTCACTTTACCTGCAGAAAATATTCCCATGTAAAAACTTTGTTCTTGCAGTTGAAGAGGTGCCTTAGTGGTTAAGAATACTTACTATTCTTCCAAAAGACGATGGTTTCATAACCATCTGTAACTCCATTCCCAGGGGATCTGATGCTCTCAGCTGACCTCTATGGACACCAGGCAGCATGCAGGGTGCTCCTGCACACGCATGTTTCAAGTACAAAGTATGTATTTGTAAGCTATTATAAAAGTATTTATAGCTTAATATCAATCATAGTACCTAGTATATGTCTTATATAACATATGCACCAACCCATTTTAACACAAATACTTTGCATATACTTTGTATTAGATTGTGAAAAATGTGACTTAAAGTCAATGATTAAGATTTTATTATATTCCATACAAATCTTCCCAAGCACCAAATTTAAGAAAAGTTCTACAGAGGGATTAATGATGGCAGAATTAATACCAGGGCTTACCTTTCCTAATCAGGAGCAAAACATCACAAAAAGGAAGGAGCAATCAGAAAGGCAGATCTGTATACAGGAACTTTTCTGTTCCCAGCTAATACCGTGTGATTTACATTTGTAACTATTGATCAATAAAGACTTAAAAAAATGTTGCCTTCTCAAAGCAAAACCTCTCAAAGTGAGTTTAAATCGCACAGATTTCAGAAATTGTTTTCTCTTAATCTTTCCCAAGTAGCAAAATGCCTAGGCTACTCTGGTACAGCACAGCTGTTGCTGCCAAGATTTTAAGCTGCTACAGGCTAAACAGGGAAGAATTTTTTTTTGAAGATTAAACCTTTTATCTAGTGGAACATAAGGGAAGATGTTTTCTTGTTTGCTTGTTTTGAGAATCCTTTATCTCATTCTTCTTCTATTCACTCTATGTAGTAAAAAATATGTATATACATTTTTATTATTATTAGGTATTTATTTCATTTACATTTCCAATGCTATCCCAAAAGTCCCCCACACCCTCCCACACCCACTCCCCCACCCACCCACTCCCACCTCTTGGCCTTGCCGTTCCCCTGTTTATAAGGCATATAAGGTCTGCATGACCAATGAACCTCTCTTTCCACTGATGGCCAACCAGGCCATCTTCTGATACATATGCAGTTAGAGACATGAGCTCTGGGGGGGGGGGGGGGTTACTGGTTAGTTCATATTGTTGTTCCACCTATAGGGTTGCAGATCCCTTTAGCTCCTTGGGTACTTTCTCTAGCTCCTCCACTGGGGGCCCTGTGATCCATCCAATAGCTGACTGTGAGCATCCACTTCTGTGTTTGCTAGGCCCAGGCATAAAAATACATTTTAAAATAAATGGGGTCTTAGTGGTTTAGAACACTGACTGTTCTTCCAAAGAACCTGGGTTTGAGTTCCAGAATCCATGAGCTGGCTCAGTATCTGCAACTTCATTTCCAGGAGTTCTGACTGCTTCTGTTCTCTATAGGTACTAGGCACACATGTGGTGGACAATACATATGTAAAGTTAATTTACAGGCTGCAGAGATGGCTCAGTGGTCAAGAACACTGGCTGTTCTTTCAGAGGACCCAGGTTCAGGTCCCAGCACCTACATGCTGGCTCCTGACTTTGTGACTCCAGTTCTAGAGGTTCTGACACCTTCTCTGGCCTCTACTGGAAGATACACAAGTACTGTACAGACACACCCTTAGGCAAAATGCCCTTATGTAAAAAATTAATTTGCATTAAATTTTAAAAGAGACATTGCATATATTTCACAAAGTATCTTCTTGTTTTCCATGGCCAAAAATGAAATTTTCATATAATTAGCTATCAGACAAATTCAGCTTAAACTATTCAAAATATGTCTGAAAAAATATACAGCTAAATAAGTCTGTTTTCTAACATATCCAAGAAATACATAATTATCTATTAGAAACATTTACTACTGTTTTCTTGAAATTTTGTATTCTCACACATTAGCAAAGCATTACTTATATTTGGAATTTGAATGTGATTATTTTGAGTGTCTAATAAAAATTTCTTAGTATTGTCAAATTGTCACAATCAGTGCCTTAGCCAACTGATTGTAATAAGTATGCAATCAGCAACAATAATGTAGAAATTTCTAGCTGTATCAACAAATATATAGCATAGCTAGTAGTGGTAAATATTTGATGATGTCTCTTCCAGGAAATTCAAATCAGCTACATGAGACCTCTTATATAGTTCCTTTATTTTAAATCCTCACCCCAGATAATTGGTATCTTCAGCAAGAAAAGCCTTCAGTAATACCTCACATGTGAATGCTATATAAATCTGTCCCTTTGTTCTCTTAGTCCTATTCCTCAGGGAGTAGACTTATCCCTATTTTCTTTTTTTAATTTTCAAAATACAAACTTCCATATTATGCTCCAAATCCATACATCAAATCACTAGAGTTCACTGTCATTCAGCGATGGGAGCTACAGGTTTTCCTTAAAGTGGTCTAAATTAGACAGTTTCTATTTAAAGCAAAAAAAAAAAAGTATATTATCATCCCTCCCACTGGGATTACTACCTCCGCCTTATTTAGGTTGTCTATCAATTCCTTCTTCCATCTTATTCTGGCTGTTCTTTACCTTAATAAACTATAAAAAGAGGAACAGTAAGACAAAGGACTATCTGGGCTCAAATTATGCAAGGAAATTCTTTCAATAGTTGATAACACTTGTATTTGTATCGCAGTTGTAAAACAAAGATAATAGTAACCCACACTCAATAGTGGTGAAATACAAACATATTTAAGTTGTTGATATGCACTGATAAGTGCAAAGTCCATAAGAAATATTATTTGACATATTGAAAGTATTCAGTAATACTGCTTATTAGTAATCTAGTCTACCATGAAGTTAATGATAAAGAATTTTTAACATAAAATTATTTTTACAGCCTATAGAAAAATGTGCTACACAAGTGTCTAGACACTGGAGAATTAAGAAGGAAAATATGCATGAACAATGCAGGTATCAGTGACAGTTGTGATAATACATGGGACAAATTGAAATCAGTTGTTCAAACCCCCTCTTAAAAACTGTAGTATTAATCCCTTTTATGGTCAATCAAGTGGCAATTACACCAAAGGTGACTGGAGAAGAATATATCTCATTGTGTCCAAGCCTCCAAAATAGTAAAGAGAGAGGTGAAGTGACAAACAGGCAAAAAAGAGGATGAAGCTAAGAAAGTCTAAAAGTGAACACCTTCAACCTAATGAATCAAAGAAAGAAAGGGAAGAGACTGGGGAAGCCTAATTCCCCAGGGCCATGCTTAGTGTCTGCCTCTGGGAATTGTTTGCCTGACAGTAAAGTGAAGCTATTGAGACTATAATGTCTGATAAGGGGATGACAGTTCAACATTGCCATAAGTTAAATTTATAATAAACTGTAATCTTTCAGGAAACTTTTATTCTTATTTAAATTCTCCTTAATTAAAAGTATACATTTTTTCTAGGAACCAGTAGAACTTAAAAGAGCACTCACTTATTGCTTTCATGTTTAAAGTAGACAATTAAGGTCTTCAGGGCATATCAAATATTCTATTTTAGCATAATTCTTTGCTCCCCGCTCTGTGGGCAGTCATCTATTTCGAGTTTGTCAATCCCACAGAACTCAAACTCCTATTGAATATCCCAGATCTTACAAATTTTGACTCTGCCTCCTCCTTTAACTCAGTAACTCTGTTATTTGCCATTTTAAGTTAGGGAGACATCATTAATCCCAACTTAAACAAGTCTCAGAGTAAATCTAAATTTCTACATGATTAAATCTTTATAAACATTTGAAATATTATTTTCTTGTTGAAAATTGAATTTGTGTTGTATGATGAGTTTATAATATATTATATTTGAAGCCAGGCATGATGGCACATGCCTTTAATCCCAGCACTCAGGAGGCAGAAGCAGGTGGATATCTGTTAGTTCAAGAATTCAAAGCCAGCTTGGTCTACAATGTGAGTTCCAGGTCAACCAGGGCTGTTATGCAGAGAAGCCCTGTCTAGGATAAAAACAAAAAACAAACAAACAAACAAAAAACGAAGGAACACACACACACACACATTTCTAAATTGCTTCCAAAATTTAATTTTATTTAGAAAGTGAGATACAAATGTCTAATAAGCATGGGGATACTTTCATTTCTAATTCACAGAGTATTTTAAAACATAGTTAACTTATATACCATTGGTACATATGCATGGACTTTTGATCTTTTTTTTTTATTACATTTGTTCCAAAAAAACATATCACTAAGTGTTTTCCTAATAAGAAATATTTTATTTTGGCTATTGATTTTTTTCAAAAAATTATCAGAAGCCTTGTTTAAAACCAAAAGTATAAGATACAATTTGCTAAAAACATGAAACTCAAGAAGAACGAAGACCAAAGTGTGGGACACTTTGCCCCTTCTTAGAATTGGGAACAAAACACCTATGGAAGGAGTTACAGAAACAAAGTTTGGAGCTGATACAAAAGGATGGACCATCTAAAGACTGCCATATTTGGGGATCCATCCCATAATCAGCTTCCAAACGCTGACACCATTGCATACACGAGCAAGATTTTGCTGAAAGGACCCAGATATAGCTGTCTCTTGTGAGACTATGCCACCGGGGCCTAACAAACTCAGAAGTGGATGCTCACAGTCAGTTATTGGATGGATCACAGGGCCCCCAATGGAGGAGCTAGAGAAAGTAACCAAGGAGCTAAAGGGATCTGAAACCCTATAGGTGGAACAACAATATGAACTAACCAGTAATCCCCGGATCTCATGTCTCTAGCTGCATATGTATCAGAAGATGGCCTAGTTGGCTATCAGTAGAAAGAGAGGCCCATTGGTTGTGCAAACTTTATATGCCTCAGTACAGGGGAACGCCAGGGCCAAGAAGTGGGAGGGGGGGGGGAGTGGGTAGGGGAGTGGGTGGGGGACTTTTGGGATAGCATTGGAAATGTAAATGAAATAAATACCTAATTAAAAAAACCCAAAAGTACTATGTGCAAATATGAGATTGTTGATATTTTATTAAGTACCAAATTTTCTGTGATTATACTTTTTATTAGGAAAAATAATATTTGGAAATATTAGGAAAAAAATCTACTCTTCAAGTTTAGGATAGTTGGCAAACTCAAAGCAAATTATTCTACATATAATTTATCTTTATATTTAACACTTCAATAAAATGAATAAACATGTTATCAAATAGTTTTCTTAATCAAATTTTTTAACTACAGAGAATTTAACAAATATTCTACACGAGTACCATATCATGTAAACTACATGAATTTTTAATTTCAATGTTTTACCAAATTTAGATCTTGGAGAATTATAGTCTTTCTCAAGTTTCAATCCATTTTGCCAAGAACCAAAATTAGCCAGTAAAATCTGTCCTTGGAGTTCTGCTTGTTCTAAAAGCAAGTGTAAGGCTTCAAACTGAATCTTCTACACTGCTTGCACTCTTGCCATTTAGCATGCTCCTTGGTTTTTATATTACTAAATTTTTAGTTTTCTCTGGATACAAACTTGTTTTCAATATTTTGAAATTTTCTAAAATCTTCCAAATATGGAGATAGCATTCTGTTTGTTGAATATTTTAAGTGAAGATTATTCATTGATTTCCCGCAAATTGCAGCCAAAATCCAGGAAAGTTCACTAATCTAAAATACATCAACTTTGAAAAATATAGCTTCCAAAAACCTCACTTTTATAATACAAAACAATTATCAAATCATTATGGAAATGAGTTCATTAATTGCCTATTTCTAGCACCTAATTATGTTTATATGAAACTGGCATCGTTAACTCTCTGAAACTTCAGCTAATTGATTCAATAAAGTAACACCTAACTTCTCACTTTTGAATATAAAGAAAAAAGAAAACTTTGAAAAATAGAGAAAAACTAATTTAAAGAATATTTGAGAGTCTAGTTGTGATTTCTATAACTTCAATAACACCATATAGTTTGAAGCAGATGATATATCTATATTTTTATTTTTATCATATATAAGATTTCTTTTTCCCATGTAGTCAGATATATAATAGATCACATGGTCACTATGATGGCTGACAAACATTAGGTATCTTTTATAGTTGGCATAGTCTCCATCAACATTTTTGAAAGATAGTCATACCTTGAATTTGATATACCATAAGTTTCACAGTATAATAATTTTTACTCCACTATTATTGAAGAAGGAAGGAAGGAAAGGAAAGGAAAGGAAAGGAAGGGGAGGGGAGGGGAGGGGAGGGGAGGGGAGGGGAGGGGAGGGGAGGGGAGGGGAGGGGAGGGGAGGGGAGGGGAGGGGAGGGGAGGGGAGGGGAGGGGAGGGGAGGGGAGGGGAGGGGAGGGGAGGGGAGGGAAGGGGAGGGAAGGGAAGGGAAGGGAAGGGAAGGGAAGGGAAGGGAAGGGAAGGGAAGGGAAGGGAAGGGAAGGGAAGGGAAGGGAAGGGAAGGGAAGGGAAGGGAAGGGAAGGGAAGGGAAGGGAAGGGAAGGGAAGGGAAGGGAAGGGAAGGGAAGGGAAGGGAAGGGAAGGGAAGGGAAGGGAAGGGAAGGGAAGGGAAGGGAAGGGAAGGGAAGGGAAGGGAAGGGAAGGGAAGGGAAGGAAGACTAATTAGATATATATACCACATTTAATTCTGTCAAAAGGCCCTTGACATAAATCTACATGCAAATCTGGATGGCGGTGGCACACACTTTTAATCTCAGCACTTCAGCAGTCAGGGACAGGTGGATCTTTGTGTGTTCAAGGCCAGCATTTTCTACGGAATGAGTTTCATGACAGCCAAAGCTATACAGAGAAACCTTGTCTCAAAACAAAAACAAAAACAACAAAAACAAAAACATATACATACATAAACACACACACAGGTGTGTGTGTGTGTGTGTGTGTGTGTGTGTGTGTGTCTGTGTCTGTGTGTGTGTGTGTATGTGTGTGTGTGTAAAGTGTTATGTGACATTTTTCAAAATGGCCCTTGGAGGTTCTGAAGACTTTTAAGTGAAACCTTACAAATGTGTTATACAAAATAATTCACAGTAAAAGAGACAGATACAACTCTATGTTCAATGCTTAACTACAATATTGGAGAATTTAGTAATAATTCTAAATGTTCTAAATATTTCTAAATGTGTTTCTTTTATGACAATCAGGTTTTCCACTGGATCCTAGAAAACCTGAGTCACTATCAAAAATTCATATCAGAGGATATCGTCAAACTAAGAACTTCAGATGAGGTGCATGGTGACATTATATAAGTAACATTCAACCCTAAATAAACCTACAGAATGTAACCACATTTAGTAAGGCTTCCAGTATAAATAACCTCAACTCTACCTTCCCTGGGGGAATGGGGTTTCGGGAAAAATACAGTTTCAGAGTGCATGGCAAAGACTGAATTTTGATAATAAGAGGAGCAGTAAATGATCATCTTTTACCACTGAATAGATGTTATGAACATAAAATTATGTGACTTGATTTGTCCTGCTTTGAACATAACTTATCAAACTATATGTTTTCTTTGTATGCCATCACCTCTGAGATTCCTCACTTCTTTTTCAGTTACTAGCACAATGAAAAAATAATCTTTTTTTTAAATACCAATGATTTAAACATGTGTGTATGTTTTTTATATAAATCTTTTTTAAAAGAAATTTATTTATTTATTATTTATGTACAAGTACATTGTAGCTGTCTTTAGACACACCACAAGAGGGCATCAGATCTCATTACAGATATGGTTGCTGGGAATTGATCTCAGAACCTCTGGAAGAGCATTTGGTGCTCTTAACCGCTGAGCCATTTTTCCAGCCCCAAACATTCTGGATTTTTGTTTGTTTGTTTGTCTTTGTTTTTTTAACCAGCAGTTGCATTCAGCTATGACATAACTTTCATCTAACTAGGAAGTCAAAAATATTAAAACCTTTATCATAAAATATATACAGAATTAGGTTTCTTCTTCCACCTAAATAACAGCCAGGATGTGGTGGTAGCAGACTTTGTAGTCATGCTCTCAGAGTTCGGGCTCAGACAAAAATAAAAAATAAATGACAGAAGTTTAAAATTTCACAGGGAATATATAACTTACATATCGAATACCTTTCTAAGTTTTGCTTGAGCTTCTTTCTGTATAAGTTAATAGCCTCAGATATCAGCAGTAACACACTTAACATTTTTTGTGTTATATTCTTTATCTGATGCTATTTCTGTGCAATGATAAAACATGCAATTGATTTGAGAATTTGAGGTACCTTGTTGTTAGTTAGACCACATCATTAGACCCAAATAAAGGATCTACATTGCCCTGGGGAGTAACCATGGTCAGCACATTTGACAAAACCTTTTAATTTCTGCTATCAGTCCTCAGGAAGGCATCTGTCACTCAGATTGATATCTCTGTCAATCCCTAGGCCTCCCTTTTGATTTAGAAGAAATACCCACTTACTTAATAACTTTATTAAAGATGGAGGGGAAAACTGGGTCTCACTTTGAGATTCAATTCTAGACAACGTTCTCTAGTCATTTGACATCGTGTGTTAACAGAGACACAAAACATAAGGAAGTTCCTACCTGTGACAATTCAATTATTGACAGAGAACCTAATCAATCTTAGTTAAGCTATATACATCTGCTGTCCTAACAGGTTGATTTAAACTGGAACACAGTGGAATACATTGTCTTAAAAATAGAGTAGTCCTGGACATAATATTGAACTTTTGTGGCAGAATATATGCCACTTTAGAGAAAGTAATGCTGGACCCATACCTTTACAGACTTTTGTAAAAACTTTGATGCCATTAAGAAGACCTGAAAGCCTTTCCTTTAGTCTCTGAATGCCAGGGTGGTGAGGTGGGAGTGGGTGGGTGGGAGGGAAGCATCCTCATAGAAGCAGAGGAAGGAAGAATGGGAGAGGAGGGCTCAGGGTGGGGGAACTGGGAAAGGGGTTAACATTTAAAATGTAAATATGTAAAATATCCAATAGGGAAAAAAAAAAAGACCTGAAGGATACAGAGTCTGAACTGGCCATCTTGTGTAGCCAGCTAATGGCTTCCAGTGATTGGCCAGGGTTACATTCAGTCAAGTTATTGGTGAAAGGAGTCCTAAACAACCCAGATTAATGATAGAACAGGGGGTTTCTCTGTGAAAACTGACAGCAGAGGCCCACTGCTGAAAACAACATCCACATACTCATTAGCATTACCTATAGAGCTAATGTCTGCATGGAGTCTTCACCTCTACTTTGTGGTTCAGTGGTGCAGAAAAGTACTCTGTGGACCTCCAAAAGAGAAACCTGGACACAAAAGGAAAATACAGATACAAAACCTTCTACTTACAATCTGTCCACCAACCCAATCACAAAACCTACCTACTATTTGGTCTGCTTGCAAGATGTTTAGAGGCAATAGTAGATCAGAACTTGTGAGACTGCCCAATGTTTTGTTTAACTTCTGGCCCACTCCATAAGAGGGAACCCATGCCATACATTTCCTGGATTGCCAATAACTGGCAACAGGATAGCCCAGAGACTTAGGATGGTATCAAACATGACTGGTTAAAAACAAAACAAAACAAAACAAAACAAAGAAAAATTAGAGGATTCTTCCAGCAGCAGATGGAAGCAGATGCAGAGACCATAGCCAGACATTATGTGGAGAGAGACTCTAAATTAGAGGTCTCCATTGAGTTCCTCCCCTTGAAGATCCAGGAACCCCTCAGAAGAGGAGGATAAAAGATTTCATAAGTTAAAGGGGATGGAGGAAACCAGGAGAACATGACCTGCTGAACTAAGTAGGGCTCATGTGGGCTTAAAGAGACTGAAGCAGCAAGCACTAGACCTGTAAGGGTCTCCACTAAGTCCTCTGGCAAAGATATAGCTGTTAGCTTGGTGTTTTGTAGAATTCCTGACAGTGGGAGTGCGTGGGTCTGACTTTTTGCCTGCTCTTGGGACACTTTTCCTCCTATAGGGTTGCCATGTCCAGCTTTGATGTCAGGGCTTTTGTCTTGCTTTGTTGTATCTTGGTTTTCCCAGGTTGGTTGTTGTCTCTTGGAAGCCTGCTCCTTTCTGAAGGAAAACAGAAGGGGATTGGATCTGAGGGAGAGGGTATGAGGCAAGGAGCTACAAGAAATAGATGGAAGAGAAACTATGGTCAAGAAGTATGAATGAAGTATCTATTTTCAATTTAAAAAAAGAAGATGATGATTTGATAAGCAAAGGGAGAACTCATAAACATAACTAATTTGCTAATATTCTCAGATCTAGTCTGGAAGTCCTTCAAATGGGGAATGAGGCTTATTCTCTTTGCTTAACTTTGGTCTTGATGAATTAATAATAGTAGAAACAGACCTCACACTACATCTATGTGCTCTTTTAGTATTTGGCTAAGTGCCATGGCTCAAATGTGCAATTTGGGAGGGGGGATATTGAAATGCCCTTGTGCAACCACTATTACACTGAACAATCCCCTCAAAATGATCATCAGACAAGGACAGGAAACTGTTGTGTGACACAGGGGATTAATGCTAGCATCAGTTGCTCCCTAGTCATGACTTTGCAAACATCAACCCATTCTGTCTCTGAGTTCAAGTGTGAGAACTACTTAACTAGGAGGGAAGAATGCAAGCCATTACCTGCATCAGTGTATCTTGGTTGGTTGTTTTAGGAAATATTATCATGAAACTAGTAAGTATGAAAGGAACAACTTCTCTTTACCCCTAAGATTTCCAACTGATCAGTTCTCTAGAAGCAATAGAATAGATCTCCTGAAAGAAGATCTAGGTTTCCAGCTACCATATTTTATTTAGCAAAGTTCTCCTTGGACCCTGTTTTCTCTATCCACCAATCCTCAGCTATTGCATCACACTTTTGAGAAACCTGAGGGTTTTTTTTTTTTCATCTTTCATGACCCATCTTGTTTAACTTCAGCTAACACATGCAAAAAAGTTGTGGCTCTTCTGCATTTCCCCTCTCCATGATGCCAACTACTCTCTATCAAGGTAGTAAGCCTCCTTATTGGAAAATGTTCAACCAAATACACCTTGCACATATTGTTTGATACCTTAGTCCACCACTGTCCTATACTCCAGTGGCACTTTCTTCCTTTTGAACTTTCAATTTCTGACCCACTCCACTATCTTGAAGACAATGGCCTGATTACTATGCTTTATAAAACAAAGATCAATCAAATTATAACTTTTCCAGTCTCATATATACAAACTGTCAATCTTCCTGAATTTTAGCCAAAACACATCGTGATGTGCCTGCTTTCTCCTTAAGATTCTGCTATAAGTTGACATTCTTAGTGTTCTTTCCAGGTTAGTGCCAGCACAAGCATACTGGAGCTCACACAGTTCATTAAATAAAGAAACTTCATGCCTGCAACCGGTTACTCTTCTGCCTACTTTATCTTACATATAACTCCAAAACAACTTTCCTGCCTAGTGTACCAATGTCAAAAAGGTAGTAACATTCAAGGCAATGCTCTGAATCCTAGTTTCTACAGAGGTGAATGTGGAAAACCTGTTAATACATGTGCATCCCATGGGTTTCAATAAAAAAGAGAAATCTTGAGCTTAGAGACAATGAATTTTTCATCATGGGTAGTATATCTGCCTGACAGTTCCCCAGAGGGTGGACATTATCATAACAAACCTGCCCTTTACTCCAGAGGAAGACAGTATCTTGGTCATGCTATGCTACTCCCTATTCCTGTCTTTTCTTGAAAAGACAGTCTAGAACAAAGGTAATTAATGCAACTGTTCATAAAATATGCAGAAGTGTGACAGACCCATGAAAATTTGGTCTCTACAGGCAGTTGAGACATTAATTTTAAACACATATGGAAATAAGAATCTGAATAGTCCTTGAGAGTTCTTCACCAAAGAACTTTCTTTCTGCACACTTTTCAAGTTTTCTTCACCAACACCAATTGTGTTACCTCTAGTTACATTTTAGAACATATTTTATAAAGGGTTGTAAAAGTCTTTGAGGAAAGTCTAAGATAGCTTGATATTGAAATAGTTGTCTCATAGTCCTACTATAATCCAAAGTTAAGAATATCTACTAACCACCAACCTACAGATTTTTTTTATTGAAAGCAATTGTTTATAGACAACATATTGTGATCTTGTTTTTCCCTTCTCCTATTGCTCCCAGAGAACACAGGCTCCTTTCCTAACCAAGAAGCTAGTAATATCTGATTGTAAAGGAAAAACCACATATATATTCTTGGCCTAAATTTATTTGTCTTTCCTATACATATATATATATAATTAATTGGTATATATATATATATATAATTGGTATATATATATATATATATATACCAATTAATTGCCTTTATTCTAGATTTAGAGAATACTCAATTTCATAAAATCAAGAAAATGATCTCACAATCTATGTAAAGACATTTATTTGATAGGTAAAGAAATTAAGGGACCAGAAATAAAAGCAAAATGTAAGTGATTAGCTTTCAGTTTCAGCAAAGAAGAGAAAGAAAGCAAAACAGAAAATGCTACATCACAGAGTTTCATACAATTTTTGTGAACCGATTAACTCAAAGAACTTTAGTGTCATCCAGTGGAAATTGTCCTTTTGGGAAATTTTGTCTGTTATTTCTCTAATCCTTATTTCTTTAGAAGTCTGATAAACTCCTTAGCATTGCTTTATGATTGGAACTTTAGCACATCACTCTTGACTTTTAACCAGACCTGTTAGTGGTTCAGTGTAGGAGATTAACTTGGCTTCTTTGATTATTTGTTTTTGTTGTTTTGTGTGGGTTCTGAGATTTGAACTCGGGTCCTCATGCTTGCCTAAGAAGCACTGTATTGAGTGAGTGCTATTCCCAGTCTCCTCTTCATTGTCTTTGAGTTTTTATTATTGATCTGGGGATGGGATTATATTTTGAGTTCCTTGTGTTCTTGACCAAGCCCACTCAGTCAGTCAACAGGGTCTGGAGGGAGGGAGTAAGGATTAAAGAAAGAAAATACAATTAGACAACACTATAGTTTGACTCCAACAAGTTCTGAAGTGTTTTTATTTTTTTCCCAAGCTGCTTTTATACCATTCTAAGTACATGCAAAGGATAGGGACAGTTCTAAGGCATAAACAAAGTAGTCAAGGAACAAGCAAGGCATAGAAGAAGGTCCCATGGTCCCTGTATTCAGGGAATTATCAAGATAGTCAAGATACAAGAAACACATTCCTCAGCTGTATTTGTCTTGAGCCTACTTCCTTGTCCTAGCCCAACATAAATATCCTGCCAATATCCTTGAAGCATCCTGAAGAGCTCTCCATATGTTTTCTAATTTCTAGCTACAGTTCCGCCAAAACAAAAGCTGCACAGTTCTTGGTTCCTTATAACTATAGTTGGATAACTTGAAGCCAATTTCAAAGAACAAGTTCCATAATGGCTTGTAATGCATCCCAGAGAATGTTCATTAAAATATCTTATACTATTATCAAAGACTCTAATAAAAATCCAATATGAAAAGTTGGTGAATTCAAACTGTTGAAATCTTTCCTTCAAAATATCAGGCCATGATACCTTATTACAGTGAAATTCTTTGCCATCTTAATTATTGTTTTCAAGTGACTATTTCTTTCACCTAACTGGATAATGGTTCAATTAGAACTCCATCCATAGTTTCTCCTGGAAACTTGACAGAGGGTTGAAGCTGTCTCATTGAATCCAGATCTTCACAGAGCATAAGATGCCCTTGTAAGCCACAACCTTCTAAATTCTTCAATGTGTTTCAGAAAGTATAACACCAAGTTTGAATTGATCTTCATAGCTTGAAATATTTAAGGTCATTTTCTTAAATTGTACATTTTAATAACATAGCCATAGAAAATACTGTGAAGAACATTTCCATTAATCTGTAGATATTTTGGTTAATTTTAAAAAACCCAATTTCCTGAGAGGTGGTAAAGAAACCTGGCCAAAAAAAAAAAAAAAAAAGATTTCACCAAAATTAATTCTTTGGGGATCTAGACTATGCATCTTCTAAAGGTTGCTGTTAAGTTTTATTTGCTATGCAGGACTACTCTAGACTAAAAAAAAAAAAAATAGACACAACAATTATAAGATTTATAGGTGTTTTGTTTAGCAACCAACATGGTAGGAAAATTCTATAATTTAAAGAAAATATGAAGGAAATTAATTATATTTATCTCACACTTTTTTGATATTTCACACAAATCTAGGCAGATGTCTTTGATACCTCTCTTTCTTCCTCTCTCTCTCTCTCTCTCTCTCTCTCTCTCTCTCTCTCTCTCTCTCGCAATCTCTCTCTCTCTCTCTGTTTCTTTTTTAAAAAGTAATTACTTTGTATATTTATGTTTCAAATGTTGTCCTCCTTCCTGGTCCTGGCTCCACAAGCCATCCTTTCACCTCTAAGAGGGTCCACCCCCATGCACCTACCTACTCCTACCTCACCTCTCTAGCATTCCCTTTTTCTGGATCATCGAGCCTCCACAGGACCAAGCACATCCCCTCCTACTGAGGCCAGAAAAGGCAATCCTCTGCTACATGTAGCAGGGCCAGGAACCAGTCCATGTATACTCTTTGATTGGTGGCTTAGTCCCTTGGAGCTCTGAGGAGGAGTCTGATTAGTTAATATTGTTGTAATGGGGTTACAATCCCCTTCAGCTCTTTCAGGCCTTCCCCTAACTCTTTCACAGGGGTCCCTGAGCTCAGTCCAATGGGTGGCTGTAAGTATCTGCCTCCATCTCAGTCAGGTGCTGGTAGACCCTCATAGAAGACAGCCATGCCAGGCTCCTGTCTTCCACCACAACATGGCACCAGCAAAAAAGTTGGGGTTTGGTGCCTGCACATGGGATGGATTCCCAAGTTGGGGTGGTCTCTGGGTGACCTTTTCTTCTGCCTTTGCTCAATATTTGTCCCTGCATTTCCTTTAGACAGGAACAATTCTAGGTAAAATATTTTGAGATGGATGGGTGACCCCATTTGTCAACTGGAGGCCCTGTCTATCTACTGGAGGTGGGCTCTTCAGGCTTCATCTCTTCACTGTTGGGAATGTCAGCTAAGGTCAACCTCACTGGGCCCTGGGATCCTCTCACTTCCCTGATGTCTGGGACTTTCTAGAGGGTGTCCCCATTCCCCACCCAACACTGCTGCATATTTAGATTCATTCTCCTGGCCCTCTGGGCTTCTCTCCAGTCTCCCTACATATCTGATTCTGGCCCCATTTTTCCTCCCCCTCCCCACTCCCATCCAGGACCCTTCTTTCCTCTGCCTCCTATGATTATTTTGTTGCCCCTTCTAAGAGGGATTGAAGCATCCACACTTGGGCCTTCTTTCTTGTTAAGCTTCACATATGCTGTGTGTTATATCACGTTTATTCTGAGTTTTTTGGCTAATGTCCTCTCATCAGTGAGTACATACTGTGTATGTCCTTCTGGGTCTAGGTTACTTCACTCAGGATAATATTTTCTAGTTCTATCCATCTGCCTTCAAAATTCATGATTTCCTCATTTTTAATAGCTGAGCAGTATTCTGTTGTGTACATGAGCTACATTTTCTGTATCCATTCTTTGGTTGTCAGATATTGGGTAGTTTTCAACTTCTGACTATTATAAATATGGCTGCTATGAATATAGCGGGATCACATGTTCTTGTGATATGGTAGAGCATCTTTTGAGTATATGTCCAGGAGTTACTACTTGGTATCCTAGATTACAGCTTGGTCTTCAGGTAGAACTATTTCCAATTTTCTGAGTCCCCAGAGGGCCAGATTGGTTGTACCAGTTTGGAATCCCACCAGCAATGGAGGAGTGTTCCTCTTTCTCCACGTCCTCACCAGAATATACTGTCACTTAAGTTTTTGATCTTAGCCATTCTGATTGGTATAAGGTGGAATTGGTAATTCAAGTCACATACCTAAACATAATAAAAGCAATATACAGCAAACCAACAGCCAACATCAAATTAAATGGAGAGAACCTTGAAGCAATTGCACTAAAATCCGGGACAAGATAAGGCTATCCATTCTCTCCCTATTTGTTCAATATAGTATTTGAAGTTCTAGCTAGAGTAACTAGACAACAAAAGACGGTCAAGGGGATACAAATTTGTAAATGATATGATAGTATATATAAGTGACCCACAAAATTCTACCAGAGAACTCCTACAACTGATAGACAACTTCAGCAAAGTGGATGGATACAAAATAACTCAAACAAATCAGTAGCCTTCCTTCATTACAAAGGATAAACGGGCTGAGAAAGAAATTAGGGAACAACATTTTTCATAATTGTCACAAATTATATAAAATATCGTGGTGTAATTCTAACCAAGCAAGTGAAAGATCTGTATGACAAAACTCCAAGTCCCTGAAGAAATAAATAGAAAGAGACCTCAGAAGATGGAAAGATCTCCAATGCTCATGGATCGGCAGGATTAGCATAGTAAGAACATCCATCTACATATTTAATACAAAAGCAATTCGATACAAAAGCAATCTACAGATTCAATACAGTCTCCATCAAATTCCCATCTCAATTCTTCACAGAGATTAAAAAAAAAAGGCAATTCTCAAGTCTATATGGAAAAAAAAAAAAAAAAACAGGATAGCCAAAACAATTCTCAAAAATAAAATATCTTCTGAGGAAACCACCATCACTGACTTCAAGCTGTACTACAGAGCAATAATAATAAAGACCACATGTTATTGGTATAGAGACAGACAGGTCAATCAGTGGAATAGAATTGAAGACCCTGAAATAAACCCACACACTTATGGGCATTTGATCTTTGACAAAGAAGTAAAAATCATACAGTGGGGTAAAAGCATCTTCAACAAATGATGCTGGTTTAACTGATGGTCTGCACGTAGAAGAATGTAAATTGATCCATATTTATCACCTTGTACAAAGCTCAAGTCCAAGTAAATCAAGGACCTCAACATAAAACCAGATACTCTGAATCTAATAGAAGAGGAAATGGGAAATAATCTCAAACCCATAGGCGCAGGGGAAATTTTCCTGAAGAGATCATCAATGGCTCAGGCTTTAAGATCAACAATTGACAAATGAGCCCTCATGAAACTGAAAGCTTCTTTAAGGCAAAAGACACTGTCAATAAGCCAAAATGGAAGATTACAAATTGGGAAAAGATCTTCCCTAATGCTACATCTGATAGTGGGCTAATATCCAAAATTTACAAAGAACTCAAGAAATTAGAGACCAGAAAATGAAACAACTCAATTGAAAAGTTGGCTACAGAGCTAAACAGAGAATTCTTAACTGAGGAATATCGAATGGCTGAGAAGAACCTAAATAAATGTTCAACATCCTTTGTCATCAGGGAAATGCAAATCAAAATCACCCTAAGATTCCACTTTTCTTCCTTCCTTCCTTCCTTCTTCCTTTTCCTTCCTTCCTTCCTTCCTTCCTTCCTTCCTTCCTTCCTTTCCTTTCCTTCCTTCGTTCCTTTCCTTCCTTCCTTCCTTCCTCCCTCCCTCCCTCCCTCCCTCCCTCCCTCCCTCCCTCCCTTCTTTCTTTCTTTCTTTCTTTCTTTCTTTCTTCTTTTCTGTTTCCCTGCAACTAGCAACATCCTTCATGTACAGATGTATTTACAAGAAAAATTATGGAATATAGTGCTACATTAAGACAAGTGCATTGTATGCCAAACTGTTATTGAAGATAAATTTCTATATTGAAAAAAATCAAAAACTACATATTCTTTTTTTACTTTTAAAGACTTGTTTCCATGACAACAAAGTAACCTGAACGATCCAATAGCTCATCTCTTCAATTAAGTATTTGTCTCAAGAAAACAGATGATTTTGTTATCGTTCTAGATTGTCCTGGGCAAAACCTGCTATAAAGTCAGTTAAAATGAAAATATCCATTAGAACTATGAATTCTGTAGAAATAACATCTGCCAGAAGGTTTTTACCACACTGAGTCTTGAAATAAGTAATTCCTCTACTTAATCACCATGCATTTTGAATTTCAATCTTTTTAAAATAGTTTTATGATGATACCCAAAAGAAATAAAAGAAAATAACAACAATTAGTTATCGCCTTGATAATATAAAAGTCCATGGCTATTTGGGATAAAACCAAAATATATAATGAAGAAGAGACCTTCCTTATTAATTACATGGTAAAATGAATTCTATTTTATGAATCAAAATAATTATTTAATTAACAATATTAGTGCAGTTGAGATGTATTGTATGAGAGAATAATAAAGAAAACAAAAAAAAATAATGTTAATACAGCCACTGATTTCTGAAGATTTTTTTTAACAGAAATTACTTTGTTAGGAAGATTATTCTTTAACTCTATAATATGATAACATTTTAAAATATAATTTAAAATAAAGTACAAGCAATGTTGTGTACTTATCTGCTTCATTGACCAATAAAGAAAATGCTAAACACAGAATGCCATTTCAAAAAGAAATTTATATAAAATGATGTTTTATATATTAGCGTGAATTTTGTTTATCTCGCTAAGACTTTATATTACTTTAGCTAAATAAAATTTGTCTGAGCTCAAGATTTACAATATTAATCCATTTATAATCTGTAAAAGAAATGTCTAATTCAACAATAATGAATGTCTGAAGATAAAATTAGGCTTAGCTAAAATTAGCATCATTTACATACAGTAAGAGTTTCTTGTCAAATTAATACCTAGCAGTCTATTAAAGATACAAGTACTTAATAGTGATAAATTTACTAACTTACTGAATTTCATTTATTCTTAATATAGGTGTGTTGCTATCTATACAATCATTTGCACATAAATGAGTCACTGAAAACACACATGCACACACACACACACACACACACACACCATCATTTGATTCGGAGAACAAAGACAATAACCAATACATGCAATATGATTTAAATACCTGATTGTTATGCAGAAATATAGTGTACAAGAAACATCTAAACTATCCTTTTGAGTTGGAGAATATATTGTTGTTTTGATCTTTGTCTCTTGATGAATTTGTCAAGTTGTTACTTAATGTCATCAGGTTGCATTTAAATATATGTAGTGTGTCAAGCATTATCCTAGGCATTTGATGTACACCACCTATGGTTAATCCATCTCCCAAAATACAAGTCATTATAACAATCCTCATTCATAGAACGAAGAGAATAGATTTCAGAATGGCAGGAACATCTGGGGGATACACAAAACATGATATTTTAAGCAGAGATTTTGATGACAATCTGCTGACTCAGAAGCCGAACCTCCACTACACTATGGGACACTTACGGTGAGTCTTCTGTGTGTCACTGTTCTCCTGTAGGCAGTTTAGTCACATGTCAGGCTAGCCCCAAGATGGCCATAACGTCTGGGGATTCAGAGTTGGGTATTGTAGGATGTATATTAGTCCTGCAATCTGAACACAGAGGGACGACAGGTTAATAGTTCTTCCCGTTTTGAGTTGTCAGAGTTAGCAAATGAAGGTATGGAGAACCTAACATAACTTGCATTTCAAATGAAATTAGTATTTCAAATAGTGCCTGAAATGAACATACACAAGAATTCATTTATCCGAAATTCAAATTTAAGTAAGTGTCATGTGTGTGAGGTCTCAGCAACATCCTCTGTATGTGCATGTATATAAATGTGCACACCAAACTGAAAAAAAGAAGAGACATTTAAAATATTTTAGTATCATGTGTTTTGCTGTGGATCATTTTGTTTGTTGTTTGTTTGCTTATGACAAGTTATCACTATGTAGTCCAAACTGGCCTGAAAGTTACTATATAACTTAAGTTGGCTTCACCATCAATACAATCTACCTGCTCCAGGCTTCAAAGCACTTGGATTTCAGGAGTGATCAAGTTTTCTACAATCATATCTCAGGAGATCATTGCTAAGAGTGATTAGGTATATGGAAACAAAGAATGTGTAAAGAAGAAAAGCCATCCATAAACTTGGGCATGAACTCAGTTTGTATTTACCTCTTGTAAATGTGCAAGTATAAAGAAAATATCAGTGATGAGTTAGATATTTTGGCTTTATAGATGAGTGTAGTAGATAATTATTTTCCATTAATCTCGGATCTTGGTATTATGAAAAGAGGAGAAAAAAAACAGTCTTGTAAGATTGCTAGAAGAGCAAAAGAGGAAAAAAGTACATGCATTAGGTTATAACAGCCTCCACCTCCCCTTTTTGAGAACCTAGCAAAACTTCTCAATATTGGCTTTAAAATTGTTCCTCTGATGATTCACACTATTCTGTATTCTGCTCTCTTTTCCAAATAACTCCAGTTTTTTTGAGATAACATGAAGTTTGAGCTAAGCCTCTTTTCTGGAAGTGCTTTCATTCTTCTTTGTAAAATTGTGACAAAACAGTCCATATCCTTAGTAATTTTGCCCTTAAAATACGGTTACTCTTATAGTGACTCCTATTTCAAACTTTCAGTTGAGTTCATGATGGTGCTTCCCATCGGTGAAGGTTAATTTAACAGGATTTAGAGTCACCACGGATATACATTTGTAGCATGTATATGAGGTAGTTTCAAGACTGGGTTCATTGAAGTAGGAAGACTTCTTGCCTAAATGTGGGCAGTACTATGGGGGTGGGATGAGGTGGAAAGAAAGGGGAGGGATGGCTGGAAAAAAGCAAGTATTTATCCTGAAGGATGCCTCCTGCCCCACCCCCAATCTTGACTTTACAGCCAAGATGGACTGTATTTCTTATAACTGTAAACAAAACTAAACCCTTCCCTAAGTTGCAATTGTTTGCCAGTCTGTCCCAGCAATGAGACAAGTAACTCACATATCATTATAGCCTCCAAAACCATCCTGAACTTTAGATTTGCACACAGCATAGCTATTCTCTGGAGGGGGTTGGTCTGATGCTGCTTATATTCTAATACTAAATGCTGGCTTGTCAAGATATGGTTGCCACCGATGAGTAGATCTTCATAAACACCAGCAATGCTACGTGAACCATATGCTACGTGAACCAAATGTTCTCCAATTTAGCTGGTTGATATAAGACTAGAAACTGTGACTGGGCAATGGAGGGAGAAAGGTGGGACATGAGGATCTGATCGAGTGAGGGGTTGCAGGTGGAAGGAGAAGAGAAAGGAGATGGATGTGAAGGAGGCTGCCATGAGAGGAGATAGATCATGAGCACATGACCAGAAGATCCAACAATTAACAAGGGTCTTTATAGCTGGGAAATAAGTATAACTCCAAACCTGTCCAATATACTCTTACTGACTGCAAATAAAATACCTAGATTGTATGTTTCTTACATTAGCTAGCTAGGATTCTAAACCCACCCATTCTACTGTTCTCTACTGTGAAGTTCTCTGTGTTGGTTTTTCTGGAAGCTGAATTCCCTCTACTTTGCTAAAGTTGCACACTTCTTGGAAATGGAACAAATATTTAGATAACAAGGTTAGATTTCATTATGTCACAATTTGGGGTCCAAGAAAGTAACATTTAGCCCATGGCACTTTCTGTCTAATGCCATTAGCTTATTTCCCTCTGCCAGTAGCAACTCCTTCTATTAATATCCGTGTACCCAACAGGATATAAATTACATGCAGAGACATGACTTACCCATTAAAAACTTCAATTTGTTCACAATTCAATTTCCTGTTTAGTCACTTTTTCTTCCTTTTCTTACTAACTTATATTTCAGTTCCTGGTTGGTTGGCTCTGTTCCTTTTTTTCCATTGTGTGAAAGAATATTATGATGGAAGGGCACAGCACTGAAAAGCTGTTTACCACATGGCATCCAGGAAGCAGGGGAATTGGCAGGAAAGGGGCATAAAAAGAATACTGTGTCTTCAAAGCCAGGTTACTGATGGCATACTCTCCCAACATAGCTAACCACTAAATCATTCCATTTTCTTCCAAAATACTTCTACCATCTAGTGTCCAAGACTTTAGTATTTTACTAGTCTGGGAGGCAATTCGATAACAGTTCCACTTTATAAAAATAGCTAAATTATGCATTAATTAATTTATTAATTAATTAAGCATTTAACCTGGGCTTTGAAGCCCTGGCTTCTGAACTTTGGATTGTCCTCTGTTCCTCTCCTGTACTGTCACCTGCTTTCTACAGTAATAACTACTTTCAGGATACATGCCATATTATTAATATCTTCAAACCAAAATTCCTTAACGCACACCCACCACCAGCTATAAGAGTTTCCATCATTTCCTGTGATTTCCCTCATCCTTTCTGTTTCTTCATTTTAGTCCCCCACCCTTTTTTTTTTTTTTTTGCTTTATGTTCTATTCTTTCAATAATGTTGCATGATTATTAAGACTGTTTTCTGGCAGCAACTGTGTGTGTGTGTGTGTGTGTTCCTACTTTTTTCAACCATTCCAATGATATTTAAACATGACTCTACTTGACTGACTCCCAGATTTACATTTTACCCTTAATCTGTAGCACCTTGATATACTTAATGCAAAACTTTTGAATCACAACACACAGAGAGAGAGAGAGAGAGAGAGAGAGAGAGAGAGAGAGAGAGAGAGAGAGAGAGAGAGAGCAACACTTCTACCTACTACCTGGTTCTCCCTCTTCCTAAATATTTCAAATTGTCTACACAAAATTCAGCCTCTATCATGATTTCTTTCTTTCATATGCTGCCTTTGATCTACTAACAAAGCTTTGTGTATGGTACATATTCAAAATTGTATCACCCCCATCTTTACTATCTCAGCCATAAAAGAAAAAAGAATCATGGGAGGTTTGGTGGCTGTTTCAACGATTAAAAACAGCCTGAGTCCTCCCAATTTCCCAGTGCAAGATTGTGTGACACATAGATACTTAAGTGATTATGAATTACATGCTTTACTTTAGTGCCTGAGAGACACATATCAGAAATAAGTTAAACATTGTTTTTAGGGTAAGGAAAAATGGACTATGGGGACATTGTCCTTATATTTAGAATATAATCAAATTTTACTGGCTGAGGATGGGACACTCGGAAAATTAATGTGCATGTGTGAGTCAGAAAATTTTTAGTAATGAAAGAAAGATGAAAGATAAGTTAGGCCATTCTGAGAAGCTCAGCTTGGGGACAGTATAGGGCTAAGGTTCCTTCTTCCACAGAACCCAGTTTTCATTGTGAAAGATAAGAGATATTTTTCCACCAAGATCTGAGAGAGAGAGAGAAATCCCTAAACACATTTATAAATAAATCTTGGTGACATGATGTGTGCTGAAACCATGCAGTATATTTCAATTGTCTCTATTATTATCTACACCACTCAAAAATAGTGAGAAACGAAAGCCAAAATAAAACAAGCAGAAAGAAACAGGCTGTCACTGTTCTATAATTACTGTGTGTCCTGCTCTCACTTTTAGAAATGTATCAAATGCTTCAAAATAGAAAAAAATAGCATTATCTTAGACTTTGAAACCGTTAGCTGTGTTTCAAGCTAAAATTCAATGGGAGCATTATTGATCTAGTGTCTTAGTATAAGAAATCACATCTTCACCTAAGCTATAAATCTAAAACGTAGATTATAACAGACATATCAGCCCAGAACAAAGGTCGTTGAAGGAATCTGAAAATAAAAATGTAAGGTACGCAGCCATCCGAGAGATGACTTATTCATGCATTTATATTTTTAGTGTCAGCACTGAAACTGAAATTCTATTTTATGTTGGATGTGTCTTTCATGTATTTTAAGAATCAAGAAAGAAGTGACAGATGTCATCAGTTAAAGCATGACTTTAATGTTTAAAATACCCCATGAGGTTCCCATATATGCTCATGAAGAGACACTAATGTTTGATAAATACAGAAGGTTTCACATTGTCTTGTGATAGTCTACTAAGCAAGCACACATATCCCTGGTTCCAAGGGTCATGTGAGAGGTGAAATATTCATGTGCACTTGAATGTCCCCATTTGCCATCAATCCTCTATACCTCATAGCTGGAGGGCAGGTGCCGCAGCTGCAATAAAGACAGCAGTGTGCTGAGATAAAATATAAGTAAATCAAAAGCAGTTCACCTGATTAGATCAAGTTTTCTTCCCAAAATGTCTTGAGAATATCTAAAATTTTGCTTAAATTCAATGCATTCTCATGAATAGAGATCGTGTATTCTTGCCTAACATTTTAAAGAAATATCTTTAGAGCCTTCATCAAATACTGGGCACTAGGCTGAAGAAGAACCATGTACTTGACACTTAATATTACATTGATTCCTATTCATCTTAAGCACCTGGGCTATCACAGAATCAGACTATTCCATTAGTAATAATTTGTTTTCTTTATAGTGCATTAACATGTTTCATGTACCTTATATTGAAATCAGACCTAGTATTTTTTGTTGTTGCAATCCATTTAACATATCATCTGTGCATTTCAAGGGCATAGTTCAAACTTTTAAGTACATTCAGAGTTGTTCAACCATTATCACAATCCCTATTAAAGCATTTTCATCGTTTCAAACAAATGTAAAGCAACCCTTCTACTTAGTAATCAATTCCACATCTTAGCACGATTTTTAATTTTTTCCATAATTTATTTATTTATTCACTTTACATCCCAATCACAGCCCCCCTCCTGACTCTCCTCTGAGTCCACCCTCACATCCCCCCTCCACCCATTTCCCCCTCCCTTTCCCCTCTGAGAATGGAAGGCTCCCCATGGTTACCAACTTACCCTGGCATATGGAGTCACAGCAGGAATAGGTGCTCTCCCACTAAGACCAGATAAGGTGGCATAGTGAGGGGAAAGGGATCCAAAGACAGGCAACAAAGTTAGAGTCAGCCCCAGTTCTACTTTCTAGGGGACCCACATGGTGATGATGCTTCACATCTTCTACAAATGTATAAGGAAGGGGCCTAGGTCCTACCTATTTGTGCTCTCTGATTGGTGGTTCAGTCTCTGAGAGCCCCCATAGGCCCAGGTTCGTTGACAATGTTGGTCTTCTTGTGATGTTCTTGACTCCTCTGGCTCCCTCAACTCTTCCTCTCACTCTTCCACAAGACTCCCCGAGTTCTGCCTAACTTGTAGGCAGGACAATTGAAGGTTTTCTGGGTGGCTTGGTGTCCCCCTCTTTCCACTAAAAGTCCTGATTGGCTATAGGATGTGGCCACTTCAGTCTCCATATCCCTGGGCCTAGGAGTCTCAGCTAGTGTCATCCACATAGACTCCTAGGAGCCTCCCCAATCCCAAGTCAATGGCTCATTCCAGTGGTGCCCCAACAACAGAAATATCCCTTTTTCCCCCCATCTCGCTCACCCCTCCTCTCCCTATACCTTATTCCTTCACCCAGTTCCCCTCCCCATCCTTATCTCCTGCCCAATTCCCTCCCTCCACTCACCTCCAATGTCTATTTTATGTTCCCTTTTCAGTGAGATTCAAATATCCTCCCTTGGGCCCTCCTCATTAATTAGTTTACTTGGGTCAGTAAACTGTAGTGTGGTTACCCTATACTTTATGGCTAATATCGACCTATAAGTGAGTACATACCATGCATGTTTTTCTGGGTCTGGGTTACCTCACCAAGGATGATATTTTCTAAGACTATTCATTTTGGTCCCAATTCTTTTAATTAACAAAGTCACTAATCTATTGCCTCTAGTTATAAATCCTCTTGTTCTAGAGATCACTAGTTGAGGGGGGAGGGTATAGGGGACTTTCGGAGAGAAACTAGGAAGATGGATAGCATTTGAAATGTAAATGCAGAAAAAAAATCTAATAGATAAAAAATTACCTTTCTTTCTTATTATTTAAATGTTAATTTTTATTTATTAGATTTTTTCTGCATTTACATTTTAAATGCCCTGCTCCCCAACCCACCCACTCCCACTTCCTGGCCCTGGCATTCCCCTGTACTGGGGCATATGATCTTCCCAAGACCAAGGGCTTCCACTCCCATTGAGGGCCGACTAGGCCATACTCTGCTACATATGCAACTAGAAACACAAGTTCTGGTGGGGTACTGGTTAGTTCATAATGTTGTTCCACCTATACGTTTGCAGATCCCTTTAACTCCTTAGGTACTTTCTCTAGCTCCTTCATTGGGGGTCCTGTGTTCCATCCAATAGCTGACTGTGAGCATGCACTTCTGTATTTGCTAGGCACTGGCATAGACTCACAAGAGATAGCTATGTCAGGGTCCGGTCAGCAAAATCTTGTTGGCATATGCAATAGTTTCTGGGTATAGTGGTTGGTTATGGGATGGACTACCGGGTAGAGCAGTCTCTGGATGGTACTTCCTTCCATGTCAGTTCTGAACTTTGTCTCCGTAACTCCTTCCAGGGTATTTTATTCGCCATTATACAAGAAGAAATGAAGGATTCACACTTTGGTCTTCCTTCTTCTTGAGTTTCATGTGTTTTGAAAATTGTATCTTGGGTATTCTAAGTTTCTGGGCTAATATCCACTTAGTAGTGAGTGCATATCATGTGTATTCTTTTGTGATTGAGTTATCTCACTCAGGATGATATCCTCCAGATCCTTCCATTTGCCTAAGAATTTCATAAATTCATTGTTTTTAATAGCTGTGTAGTACTCCACTGTGTAAATGCACCACATTTTCTGTATCCATTCCTCTGTTGAGGGGCATCTGGGTTCTTTCCAGCTTCTGGCTATTATAAATAAGACTGCTATGAACATAGTGGAGCATGTATCCTTATTACATGTTGGAACATTTTCTGGATATATGCCCAGGAGAGGTATTGCAGGATCCTCTGGTAGTGCTATGTCCAATTTTCTGAGGAACCACCAGACTTATTTCAGAGTGGTTGTACAAGCTTGCAATCCCACCAACAATGGAGGAGTGTTCCTTTTTCTCCACATCCTTGCCAGCAGCTGCCATCACCTGAGTTTTTTAACTTAGCCATTCTGACTGGTATGAGGTGGAATCTCAGGGCTGTTTTGATTTGCATTTGTTTTTAGGTGTTTCTCAGCCATTTGGTATTCCTCAGTTGACAACTCTTTAACTCTGTATCCCATTTTTAATGGGGTTATTTGATTTTCTGGAGTCCAGCTTCTTGAGTTCTTTATATATATTGGATATTAGTCCCTAATCAGATTTAGGATTGGTAAAGACACTTTCCCAATCTGTTTGTGGCCTTTTTGTCTTATTGACAGTGTCATTTGCTTTACAGAAGCTTTGCAATTCTATGAGGTCCCATTTGTTGATTCTCGATCTTACAGCACAAGCCATTGCTGTTCTGTTTAGGAATTTTTCCCCTGTGCCCATATCTTCAAGGCTCTTTCCCACTTTTTCCTCTATATGTTTCAGAGTCTCTGGTTTTATGTGGAGTTCCTTGATCCACTTAGACTTGAGCTTTGTACAAGGAGGTAAGAATGGATCAATTCCCATTCTACTACATGATAACTGCCAGTTGTGCCAGCACCATTTGTTGAAAATGCTGTCTTTTTTTCCACTGGATGGTTTTAGCTCCTTTGTCAAAGATCAAGTGACCATAGGGGTGTGGGTTGATTTCTGGGTCTTCAATTCTATTCCAATGATCTACCTGTCTGTCACTGTACCAGTACCATGCAGTTTTTATCACAGTTGCTCTGTAGTACAGCTTTAGGTCGGGCATGGTGATTCCACCAGAGGTTCTTTTTTTGTTGAGAATAGTTTTTGCTATTCTATGTTCTTTGTTATTCCAGATGAATTTGCAAATTGCCTTTTCTAACTCTGTGAAGAATTTTCTAACTCTGTGAAGAGTTGGAATTTTGATGGGGATTGCATTGAATCTGTAGATTGCTTTGGCAAGATAGCCATTTTTAGTATATTAATCCTGCCAATCCATGAGCATGGGAGATCTTTCCATCTTCTGAGATCTTCTGTGATTTCTTTCTTCAAAGACTTGAACTTCTTATCATATATATCTTTCACTTCCATAGTTAGAGTCACATCAAGGTATTTTATATTATTTGTGACTATTACGAAGGGTGTTGTTTCCCTAATTTCTTTCTCAGCCTGTTTATCCTTTGTGTAGAGAAAGGCCACAAAAGAAAGTAACATTCTTTCTTATGGTAGTAGATGTGAGGTCTTAGCTGCTGTCTTGATTTTTATTTCTGTAATCTCTCATAACATTGATGCTCCTCTCACCTGTCTTTGAACTTAGAAATAGCTCATGAATGGACATGGAAGAGGAGGCAGAAAGTTTATAAGAAGCAAAGATGGTGAATGAATCTAAAAGCAACATCTTCCAGACACAACAAGATGGAGAAACATTTAAATTAGCAGAGACTATGACAGAAGACTCAACATCTGCACAGGATCAAACCAGACAAAATCCCAGCTCTGAGAAGGAAATTGAACACGAAGTTCCAATCCTAAACAAAAAGCTATTAGTAACTGATGTGTTCTGGGAAAGGTAAAATCAAATGTCCCCCCAACCCAATGGAATGTCACTGAATATAAAAACTACATTCCAGAGTAGGCCTCATACCCAGGAGTAGTTGACCAACACAAAATGTACTCCATGTATTTTTGTGTGGTTTTTGCTTTGGTTTTGTATTGCTATTGTTTGTCTTCTTGGTTTTCTTCTTTCTCCTTTGTCTATTTTGATTTATGGTTTTTGGGGTTTTTTTTGGATTTTGTTGTTTTTCTTATTTGTTATGAGACAGAGACAGAAAGAACATTAAGTATGATGGGTAGGAAGAACATGGGGGCATTAGGGGATGGGGAAAACATAATCAAAATATATTGCATGAATAAAATCTTAATCATTTTTGCTTACTGAAATAGATTTTTTTATATTATATATCCTGATTATGGTTTCCCCTTCCTCTAATCCTTCCTGTTCTTTCCTCTTCCCTTCCCATCCCTGTCCCTCCCTCTCCTCTCCTCTCCTCTGGATCCACTTCTTTCCATCTCATTAGAAACCAAACAGGCATCTAGGGGAAAATAATAAACAATATAAAACAAAACCAAAGGGGCTGGTG
Source organism: Mus caroli (assembly GCF_978045245.1). Classification (NCBI taxonomy): domain Eukaryota; kingdom Metazoa; phylum Chordata; class Mammalia; order Rodentia; family Muridae; genus Mus; species Mus caroli. The sequence goes on along the minus strand of NW_028227264.1, from coordinate 105,566,204 downwards.
AGATGGCTCAGCAGTTGAGAGCACCGACTACTCTTCCGAAGGTTTTGAGTTCAAATTCCAGCAACCATCTAAAACGACCTGAGGCCCTCTTCTGGAGTATCTGAAGACAGCTACAGTATACTTACATATAATAAATAAATAAATCTTTTTAAAAAATGAAATAAAACAAAAACAAACATACTGAAATAGGAGTCACACCAAGGTATATTAGTTGTGACTATTGAGAAGAGAATTGTTTTCCTATTTTCTCTTTAAGCCTGTTTATCCTTTCTGTAGAGAAAAGACACTGATTTGTTTGAGTTAATTTTATATCCAGCTACTTTGCTGATGTTGTTTATCAGATTTAGGAGTTCTCTGGTGGAATTTTTGGGGTCACTTATGTATCACTATCATAGCATCTGCAAATATGATATTTTGACTTCTTCCTTTCCAATTTGTAGCCTTTTGATCTGCTTTTGTTGTCTAATTGCTCTGGCTAGGAATTAAAGTACTATATATGTAGGGAGAGAGTGGACAGCCTTGTCTAGTCCCCAATTTTAGTGGGATTGCTTCAAGTTTCTCTCCATTTAATTTGATGTTGCCATTTTGCATTTCTTTGATTGTTGTATCAATGTTTTCTATGGAATCTTCTGCACCTGAGATTCTCTCTTCTGTCTCTTGTATTCTGTTGCTGATGCTTGCATCTATGGCTCCTGATTTCTTTTCTAGGTTTTCTATCTCCAGTGTTGTCTCCCTTTGGGTTTTCTTTATTGTTTCTACTTCCATTTTTAGATCCTGGATGGTTCTGTTCAATTCCTTCACCTGTTTGTGTTTTCTTGTAATTCTTTAAGGGATTTTTGTGCTTCCTCTTTAAGGGCTTCTACCTGTTTATCTGTGTTCTCCTGTATTTCTTTAAGGAGGTTATTTATGCCCTTCTTAAAATCCTCTACCAGCATCATGAGATATGATTTTAAATCCAAATCTTGCTTTTCCGGCATGTTGGGGTATCCAGGACTCACTGTGGTAGGAGTACTTAGTTTGATGATGCCAAGTAGTCTTGGTTTTTGTTGGTAAGATTCTTGTGTATGCCTTTTGCCATCTGGTAATCTCTGGTGTTAGATCTTCTTGCTGTCTCTGGCTGGAGCCTGTTCTTCCTGTGAGTCTGTAAGCCTGTGTCAGCATTCCTGGGAGACCAGCTCTCTCCTGGCAAAACCTATGCACACAGGGCTACAGAACAGCCCCACCTCCTGGATGCAGATGGAGGCCCTGTTGCAGCTGCTCTGCTGCTTCTGTGGCCTGTGCACTCCTGAGTGATCCTGCCTTAGAGAGTCAGAAAATGGGGAATCTGATCTGAGTCCTGGGGTCAGACACTTCCTGGAGGCAAGCTCCCCCCTAGCAGGAAAGGTTCACAGAGGGCTGGGGAACAGCCCCACCTCCTGGGTGCAGATGTAGATCCATAGGACCATGTCCCAGCTGCTCTGCTGCTTTTGAGGCCTGTAGCTCCTAAGTCTACTTTCTCATTTTGATGTTAACTAAATACAATAATTTGGCACTTGTTAGTTAATTGGATATTATTATCCATTTTTATTTTATGTGTTAAATTTGTCTATGCTGCATACAATTTGATTTATTCTACCACTCCTCATTTATTTTATTATTATTATTATTATTATTATTTAAGAATGTTTTCTCTTGTGAGGCTATGCCAGTGCCTGGCAAACACAGAAGTGGATGCTCACAGTCATCTATTGAATGGAACACAGGGCCCCTAAAGAAGGAGCTAGAGACAGTACCCAAGGAGCTAAAGGGGTCGGCAACCCTATAGGAGGAACAACAATACGAACTAACCAGTACTCCACAGAACTGTGTCTCTAGTTGCATATGTAGCAGAGGATGGCCTAGTCGGCCCTCAATGGGAAGAGAGGCCCTTGGTCTTGGGAAGATCATATGTCCCAGTACAGGGGAATGCCAGGGCCAGGAAGTGGGAGTGGGTGGGTATGGGAGCAGGGCTGGAGGAGGGTATAGGGGACTTTCGGGATCGCATTTGAAACGTAAATGAAGAAAATATCTAATAAAAAATGAAAAAAAATTAAAATTAAAAAAAGAATGTTTTATTTGGGTTTTTTTTTAATCACTTGATATTATAAAATTTCTTGTAGCCATGTTCATGTAAACACACACAAAAGTTTCTCCAGAGAATATGTTATAAAGAAAATAATTATTTTGCATATCATTCACTGAATGCTATGCTGCTTCCCAACATGTTTATTCAAAACTAGCTGTATGTTTTTTATTCTTGTCACCCAGCTTTTATTTTTAAATTTTATATACCCTAGTGAGAAAGGACAGTTTGCTGTGTCTCTATTCAAATTTCTTTCATAGTAAGTGAGGCAGATTTTTATTCTATTTGCCCATTGAATGTTAGATTCCCCATTCTGTTAAGAATCTAGCTAAGCCTTTTGCTCATTTTTCATTTACATATTCTTATTTCCATTGATTTGTGAGAATTTCTTAGTTACAGGCATGTTAAGTTATTGGTTACATATACAGCTTCTTTATAAGTAAAGTTATAGCTATGAACATAAATTATTAGTGGATTTGAATAATTCATTCTTTGGATGTCAAATAAAGAGACATCAATCTTTTACTTTAAGGATTTTCATGCTATTTTGTTGGAAGTGTCCATACATGCATTCAGTTTCTTTTAATTAAAAAAAAAAACATTTTCTTTTTGCTGACCCTCCACTGTCTCCCCTATTCTCCTCACCACAATTCTTTCTAAACTCCATGTGCTCTTCGTTTGCAACCACTAGACTACTTTATGTTGCCTATGTGTGTATGGGTATAGCGTAACCTACTGGAGCACAGGTGGCCTCTTGGGGCTATTACATCCCTGAAGAAAACTGATTTTCTCTCTCCCAGAAGCTATCATTTGTCAATCACACCTCCACTATGGGTGGGATCTCATGAGCCCTTTTCTCCATCCATTTTAGCCTGATTGATGTGTGAGTCTTCTGCAAGCAATCATAGCTACTGTGACGTCATGTGTGCAATGCTCCTGTCACGTAGAGCAGAGAATGTATCGATGCAGATCTCTGCTATCTCTGGCTTACCCAGCCCCACCCTCTGTGATGGTCCTGAAGGCTTGTGGGTAGAAGATTTGATATGTGGGTCATATTTACATCTGAGTACTCTACAGTCTTTTATTCACGTGTTGGCCAGTTGTGAATACCTCTACTCATTTCTCTCTGCTCTAAGAAGCAGCTTCTCTGATAGAGGTTTCCATGCTTTACTAAGGAAACTCTGTATATCCTAGCAACATGATGATATCTTTACTAGATGTCCTAATTTAAATTTTACTTACCTGCACTTAACACGTGTGTACAGTATGAAAAACAAGTCACAACTTCCACTGATTTCTTGACTAAGATTCAATGATAATATCATTATCACTTTAACAATCCATTCTTCTCTTATCTAACTTGTGTAGCACCTCTGTTTATGCACACTAGTTCTGGATCAATCGACTGATCTTTGTGTATCTCAGTACATCTATCCAATATGGCATACTTTTATTTTTAAATTTAAAAGACACCTTAATATGTCCAATACACTTCTCATCGGCAGTGGTGTCCTTTTTCCTTCAGTCAGGCCTAGAACTTAGTGCAATTCCATGAAAATTATGAATAACCTCATATTAAAAACAAACCTATAGTAATCTTAATTGGACCAAAATGATAATCTAAAACTCTGTTTAACATGACTGACATCTTTATTTTGTAATTTTCTAATGTATCATTATATGTTATTATTTATTTACAAATTTTCATGGGTATTAAATGTGCTGTATTGTAACTCAAGAGATAATACACATGTATATTAAATTCTCATTGATATCTTTGAATCTGATATATATCATACATTTATATATTTGTTAATTTATATGTTAATAATCTAAATTTTAATTTTTTGTTATTGGCAAATACAACATTAAACATTTATTTACTAAGGATTACTGCTGTAACTTGACCTTCACTTCAATAATTTTTACAATTTATGTATTTGATGTTGGATACAATCAGTATTAGGTATCCATGTATTAAACCTCAGACAAGTCTTTCAATTTCCTGTGAAACTTGAGCATTTTCTCAATATGTTATTGGAATACACTAATTATATTTTCAAATTTATAAGCATAATCTAGTTATTATTACATTTGTTGTTTGTTGTAGTCCTGTAGCTAACTGCTTTTTTCATTTTTTAAAGGAATTACCTATGTTTGTTCTCTTTGTGATCAAACTTAGATATTTATCAGGTCTTTGCCCCTTTTTACTCTAAAAGAGCAGCCTTGAGGCTTAGTTAGTATTTTACCATGTTTTTTTTTTTTTATTATTTTTAAAATACTTGTCTTCTAGCTCAGTAGACTTATTCCTTAAATTTACATATTCTTTCTCATACCGTTTTTTAGCCTTTGCTGGGGCACTTTGTTGACAGTCTTAGATAAATAGTTGGCATTAATTCTTAGACTTTTCTAAAATAAATCTTTAAGGACACAGATTTATAATTACTGTTGTAGCTAAACACTTCTGAATATTCAATTTCATATTTTCCCTACCATTAAGATAAAAATATTTAATTTGTGTTTACTTGTAAATATGAAGTGTATAAACTGCATTTTGAGATTACATTTTATGAAGGTCTTCATTGTTAACATTCTAGCAGAAGTGGTGGTCTCACCTGTGCTCTCAGGTGTGTCACCTCTCTTAGGAGACCAGCTCTCTCCCAATGGGTTTGGGTATGGGGACCTGTGGCACAGGGTCAACTCCAGGCTCACATCCATTGCTAACATTTTAAATCTTCCTCCTTCATTGAGTAAAGCAAAGCTAGAGCCCAAAACACATAGCTACAAATTTTCTTGATTTCATTAGCTCATTAATCAGGACACTTTGAGTCAAGTTTCAAATTCACTATTTCTTCAATCAATTACCCATGCATCTGTCATTTTTCTGTTTATCCTATTATAATAAAAAGCTTATGATTAAAGGCAAGAAATGCTAGAGATCAAGTTTTTCCTCTAATATTCTGTCAAGAAAAATGTATTCAGCTTGACATGGCTCATTTGAAATAAATCTATCTATGCTTGTAGTGCTCATTTCCCACTTTTCTAGGTGTTTACAAATGGCCAGTAATATTCAAATATTTATGTTCTCATTGGTCAAAAATAGTGTATAGCATGCAAATCCTCAAGCTATCATTATGGACTCTACTTTCTTAATCTTTGTATATGACATTTCTCTTTACATCCACAAATGCAAACAATTCTAACAATACTATAATACAGTGGACACTTTTGAATTAATGAAGTAAGTGCTATACCTTTTTATTTAAATATTTAATACCTACAGCCACTCTGTCAAGTTGTATGCTGAACATAGAAAAAAAAAGTATTTTGCTTCAAATAAAACCTGAATCACCTTCTTGAGTTCTTTATATATATTGGATATTAGTCCCCTATCCGATTTGGGATAGGTAAAGATCCTTTCCCAATCTGTTGGTGGCCTTTTTGTCTTATTGACAGTGTCTTTTGCTTTGCAGAAGCTTTGCAATTTTATGAGGTCCCATTTATCAATTCTCGATCTTACAGCACAAGCCAATATATATAAAGAACTCAAAAAGGTGGACTCCAGAAAATCAAATAACCCCATTAAAAAAATGGGGCTCAGAGCTGAACAAAGAATTCTCACCTGAGGAATACCGAATGGCTGAGAAGCACCTGAAAAAATGTTCAACATCCTTAATCACCAGGGAAATGCAAATCAAAACAACCCTGAGATTCCACTTCACTCCAATCAGAATGGCTAAGATCAAAAATTCAGGTGACAGCAGATGCTGGCGAGGATGTGGAGAAAGAGAAACACTCCTCCATTGTTGGTGGGATTGCAAGCTTGTACAACCACTCTGGAAATCAGTCTGGCAGTTCCTCAGAAAATTGGACATAGTACTACCGGAGGATCCCACAATACCTCTCCTGGGCATATACCCAGAAGATGTGCTAACCAGTAAGAAGAACACATGCTCCACTATGTTCATAGCAGCCTTATTTATAATAGCCTGAAGCTGGAAAGAACCCAGATGCCCCTCAACAGAGGAATGGATACAGAAAATTTATTTCAAAATATGGTACATTTACACAATGGAGTACTACTCGGCTATTAAAAAAATGAGTTTATGAAATTCCTAGGCAAATGGATGGACCTGGAGGGCATCATCCTGAGTGAGGTAACCCAATCACAAAGGAACTCGCACAATATGTACTCACTGATAAGTGGATATTAGCCCAGAAACTTAGGATACCCAAGATATAAGATACAATTTGTTAAACGCATGAAACTCAAGAAGAACGAAGACCAAAGTGTGGACACTGTGCCCCTTCTTATAATTGGGAACAAAACACCCATGGAAAGAGTTACAGAGATAAAGTTTGGAGCTGTGACAAAAGGATGGACCATCTAAAGACTGCCATATCCAGGGATCCATCCCATAATCAGCTTCCAAACGCTGACACCATTGCATACACTAGCAAGATTTTGCTGAAAGGACCCAGATATAGCTGTATCTTTTGAGACAATGCCGGGGCCTAGCAAACACAGAAGTGGATGCTCACAGTCAGCTATTGAATGGATCACAGGGCTCCCAATGGAGGAGCTAGAGAAAGTACCCAAGGAGCTAAAGGGAACTGCAACCCTATAGGTGGAACAACATTATGAACTAACCAGTACCCCAGAGCTCTTGACTCTACCTGCATATGTATCAAAAGATGGCCTAGTAGGTCATCACTGGAAAGAGAGGCCCATAGGACTTGCAAACTTTATATGCCCCAATACAGGGGAATGCCAGGACCAAAATGTGGGAGTGGGTGGATAGGGGAGTGTGTGGGGGAGTGTATTGGGGACTTTTTGGATAGCATTGGAAATTTAAATGAGGAAAATACCTAATAAAAAAATTAATTCAAAAAAAAAAAAAAAGAAGAAGAAGAAGAACGAAGACCAAAGTGTGGACACTTTGTCCCTTCTTAGAAATGGGAACAAAACACCCATGGAAGGAGTTACAGAGACAAAATTTGGAGCTGTGTCGAAAGGATGGACCATCTAGTGATTGCCATATCCAGGGATCCATCCCATAATCAGCTTCCAAATGCTGACACCATTGCATACACTAGCAAGATTTTGCTGAAAGGACCCAGATAGAGCTGTCTCTTGTGAGACTATGCCGGGGCCTAGCAAACACAGAAGTGAATGCTCACAGTCAGCTATTGGATGGATCACAGGGCCCCCAATGGAGGAGCTAGAGAAATTACCCAAGGAGCTAAAGGGAACTGCAACCCTATAGGTGGAACAACAATATGAACTACTCCGGAGCTCTTGTCTCTAGCTGCATATGTATCAAAAGATGGCCTAGTCGGCCATCACTGCAAAGAGAGGCCCATTGGACTTGCAAACTTTATATGCTCCAGTACAGGGGAACCCCAGGGCCAAAAAGGGGGAGTGGGTGGGTAGGGGATTGGGGGGGTGGGTATGGGGGACTTTTGGGATAGCATTGAAAATGTAAACGAGGAAAATACCTAATAAAAAAATAAATTAAAAAAAAAAAACCTGAATCAACTGCCCACAGTGTGGACCTATTATTCATGAACATAATATTCTTGTTCTTGGGTTTATTCTTAAGTCACTCAAGAAATTATTCAATATATGGTGACTTTAGTATGAGTTCTCTCAAGGTCATATAAGATTTCTATTGTAATAAGTTTAATTCCTATGGTTACTTTATTTTTGTCTGCTTACCATTCCAATCTTAGCTGGATTTATAAGTCTCAATCAACATCTTATTAATAATACTCACTCCCATGGATGTCATAATTTCCCATGCTTAAGGTCTCCTTACAACTAAAATGAACATTACCACCTTTCCTAATCTGGAATTAATTCACTGACGTTTACCCATCAAAACAATTCATAAGACTTAACAAATCAAGGAAAATTAACAACGTCTATCTGGGACTTCAAATATCAATAATGTAAATAGCCAGAATTTTTAAGTCACCAAAATAAAATTTTCCTTTCATGTTTGGAATTTCTTTTTAACTTCATATGCAAAACAGGAACTATTCAATCATCTCTTCCTAGTCAAGATCTTGATTTTGCTGCTCTTTCAGAAAGAAAAAAAAAGTTTAAAAACAAATAATATTTTTTGTTAAATTTATGCATACTTTTTAGGCTTAGAATATTTTAAGGATATATAAATATATCTCTAGAAAATTATGTGAAATTATCCCATTATATTTTTTCTAAAATTTAAAGTGCTATTCATATGTAATATATCACACCACTTTAGGGTCCTCTCAGTACAGCTGTGGTTTTGTGGTAAATTGATACTCAGTGAGCTACATCATATGTAGAAGCCTTCATTATTATTATTACATCTGTAGCTTTTTCACAGCCTGTGAGCATGTTTCTTTTCCATCCCTGATGTCAGTACACAGCTGTCCTTCCTGCTTATTTTCTCAGTTTATATAACTGCTTCTTGGTTCTTTCTACTAAAACACACTGTATTGATATCTAAATACAGAAATTTTAGCAAATACAGACTTAGTCTCATATTTCACAGGCATCCAGGAAATGTATTTCTGAGGAGATATCTAATACACTACAGAGCACTCTAACTCTTCTATATTTCTAATCATTATCTCCCATCTTCCTCTTTTTCTGGGTTCCATTAATTTTCTGTTCCTGAGTATTTAGATAAGACTTTGTCAATTTCTTAATGGACATTGCAGGTTTAGAATAAAGGGTTGTAGGTGTCTTTGAGATTATGGTATGCTTTTCTCTGTACCATCTTATTTTCTGGTACACTTGAAGAGTAACTACACACACACGTATATATACTTGAACACACAAATATTTATGCATGTGTGTATGTATGTAGGTAGGTAGGTATACCTACAGACACACAAAGAGAGAGAGAGAGAGAGAGAGAGAGGAAGAAGAAGAAGAAGAAGAAGAAGAAGAAGAAGAAGAAGAAGAAGAAGAAGAAGAAGAAGAAGAAGAAAAGAAGAAGAAGAGGAAGAAGAAAGAAGAAGAAGAAGAAGAAGAAGAAGAAGAAGAAGAAGAAGAAGAAGAAGAAGAAGGAGAAGGAGAAGGAGAAGGAGAAGGAGAAGGAGAAGGAGAAGGAGAAGGAGAAGGAGAAGGAGAAGGAGAAGGAGAAGGAGAAGGAGAAGGAGAAGGAGAAGGAGAAGGAGAAGGAGAAGGAGAAGGAGAAGGAGAAGGAGAAGGAGAAGGAGAAGGAGAAGGAGAAGGAGAAGAGGGAGAGAGAAGAGGGAGAAGAGGGAGAAGAGGAAGAAGAGGAAGAAGAGGAAGAAGAGGAAGAAGAAGAAGAGGAGGAGGAAGAAGAGGAAGAAGAGGAAGAAGAAGAAGAGAAGAAGAAAGAGGAAGAAGAGAGAATCTAAATTTTTATATATTTTTTTATTCCGTATTTTCCTCAATTACATTTCCAATGCTATCCCAAAAGTCCCCCATACCCTCCCCCTCACTCCCCTACCCATCCATTCCCACTTTTTGGCCCTGGCATTCCCCTGTACTGGGGCATATAAAGTTTACATGTCCAATGGGCCTCTCTTTGCAGTGATGGCCGACTAGGCCATCTTTTGATACATATGCAGCTAGAGTCAAGAGCTCCGGGGTACTGGTTAGTTCATAATGTTGTTGCACCTACAGGGTTGCAGATCTCTTTAGCTCCTTGGATACTTTCTCTAGCTCCTCCATTGGGAGCCCTGTGATCCATCCAATAGCTGACTGTGAGCATCCACTTCTGTGTTTGCTAGGCCCCGGCCTAGTCTCACAAGAGACAGCTATATCAGGGTCCTTTCAGCAAACGCTTGCTAGTGTATGCAATGGTGTCATCGTTTGGAGGCTAATTATGGTTTCCTTCTTTTTTTTTTTTGTTGGTTTTTCGAGACAGGGTTTCTCTGTGTAGCCCTGGCTGTCCTGGAACTCACTTTGTAGACCAGACTGGCCTCAAACTCAGAAATCCGCCTGCCTCTGCCTCCCGAGTGCTGGGATTAAAGGCGTGCTCCACCACGCCCGGCTTGGAGGCTAATTATGGGATGGATCCCTGGATATGGCAGTCTCTAAATGGTCCATCCTTTTGTCTCAGCTCCAAACTTTGTCTCTGTAACTCATTCCATGGGTGATTGTTTCCAATAGAAAATCTAAATTAAAAACATCACCTACAACTCACAATGTAAAGCTTTCTTATCTTCCAATGAGTAGTACGGATCAGATAGCCTCCAGTCCAGCAACACACTAAAGTAAAAAGAAAAGCAACTGCTTCTAATAACTAAGATTCTCATTCTTAGGAGTAAGAAACATTTGCACAGTTATGGACATTTGAGAAATTGATGGAAAAGAAAGAATTTTCTTCTAAGAGAATCACTGATGGACCCAAATAATTAACCTACTATACTTTTATTTTTATTTTTCACCAGCAAACATACACAATTTCTCATGATTGTCATTTTTACTTCCATGGTGGCCTTATTAGTAAACCAAGAAAAATACCAAATGCTAATCATAGGAAGTATATTCTCTTCTATGCCAATGCTGTTTTAAGATAGGATACTCCTGAGCCCAGACAGACTTCATATTCTCAATCCACTTGTTTTACTGTTCCTATTACTAGGATTGCAGAACTATATCAACCATGGTACTTGCATAGAAATCTTACTTGCACTTATTTAAAACAGTACAGTTACATTAAGTTTAACATGAAACATAATGTCAGCTACATAATCCCAATGTGACTGCAATCTTTCTGCCTCAGTTTCCTTTGTTTAGAACAGTGGTTCCCAACCTTCTTAATGCTGTGGTCTTTTAATATAGTTCCTCATGTTGTAGGGACCCCCAACCACAAATTATGTTTATTGCTACTTCATAATTGTAATTTGTAAGTGTTATGAATCATAATGTAAATATCTAATGCACAGGATATCTGATATGTGATCTCCAAAGGGTTGAGACATACAGGCTGAGAACTGCTAGTTTAGAAAATTATCCTCCCTATGTGCACTTTCTTGTCCTCTGATAAGTTGTACTAAATGTGTGAAGGACTGCAAAGTTTAGGTTCATCTTCACTGAGATCCTTTCAAACACTTCTGCACTTCCCTTAGCAGTACCTTAACTGTCAGGTCCTAATAAGCCAAAAAGTCCTATAAGTGCTTAACAGTGCCATAAGACTCCCCAGTCATTTTCCAAACTCCTTGCAAGAAATACTGGTTTAGTTACCATGGAGATGGTTGGTCTATATGCGAATCATCACAGTAGTGATGCTCAACTAGCAAGGCTCTCTTGGTGGTTGCCAACTTAAGAATGTATTGAATGAAATCACAACTTCTTTCCTGATGTAGTCCTCTGGGCTATTTCTAACACTTGCAACTTTCTTTAGGTTAACTATAAGAAAGAGGCTAACAAGATGACTTTGCAGGTCAAGGTGGTTGCCTCTAATTCTAACAATCTGAATTCAACTTATGAAACCCACATGGTCAAAGGAGAAAACTATCTCTCACAAATTGTCCTCTGACATCCACATTGTGCCATGGACTGCATGATCCCAACCTCCCATATAGATACACAATGTAAATATATAATTTAAAAAATGTTAATGCCGAGAAAGGCACCAGGGCAGCTGGGGCGCAGGGTCTGCTGACACTCGCCAGCTACCCACAACACCCTCCACAGGATCTTAAGACTTCTGGTGAGTGGAGCACAGCTTCTGCTCCAATCCAATTGCGCGGGACCTGAGACTGCATTAGTTAGGGAAGCAGAAACCGGCCTGAGTAGGGCCACAGGCCTCATCCGGCCGGATCAGCGCCAGGGTAGCGGGAGCGCAGGGTTGCCTGACACCCGCCAGCTACCCACGACCCCCGCCGCAGGATTTTGGGACTGCTGGTGAGTGGAACACAGCTTCTGCTCCAATCCAATTGCGCGGGACCTGAGACTGCATTAGTTAGGGAAGCAGAAACCGGCCTGAGTAGGGCCACAGGCCTCACCCGGCTGGATCAGCGCCGGGGTAGCGGGAGCGCAGGGTTGCCTGACACCCGCCAGCTACCCACGACCCCCGCCTCAGGATTTTGGGACTGCTGGTGAGTGGAACACAGCTTCTGCTCCAATCCAATCACGCGGGACCTGAGACTGCTCTGGTTGGGGAGAGAGAAATCCGGCCTACATAGGGCCACAACCCTCTTCCGGTCAGAAAGGCACCAGGGCAGCTGGGGCGCAGGGTCTGCTGACACTCGCCAGCTACCCACAACACCCTCCACAGGATCTTAAGACTTCTGGTGAGTGGAGCACAGCTTCTGCTCCAATCCAATTGCGCGGGACCTGAGACTGCATTAGTTAGGGAAGCAGAAACCAGCCTGCGTAGGACCACAGGCCTCATCTGGCTGGATCAGCGCCCGTGTAGCGGGAGAGCAGGGTTGCCTGACACCCGCCAGCTACCCACGACCCCAGCCGCAGAATTTTGGGACTGCTGGTGAGTGGAACACAGCTTCTGCTCCAATCCAATTGCGCGGGACCTGAGACTGCATTAGTTAGGGAAGCAGAAACCGGCCTGAGTAGGGCCACAGGCCTCATCCGGCCGGATCAGCGCCGGGGTAGCGGGAGCGCAGGGTTGCCTGACACCCGCCAGCTACCCACGACCCCCGCCGCAGGATTTTGGGACTGCTGGTGAGTGGAACACAGCTTCTGCTCCAGTCCAATCACGCGGGACCTGAGACTGCTCTGGTTGGGGAGAGAGAAATCCAGCCTACATAGGGCCACAACCCTCTTCCGGTCAGAAAAGCACGGGGCAGCTGGGGCGCAGGGTCGGCTGACACTCACCAGCTACCCACAACACCCACCACAGGATCTTAAGACTTCTGGAGAGTGGAACACAGCTTCTGCTCCAATCCAATTGCACGCGGGACCAGAGACTGCATTAGTTAGGGAAGCAGAAAAACGGCCTGAGTAGGACCACAAGCCTCTTCCGGCTGGACCAGCACCGGGGTACCGTCAGCTACCCACGACCCCCGCCGCAGGATTTACAGACTGCTGGTGAGTGGAACACAACTTCTGCTCCAATCTTTAAATAGTGACAACGATAACAACTAACCCCAGAGATTACCAGATGGCGAAAGGTAAACGTAATAATCTTACTAACAGAAACCAAGACCACTCACCATCATCAGAACCCAGCACCCCCACTTCACCCAGTCCAGGGCACCCCAACACACCGGAAAAGCTAGACACGGATTTAAAAGCATATCTCCTGATGATGATAGAGGACTTCAAGAAGGATTTTAATAACACAATTAAAGAAATGCAGGAGAACACTGCTAAAAAGGCAGAAGACAATAAAGAGGAAGCACAAAAATCCCTTAAAGAAGCACAAAAATCCCTTAAAGAATTGCAGGAGAACACTGCTAAAGAGTTACAAATCCTTAAAGAAAAACAGGATAACATAATCAAACAGGTAGAAGTCCTTACAGAAAAACAGGAAAACACATCCAAACAGATGATGGAAATGAACAAAACCATACTAGACCTAAAAAGGGAAGTAGACACAATAAAGAAAACCCAAAATGAGGCAACACTGGAGATAGAAACCCTAGGAAAGAAATCTGGAACCATAGATACGAGCATCAGCAACAGAATACAAGAGATGGAAGAGAGAATCTCAGGTGCAGAAGATTCCATAGAGACCATCGGCACAACAATCAAGGAAAATGTAAAATGCAAAAAGATCCTAACTCAGAACATCCAAGAAATACAGGACACAATGAGAAGACCAAACCTAAGGATAATAGGAGTGGATGAGAATGAAGATTTTCAACTCAAAGGACCAGCAAACATCTTCAACAAAATTATAGAAGAAAACTTCCCAAATCTAAAGAAAGAGATGCCCATGAACATACAAGAAGCCTACAGAACTCCAAATAGACTGGACCAGAAAAGAAATACCTCCCGACACATAATAATCAGAGCAACAAATGCTCTAAATAAAGATAGAATACTAAAAGCAGTAAGAGAAAAAGGCCAAGTAACATATAAAGGCAAGCCAATCAGAATTACACCAGACTTTTCACCAGAGACTATGAAAGCCAGAAGATCCTGGACGGATGTTATACAGACACTAAAAGAACACAAATTCCAGCCCAGGCTACTATACCCAGCCAAACTCTCAATTAACATAGATGGAGAAACCAAAGTATTCCACGACAAAACCAAATTCACACATTATCTCTCCACGAATCCAGCCCTTCAAAGGATAATAACAGAAAAAAACCAATACAAGGACAGGAACCACGCCCTAGAAACAACAAGAAGGTAATCCCTCAACAAACCTAAAAGAAGACAGCCACAAGAACAAAATGCCAACTTTAACATCAAAAATAACAGGAAACAACAATTACTTTTCCTTAATATCTCTTAATATCAATGGACTCAACTCCCCGATAAAAAGACATAGACTAACAAACTGGCTACACAAACAAGACCCAACATTTTGCTGCTTACAGGAAACTCATCTCAGAGAAAAGGATAGACACTACCTCAGAATGAAAGGCTGGAAAACAATTTTCCAAGCAAATGGCATGAAGAAACAAGCTGGAGTAGCCATTCTAATATCTGATAAGATTGACTTCCAACCCAAAGTCATTAAAAAAGACAGGGAGGGACACTTCATACTCATCAAAGGTAAAATCCTCCAAGAGGAACTATCAATCCTGAATATCTATGCTCCAAATACAAAGGCAGCCACATTCATTAAAGAAACTTTAGTAAAGCTCAAAGCACACATTGCACCTCATACAATAATAGTGGGAGACTTCAACACACCACTTTCACCAATGGACAGATCATGGAAACAGAAACTAAACAGGGACACAGTGAAACTAACAGAAGTTATGAATCAAATGGATCTGGCAGATATCTACAGAACATTCTATCCTAAAACAAAAGGATATACCTTCTTCTCAGCACCTCATGGTACCTTCTCCAAAATTGACCACATAATTGGTCACAAAACAGGCCTCAACAGATATAAAAATATTGAAATTGTCCCATGCATCCTATCAGATCACCATGGACTAAGGCTGATCTTCAATAACAAAATAAATAATAGAAAGCCAACCTTCACGTGGAAACTGAACAACACTCTTCTCAATGATACCTTGGTCAAGGAAGGAATAAAGAAAGAAATTAAGGACTTTTTAGAGTTCAATGAAAATGAAGCCACAACATACCCAAACTTATGGGACGCAATGAAAGCATTTTTAAGAGGAAAACTCATAGCTCTGAGTGCCTCCAAAAGGAAACTAGAGAGAGCACACATTAGCAGCTTGACAACACACCTAAAAGCACTAGAACAAAAGGAAGCAAATTCACCCAAGAGGAGTAGACGGCAGGAAATAATCAAACTCAGGGGTGAAATCAACCAAGTGGAAACAAGAAAAACTATTCAAAGAATCAACCAATCAAGGAGCTGGTTCTTTGAGAAAATCAACAAGATAGATAAACCCTTAGCCAGACTCACCAGAGGGCACAGGGAAAGCATCCTAATTAACAAAATCAGAAATGAAAAAGGAGACATAACAACAGATCCTGAAGACATCCAAAACACCATCAGATCCTTCTACCAAAGGCTATACTCAACAAAACTGGAGAACCTGGATGAAATGGAGAAGTTCCTAGACAGTTACCAGGTACCAAAGTTGAATCAAGATCAGGTTAATGATCTAAACAGCCCTATATCCCCCAAAGAAATAGAAGCAGTCATTAATAGTCTCCCAACTAAAAAAAGCCCAGGACCAGATGGGTTTAGTGCAGAGTTCTATCAGACCTTCAAAGAAGATCTAATCCCAGTTCTTCACAAACTATTCCACAAAATAGAAACAGAAGGTACTCTACCCAACTCATTCTATGAAGCCACAATTACTCTGATACCTAAACCACAAAAAGACCCAACAAAGATAGAAAACTTCAGACCAATATCCCTTATGAATATTGATGCAAAAATCCTCAATAAAGTTCTTGCTAACCGAATCCAAGAACACATCAAAACAATCATCCATCCTGACCAAGTAGGTTTCATCCCAGGGATGCAGGGATGGTTCAATATACGGAAATCCATCAACGTAATCCAGTATATAAACAAACTCAAAGACAAAAACCACATGGTCATCTCGTTAGATGCGGAAAAAGCATTTGACAAGATCCAACACCCATTCATGATAAAAGTCTTGGAAAGATCAGGAATTCAAGGCCCATACCTAAACATGATAAAAGCAATCTACAGCAAACCAGTAGCCAACATCAAAGTAAATGGTGAGAAGCTTGAAGCAATCCCTCTAAAATCAGGGACTAGACAAGGCTGTCCACTTTCTCCATACCTATTCAACATTGTACTTGAAGTCCTAGCCAGAGCAATTCGACAACAAAAGGAGATCAAAGGGATACAAATTGGAAAAGATGAAGTCAAAATATCACTTTTTGCAGATGATATGATAGTATATATAAGTGACCCTAAAAATTCCACCAGAGAACTCCTAAGCCTGATAAACAGCTTCGGTGAAGTAGCTGGATATAAAATTAACTCAAACAAATCAATGGCCTTTCTCTACACAAAGAATAAACAGGCTGAGAAAGAAATTAGGGAAACAACACCCTTCTCAATAGTCACAAATAATATAAAATATCTTGGCGTGACTCTAACTAAGGAAGTGAAAGATCTGTATAATAAAAACTTCAAGTCTCTGAAGAAAGAAATTATAGAAGATCTCAGAAGATGGAAAGATCTCCCATGCTCATGGATTGGCAGGATCAACATTGTAAAAATGGCTATCTTGCCAAAAGCAATCTACAGATTCAATGCAATCCCCATCAAAATTCCAAATCAATTCTTCAACGAATTAGAAAGTGCAATCTGCAAATTCATCTGGAATAACAAAAAACCTAGGATAGCAAAAACTCTTCTCAAGGATAAAAGCACCTCTGGTGGAATCACCATGCCGGACCTAAAGCTCTACTACAGAGCAATTGTGATAAAAACTGCATGGTACTGGTATAGTGACAGACAAATAGACCAATGGAATAGAATTGAAGACCCAGAAATGAACCCACACACCTATGGTCACTTGATCTTCGACAAGGGAGCTAAAAACATCCAGTGGAAGAAAGACAGCATTTTCAACAAATGGTGCTGGCACAACTGGTTGTTAACATGTAGAAGAATGCGAATCGATCCATTCCTATCTCCTTGTACTAAGGTCAAGTCTAAGTGGATCAAGGAACTTCACATAAAACCAGAGACACTGAAACTTATAGAGGAGAAAGTGGGGAAAAGCCTTGAAGATATGGGCACAGGGGAAAAATTCCTGAATAGAACAGTAATGGCTTGTGCTGTAAGATCGAGAATTGACAAGTGGGACCTCATGAAACTACAAAGCTTCTGCAAGGCTAAAGACACCATCAATAAGACAAAAAAACCACCAACAGATTGGGAAAGGATCTTCACCTATCCTAAATCAGATAAGGGACTAATATCCAATATATATAAAGAACTCAAGAAGGTGGACTCCAGAAAGTCAAATAACCCCATTAAAAAATGGGGCTCAGAACTGAACAAAGAATTCTCACCTGAGGAATACCGAATGGCAGAGAAGCACCTGAAAAAATGTTCAACATCCTTAATCATCAGGGAAATGCAAATCAAAACAACCCTGAGATTCCACCTCACACCAGTCAGAATGGCTAAGATCAAAAATTCAGGTGACAGCAGATGCTGGCGAGGATGTGGAGAAAGAGGAACACTCCTCCATTGTTGGTGGGATTGCAAGCTTGTACAACCACTCTGGAAATCAGTCTGGCGGTTCCTCAGAAAATTGGACATAGTACTACCGGAGGATCCAGCAATACCTCTCCTGGGCATATATCCAGAAGATGTCCCAACCGGTAAAAAGGACACATGCTCCACTATGTTCATAGCAGCCCTATTTATAATAGCCAGAAGCTGGAAAGAACCCAGATGTCCCTCAACAGAGGAATGGATACAGAAATTATGGTACATTTACACAATGGAGTACTACTCAGCTATTAAAAAGAATGAATTTATGAAATTCCTAGCCAAATGGATGGACCTGGAGGGCATCATCTTGAGTGAAGTAACACAATCACAAAAGAACTCACACAACATGTATTCATTGATAAGTGGATATTAGCCCAAAACTTTGGATACCCAAGATATAAGATACAATTTGCTAAACGCATGAAACTCAAGAAGAATGAAGACCAAAGTGTGGACACTGTGCCCCTTCTTAGAATTGGGAACAAAACGCCCAGGGAAGGAGTTACAGAGACAAAGTTCGTAGCTGTGATGAAAGGATGGACCATTTAGAGACTGTGGTATCCAGCGATCCGTCCCATAATCAGCTTCTAAACGCTGACACCATTGCATACACTAGCAAGATCTTGCTGAAAGGACCCAAATATAGCTGTCTCTTGTGAGACGATGCCGGGGCCTAGCAAACACAGGAGTGGATGTTCACAGTCAGCTATTGGATGTATCACAGGGCTCCCAATGGAGAAGCTAGAGAAAGTACCCAAGGAGCTAAAGGGATCTGCAACCCTATTGTTGGAACAACATGATGTACTAACCAGAACCCCGGAGCTCTTGTCTCTAGCTGCATATGTATCGAAAGATGGCCTAGTCGGCCATCAATGGAAAGAGAGGCCCATTGGACTTGCAAACTTTATATGCCCCAATATAGGGGAATGCCAGGGCCAAAAGAATGGGAATGGGTGGGTAGGGAAGTGGGGGGCGCTATGGGGGACTCTTGGGATAGTATTGGAAATGTAATTGAGGAAAATATGTAATAAAAATATTAAAAAAAAAAAAAATGTTAATGCCAAGCCGGGCGTGGTGGCGCACGCCTTTAATCCCAGCACTCGGGAGGCAGAGGCAGGCGGATTTCTGAGTTCGAGGCCAGCCTGGTCTACAAAGTGAGTGCCAGGACAGCCAGGACTACACAGAGAAACCCTGTCTCGAATAACCAAAAAAAAAAAAAATGTTATATATCTGTATAGTTTTTCAGATATGATTTAATAAATGAATATAGGAGATGTCTGAATATGATCCAAAACTTTAACTCACTAGATTAGAGGCTCTCAATGTGTGGGTCATGATTCTCTGGGGACTGTATGTCAAATATCCTGCATATCAAGTATTTACATTATGATTCATAATGGTAGCAAAAATACAGTTATGAAGTGGCAACGAAAAAATTTTATGGTTGTGGTCACCACAACATAAGGAATTGTATTAAATGGTCACAGCATTGGGAAGATTGATAATCACTACACTAGATAAATGTCATTACCTACATAAGACAACATCATAAAGCCATATTTCACATTTTTAATATGAGTGCGGCACTGTCCCTAACTCCTGTGAAGCTCCCTTGTCTCATTAATCCATCGTTCCTTCTCTCACGTCTTGATAAAGGAAAGCTACATTTGTATAATTTATGTGACTAAGAAATGAATAAATAAGCAAAGGAAGTGTGTCCTCAAAACACAATTAATCCTACAGCAGTTTTGTCACCTGTCTTCCTGAAGAAGAATACATGTAGAGTAAAATAAACTACAGACCATCCTATCTGGACAAAGCTTGCCAATCAATCACATCTCCCTCCCCAGATGCCATTCATCACCATCTTCTCAGACGGTAGATGTTCTAAAAATACAAAAAGACTTTCTAAGAATAGCAGCCCTGAAAGGGCATTGGTATTTTTCAGTGTTGTTTTCCATTTCTCTTTTTATGAAGCTAGTCTATTCTTCATCTCCACAGGGTTTCTTAACAAAGGGGTTAAAGAAAGAAAGAGAATGAAAGAACTGGATAGAAAGGATTAGGTAGGGAATGGGAAGGGAAGGAAAAGGGAAGGAGGAAGATGAGCCACAAAAAAAAGAAGGCATTATTTTTGTTTCTTTATAATATGGAGGGAGGAAGGACGGACCTGTAACAGTAAATTCATGAAGGAAGGAAACAGGACAACTTGACGGGGTCAGTTCTCTCTCTCTTTCTACCAGGTGGAAAGGTATCTAAATAAATTATCTACTTTAGTTCTGCTTTCTTGAGGACACCAATTGCTGTGCAGTTCTCAAAAGCATCTCATTTTAGTCTAACTTGACCTTGCTATGAACATGCTATTTAGTCGTGTTAATATACTACTAGCAGCATTAATCACATCTTGCATTTGACAGTATTTAATTCTAATTTGGCAATCTAGAAAAACAAACTTTTAAGACTCCATTGCAGTTTTGTTTAAAATATGGTTAAAATGCAGTCATGTGCCCTAATAATTTCAGGATTGCTTTTAAAAGGAACAACTGTTTCTTATACAGAGAGATAAAGGAAAATTATTTGTGTAATTTTTCCCACTAGGAAACAACTTGAATGAATATGTATGTAATAGAACTTTAAATACCATCAATGTATTCACTCAGCAAATATTTGATTGCCTATGATACACCACTAATGGAGTGTGTATTGATTTTTAAAAAGTTCCACCTTCAGTTTCATTTTTGTGAAAGCACGCCAATCACATATACAAATAAACACAATACAATTCCTCATAATGGAAAAACCACTGATGTAAACTCAAGCATATTATGATTAAACTGGTCAGGGAATATCTGTCTAAAGAGGTGACATTTTACAAAGAAATGAATGGCATTGAAGAATAAGCTTCAGTTGAGAAATAATTCCGAATGGTGGAATGGCATGAGAAGTGTCATGAGTTCAGCATATGCTTTTGACACCTTTTTCCTTAAGAAACATGATGCCCACACGTCTATTCACCCCAGAGAAGGAACCCATGACCAAGTTAATAATTGCACCAATGTCCAACTTGGTGAACCGATATGTTTTATTGGGGTTACTAACCTAAGTATGGTGAATGTTAGATTACAGGCAATTCCACTGGCCTACCCTCATGGAACTAGCAATTGCTTATATTATGACTTGCCTTGGGTGCCAACTGGGACAGGTATATGCTGTGGATAAAAGGACCCATAGACTACTCCAGCTAGCCTTTCCTCCCTCCCTCCCTCCCTCCCTCCCTCCCTCCCTCCCTCCCTCCCTTCCTCCCTCCCTTCCTCTCTTCCTCCCTCCCTCTTTCTTTTCCTCCTCCCCCTCCTCCTCCTTCTTCTTCCTCTCTCCCTCTCCCTCTCCCTCTCCCTCTCCCTCTCCCTCTCCCTCTCCCTCTCCCTCTCCCTCTCCCTCTCCCTCTCCCTCTCCCTCTCCCTCTCCCTCTCCCTCTCTCTCCAGCATCTCTTCTATTTGTTCTCTGGAAGGCACTCCTCTCGTCCTCTGCCAACTCTCTCTGCCCACCCAGCTCTGCTCCCATCTTTCTCCTTCTCTACATGTCTACTGTCTGCCTCCATTCTTTTCCCAGGACATCACTCCTATCCCCTCCTAAATCAATCTTTTTACACTAGACCTTTTGCATGCCATAACTACTCAGGGGCACACCTTGACATGGACCCATGAAACGTATGTCCTTGCAACATTGTACTTCATAACAGTGAGGGGTTACTTATAAGAATCAGGGGTGACTCAGAAAAGAAAATAACACTAAAAATCCTATCATGTAAAGGACAGACTCAGGAAAGCTGCAATCCTAGACCTCTGCATAGTTTATAGGCAGCTGGACAATCTGAATGTCTCTCATATCTGTCATCCAGCTGCTCAGAATCCCCTCCCTATCAGTGACTCACTGCTTTTCCTACAGCTAGACATTGGTTCTAGAATCTTCCAAGTATCTGTTCTTCCAAACATGTAGCCTTCTGTTTACCTCTAGCAGCTCCTGTGTGGGGTGCAGGGTTGGGATGCTTCAGTTTGAAAGAAACTGTCATACAGGTATTTAAATAACATCATGAAAAAATGTATTCTAATTAAAAATAAGAAAGTTGAAAATTTGTTGACTACTTCAACATTTTTCCCATGTGTTTTTACAAACCACAGTTTATGATAGACAGTCAAAATAGCACATTTTGCAAAAATACATAAAATCTGACAGAGGCAACTAAAGGGAGGAAAGATTGACTTTGACCTATAGTTTCAGAGAGGTTTTGTCCATCATGATGGGAGAAGGTATGGCATGAACATGTAAAGATGCTCTTCACACCAGAGAGGACCAGAAAAGAGAGAACAGGATGCAAGCTGTGGAGAGGTAGGAATAACATTCAAAGGCCTTCCCCTGGTGACCTACTTTTATCTGCTAGCCCCACATAGCACTATAAATTGGCAAACAAAAACTCAGAGAACAAACACATTGTGGGCATTTCAGACTCAAGCTATAATTGCAACCAGTCACCATGGTCTATAATTAGGAAGTGATGACAACTGCTGGTCATTGCATGGTCATCTCCAAAATAATAAATAATCCTGAACACCTCAACTAAAATCCAGAAAGACAAGCTAAAAACAAGAATATCTGACTTTTGGAAACTGTCAATCCTTTCAAGTGACCTCTACTATATTTTGAAACAATTAATTTCTTTTCCCTCCCCTTCTTTGAAAGTCTTTACTTGGTAGCAACATACATGGGTCTATGTGACCAACCGATTTGCTGGTATTTGCATGCATTCCTTTTTGTTCTCATAAATGCATTCTGCTATTGATATGCAGGTGTTCTTCGGTCTGTATGTCTCTGCCAGGAAGATCCATCGACATCCACCTTGGTTGTGCCAAAACCTTATCCAAAACTGTGAAGTGTTCTACAGTATCTAAACAGATTTATCTTCACTGTGTTTGACATCACATAGGTTAATATATTGTAAGTGCTTCTGGAAGAAAAATTGCACTGAAAAGTCTAAGGCATTTTCTGCTCTATATAGTACTATATGCAACACAACTGTATTGATGTCCTTCTGTCTATATGCCAGCCTTATTATCAAGTTCCCTCTCAGATAAATGGGCCATCTAATGGTCTATTTGAAAACAATCCCCATACTCAAAATCTTCTCCATTTTCTACACAGTTATAAATTCTCAGACTTGTAGAGTCGAAAACTAGAACTACAGTATGTAGGACATTTTCCATTTTAAAAATGCTCTAATAAATAAGCCCATCTTGAACTTTCCTTATACTAACACAATACCCATAACCTCTATGCAGCACTAGCCATGTAAATGATAGCTATTGACAGCAATAATAACCATAGCAATGGTAAGTTAAAATATTAAAGTAATGAAATTCAGAAATATTTGAAAACTCAAAGAAAACAAGGACCAATAAATCGGCAGTAGAAATAGTGGCACAGTAAAAGAAATATGCTGAAACAGCAGACAGTTGAGATGCATGTCTGAGTGAGACAGGGAGGAAGGTATCAACTGATATTTCCAAATAAGTTCTGAAAAGAAATAACCAACTACCAAGGAAGGTAGGGTGAATGCGAACTAGAAGGAGCAGTCACAATCCAAGGAGAAGGATCAGCATGTTAAAAGGTCTAAGATGGGGCTGGTGAGGTGGCTCAATGGTTAAGAGCACTGACTGCTCTTCCAAAAGTCCTGAGTTCAATTACCAGCAGCCACGGGGTGGCTCACAACCATCTGCAATGTGATCTAACACCCTCTTCTGGTGTATCTGAAGACAGCTACAGTGTACTCATATACATAAAATAAATAAATAAAATTTAAAAGAATATATTTAAGATGCAAGCACAGTGACTGACTGGGCAAGGCTAACATCACTCACTTTAACAACACACAGAGGACAGGAAGAGAGGGAGAAGCCAGGGCAGGGGAGAAAGTCCGTAAAGACATGCTATGGTGATTAGCATTTAGCCCAGGAGCATGAGAAATCACTTATTTGCCACGCTGTAATTGGATTTCTGACTTAGAGAGAATTACATGGACACAGAGTGGAAAATGTGCCGTAAGATCACAGTGCTTCACTGGGCACCACCATAGCAAAGCCCGCAGCTTCTTTAACCCACTACACAGTGTGTGGATATAGATGTGTTTCATCGACTATGGAAAAACCAGAAAATCCTAGATCCTCAAATCCTAAAATCTCCAAACACAGAGAATAGATATAAGAAATTGTTTTTAAAATACATAGAATGTTGGAAGACAATAACAAGATTTTGTGGAGCACACTGAAGAGTAAAGTAAAATCCAGAAAAGCAAATACCCCGCTGTACCTGGAGAGAAGGTGCAGTTGCGCTGAAAGACCCATGCACACCAACAGCCTCAAATTCCTCCACCATCCCTCCCATTTCCTACAAACTAGGACTCTCAAAGTGGGCAGAATCGTGGAAAATGCTGAGCTACCAAGATACTCCTATTTCCTAGGAAAGAGAAATTTTTAAAAAGCCACAATTTATTCGTGGTATTTTCCCTATGCAACAGAGGAAGTCATCTCTGGCAAGAATTTCTGACCACAGGCTTAGTCCTCATCATATTTGGCAATTAAATTCCCACCTGCTGATTGGCCCAAATCTCTGAAGCTAATGTGAAATGATAATGCCTGCAGGCTGGTAAGTCTTTGAGACTCTTGGTAGAACTAATTTCAGCAATCTCAAGGAATTTACCCTAAATTTAGTCAATGGAATTGGTCTGCTGAGCAAGAGCAATCTAAAATTGGGAGGCACATAAGAGATCATCCACCCATCCCAAGACTCAGCAGATGTTACGAACAGCAGGTAAGACCCTCATGACCTCAGATGCTATAACAATCTCATATAACATATGAAGTATATCAGATGCCTGTGTATTTAAAGAAACAATAGAAACCCTGACTGTGAAATTAACTACAACAGAAGCAGATTTTGGAATAAACAAAAATATGATCTTCAGAAATTAAGGAATATTAAGAGATAAAATTAAACAACCCTAAAAAGATGATTAGCATATTGCTAAAGAATAATGAGAGAATTAGCAAGCAATAAAGTAATGATCATAAAGAATAATAATGATTATTTAAGGGTATATAAAACCAAGGCAGAATGAATTCATTTTATTATGATAAAGTGAAAAGCAAGATGGGAATTACTAATGAGAAAATATTCAATCAATTATATTATTTTTGAAAGAATGCATAAAGTATAATTTCTTCATATTCTTGTTAGATTAAATACATATTCCAAAATTTTAAGGATAAGAATTAGGGAATATGAACAAAATATACAATAACAAGGAAGAGAATTAAAAAAATAAAACTATCAACCCTGTCACATACATAAGGAGGAAAGTAACATATATAAATAGAAAAAGAGCATAAGACAAAATTTTGAAATGAGAAATTAATCATAACTATAACTTCTAGTCCATGTGGAAGACTAGAGACTAGCTCATGTGACTTCACTAAGCAAAAGATCCATAAGGGAGGACAGACTCTACAAAATCAGCCTAAGTATGAAGTGTTTTAGAAGCTCATAGAGACAGAGATGGACTATGGAAAAGTACAGGAAAACAATGGTCAGCAACACAATGCAGAGAAGGCAAGACAAACAAACACAACTCCAGCTCTAGGGCTACCTGGCAGCAGCCCCATCCAAAGATAAAAGACCAATAGTCCTACAACCCTCACAAGCCCACACTTGCCAAAATTTGTGAGACAGTGAACGAATCAGCATTAGAGCAGGGGGTATCCCAATCTGTTGCTTTATATGACTGGATAGAAGTGGCTGCTTACCACATTTTGAGGTGTGTATTGCTTGAAGTTAATATATTCTGAAGGCTGGAGAACTAAGAAAACCATGTGTTAGATGGAAAGAACAGAGGGGGAGGTATTGAGGGAGGGAGGGAGAGAGAGAGAGAGAGAGAGAGAGAGAGAGAGAGAGAGAGAGAGGAAGAGAGTTCCCTGTATAGTGGTTTTATAGATCCACAAAGCCAGACATGAGGAGCTGAGAAGAGTAGACTACAGCAGGAGGCTACTCTTCCGGTGACCAAAAGCTGATAGACTAGCTCTAGTTTGGTAGTGCTAAGCATGGAATAGCAGGGTGCTCAAGCTCTGAGGCTACCTATCTGCCTATCTATCTGCCCTCGACTGCAGTGGAATCCTAAGAGTGCTGAAGTACATTGATTAATATTTACAATATACTAAAAGTAGGACGATATATTCTCCACTTCTACAGATCTCATGCTGCTGTCCTCATACTATTGGCACAACATAGGTAGCATGTGAGCCTCCCCGGAGCCTGTGATCTTGGTGCTTAGCAGAGTAAGAGAGTCTTCCCTTAGGTTTGGTCTTCTCATTGTGTCCTGGATTTCCTCGTATAGCTGTCTCATATGAGGCTATGCCAGTGACTGGCAAAAACAGAAGTGGAGGCTCACAGTCATCTATAAGATGGAACACAGGGACCTCAATGGAGAAGCTAGAGAAAGCACCCAAGGAGCTGAAGGAGTCTGCAACCCTATAGGTGGAACAACAATATGAACTAACCAGTACCCCGGAGCTCATGTCTCTAGCTGCATATGTATCAAAAGATGGCCTAGTCGGCCATCAGTGGGAAGAGAGACTCCTAGGTCTTGCAAATTTTATATGCCCAGGTATAGGGGAACACCAGGGCCAAGGAGTGGGAGTGGGTGGGTAGGGAAGCAGTGCAGGGGGAGGGTATAGGGGATTTTTGGGATAGCATTTGAAATTTGAAATGTATATAAAGACAATATCCAATAAAAATAAATAAAAAAATAAAAAGAGAGAGAGCCTTCCCAGATCATGTACTCAAAGCTAACTCAACTGTGTCTGTGAAGTGAGCAGCAAAGTAAATGCTTTCTTCCTTAAATTACTTACCAGGTGTTTATTCACAGTAACAAGTGAAGTAACTAACATAACAACTGTGTTTTAAGAACTCTGCATGGTTAAGCCAACTTTTCACTTAGAAATCAAGAATATAAGATAGAACCCTCTGGTTTCTTTTTCCATAGGATGTCAAGATGGCCTCCATGGATATATAGAAGGGGGAGGAACACTGTGAAGTAAGCCTCATAGCACAGAAGTCTGACATGGAGCATGTGAGATTGATTCAAGGAGTTTTGAAATCTCTTTGTACGACAGAGTAATCTGAGAACTAAAGAGAGACAGATGTGAAGTACTGGACAGTTGTATTGATTGCTGACTAAATACTTGCAGAGAACCTGTCTTATCTTTTGATGTTTTATTAAGAGATGTAGCCAGTAAAGGGACCCTTATCTGGGATTATGGGTCTACATTTGGAAAAAAATGTTACAAGACTAGACCACCAAGAGGGCAGCCGTATAAGCAGGAACTTTTGACTAGTGATATAGGGCTTCCTGCAAATAGATCAATAAAGGCTTTTTGCTTGAAAAATATAAACAATATTCATCTATTCATATATGTTGTTTGTGTTCTTTCTATGAATGAACCGCGTGATTAGCAAACATGATATGTATCACAAACATATAAATCACTATTGCCTGCACATGGTGCTCAACAAATATTTATTGATATTGATTTTAAGTGATTTTGAACACATAAACAGTTTTAATTATATCTCATGAATAAATAAACTTGATTGTCAGTGTTTTTTTAAGTAATATTAA
Organism: Mus caroli; assembly: GCF_978045245.1. NCBI lineage: Eukaryota > Metazoa > Chordata > Mammalia > Rodentia > Muridae > Mus > Mus caroli. The sequence continues at coordinate 105,538,572 of NW_028227264.1, read as the reverse complement.
CTGACCAACATAAGCTTCAATTTATTTTAAGATCACAGAGTCTGAAAAAAATTAAGTATTAAAATAACCAATTCCTGATTTAAAAATCATCCATCATCATCCATGCAATCATTACCAGAAACCAATAAATTTGGTAGTTTTTATCATGTAGGCTTTATAAAAGATATTTAGACACAAATATATTCAATATATTCAAGATCATACATACAAGGAGTTACAGAGACAAAGTTTGGAGCTGAGACAAAAGGATGGACCATCTAGAGACTGCCATATCCAGGTATCCATTCCATAATCAGCCTCCAAACGATGACACCATTGCATACACTAACAAGATTTTTCTGAAAGGACCCAGATATAGCTGTCTCTTGTGAGACTAGGCCGGGGCCTAGGAAACACAGAAGTGGATGCTCACAGTCAGCTATTGGATGGATCACAGGGTCCCCAATGGAGGAGCTAGAGAAAGTATCCAAGGAGCTAAAGAGATCTGCAATCCTGTAGGTGCAACAACATTATGAACTAACCAGTACCCTGGAGCTCTTGACTCTAGCTGCATATGTATCAAAAGATGGCCTAGTATGTCATCACTGGAAAGAGAGGCCCATTGGACATGCAAACTTTATATGCCCCAGTACAGGGGAACGCCAGGGCCAAAAAGTGGGAATGGGTGGGTAGGGCAGTGGGAGGGAGGGTATGGGGGACTTTTGGGATAGCATTGGAAATGTAATTGAGGAAAATACGTAAAAAAAAAAAAAGATCATACATACAATAACTGACTGGTACAGTTGAGATGATTTATTTGTACCACAATCACTCGTGAGTCTAAAGACACTAATTATACAGTTGAAAGTCCAGTTAATAACAAAATCAGGAAATTATTTACTTTGTTTCACTTCTTAGCTTTTTTTCATTTTGTTAGTTAGTATACAAGGTATTAGCTATCATTGTGGCACTTGGGAACAAAGTGTGCTTTAACAGACCCTTCTCCTTCCTCATCTCCATTATCTCCCTGCAGTAGGAAACAAATAGGTTGCCTGGATCTTAACCCTCTAGCTGGCTTGAGAAGAGTAGTTAAGTCCCCTGCTCAGCTCCTATCATATTCCTTCCACTCTTCCTCTGGTACTTTAATGTTGCCTCAGACAATTAGTTTCCTAAATATGTTAGAAAGTCCGTGATTTCAAAAGCGATGACTCAGAATTCTCTATCCAGAACACCTGATAGAATATCTGCATCTTTGATCCAGTGCCTGACAAATTTGTAATCAGTACATTCTGAAACTCAGAATGAGGCAGAGGGAATGAGTTTAGACATCAAACAGATAGATTTGTTTGTTTCTTTTGCCCTTGGACTTGGATTGATATTCTTAGTTTGAGAGTTGGTTGGTCATTGGATCACATAAAATTTCATATATGTTTATTTGATTGTTGTATGCTATAAATGAGACTAATCTGTGCATAGTGAAGCATTCTAGATGCTTGATAAAGAACAGTTCTGCTTCCCTTCCATTAGATAATTGATTTTATGGGATTATGAGTCTAGAGTTTATTATAGACGAGAGATCAAGACGTAAGAAAAATAATATTTTTTGTCTGTCCGTAATTGAAATCTGATGTGTGCATCTCATCAATTAGCCTTGTCTCAGAGCATCATTAGAAGTCCATTACCACTGATATCCCTTTCTGATGGACGGGATCTAACTCCGATTGGGACAAGTACCTTTGAGCAATGTGATGCTCCCTCATCAGATAGAAAACAAATTGTTTGAAATCATTGTCGGCATGTGGCACTTGAGGTCAGTATTACAAGGCACAGTATGATGCAATCGAATGAAATGCATAGCCCCAAGAAAAGGTTCCCTGGAGTGCTGTATGAGGACACAAGTGTCTCTGTGTGCATATATTTTAATAAAGAGCACTAGCCAGACAAAGGACATAAAAGGTGAGGTTTTACAACACTACAAATTGTACAACCTTCCTGGGTAAAAAGAAAAACATGTCCAATTATTTTCATCCTAAGTTCTTTGCAGATACACATCTCACAGCAAGATTCATTCTGAAAGACTAAGCACTCTTTGCCCTGAGGAAGGGACTTAGGGTGCTGGGGTTCTTGACCTCTGTACTCTCAAAGCAGATCACATATCGAAACCCAAAACCAGGAAATGTTATTAGTTGTCATGAAAGATATAGAAATCAAGAACTTGCTGTGTATAGAAACAGAGTGCTTGGTAAGACTGTGTTGAATATATCCCTACCCCTGGATCCTCTCTTCATTTGCAGTAAGTGCATTGCTTAATGTAGTAGTGAATCTATCTAATTATTTAAAAACTTAGCCTTCATAGTCGCATGATGTGAAGTGCAAGTAAAATATTAGTGAAAGGCCTTCCAGAGTCAATTCATTTATCAAATTGTCTTTGCTGTTGGATAATTCTGGTTTTTCTTTCCTTCATCACAGACACAAACCCTTCCCCTTTAAGCACACTTCCAGAGAGCACAAACGACATTTTCCACAGGAACTACAGACTCGGTGCCCCTCACCAAGCACTCAATAACAAGTCAGATTGTTGTTCACAAGTTGCAGGGGTTGCTATGCAACCATATGGAGAAAGGCAGAAATTTCAAGCCACACACTATGAGCACATGAATTAAGGTGTTAAAAATAAGATTAGGTGAATGTGTATGTATGTGTAGGCAAATATCGCATAAATTATCACACAGTAATAAGCTGAAATGGATAAAGCAGTTTTTTTCCTGGGAGGAAATAAAGAGGAGCCATAAGAAGCAGTTTTTTCCAGTTAGAAGCCTGAAAAGTTCTTGGAGTTAATTAGGCCCATCATTTAATTTGATCACTCAAACTGCTGCATAGGCATAAGGCACAAAGGAAAGAACAGTGGGCGGACAGTTAGCAACTAAATTGGGCAGGCAGTTCACACCACTGTAAAGCTCATTATTTTCTTTCCATTGTGGGCAGAAAGAATGTAAGAATGCATAGACCCAGAACTTTGTACTGAACCATGCGTGACACTATTGGTGACAAAAATGGAATATGTGCTATTCAGAGTGGCTTTTCCATCAATCCAATAGATACCTCATAGGATCAGTTGTTAAGTGGACAGCGTTGATCTGGCTCAAAGTTTGGGAGGTTCCAGTCCAGGATTCTCAACTCTGATTTTAGGCCTCCGATACTGAGTGTAGCAGTAAGCATAGGTGATAGAGCATTCCACTGATCCCATGGTTAGGAAGCAAGAGAGGGTAGACGACAGAGGGTTCCACTATATCCTGCAAGGGTTTGCTCCCCAGTGATCTGAAAATCTCTCACTAGGCTGCACCTCCTAAATTTCATTCTACTTCCAAGAACGTGAGGATGATGACGAAACCATTAGTGTACTGACCTCTGCAAGAAGCTTAGCATCCAAAGGGTAAAATAGACACAGCTGTCTTAACACATTTAAAAATTGTGGCCGGAGGATTATTTCATCTTATATGACCTCACCATTCAAAGCAAAATAGATATGTTTACATGGAAGAAATTTCTATTTGCTAATGAAATCATTTCCTGATATAGCTGTCTCATATGAGGCTATGCCAGTGCCTGGCAAATACAGAAGTTGATGCTCACAGTCATCTATTGGACGGAACACAGGTCCTCCAATGGAGGACTAGAGAAAGCACCCAAGGAGCTGAAGGGGTCTGCAACCCTATAGGTGGGACAACAATATGAACTAACCAGTACCCCACAGGGCTCGTGTCTCTAGCTGCATATGTAGGAGAAGATGGCCTCATCGGCCATCATTGGGAAGAGGGGTCCCTAGGTCTTGCAAACATTATATGCCCCAGTACAGGGGAACGCCAGGGCAAAGAAGCGGGAGTGGGTGGGTAGGGGAGCAGGGCGGGGAGAGGGTATAGGGAACTTTCGGGATAGCATTTGGAATGTAAATAAAGAAAATATCTAATAAAATAAATCATTTCAATTTGGGGTGATTTTCTCAAAACAAACAAACAAACAAACCAGAATTCACTCTAGAAATTTTAGTTAAAATTGCTCTACTGGCAGCACTTTGCTTTTACGTGAGTGGGGATTTCACACAGTGCATGTGTGGTAGAGGAACATGGCTAATACCCAAAACATATTTATTAAGTCTTCATAACCTAAGAAAATAGTAGTGCAGATCAACTCTACTAAGCCCCACCAGAATTTCACCTGAAACTCAACAAGTGAAGTTCATTATTCACAGAAATGAAAGATAATACACATCCAGAAATGCACAATATCTAAGTAAATGGCAGTAAGGGTGAGATTGCATCAGCCATCAAATTGACATGTTGAAACCATAACTAACTATACTTCAGAATATATATATATATTCAGACTGTAGTTGAAAATACTATTTTAAAATAAGTAATAAATGTTAAAGTACCTTTGTGTCTATCTACTCCAAAAATCACAAATGTTCTTATGAGAAGGTGGACCCACAAAGAAGTATCAAGATGTGCCTGCGAGAAACAAAGACCATGTACAAACTTAGCAAAGCCATGGTCAACTGCACACCAAAGGGAACAACTTTTCAAAGAACAAACCTGCGCAACCTTGACCCTGAGCTCCAAGAGCAACAAGAAAACACATGGCTACTGTTTAAGTCAAACCAAGTATAATACTGTGAAGGAAAAATTCTCTTCAACTTGTACCCTAAGGCATTTGAATACTTGGTACACAGTGGACTAAGTTGCACTGTTTGGCAAAGGCTTAGAAGACACAGTGTTGTAGATATATGAAGACACAGTGTTACAGATATATGAAGACACAGTGTTGCAGATATATGCTGCTAGACACAGTTGGGGGATGAAAATAAAAGCCTTGTTTCATTTCTAGTTTTTTCTCTCTACTTTGTGCTATGCTTCAAGACATAAGCTCTCAGGTACCAGTTCCTGCCACTATGCCTGCCACATGATTTTATGCTGTGCCTACCATTACATACAAGCAAAATTAATGTATTGTTCTACAAACTGTCATGGTCATATTAAACATAAAAGCATCTAATATACCAAGTCTAATACTTTGACATGGCAGGCATAGTAAAGTAGCATGCTACAAACCAAAGCATTTGGACTTTAACTGAGCATTTTTTGAAGATTCTAAGAAATCGGGGATAATTTTACACCTGGCTATCTCAATAAACAGATTTCAATCTGCACAAAAGACAGACTACAGTGGTGCTGATGCTGTGATAGGTAAGGAACTGTCCTTTCTGTTAATGAGGAAAGAGGTCTGTGTGTTTTGTTGTTGATGGTGGTGGTTGGTTGGATTTGGGGTTGTTTTTGGTGTGTGTGTATATGTGTGTGTGTGTGTGTGTGTGTGTGTGTGTGTGTGTGTGTGTTTAATGAACCAATGAGCTTTTTTTGCATGTGTTTGTAAATATGATGAAGTAGTAGCCTTCTATTTTTTCCCTGATTTTTATTTATTGAATTTCATTCCATGTCTACAACTCCAGCTATGAGAATTTATTTCTTTTTTTTTTGCACATTTTATTAAATATTTTCTTTATATACATTTCAAATTTCAAATGCCATCCCGAAAGTTCCTTATACCCTCCCCCTGCCCTGCTACCCTACCCACCCACTCCCGCTTCTTCGCCCTGGCGTTCCCCTGTACTGGGGCATATAAAGTTTGCAATACCAAGGGGCCTCTCTTCCCAGTGATGGCCGACTAGGCCATCTTCTGCTACATAGCCTTTTTATACCTTACTTTATCAGCTTCTGATCATCCTTGTCTCATGTTATAGTGTTTAAGGAGATTATTAATAGCCCCACAAGAAAACAACTAGCTGTGAGTTTCATCTCAATTCCAAACACTATTGAAGTCTCAAATTGTGTCTCTCCAATTAAATCTGTCAAAGGTTATATTATTCTTGCTCACCTGAGTAAATTCTGGGACAATTAACCTTTCATTTAGGTGTGAAGGTAGGGCATATATAAGTTTGAAACAATTTGATACTGGGTTAGATTTATTGCACAGGAAGGTTTACCTGACACCCACAGTTTGACCTTTTTTTCCCATTCTATCATAGGTCTCTTTTCCCCCACATTGTCCTGTCTCAGCTGAGTAGCTTGTCTGCTCATAAATATAAGCGACAAACACACTCTGCTGATTAAATTACCACAGAAGTTGACATTCATTTAGCCCTTATTTGCAAAAGAGCTTTATATCATCTTGTCAATTATTCCACAGAAGAGGAATACAGATGACCGAAAGAGATCAGATGGCTTTCTGAAAGGCATACAGCAAAGTAGCCAACACATGACGTCATCTTTTGACCTCGATGTTCACACATAATGCATTCACCTTTTAATTGTCTGGCTGGGGAAGCACATCTGGAATGGGCTCTGTATGCCTCTTCCACACTCTGTCACTTGCTACGTTGATAATGCTCACAAACTTTTTTAACTCCTCTGTGCCTCAATTTTCACATCTGTGGAATGGAATTTGTATTAACATGCATCTCGATGGAGTTACTGCATGGGGAATTAGTACCCACAAAATAATCTAGGCTAATACAGGCTTGTCTACCCTCTTCTAAACGTTAGGACATTTGAAACATGTTACTTTCAAGATTCGTATGGTGAAGTCTTGACAGTCTGATCCTTAAATTGTTTCCCTTTTAAGAGAAGAGTACTATAATGGGGTGATTGGAAAAACATCCTGTTGACTCATTTGTCATCCACCTGGTGGTTCCTTAAAACTTGAGAAGCTTGGACTTAGCCGGAGAAAGTAGGGTAACATGCACAGGAGCTGAGGGCCATCCTGTTTCCAGGCTCTTTCTGTCTCAATCTCAGCATTCCACTCACATTGAGATGAAGAACAACTCTATTATAAACTCCCACATTGTACTGTTCTCTCCAAGCACATGTGACCAAGAAACCCTTTGAAACCCTATTGAACTGGGAGCAGGAATAAAGGTCCAAGTAATGAAAGAAGTGTTAGTTGGAGGTGGTGCTGCGTGATGAAAACCTGAAGAAAAGCTGAGAAATCCTGTATCTCTACGGCTGGTACTGTGACGGGGATGAATGCAGTCATAGATACATGAATTCACTGAAATTGTGAGCATTGGAAAGCTTGGGGATTATCTTTTCTTTTCCTTAGAAAATCTATTCAAGTTAGTGGATATTATTTAGACTTTTGTCAAAATAAAGAGAACTATCATTAACTGAGTAGAGATAAAAGATAGAAATTTGTTTCTCTCTCACCTAAAGTGACAATTCTAAGGCAGTCTCTACTCTGCCTCATGCACTTGGTTGAATCATAACTTTTTTTTTTTTGGTGTTCTGCCACATTCCTTAGTATCATATGCTTTTCTATATGTTTTTTAAATGGATACTTCCTCAAAAAAATTTCTCTGCCAAGCAGACATGGAAGACTGGTGGAAAACCCCCAGGACCATGTCTGGAATAGCACGCATCTCCTTGCTCCTATGTTTTTAAAAATAATCTGACCTTATGACCATACCCACATTAGAACATTAAGAAAGTTCTAGCTGGGGAAAGGATAGAAGGATAGATTTGACCTAATTATCATGTTTTAGCAATACACTCATGCCAAAACAACTTACAAAAAAGATACACAGGAAAGGAGATGTATTATTCTGTAACTTCAACTTACTGAAAATTTTCAATGCCTTTATTCTCATTGAATAAATGTCAGTATATTAAAAATAACTCCCTGCCACTAACTTACAAAAACATTCTCAGAATAGTCTAAGAACAATATTAAAGCATATTCAATTATTTACTATAATAATGTACAATAAGGAATTAAATCATCATTACATATTCTTTGAGATATTTAATTCAAATAAGTACTTCAATTCTCTTGTCCTCTAATTATGTTAAACCTATTTTAAGTAATTCAATGTTCCTATAAATTGTTTTCTCATTTTACACATAGCAGTTTTGCAAGAATCCGAAGGAAAACTTTTCATTTAATACATTTATTTTAAGTTATAAATTTTATGGTTACCTAGGTAATAGCTGCTGTAATTCTTGAATGCATAATTGACTTGACATTATATTCATAATTGGCACACACTATTGATTCAGATCACTTTTTAAATATAGTCATAATTAAATGTGTTAATCTTCATATTATTTATTCATAAAAACAAAGATGCATATTTATTTCATCATTATGTACATCTCTTTAATCCGCCTACATTCAGAAATTTTATAATATTTCATAATTGTTTGTCTGAGTATGTTTGTCTGAGTGTGTGTATGTGTGCATGTGTGTGTGTGTCTAAAAGATGTTAACAGTTATAAAACTGAAGTTCAGTTAAAAAGGAAATTTTAAGTACATTTATATGCTAAGAATACATAAAGAAAATGAAGGCTAGAGGGACAGCTCAGCAGCTAAGAGCACTGGCTACATTTTCAGACAACCTATATTTAATTCCCAAAATCTACTTGGTATGTAACTACAGTTCCAGAGGATGCAATTCTCTCGTCTGGCCCACACAGGCACCAAACATGCATATGGTGTACATGCATGCAGGAAAATCATCCATACACATAAGCCTATGTAAATCTAGAAAGAGGAGGAGATGTAGATTTCATAGAGGCACACATCTTTTCTAACACACAGGAAACAGGCAGGATTACCACAAATTCAAAGTCAGCCTGGAAAATAAAGAGTGTTTGCAAGCCAGCCAAGGCTACATAACAGGATCCTGCCTCAAAAGACTATTTAAAATGTTTTAATATGTTATTTATTGCTACTTATTTGGTTGATTGTTATAATTATTTAGCCAACCAACCTCTACTTGGAAAAGCCACAATATTTGACTTTAATTTACATGTATAATTACTGGATATTTAATTACTATACTGAAAGTCATTCTGAAGTATTTAATCTTATTGGTGTCACACAGAGAGGGCATAAGTAATTTTTTCTCCTGAATTTTTGGCACTTCAAATCACAAGCTAGTACTGACTAAAGTCAGGTTTGTGATAAATTCTGTCATCTAAGATTCATTATGAAATTTTGAGCAACCCACCTACAGCTCATCACCTTATCATCTAGAGAGACATCCATAGATCCTCTCTAAAGGAGACAACCATGGGTAAAGGGATGAGGAGGAGGAAGAGATGACCCAGCCCTTAACCACGCTAACTTTCTTTTACAGAAGAGCCTACTTCAGTAACTAGAACCCATGGCAAGTGGCTCACAGCTCCACTGTATCCTGATTTCCTCCTCTAGACTCTAAAAGCACCTGTCCACACGTGGACATGCTCAGACACAATGCACATACACATAATTAAACTTTGAACTGAATATTTAAAGGATCACTTTTAGTCCAAAGTAATTGTAACAATTTGACTATCAACTATTTTTCAAGTCTTTGCTTAATTATCCTGTAAAATGCAAAATTAACTTCAGGCATATTTTTAATTTAATATATCAGTTATGATTATATTTATATCTGTCAATTCAAGATGAAAACTATTTGATTTGAAAATATTTCCCAGTTCTTTTGTACATATGTGTGTATGTTTATTGTCTATATATTTTATAGAGAGTCAATACTATTGATAGTCCAAAATATAGTTTGAGTGAATTCATCTAGTCTTTTAAGTATACCTAAGACCATTCTTATATATCAACCATTGGATTAAGTGCAGGAGTCCCCTATGGAGGAGTTGAAGAAGGGACTGGAGGAGCTGACAGTTTGCAGCCCCATTGTAGGAACAACAGTGTCAACAGGCAAACCTCCCAGAGCTTCCAGGGACTGGATCACCAACCAAAAAATATACATGGAGGGATCCATGGCGCTGGCCGCATATGTGGCAAAGGTTGGTCTTGTTGGACATCAGTGGGGTAAAGGCCCTTGGGCCTGAGATTGTTCAGTGTCCCAGTGTAGGGGAATGCCAGGGTGGGAGGATGGGAGTGGGTGGGAGAGTACCTTCATAGAGACAAGGAGGATGCAATAAGGGGTTTGTGAAGGGGAGACCTGGAAAGGGGAAAACATTTGAAATGTAAATAAATAAAACACCCAATTAAAAAAAAGAAAGAAAAAATATTGAAAGAAATGGATATAACCCAGGTAGGTATGGGGGTATATATATTTAGATGATAGACTTCCAAAGCCCTGTGATAAATCCCTTCCATTATGAGAGAAAGAGAGAGAGGGAGAGAGAGAGAGAGAGAGAGAGAGAGAGAGAGAGAGAGAGAGAAAGAGAGAGAGAGAGAGAGAGAGAGAGAGAGAGAGAGAGAGAGAGAGAGAGAGGATTTGATTTTCTGAAGTTCTATTTTTTTTCTGCCTAAACTTACTTTTGAAAAATGTTTTAATGTTTGCTACTCTGATGAAGCTATTTCTGTCAATGTCATTACTGGTTTCCATTTTAACACTTGAAAAATCAGCTCCCAGACCTCATTCTTTATGATATCTGACCACTATTTGACACAGTTGCTTATTCCCCTTTTCAAAAAGTATTTGGTCTTTTAGGATATCGCATCCTGTGTGTCCTCTTAGCCTGTATCACTATTCCTTCCTCTTGCTTTTGCTACCACCTCCTCTTAGTCTTTAGAACTAAATTTTAGCCTTCTAAGTTCAATCAAGGGAACACATCTCTACTTATTTTCCCACCATAAATGATCCTATTCAATCATGTTGCTGTAAATTGCATCTCTAAGCTACTAACTCTCAAAGTTAATATCCACTCTACTTCCTATATCAGCTTCCATGTACCTTTATCTCCCTATCCACCTGTGAACTAATAATGTAAACGCAGCGTATCTAAAATGCTATCTCTCCACTGAGACCTGTCCCTGTTCTACAATGCTTAATCTTGATTTTCAATTTGATTGGATGAAAACATATCTAGAAGGCTAATAAATAAATATTCTAGGTATATCTGTGAAGGTATTTTTCGGGGAGGGTTAGATGTTGAAATCTCTGACTAAATGAATAGATTAATCTCATGATAGATTTCTAATATAAGGAGATTATTGTTGATGAAAAGTGAGGGGTGGAACATAGTTATAGGAAGTATGTTATCATGGACATAACAGTTAGGACAGTATTGAGAGTTGATAGAAATGTAGGGAGTAGAATACAGTGACAGGAGCAGGTTGTGATGGAGACAGGCTCTGTCACATACTTCTACTTGTAAGGGTGTTCTATCCAAGTGCATGGACGGACTCTTCTGAAACTGTGAGTCAAGATAAGTAAATTATTACTTAGATTGTTTCTGTCAAGTGTTTGATCAAAGCAATATAAAAGAAACAATAATATTTAAAAAGAAAAAAAAGAAACAATAGATACTTCATTCACATATTTTGTAAAGCTCAAATCCAAGAGTCCCTGAGCTCTAAAATTCAACCCAACTGGAACTCTCTCTCTCTCTCTCTCTCTCTCTCTCTCTCTCTCTCTCTCTCTCTCTCTCTCTCTCTCTCTCTCTCTCTTTCTCTGTATGTGTGTGTGTGTGTGTGTGTGTGTGTGTTTATATTATCTACTAACATAATATTTATTGTAAGTCACAATTCGCTTGTAATTTTTGCATATATAAATTGATAATAATACCCTCCTGCTCAAAATCTATCATTATCAGTAATGCTACTCAGAATAATGTCTTAACCAGAGTTCTGATGTTTCTATCTTCCAAATCTCATTTCTAATGCCTTTTTGGTATTGGATTCTTTTTTCTTCAGCCATATAAGCTTGTTTTCACTTTAACACTTTTCTCTGTAGTCTCTTTTCTGAAATATTATTATTGTGAGATTGCTATATATTTTAAGGTTAAATTCAAATTCCCTGTTAAAACATCATCCATCATATCAGGAGCCATTGTCGTAACCCCCTTATATAACTTTCCTTACCACTTCTTGTCTTTGCTTCACTTTTATTTATACCAGATGGAGGAAACCAAGAGATGCCACTCAAATCTTCTCTTAAGAAAAATTGCTGTCTGGAAGACAGGGATGGTTAACTGACATCTTCTGAAGTTCATTTTTTTTTTTCAGGACCAGTTTAGCTGTCTGGGGCTCTTCAGCCAGTGGATGAGTTATGTGTTAATAAAGCATTTTTTGCTCGGCAGTGCTACCATGAACTTGTAGATTCTGTCTCCAAGAGCATGTCTGGCCTCTCCCTAACATCATGTCTTTATTTTCATTTCATAAGTTTTATTTCCCAATAAACCTTCCTCATACTAATCCCACTTTAGTCTATAATTCCTAGGGAACTCAAATGAAAAAAAAATAAGTTAGATCCAATTTTATAATAGTATGTCCCCCTCCGTAGAATAAAAATTCTATGAAGACAGTTAATTTTTCATTTCTTAACTATTAAACTAACAATGTTTGCTGTGCTATCTAGATTTCTGTTGCTATAGCAAAATTCCTGAGATAATTAGTAAAGGACAAAGCTTACTTTGCCTCACAATTTCTGAGGTTTCATGGTCACTTTGTCCTGTCACTGTGGCCCTGTGATTACATGGTAGTAGTATATAACTGTGAAGGTCTGTTCACCTCACAGTACCCTGAAAATGAGAAATAGAAAGCATTTCTTCAAAACCAATACCCAAATAACTCAGTCTTTTCCCCCGAGGCCATTTAAGGCTCTGCCTGCTCCCAGTAGCACTGTGGGCGGGCATCCAACCCTTTGGCACATAAGACTTGAGGAACATTGACCCAGTCGTACTGCCAAAAATAATCTTTTAATAAAGGAGATAATAAATACTTACTGTGACTAAACACATTGTTACTCTGAATAAATAAAACGTTGAATGCATAAAACTGTATAAAAGCATTATGAATATCATGGGACAGAAGCTATCTGTAATTATTATATACTAATATCAAGGATTTTCTTGTTGATCATATTTTTTTCAAAAATGTGCCTCATTTTTGTCTCAGCATTGTACATATAACTATTAATAAATTGGCTTGGTATATTGATTAAGCTTTTCAACTTCTCAGAATATTTAACATAAAATTTGTACTGTGTTTCATTAGATAGATACATAATCCCTTGTTAAATTATTGCTATCTTTAAATCCTTTTTTAAAATTTATTTTTCTCTCTTACAATACACTCCAGCAGTAGTTTCCATTCCCCCCACTCCTCCTAGTTCCCCAAGAAACACCTCCCTTCTCCCCCAGGTCCATTCCTACTTCATTTTCTTTCTGAAAAGAGCAGGCCTCCCAGGGATATCAACCAAACACAGCATAGCAGGATGCAATAGGCACAAACCCTTATATCAGGGCTGAGACAAATTACTGGTGATTTTTAAAGCCTTTCTTAAGTGTTAAATGAAAGTGTACAGCAAAAGTGCTGTAATATCAAAATTCTTTTAATAGGGACAATAGTAAGTTGAGTATCTTTAATAATGTCATGTGAAGGCTAAGGACTAGGCACAAGGGAGACAGTTTAGTCAGTAAAGTGTGTGTTGTACAAAAGCAAGGAGCTGTACTGATGTAGAGTCAGTCCTGAGATTGGCAGGAATGGGAGGGAGCAGCACTATTTCAGAAATGACTCAGAGTCAGTGGACTTAAGCTGTCAGTTCAAGTGCTCTCTCTTTTCCCAAGGATTCTCATCACCCTACCTTCTCCTCCCTTCCTTCATTCTTTCCTTCTTCCTTCCTTCCTTCCCTCCCCTTTCTCATTCTTTTACTTTCTTCCTTCTGATTCTTTTGTAACCAGAGAGCCTGAACCCAGTCTTTTATTTACTAAAGCTGCATCATCAAAGCCTGATCATCATTAATAATACTTTTAGAAATCCTTTAAATTTATATAAATTTTATGAATCCCGGGTCACTAGTCCCAACCCCTGCTTCCTTAAATCAGAAACTAAACACAAAGCAAAAGCACATTGCCTTATAGGTTTCACACAGCCTGCTCTTCACTGGCAGCTGAGCATGGATCTTGCAGTTTCCTGGTACAGCAGACAGCTGTCCTTAGTACCCACTTTCATGTAAAAACAGAAAAGTGACAGACTACTAAGGTTAAAATAATTTCTTACAAAGTTTTAAAAATTTTATGCAAGCAAAGGAGCTAGCTCTCTCTAATATCTCTCTAGGCATTATTATCTCCAATCCTTCAGGTAACTAGGAGAACAAAACACTAACTTTTTATATGCTTACACATCATCTCTTAATTCTCTAATCTTTGATTCCTTATCCTAGCAAGTCCATGGCCTCATGTGCTCTCCTTCTCATACTCTGTTTCTAGATCATATACAAGCCTTCCTCCTATAAGATAAACCCATCTATTATTTGCTTGTTTTCTATAGATTCCTTCTTTTCCTATCCATACTCCTTCTTCTTGAGACCACTTTAACTCTCTATCCTTGATGTCTCCTAGTTCACTCTGGCTAATTAATGCAGCAGTCATTGGACCAGAGAGTATATGTATCCCCTCATAATTCCAAATTGAAGGCCAAGTCTGGCAATGAACTATTTCTACAAAGGACCATGTAGGCTTTTATGGCCTCTGTGGTTATGTTGTCTAGATCCTTTCCCATGGCCCTAAAAGGCCAAGCAAAAGCTCTGTTCCTTGTCTTCCACAGCCTCATGACCACCTCCCTTCCTCATTCCTGAGAGCCACATCTGTGTTATTTATTGTGGAGTGAATAGCTCTGAGTAAGGAGAGAAGTGTATCCCCCAAATGAGAGATTGAAGGTAAAATAGAGACAGCAGATCAGTTTCAGGGCAACACAACCATCAGCATACACCGGACTCAATGGCCTGGCAGTGCTCAAAGGGCAAGAACTGTCACAGATCCCCTTACACAGCTATGCCAGACTCTGCAGACCTGAATTCCTTCTCTAGCATCTACGCAAAAGTTGTACCTGGTGACATATGCCTGTAATTCTAAGGCTGTAGACCAAAATATGGAGGATCTGTGAGACTCTTTGGCCTGCCAGCTTACCAACATGGCCAGTTCCAGACCAGTGAGAAACTCTGCCTCCAAAAACCAAGGATGTGTATGTGGTTCATGAAGAATGACACTCAAGATTGATCTCTGGAGGTCACAGTCACACACATACACACATGTGCATGCACGCATGCATACACACTAATAATAATAATAATAATAATAATAATACGTTTATTATATATTCTTTTAATCTTATTTGCTATATTTGGCTGAAAGGAATGAAAGAGAAACTGGAGAAATCTCTCTCGTCTTGAATGGCCTTCACATACAAAACATAAAGGCAACATAAGTATTATATGACCTTTAGAATTGCTCTCACTCCTCCATTGCTGGTGGGACTGAAAGCTTATACAACCACTCTGGAATTCAGTCTGATGGTTCCTCAGAAAATTGGACATAGTACTACCAAAAGATCCAGCAATCCCTCTCCTGGGCATATACCCAGAAGAAGTTCCAACTGGTAATAAGGACACATGTTCCACTATGTTCATAGCAGCCTTATTTATAATAGCCAGAAGCTGGAAAGAACCCAGATGTCCCTCAATGCAGGAATGGATACAGAAAATGTGGTATATTTACACAATGGAGTACTAGTCAGCTATTAAAAACAACGGATTTATGAAATTCCTAGGCAAATGGATGGACCTGGAGGATATCATTCTGAGTGAGGTAACACAATCACAAAAGAAGTCACTTGATATGCACTTACTGATAAGTGGATATTAGCCCAGAAACTTAGAATACCCAAGATACAATTTGCAAAACACAAGAAAATCAAGAAGGAAGACCAAAGTGGTGATACATCATTCCTCCTTAGAATAGGGAACAAAACACCCATGGAAGGAGTTACAGAGACAAAGTTTGGAGCTGAGACGAAAGGATGGACTACCCAGAGACTACCCCACCTGGGGATCCATTCCATAATCAGCCACCAAATGCAGACACTATTGCATATGCCAGCAAGATTTTGCTGAAAGGACCCTGATATCGCTGTCTTGTGTGAGGCTAGGCCAGTGCCTGGCAAATACAGAAGTGGATGCTCACAGTCATCTATTGGATGGAACACAGGGCCCCAAATGGAGGAGCTAGAGAAAGTATCCAAGGTGCTGAAAGGGTCTGCAACGCTATAGGTGGAACAACAATATGAACTAACCAGTACTCCCAGAGCTCATGTCTCTAGCTGCATATGTATCAGAAGATGGCCTAGTCGGCCATCATTGGGAAGAGAGGCCCCTTGGTATTGCAAACTTTATATGCCCCAGTACAGGGGAATGCCAGGGCCAAGAAGTGGGAGTGGGTGGGTAGGAGAACAGGGCGGGGGAGGGTATTGGAGACTTTCAAGATAGCATTTGAAATGTAAATGAAGAAAATATCTAATAAAAAATTGAAAAAAAATTGTTCTTCTCAGTAATTGATTATTAAAATTATTTTCAAATGGATATGTGGATTTAGAAGTGTGTCCTTAAGTTCTGTGCATAGATACTAAAGATACTAATATAAGGTTGTAATATATCATATTTACATATTTATATCATATTTATCATACATAGTCCATGGCAATCTAATTTGAAATGCCTGGTGAATGAAATTTTAATTTACTTCATTTTTATATAATACCAAGAGGCCTTCTCTCTATCAAGAGCCTAATAATGAGCTCAGAAACTTCACAATACAATAAATGAACCTTGTATTATGGATGTACACTGACTAAACCTGATTTGAAAAGGAACAATCCAGTACTACTTCCTTGTCCTTGGTACATTTAAGTAGGAAATTCTAGACTTGTAGTGCAGTAGAGTGGACCTGTTGGGAATCCTTATGTATTTAGTGTTTAGTACCATAGACTAAAACCCAGTCTCAATGACATCATTAATCACTGAGTTTTTCAAGTGTGCTAATTAATGTATTGATGTATTTGCAGCAAGTCTTCATAAAGACCTTAGTCTTAACTTGAAGTATTATTGAAAGTACTCCATTAAATGTATGCTTTTTGAGTATCTTAATCCTTTATATTATAATGCATAATGAACACACTCATCATCTTAGTCAAGATTATCTCAGACAAAAGCATATCAATGTACTCCAAAATGTAGTGCATTTAATGTGCCAGAGTTTATTTCTTGCTCATATATCACAGTGGTTGTTCCTCATGCAATTATCTAAGACCAAGTTTTGTTCTATCTTCTGACTTAATCATTCTGGATAAGCTTATGTGGCGTCCAGAAGCAGAGGATTGTACAAGCAGCCAGATCCCTCTCATGGAAGCCATGGATAAGAATGGCATATTCCATTTCATTCACATACATGACCACTTTAACTACATAATCCAAATGTATTCATAGTGATAAGCACTCTGATATAAAACTAAAGGATGGAATTTTTAAGGAAAGTTAACATTTCTCCCAAATTTGAACAACACTGAAACATTATAAAAATGATATTAAAAATAAACGACCCCCGAAGACCACCCCCAAAGATAGCTACAGTGGCAATTTGATGCCTAGTCCTACTTTGCATGGAGTCATTTGTTCCAATATGTTTAAGTGACTCCAGAGTATGCCTAACACTTTTAGATATAACTGCAAAGATGCTAAAGATTACAAATGGGACTCATCTTATTCTCCCTCAATGCACAACCACCACATGAGCTTCTCCTTTGTGATTAGAATATTCTTATTTGTGTTGGTGTTTTCTCTACCTAAAACCTCTCAAATCAGTAACAGTATAAGAACTTTCATATTCTTCATAATCCCCATCCAGTGATCTCATCATAGAAGTCTTCCTTCAATATTTATTTATCCTGAATTTTTTTCATTGTGGCAGCTGAAATCCCAAAATTAAAGCATAGCTATCGTCCAAGGTCTAGCAATGGGTTTTCTACACAGTAGCTCTACTTTATGAGTATTCCTTGTTTTCTAAATTATCTATCTGGTTTTATCTCTACTAGATTGTAAACTCTTTTCTCACTAGTAGCTACTGTTTTGATTTTTGTTTTGTTTTTTTTTTTTTTTAAGATTAGGGGACCTTATATTTCTTGCCTACCACCATTTCTCAAAAAAAAAAAAAAGCACATTTCTTGGAGTTTATATATGTGCAGTGAAGGAACTGAAGAATTATTACTGCTGTTTACAGAATGTATACTTCTTTTCCAAGAACTGTGTCAGGAATTTGGGGGTTTTGGTTTGGTTTAGGGTCTTGTTTGTTTGTGTTTGTTTTCATTTTTTGTTGTCGGGGTTATTTCATTTTACAGTTTACGAGCCCATCATACAGAGAATTCAGGGTAGTAACTCAACGCAGAAACCTAGAGGCAGGAAATGAAGCTAAAGCCATGAAACTGACTGATGTTATGATTTCGTGAGTTAATTGTAGAGGAATTTCAATCCAACAACATGGCTGCTCTTGCAAAGGATCACAAACAACGACCTTCTGGATCAATATGATCTAGCCAGAATCAAGACACAACCTAGATTACAGTATGATCTGACTGGGATACAGACATTCTCTTAGTACACACCTTTAATCCATAACAGTGAAGGTAAGATTAGTGTAGAAGGAAGAAGTCACGTTTGAAAGTGACTATAATTGAGGGACAAAGTCATGAATCCAGAGACAGATTTGACAGAATGAGGCAGAAATAGAATATGCTCAACTCACATTGGAACAGCACAGGAAAGAGCATCTCTTTAAGAGCAGAGAGACAGGGAGGAAGACAGACAGACTGACTGACTGACTGACATACTGACTGACTGAGACAGAAAGGCAGTTTTACCTTTTTCTGGGACAGTTTTACAGAAACAGGTTGCAGAGTGAACAAGCTAGACACCAGTGAATGAGCTAGAAAATGGGAAAGAGACGTAAGAGTAGAACATACTGCCAAAGTTAGTAGGAGGCCAGACAGACCAATTCAGGCAGAAGCTGAGAGAAAGCAGATTAAGTCAGTCAACTTGGAAGATTACAGAGGCTAGAAGCTTCCAGGCCTAGGCTTAGGATAATTAGACTAGAAAAAAGAAACACTCTGTTCTCAGCCCAAGCCATGTATTCACACAGCTAGAGTACAGCTCTCATCCCATCCCTGTATTTGAGGAAATAAAAGTGACATTTACAGTTAATCATTAATAGATAGAGAGCAGAATAAGAAAATGTTTTATGAGGACTAAACTTTAAACAATTAGTAAAGTAACTAAAAATCTTGAATCATTAAAGAGGCTGTAGAAGTTCATCACCAGTTAGTGTGAGAAGGCAGATAAATAACCTATCGACAATGGAAAGGGAGATGTTGGGAAAAATCTCCAGGAGCTCCCCTTTGAAAGTTTATATCCGAGTAATTTGTGATGGTCCTGGAGTTAGCATGAGCTATCCAAAAGCTAGTCCCACTGGAAAAAAGCCCGGCTGGAAGCTATAGAATCTGCATATATTTTGTTTAAGTTTGAAGATAGTACTGTAGTTGGGGGGTGGGGGTGGGGAACAGTACATGGTAGGGCAATGAGGTGCAGGAAGTGGTAGGGCCCAACAGATACCTCAATATCTTTCATTTCAGATAACCATGGCAGCCTCGTGAAAATGAAATATTCCACGTCCTTCTTTTGGCCAACACTCACTGAAATCATACATAAAACAGATTAGGAGAGCACAATCAAACCACCACTGCAAAACCCACAGAACTATGCGTACACTTTTATTATGAAAGATGGAAACCTTTCAAAGTCTATCCATGTAGAGCCATTTCAGTTCTTATTTAAAATATTTAGGATTCACTACAGGTCAACTTTCTACCTGACATCTTCCCATGGATGTCAAATAAATATTTCACTCATAACACTGAAAAATTGAAGTTCTTGCCCTCATCCTGCCCCTAGTACAGTTGACCCCATTCCTACCACTTAACCCTGGACAGTTTTCTAAACTATAAGCCAAATCTTGTTTCATCTCCCTTTAGAGCTTTCACACTGGGTTCCCATTATACCAAGAAAAAAATACTGTATGCTCTGGAGTTAATACTCTGCCCCCTTAGCATTAACTGATAGCCCCTACACTGGCCCTATATACTCCACCAACATTGGCCTTCTTTGTACCTTCAAACCAAGTATATTCAAGTTGTCATTTACAGATGTTGCTTCTGTTTTTAGGAACTTTTCTGATTTTTCTCATCTCAGACATTTTGGTGCCTCCTAGACCCAGCCAGTTCTAAAGTACTTACAAAGTCTACATGATGAGCTTCTGCATTCCTTGGAATTGGACTCCAAATTTAAGCATTTGCTTAAAATCTTAGATGTTTGTTTCCAATTATTCATTCCACTTGTTTATTCAGTGAAATGAGAAATCACATCAGCTACATTCCTATATTTAAGAACAGATGTTTACATGGTAAGAATTTATCAAATACTTATTTGTCTCCTGAGAGGCTCTGCCAGTACCTAACAAATACAGAAGTGGATGTTCACAGACATCCATTGGACAGAACACAGGGTCCCAATGAAGGAGCTAGAGAAAGTAATCAAGAGGCTAAAGGGGTTTGCAGCCCCGTTGGAGGAACAACAATATGAACTAACCAGTACCCCCAGAGCTCCCTAGGACTAAATCACCAACTAAAGAAAACACATAGAGGGACTCATGGTTCTAGCTGCATTATGTAGCAGAGGATGGCCTAGTCGGTCATCAATGGGAAGACAGGCCCTTGATCCTGTGAAGGTTCTATGCCCCAGTATAGGGGAATGCCTGGGCCAGGAAGCAGGAGTGGATGGGTTGGTGAGCAGGGGGAGGAGGGAGGGAATAGGGGATTTTTGAAGGGAAACTAGGATAGGCGATAACATTTGAAATGTAAATAAAGGAAATATCTAAGAAAAAAAGGAAAAAAAATATTAAATACATATATGCAAAACAAAAAATTAAAACTTTAAAAAGAAAACAGTGTAAAAAATTCTGGGATCAGTCAGAGGGGACAGTAGAGAATGAAATGAATAATAATCATTTTCCTCTGAAGCATCATATGCTACTATGTCCTCAGTCAGGGAATGTTTATTAAGTTGCTAAGGACTGTTGAGAAACATGCAAAACATTTGGCATGATCCTAATGTCCCATGGCTGTATGTTTAGACACGGAGACAACTGTACACATAGGAAGCTAAGTAGGCATCTTAGGAAATGCCAGAGAATGGTTGTCCCACATGAAAAGGAGAACTGTTGAAAGACAATGTATTTGTTTCTCAGGCCGACTGAAAACATTTCTTTTTGTTTCTATCACCATTACAGTATAGCTATATGTATACTTGGATGTATGATCAATAAGCAAAATTTTGAGAACATCTTAAAAATGTTTTAAAAATGAACTGAAAAATGTAAATGATTTTATCAAAGAAAAAATATTTTGGGCAGAGAAAAAGTCTTGAGCAGAGACAGGCTTACCTGCTTGTAATATACACATGTGGGGAATGACTTGAAAGCTATTCATGTTTCACAGTTGTCATTTTAGAAAAAGAATTTGATTGCCTAGTTCTAGTAACAGAGATTTGCACCACCTGGGCCATTTTTCAAAGCTATTAAAATTCTTCCTCTGATGTAACTCTTTGTAGTCAGAAATTCTGGGTTGAACCTATACAATGCAATACAAATACACTGATTTGAATTTTTTTTAAAGTACTGTGTGAATGGGATTCACAAATTCATTTATTCTTGTCAGCTGCATTGTGAGGCCAGAAGCTGTGAAAGATTCTGTACTAGGGAAAAGATCACAAAAAAAGGAAAGCGTAAAGGAGACAAATGTTGCCTACTTTTGAAAATTACCAATGTAAACATCAATAGAAAATGTATTTAATTATATTTGAAAGGAATGGCAGGGAGGGTAGGATTTAAGGGAAGTCTATCAGCAAATGACAATTCTCTATTGTTTTTTCACTACCGCCTACACACACACACACACACACACACACAAAACCTCTGCAAGATGTAGTCTCAAAGTCATTCTATATGGTCATATCACCATGGTTACCTACAACCCAAGTTACATTATATCTGAAGAGCAGTATGAACATTCCTTTACAGAGAAAAGAATGCATGTAGGTCACACACAGTGGGAGAGAGTGTGGCTCAAAAAGAAAAGATTCATTTACAGAGATGTGCAAACTGGATGCTGCAGGCATGAAACCCTTGAACAATCAAGCCTTGTTGAGCCTTCTATTATAATAAGGAGACACACACAATGTTAACCCCAGCTACTACAGCTAGAAGTGTTTCTAATGTAGTAAGGAGGAAAAATAAACCAACCAAATAAATAAATAAATAAATAAAACACTTAGTGACAGAAAAATACCTTTCCTAACCACATAACACAGGAAAGTTTCTTTTCTCTTTTAAAACCAAAGTGGAAGATTTTTCACTTACCCTCTACTGAAAGTGCAAACACTTTTGTATTGTGTGTATGTATGCCTGGGGGGGGGGTATGCATGTGTGTAAGGTTTGTGAGCTCATGTGCACATGAGCTCACGAGTATGGAGACCAGCAGTCAGCCTTCAGTATTGTTCTTTGGGAGCCATAAAGCTTGTTTTGTGGGACAGGATCTCTCCCTTGGCCTTGGGATTGCTCACTGGGCTATGCTGTCTGGTCAGCTGTTCCCACCTGGTTCTGTCTCCATAGCACTGGGATTATAGGCGTGTACCACCATGTTGAGCTTATTACCTGGATGCTGAGATTCAAACTCAGATGTTCACGCTTACACAGCAAGCACTTTCCTGGCCGAATCCTTTCCCCCAGTCCAACAGAACATTTTCCTAGAAGCCCTGATCATCTTTTTCAAATATTATATAGATGGCATTGGTTAAATTTGTTCACACAAGCCAAACTGCCTTTCACTGAGCCTTAAAAAACATGTATCTGTGTGAGAAACAACAAGAAAAAATAATATCTAGAACAATACTATCAAAAACTTACATAATGTTTGATAGACATTTTATGTGTGTTTTGCTTTCTTAGTCCTCCCATCATCCTTATCATATACATACTATTTCCTCTTTTTATTTTTTAAACAATGAAGAAACTAAAAAACAAATATGCTCACCAAATTTCCCCAGGGCACACTGCTACTCTATGTCACACACAGAATTCATAGAGACAGATTGGCTCCAGAGTCTGTGCTGTCATCTCCTGTACTGAGGTCAAACTGCATTATCTGTACATAGGATAAAATATCTCAAAGTGGCTGCCGCTGCTGTGTTAGTCACCCATCATTCTGTAACAAATGGTTTACAATAATAGGCATTTATCATTTCAGAATTTCCATGGCCAGGACTGAGGCCCCACTCAGGTTTCTTATGAGATTGTGATTAGCATGTGAGCTGCACTTTCAGTCATTAGAACTGACTTGGACTGAGAACTATACTTCTAAAATGGTCCATTACTGGTAGTTGGCACAAGGCCTCAGTTCCCTGTTACTCAGGGGTCTGGATAAAACTGTTAGTGTGACCTTGCAAAGCTGTGATCTGGCTTCTTCTAAAGCAAGACCTTCTCTGGGAAGCATTAGAAGCCAACAGCTGAATTATTATATACCTCTGACATTTGTTGAGCACACAAAGTGCTAGTTTAGTGAACACCACACAAAAGATGATGACCATTGGGCATCACCCAAGAGACAACTACTATCGCTGTATTTTCAATTACCTGGGAAAAGGTGGTGCAAGTAAGGATGAACTTGGCAGCCCAGAGAATGAGTGCCTTTTTGGATTTTGTGTCCTAGAGTTCTGAGTTGTTAAGACAAGCTCCAGTCCTGCCACAAAGAATAAACATCCCTTTCCTTTACCATTCATTAATGCATGCGTCACTTTTATAAAGTCAGTCATTCTTACACTTTTATAAAGTCAGTCATTCTTACTAAAGCCCCTACCATGATTTTAGATGGTTATCATTGCATTCTAAATATGTTAAGCCTATAGTCTTGTCATAAATTTTAAAATTATGCTTCTAATATGCTTGCTTATGAAGCTTTACTTCCACAACATCTCTCTAAGCAACTAGAATGGAAATCATTTTCAGCCATGGATTCTAATGGGAATCCATGGGAAGCCCATGGGAATCCAGGGAGCATGTCCATGAGAATCCAGTTACGGTTCTAATTTTGAGACAGGGTTGCAGAACATAACCCAGCCTGCTCTGTTAGCCATGTTGATCACAATGAACTGCAAGCAACCTGTCAGTTCCAGACAAGGCTTTCCTACCTCAGTTCCCATGGTGGTTTCTGCTTGGCGAGTTGTGATTCTTTGTACACATCCTGTCTCTTGAATTTCATGGACAGTAGTTTGCTCTGTAGACTCTTTTTCATTATGCAGCTAGGAAGAGTGTCTGATATTTTAAGTTGTTCATGATAGAGTGATGACCTCTATGGTCTTTCCCAGAATCCTTTTTACTACTCATAGAACTCTTGCTGGATGTGGACTCTGTGTGCATGCACATGCTTAAAACACAGCAATGGAAAAAGATGTCATATTTGATATGAAAGTTTTTTTTTAAATCCACTGGTATGAACTTATCACCAAATGCAGCATACTACTTAAAGTACTAAGCAGAGATAATTGATTACAGCCAGATTTTGCTATTTTAATTCTGCTTTAAAATATAATTTATACCATTTTAAGTCATTCCTTAATTCTTAGAAATAAGTAATCTATTTGGAAGCCATCCAATATCTCACTATGAATTAATCTCTCTCACTCTACAATCATGCTATTTAATCAAAAATTAATTTCCTTCCAGAGTAACTTGTTAAGGATTTACTAATTTTGATTTTCTTTTCTGAAACTTAATTGAGCTCAGCAGTCAATCGCTCTTCTCTTCAAGTCTGTGATAACTAGGTACATTTTTTTTTTAAAACTCACACCCTGGATTTATCACTTTTTAGACCTGTGCTGTTTTTTCTTTTAAAATTGCTTCTCTTTTCTACAGTGATTAAAGCAATTAAAAGGGATAAACAACTCACCATTGGGTGATTCTTCCTCAAGTTTTGCTACTTTTCAGTATGAGAATGATTTTCCATCTCTTCTAATAGGCATTTGTGCCAGTTAAAAATAGGGTAATGTGTACCATAGTTTAAAATGAAACCTCAGCTTCAGTTTTATGTCTTGAAGGCCTGGTGACCCTAGACTGAAAGGAGACCGGAGCTCTAATTATTGTGTACAACCCAGAGGAAGTCACAGGAGGTGCTTTTTTGTTTGTTTGTTTCTTTTTATTGGATATTTCATGTATTTACATTCCAAATGTTACCCCCTTACCCAGTTTGCCTCCAGAACCCCCCTCTCCCATCCCCCTCACCATGCTTCTACCATGCACCCACCCACTCCCACCTCGCTGCCCTGGCGTTCCCCTACACTGAGGAATCCAGCCTTCACAGAACCATTGATGCCAGACAATGCCATCCTCTGCTATATATGCAGCTGGAGCCATGGGTCCCTCCATGTGTACCCTTTGGTTTGTTGTTTAGTCCCTGGGAACTCTGGGAGGTCTGGTTGGTTGATATTGTTGTTTTTCCTATGGGGTTGCAAATCCCTTCAGCTGCTTCAGTCCTTTTCCCTGACTCCTCCATTGGGGTCCTTGTGCTCACTTTAATGCTTGACTGTGAGCAACTGCCTCTGTATTTGTCAGGCTCTGGCAGAGCCTCTCAGGAGGCAGCTATAACAGGCTCCTATCAGCAAGAACTTGTTGACATCTGCAATAGTGTCTGGGTTTTTTAATCCAGAAAGGCTCCTGTCTGGAGGTACATTTTTGATGGATATCTTCTCCGGGGCCACCTCCAGTCTCACAGTGTTATTACTTTCTGAAAACGATAAGGTGATCCTCCTCATCCAGTCTCCTACCTTCATGCCAGTCAGCTCACTTCAGCCTAAAAGGATGGAGATGGCAAACCATGGTCTAAACCTCTGGAATGTTGAGCAAAAAGAAACCTTTCTCCCAATAACTGGCTTTACTTAGGTCTTTTGTCTCAGTGGTCTTACCAACTCACAGTCTAGTGTCTTGGGCAAGCCTGAGGTCTTTGTCTTCTTTTCTCTGTTGTTAACTATAGTCCATGAGGAATAGCCTTCCAGGACGGTATCAATGCCGCCTAAAGCTAAAGCAGATATGTAATGAAAGTCACTTGTGGAACTGTGAAAAGCTTTAAAAATTTGAGTAAACTATTTAAGCTTTCTGATTAATAAGTTGTGGAGAGATCAAGGTTGTGGCAGCAAAATTGATGAAGACATATTGATAACAGAGAAAGCTAGATGATACATTCAGGGAGCTTACTATGGCATTCTTCCAATAGTTATATATGAATTGAAATGCTACAAAATGAAAATAAAGGATAAGATATAAAATGCAAATCATAATATAACTGTATAGGAAGGGGCATAGAGAAATAGTTAGGATACAAACAAAAACCAAGTATATCTGCATGTGGTTTCTTGTAACTGAACCACAACTGGACAAGATTTGTTGGGTTTTTGTTTGTTTGTTTGTTTTGCTTTGCTTTTTAAGAAATAACATGATATGTTAGATCAGGAACATTAGTCTGTATTCTACCATCTTTGTTTTGTATTATCATTTGCAGAACAAATAAAATCAACTTAAAGTAATGCGTCCTGACCTTCTTTCTTATAGCCTGGTAACAGTTTGTAATAAAATGTCACATTCACCTGTTTAGGAAGGATGACTGACACTGGTGATATAGCACAGATGTAAGGTACTTACCACTTACAGCCACATCTTTCCCTAGAGCTAGAGCCATTCTAGAGAGTCCATCCACAGTCAGGTTTGTGGAAGAGGGCTATTAGTTTTTCCCAGACTGCCCCACCAATATAGGATGAGATCTTGCCCTTAACATCATCTCCTTCTGCCAACAAATATGGTCTTATACTACATCATCCTCTAGAATAAAGAATTAAATAGTACTGCTAGTAAAAGCAGATGCATGGCCACCCAGACTGATACTAAGATCTGATCAGAGTCTAATATCCTCTAGTAGTCATAAGGGCCTACTCTCTCTCAAAGGTGCAAAATGGGGCACAAAACCACGGCCACCTGGGATGCACATTTATGCCAAGTGCTAGGCAATTTTACAACTCATTCTGACTTGAGCACAGTTGTGCCACCTGAAGTTGGGAAACTGAAAATAGAGAAAGCCCCTTGGTCAGCAATGTTGACTATAAATTGAGCCATCCCTGATCTTCAGAGCCAGATTATGCACAGTCTGTAGAAGGAATTGATTGTGTCAGGTCCCCACATGTCTCTTTGCTGCTGAGGAAGTCTAGAGGCTCCATCGGTGACTTCTGACAAGTGTCGGGAATTTTAGTTTCTGCCAGATTCCCCACACAGCATTGGGCCTGTGGAGACTCCTTTGAGATGGAACTCTATGCTGTCTTAGAACTGTGGGTGATGGAAACAATCATTGCCCTATCCTAGATGCAGTTCTGGCAGATCTGCATGTAGGTATTGGGCCATGGTTTAGGGGCATTCTCACACACTCAGTTTCACATGGTGACAGACCTGAAACTGAGTTTTAATTCTGAAGTCTGGACTTCATTTTCTCTCCCTAACCAACAGGAAGTATTTTTCTTCATGCTGGGAAGCCTACAGTTGTGGAACTGGAGCATCATTTTGCTCCCTTCTTTCTTAACTTTGTCTTTTAACATTATAAAAAAAAAGTTTCCATTTTATTAAAAACACTTCTTTTTCATACAACTTATCCTGATTATACCTTTCCCTGGCTCTATTCATCCCCAGTTCCTCCCCACCTCTCATCTTATCCAGATCCACTCCCTTTCTGTCTCTCATTAGAAAAGTAAAGCTATCTAAGATGTAACAACACAATTCCCGCCCCTCAGAGATCAGAGAGCCCTGTGGAAGAGGAAATGGGAAGAGTGGAAGAACTAGAAGGGATGGAAGACACCTGGAGAACAAAGGTGCTCTAATGTTTGTGAAAAAAGCCCATGTGGAACCATAGAAACTGAAGAAGCAAGAACAGGGCCTACACCAGTCTGAACCAGGTTCTCTATGTACGGACTGTGGTTTTCAGTTCAGAATTTGGACAGAGTTCCTGAGCATTGGAGCAAATGAGTCTCTGGTCCACATAACTGCTCTTGGAGTGTTTTCCTACTGTTGGTTTGCCTTGTCCAAGTTCAATGTAGTGATTTTTATTGTATCTTACTATATTTTATTTTGCTATGTTTGTTTTTAACTTTTTATTTTTAATCTCTAAAAGTGCATAATACTTTAAAAAAAAGAATTCCCTTGTTGCTTATGGATGTTAACTCTTCTATATATGTTTTATCTTTACTCTTTAATGGGATAAGTTGCTTTCTCATTTGGGCTTTATGGTTGGTTGTTTGTTTGCTTGCTTGCTTTTCTTCTTGAAGATTTTTCTTTAACTTTATTTTCTGAAACTCAAATAATTGCCACTCATTTCTGGTGGGAGTACAAGATTGTATGGTCATGTTGGAAGACATTTGGGAGTCTCACATACAAATAAACATTCTTAATACCCAAGCCAGCAATCATACTTTTTATATCTGCCCAAATACAAATGTGTTTATATGATAATTTGTATGTGGATATTAACAACAGCATTGTGTACAGTTGCCAAAATATGGAAGCAACAAATATACCTTCTAGTAAATGAATAGGTAGTACAGCCAAAAAAATGGAATATTACTTGTAACTACAAGTAAATGATTCTATGGAAAGAGACAAAGAATTCTTGAATGCACACAAGCAGAAAGAAAATCTGAAAAGACTATAAAACAGGATTCTAACAATGGAATGAGGGCATGACCTGACCACTCCAAGGTATGGTTATCTTAACCACTCCAAGGTATGGTTAAGATAAAATTTTTATAGTAGAGATGAAAGAAACTACAGCCAGATGCATCTGGAAAAATACAAAGCAGGGAATGAATATAGTAGACTAAACATGACCAGTAGAATGAACTAGGCCACAAGAATAGGGAAGGTGAGAGAATGAGAGAGGAAGAGAAGAGAAAGGAGTGAGAACAAGAGAAGGGATTTAGAGGGCCCAGAAGGCTCATGGGTGAAATATCAGGGTTATATAGGAATGAGAAGGTAGGAGAAGGGAAGCCAATGGACTGGAAAAGTTTGTGTTTGGAGTAGGTGGGAAGGATGAGAAGAGCTGAGGGAAGACATGTGTACTGAGTGACACTGGAGGCCAGCAGACACTTTAGTATGCAATTAGGAACCAAAGTTAACCATTTGACCCCAGCTTCTTTTGGACCTGACACTAACTACATGGAGTCCTGGAAGGCAACAACAGACAATAAAGCATAAGAGGTTTTCAGGAGTTATAGGAAAAATCAGGATGCACACATAGGACATAAAAAACTGTACAATAGTGAACTATCCTGTGTAGTGTTATTGTCATCACAAGCTACATTATATGGGCTCACATCCATAGGATGTACAAGACAAAGAATAGACTGCTAAAGTAAACTTAACCCCATGTAATAATGACATGGCTGTATAGAGTCATTAAACTATATACCACTCCAATGGGGGTGTTAATAGTAAAAGAAACTGAATGACATCTCGGAGAATATAGACACTCTGTACTTCAGAAATTCTTCTATGAGCCAAAATTGCTCTAAGAATTAAAATGTATTAATGTATAAATAAATAATAATGGATCAAGTATCAAAGGAATTCAACTCATTCTCTGAATATTTATTTGAGTGACAAAATGCTTATGTAAAAACAAAATACTGAACCACATTGAAATATAATTAAGCTTCTTTCTACAATAAGAATAACCTCTAGCGTGGATAGTATACATACATAACAATGATTTCAAAGGTAGATCTTTTGAAATTTTCATTCAAAATAAATTTTTAATCCTCTATGGTATCCAGACTCTTACCTAACTAATCATTATTAATATCAAATTCAGTTTTAAAAACATGTACCTCACTGTGCATGAATATTATTGTGTGTATGATGTTACCCCAACAGAAACTATTCCAAAGGAAAAAATATATAAACACCATAAATTATTCTAGTAGTTTTAAATTTATTTTTATTTTAAATAATTTTAAAACATATAAAAAACCTCAATGTGCATTATACTATAAATATATACTTAATATTTTCTATTTGAGATTCAAATGAGCTTGACCTTATAAGCCATATGACTTGAAGCATTTAGAGATGAAGATTTAATATATAGTCTGAATAGGAAATGAATAATACTCTTGATCAATGATTCTCTAAGTCTGCTTCTTTGATCAGCAATCTAATAACTTCTAGTGCTTCTAACCCTGTGCCTAATTAATAAAATATTCTGGGAATACAGCCAGATAATATGGTTCTTAAAGCCTTTCAGCTTCTTCTGAGCCCAACTGAAGTTTAAGATGTCCTATTCTAAATATTTTATGTAATGATACATTTAAGGGACTGGAGAGATGGCTGATTGGTTAAATATGTTTGCTAATATTCAGAGAACCCTAGGAACCTATTTAGTTCCCAGCACTCACATTGGTCACCTCACAACTACCTGTAACTCCAGGTCCAAGGAATTCAATGTCCTCTTCTAGCCTCTGTGGGTGTCTTCACATATATGCCAGACATACACACATACACATAAATAATATAAATATAAAAAAATAGATTTGATACAGGTCAGATTCTTACAATAATACTAAAAAGGCTGCAAGAACAAGTGCTAAACAACAGCTCCAGAAATAAACATGTTCAATAACATGTTGGGCCAGGATGATGAAGTCAAATCACCATGTGATCGATATTCTTGGTTGTCAACTTGACTGAAAATGGAATTAACTAAATCTCCAAAATGAAGAGCACATTTACAAGAGGATTTTGCCTAATTTGAAGTAGGAAGATCTACTTACAATCCATATCTTTGGGAAGGAAAACGTCTTTAAGCCACATCTTTTGATCTAGGAAAACCCACCTCTAATCTGAGCACTTACTTCTGTTTGAAGCCTGTATAAGGGCATGGAAGAAGGAAGTTTTTACCCTTGGCCTCCTAGCAAGTCCATTCCTTCACTAGCATCAGAGCCTACTTCTTCAGAATTTCACAATATACTCAATACCAGATGCGACATGTAGCCCCATGGACTGAATAACTGCTGGATTCTTGGACTTTCTGTTCATAACTAGCCATAGTTGGATTAGCTAGACCACAGCCTTTAAGTCATTGTAATAAATTCCCTTTCTACACACACATACACCCACACTTTATATCATTCTCTATATATGTGGTTGTATTTATGTATATGTATATGTGTATGTGTATGTATATGTGTATGTGTATGTGTATGTGTATGTGTATGTATATGTATATATATATTGAGAGAGAGAGAGAGAAAGAGAGAGACAGAAAGAGAAACAGAGAGACAGAGGCAGAAACAAGGGGAGACAGAGAAAGACAGAGACAGAAACAGGGAGAGATAGAGAAAGAGAGAGAGAGAGAAAGAGAGAGAGAGAGAGAGAGAGAGAGAGAGAGAGAGAGAGAGAGAAAGAGAGAAAGAAAGGGAGAGAGAGTCTATAAATTCTGTTCCTCTAGAGAACCCTGATTAATACAACAATAGTGTCTAACAGGTATGTATATCTCAATACCAAAACTGAAGAGAAAGCCTAAAAATTAACAGCAAACAGACCTTACATTTCCATTCAAATTTCTTATATAATTTAGTGAAGAGGTCAGATACAAAGGCAGAGCATATCTCACAAATCTTCTCACTTCATTTTGGAATATAAACAACAATAAAACCAGAAATATAGATATTATCTGTTGACAGTCAATGAACAGCATAGTTACATTAGCACACCGATATGGCCCATTCTGTTTTGAAATAGCTATAACCATCATTTTTACCCAAAACTCTATTCAAGTATAGATAAAAACATGTAAGAAAGCAAAGGATTTAAAAGTAATAATTATCGACATTGTAAGCTGCCATATGGTCACATGGCCAATAAATGAGTCAAAGAATCCATGTCTTCTAAGTCCTGGGTCAATGCTTATTCCAATACATTTATTCCTTTGCATATGTCTCCTGAAACACAGCATGACTGAACAAAATGGTACCATGCTGGAGACAGGAGAGTAGTGTGAGTGAGAGGCAAACTGGGACAAGTGATGGCCAAAAGAGAGGCTTCAAATTACCATCACAGCTAGCTGAAGACACTGTGAGTCTAATGTGGTTCCATATACAAATATCAGTTAGTGAAACTGGCTTGACTACAGTAAGATAACCAGTACCAGAATCCCAGTGACTTCAGTAATAAAGCTTTATTTCTTGCTCCATTGAGGGATAGATGTAGACCTTAATTTGCCTTCTCTTCACTCTAGAGCCAGAGCTAATGAAGCTTCTATTAGCTGTAACATCACTGATCATCGCAGCAGAGGAAAAACACACTCTGGAGAGTCTCTTGCTGGTGTTTAAATGATACACATCACTACTGCTCACACCTCATTGACCTGAATAAGTCGCATGGTCTCACCCAACCATAATGGGGTGTGGAAGGACTATTCTATGACACGCATATGAAGTGGAAAGAAAAATCAAGTCAGTGGTGATTGTAGCTGGTGATTGAAGTTACTGGTGATTGTAGCAGCATCAAAGTTAAATTAGCAAAAAAAAAAAAAAAAAAAAAAAAACGTTTTAGGTGTTGGGTTTGTTTGTTTGTTTATAGTAGTTGTTGTGGTTGTTGTTGTTGTTGTTTTTAAAACCTGGAATTAAAAGTCAGAAGCAATCAGTTAGGATAGACTGAACAATGTTGGTTAAGTCAGTGCCTGCAAGTAAACAAAGATATGGAAAAGCAGAAGAAGTCATTCTTCAACAACAACAAAAAAGGAAAGAGGGTATTAGGCAGTGTCATCTTAGGGTTTCTATTACTATGACAAAAGGACCTCTTTTAAAGGAAGACATTTAGTTGGGGTTGGCTTACTGTTTCAGAGGTTTAGTCTGTTATCGTCACATCGAGAGGCATGGGGCATTCAGGCATATAGAGCGCTGGAGATAGAGCTGAAAGTTCTATGTCTTAATCTGCAGGTAGCAGAAAGAGACTGTGGGCCACACTGGGCATAGTTTGAGCATATAAGACCTCAAAGCTGCCCCCCACAGTGACACACTTCCTCCAATAAGGGCATGCCTACACCAACAGAGCTATACCTCCTAATAGTGTCACTCCCTATGGGACAAGCACTCAAACACATGAATCATAGGGGACTATCCCTGTTCAAACCATCACAGGCGATGAGACAAAGAAAAGGGACCAAGTCTAACAGAAGTCCTAATATCTTTTGTGATCTTGACTATATGGAAGAGTACCCTATCTGTCCTGTAATACTATTGATAATTCATCTATTAGTTGTCTTTTTTTTATATGCTTTGAGTTCATTTCCTATTACGTGCAAGTAACAGCTTTAATTAAAATAAAAACACCATATCCTTAATATCTCTTTATCAAATAAACTGCAATACAGATTCTAACATAGTATGTTAAATTAATTTGCCATAAAACTGGTGGACTGGAGACTGCGTATGATGATGTATGTCTTTAGTGTTAGTACTCAGGAGGCAGAGGCAGGCAGATCTCTAAATTCAAGGCCAGCCATGTCTACATACTGAGTTCCAGAACAGCTAGGACTTTATAGAGAACCTTTGTCTCAAAAAACAAAAACAAATGGACAAGCCAGGTGGTCTTCATTTTATTTTTCCTTGTATGACACATTGAGATAGTAATTTCTTCAAACTTTAAATAAGTATCACATTATGGGAAATAGAGTGAGAGTATGTACAATTCCTTCTTAAAAGTTAAAAAATTGGAGTGCCATTAATATAAGAGAATATTAGTAAAGATAGGATAAGTTTCTGTTTAAAATTGCTTTTTAATGAAAGCAAACAAGCAAAAGCAAAACAAAAAAGCAAAACCTGTAAAGACAGACACTTAGAAACTGATAAAATGCCAATTATCATCCCACTGACTTCTAAAGTTTAAAATATTACCTTAAATATAACAGTGAGAAAATGATTTTTCTCACATATCATGACATTTAAACAGAAAATTCAAAACTGGAAATCTTTGGATATTCAAATTAGTTAAGCAAAAGAAATTTTCACATTCAGAATGGAATTTTTATTACCCCACCAAAATAAAATGGAATACAAAAATAAGTACTTAAAATCATTAACATAATCCTTGAAGGAGTATTTCAGGTTAATAATACATGCCTTTCAGCTCACTGCAAAATAGCAATTATGGTGCTAAGCTCATATGCAAGGAAATCATTTGGTTTACACTATGAAAAAAAATCAGACAGTCATTGATGGAGGCTGTCAGACAAGCCAAATTGTTAGTTTACTTTGAACATTTCCCAATGGAGGAAGTAATTTGACCAGAACTGCCAAAAACATGCCAACTATTTCAATGCATGCTTGAATAAACATGAAATAATATTTATATATACTGATTAAACATAAGATTTTGTGATAGATTATAAGATTCCATGCAAAACTGTTTTCTATTATTAAGAGGACCAGTAATGCTTTCAACATAAATACTAAAATCTGTCTTTTAAAAAATGTAGCAGGGAAATATGATATTAATAACACAAAGGGCATAATAAATGATCTAAAGAAACTCATGAACTCCTTGCCATATGATTATGCTTTGATAATTTGTATCCTTCTGTGACCTTATACTTTTCAGTAGCAAAACATCTCTCTCCAGACACAGAATTTAAGTCCTTTCTTTTATAATTATATATTGTAAAAATATGATATTCTTTATTTCTATTCTCTAGCCTGAGTAGGTCCACACAAACAGGCAAGTCATAAGCTGAGTTCCTGTGGTGTGTGGTTCTCTGCAATGAGGGGTTATTGATTTGCTTTAAAAATAGTTGAGTGTCTCCTGGGTGCCAGATTTATTTTAAGCATTTAAAATTCAGTTGGGGACATGGTATACAAGTTCTCTGCTTCATTTAACTTCATATTAACTAGTGGGAAAATATTTTTAAGCAGGCAAGTAAATATGCAACACAAGTGCTATGCAGAACCATTAAGTCGGAAACTATGGAAAAACTACAATGTAATTCCTCCACTCATCAGGAATCAGATTCCAACAACGCCTTTTAATCTTCCCTCATCACGTCAGCAAAACCACTTTTATTTATAACATTCATGTCTTTCTTTTACTTATAAACAGTTTTAGTTCTACAAGAGAAGCCTGTGCCTTGTGTCATTCTTGAGGCTAAGAACTTATTTGTAGAGAGGTCATAGGTCCTAGAAGATAACCTGAAGTGGAAACTTAAGGGTTCTTTGGAAAGTGGGTTGTATCAGACAGTGTTCTGCTGGAACAAACAGGCAAAGGAGTGTTTTCCTGAAGCAGACACAAATGAAAAGTATGCTTTGCTAACGCAAGCATGTGAAAGAACATGTGATGAAGGATTCTTCTTTAACGGCATGCATGTATTGGTCCACCTTACATTGCATAGTTGAGCTCCATTTGTCAGGACTCCACAGAGAGAAACACATCAAAAGACTTCTAGTGGTGTGCTGCAACTTCTTGCTGCTTCTGAGGACTTGGGCCAATTGGCAGAGTGATGTTCACCTGAGACAGACTCACATACTGAGCCAAGACACATGGTGAGGCAAGACCTGTGGCAGACACGTGATGTTTAAAGGGAGTATAAAAAGGATTCAATGGACTGTGAGAGGGGCTTTCTGGTAGAGCTAGCTGTGCAAACCTTCTTGGTCTCACAATCTTTGTTTTGCTGAGAGAGGCACAGCCCAGAAAGTCTCCTGGCATCCCTGATGATCCAAATGCCTCCTACTGATTCGTGTTGATTTGGCTAAGGCCTGGCTGTGTCTGCTATGTAGTGCACTAGGCACTTTCATGCAGCAGTAAGTGTATTCAATGGAAGTAGGGCACAAAACAAACAATCAAAAAACCCAAACAAACCAAAACCATGAGATCAGGGAGTGGAGAGGAGAGTAAAGGAAGCATGAAGGGAAGAAAACAAGGAGTGGACTTGATCAAAACATGCCATATAGATATACAAAATATATAATAAAAAATCATTATTTTAAAAAATAAAGTTTGTTGATCTTAATGATCTTAGCCACACAATGTTGCTTCTTTGAAATGCGTTGAAGAAAAAGAGTGAACAAGAAAGCCTGGAAGAAAAGCCTGGAAATATGTCAGACACATATTGACTTGGCGATTCCTTCACTTCCTGCACCCATCAGACACAAGCTTAAATTTTAAATCTTCAGTTTTTGTAATGTAGAAATGCCTTGATTATCAACCTGGTTGGATTGAAATTACCATAGAAACACATTTCTAGGTTTATTTATGAGTTTGCATTCAGAGACTCTCTGAATGTGGAAAATATCATTCAATGGGCTTGGATATTGGCATAAATAAAAGAGAGAAAGAGAGAGAACACCACCATTCATCTCTCTCTGCTTCCTAGTTATAAACACACATAAACAGTTGCTTAACACCCCTACCACTGTGGCTTCCTTACCATGATGGACTCTAAAACTGTAAGCCAAAATAAACCCTTTCTCCCTTAAGTTGCCTTGGTCAAGGAAGGCATTATGAACTTGAGAGTCATTGCCCATGCCCCAAGCCAAGTTTGCTTATCCTTTCTCAACAAGCCAATTAAAAGAACCAAGTTAATAGAGGAAAACAGAAGATGTAGTCAAGGAGATCACATACAGAAGAGGGACAAAGACCTAGGGACTCCACAAGATCCTTCTTTGGTAGGGGTCATAAAGTAAAATTAAAGCTTAAATAAAGAGGCTAATGTAGCTTGTCTTTTGCTACTTTGTGGTGTCTCCTTTCTTTCTCTCTTCTCCATCCCCTTTTCTTGGACATTTTTAAGCCCCTAACAGAAGATAAGATTGAAAAAAATAAAAATAAAAAGACAGGAAAGATGAGAGGTGCCTGAATAAAGTCAGGGATTTGAAAGTGGATGATGTTATCCTTAGACTACTTCTTGCTGATTAGGGGTGCCAAGTTACTTGGGGCAAGTTTGATTTTTTTACCATAAAGATATTTCCATTTCTTCTTGTCATTGTTTCTTCTTTGTGCATGACTACTTAACAAACTGTGACTAACAACCAACCAACATCCCATCAACAACTAACCCTGCCTCCCGGGGCCCTAGCGTTTATGTACCCCACAATTCTAAACACCATACAACCACAGAAACTACCATGCGCCTGCCAGAGCATGAGACAAATCATAGTCAGCTGCTATGAAGCAGCCCCATATTACATACCTGGGGTTAAAAGGAAAACACATTTATATAATATGTTTGTGTTTTTTAAGAAACAAAAATTCCAAAATTGTCACTACACACTACAGAGATGGCTTGGCCATTAAGAAAACTTGCTGCTCTTTCTGAGAACCCTGCTCCAGTCTTCAACATCCACTTGGATGATGTCTTGCAACCATCTGAACTCCACTTCTAGGGAATTGGTGTCCTTTTATCACCTTTGTAGGACCAGGTATGCACACGGTATGCATACATAAATGCAGGCAAAACACCCATGTACATAGATAAATCTAAAGTTTAAATAAAAGACCAAGGTGTGTACCCCTGAGCAGCCAAGACAAAGGTGTGGTACTGCCCACCATTGATCCATTACTAGGTTTTAGCCTCATCTTGTAAAGTGATCTGACAAGCAGTTAGAACTGTGAGAAATTTCTTTCCAAGAGACAAGTTCTCCTTCTGGTAGAGGTCTTTTTCTCCACCTAACATAAGATTCTCGTGGACATTTCCATTTCTCTGCACCCCGTTGTTTCAAAAGTCTGATAGAATTGAGATATTGTGTCTCTAGAATATCTTCAAGTCTGCCAGGCCAGCTCCAAGTGTGTTTGGTAAAAACAATGAGAAAATTAAATAACATGCTCTGTAAGGTGAAAAACTGTACTAAACAATGAAGCCAAGAGAAAATTGGTAAGGTCTTTCTTGTTTTTCTCATATATGACCTATATAGCCATATTTGAAGTCTCAGAAGTAAGACTAGATTTTTCACAATATCTGTTGCCACCAACAGGTAGACTGAGCATCGTCTGTAGGATGGGGAAAGGACTTTTTTTTTTTCACCAGCTAAAACGGGGTCTTATGAAAGTAGATTCTTGAGATCACTGAAGTGCTGCTAAAAGGCTTTCAGAGAATTGAACTCAACTAATTGAAAGACAACCCAACAGATTTCCCTAGAGGTATACCAGATAGATTTGAAGTGTAAAAGGTTTCTGAATTCCTAGAGGTATCATCTTTTGAATGAACTTCAAAATGGAAGTGTTCACATTAGTGGTAAAAGGCCTAATACTGTCTAATGTCCCCAGCAGGATAACACAACTAGGAAATTTCTCTCCTGTATACTTCTAAGACTGGAGGGAATGTTTGCAAAGCACGTTATTTTTTTGTCTAAGTGAATTGGTGGCTACTAATAAACACAACCTTTAAAGAATATTATACTGAATTGTGATCTCTTTCATGTGTAGCACTCATTACAAATTGCTTATAACAGCATCCAATCATCATACATAAAATATCAAAATAAATTCATTCACTAATTTTTCATTTCTACCCCCATAAATCTATCATATTTCTGGAATATTCATATGCAGTTTCCTTTGCATATACACATGTGGTAAACAAGATTAAGAAAATAGGGTCAAAGTCCAAGAATCTCTGTTACACAGATATTCACAATTGTCCCCAATGATTTCACAAAGTTGGTCCTTGTGCAGGCCAGATCCTTCTGGAGCACCTCTGCTCAGAGCAAGCAGCCAAGGTTCTCTGCTAAGCCAGTGCAAAGGGGAGACCGACTCTTTAAACAGTCACTACAAGATCCACAGCACAACCTTGTGTAAGGTCCTCTCCCTGTACTTACAACTACAGGTTCAAGATTTAAATACAAGTTCACTGGTTAAGACATGAAAGGAAAACATAAAGAGAAGAGAAGAGAGAGAGAGAACTGTAAATGGTGATAATTATTCAATTAATTAGGAGAAAAGAAAGTGGTGGAATAAGAAAAGATATTACAGCTGTGTCATGTTTATGCAGCAGGTAAGAGAGTCAGTTCAAGCAATAATGATAAGAACTTACAGTGCCTTTGATGAATCACAAAATATGAAGATGCCCAAAGTGACAGTCGTTAAGAATCCAGGAATGCCCATAGTACCTTTTTTTTTCCTAGTTTACATTTCCAATGCTATCCCAAAAGTCCCCCATACCCACCCCCCCAATCCCCTACCCACCCACTCCCCCTTTTTGGCCCTGGCATTCCCCTGTACTGGGGCATATAAAGTTTGCAAGTCCAAAGGGCCTCTCTTTCCAGTGATGGCAAACTAGGCCATCTTTTGATACATATGCAGCTAGAGACAAGAGCTCCGGAGTAGTTCATATTGTTGTTCCACCTATAGGGTTGCAGTTCCCTTTAGCTCCTTGGGTAATTTCTCTAGCTCCTCCATTGGGGGCTGTGTGACCCATCCAATAGTTGACTGTGTGCATCCACTTCTGTGTTTGCTAGGCCCCCGGCATAGTCTCACAAGAGACAGCTATATCTGGGTCCTTTCAGCAAAATCTTGCTAGTGTATGCATTGGTGTCAGCATTTGGAAGCTGATTATGGGATGGATCCCTGGATATGGCAATCACTAGATGGTCCATCCTTTCGTCACAACTCCAAATTTTGTCTCTGTAACTCCTTCCATGGGTGTTTTGTTCCCATTTCTAGGAAGGGGTAAAGTGTCCACACTTTGGTCTTCATTCTTCTTGAGTTTCATGCGTTTAGCAAATTGTATCTTATATCTTGTGTATCCTAAGTTTCTGGGCTAATATCCACTTATCAGTGAGCCTTATTTATAATAGCCAGAATCTGGAAAGAACCCAGATGCCCCTCAACAGAGGAATGGATACAGAAAATGTGGTACATTTACACAATGGAGTACTACTCAGCTATTAAAAATAATGAATTTATGAAATTCCTAGGCAAATGGATGGACCTGGGGGGCATCATCCTGAGTGAGGTTACCCAATCACAAAGGAACTCGCACAATATGTACTCACTGATAAGTGGATATTAGCCCATAGTGCCTTTACATGATTTCTATGTTCACAGAAAGGTGAATTTCCAAACTAGCCAAATAGTTCTCTCATCTTCTCCAGAAAATTCCCTAGAGACAAATGCTATCTTCTTAAACAGATTGGCATAAAAATTGCATGAGAATAAACCTGACAGTATTAGAGATGATTAATCACTGTGACATTTTAAAACATGGCTTTATCTAATATGTCATGTATATGGGATATTTCTACTTAATTTTAATTTTTCTTGTAGTAAGAAAACTATAGGACACTACATAAAATTAAAATCTATTGTCTTCGTAGAAATTTTGGAAGACAATGTAAATAATTTAAAGAAAAACCATCTACTTACACATTTACTGATAGGGATTACATTATTAGACTTTTTAATATTTTTTCTTTTTTAAAGATTTATTTATTATTATATCTAAGTACACTGTAGCTGTCTTCGGATGCACCAGAAGAGGGTGTCAGATCTCATTACGGATGGTTGCGAGCCAGCATGTGGTTGCTGGGATTTGAACTCAGGACCTTCAGAATAGCAGTTGGTGCTCTTAACCACTGAGTCATCTCTCCAACCCTTTAATATTTTTTATATATCCCTATGGACTTTGATATTATTAATTCAAAGCTCTATTAATAAACAAAATTATCTTGGGTTAGGTAACCCAGACCACAAAAGACAAATATAACATGTATTCTCTTAGTTTGGATGTTAGTGTTTAAGTTGTCAATAAGCATTCTACAGTCCATACAACCAATACAGGTTGGGTATAAAGTAAAGGGCTAGGGAAGAAGGAAGACACTTTTAAGATGGAAGGAATAGTAATATAGAGTTGTGGAGAGACAGAGGGGTATTCTGTCCCCACCCCCACCCCATCTCCATGGAGACTGTTGGCCACAGCCTGTGCGGAGAAAGGAAGCAGAATGGAAAGCAGGGTTTGGAGGGTTGTGAGTATGGACAGAATTACCACCAGAGACTGCTGTATCAACAAAAATCTCCTTTATTGTTTTGAGACTAGTGTAGGGGCTGGAGAGATGGCTCAGCAGTTAAGAGCACTGACTGCTCTTTCAGAGGCCCTGAGTTCAATTCCCAGCAACCACATGGTGGCTCACAACCATCTGTAATGGGATCCGATGCCCTCTTCTGGCAGTCAGAAGAGACTAACAGTGTACTTGCATTAAATAAATAAATAAATAAATAAATAAATAAATAAATAAATAAATAAAAGAAAATGCAGGAGGGAAGGAGGAACTGAATGGAAGTAATTTGCTTACCTGCTCTGGTTGAGATAGTTGAGGATAGTGTATACAAGGGCTTTTTCTTAGGGGCATGGGTAGAAAGGGCTAAATTGGTCATGGCATCAAGTAAGCAGGAAGGGCTGACTGGTTATAGTACAGCACCAAATTATCATGCAGGCAGGAATCCAGAGCAGCATGTGTGTGCTGAGTTATGCAGCTTTGCAGAGGCTTTTTAGATAAGGCCAGGCAGACAACGCCAGCCAGCTTTGTTCAGGTTTACTCTCCAGACAAAGACAGGCAGAGACAGGGAAGCCCCTTTGAGAAAGGGAGTCCTCCATTTTGCAATGAGCTTAGAAAGCCATCTAGTCATGGGAAACTTCTACCTTAATAGCAAGGCCCCCCAAAAGGGTGAGACCAGAATGGGAGGATTAAACAGAGGATGAAGGAAGAGGGGGAATATGAGAGCCAACAAAGACAGGGACAGCTAACACTAAGGGCCATTTTGTGAAGTCATATGGAAATCAAATACAATAGAATCTCCTTAAAATATATACATATATGAGAAAATTCTAAATAGAATCACCAAGGAATGGGGAAAATAAAGCCCCAAATAGGTTTCTCTTGCTACCAAGTGAAATATTCGATGGTTGAAATGGCTTGTGTCTAATTGAGTTATTGACCAAAGAGGTCCCGTGGAAACTCCCAAACAATCAAGGCCAGGGCCATTGCTTGGGCTTCACAAACTGACAGCAGGCCATTTTTCTGAAGACAACACTTATATATCGCCTTGAACACAGAGAAGTTGAGTTCATGCCTAAGGAAAGTCTTCATTCCTTTGGACTAGGGTTCATGCTACTGGAAGGTACTTGGCAACACTACTGCAAAATAAAAAATAAACAACAAAACAAACAAAAAAAGACCCCATCCAACACTAACAAAAACAAAAATTGCATCCAGTTATATACTCCAGTCTACAACGCTGACTTGTCTTCATGATAGGTTGATGGAAGAGTGGCACAAAAGCTGTGGAAATAACCAATAACTATCTGATTGGATTTAAGGCTCACTCTGTGATTTGGAACCCATCCCCAACACTGTTCAGGTGTCCAAGAACCTGAAACTAGATAGGTTATGGAACTAGAAAAAAAAAAACAAATATTACTGTTCTGCTAAAGAAACAACAATAAAATGACTTATGACATTCTGCAGTGTCCGTAGATAGATCAGTATCTTACTTAGCCAGCATCCAAGAAGCTTCATCTTGAAGGAGATGGCAACTAATACAGAGACCCACAACTAGACAAAGTGCAAAACATGAGAGACCTTGGACCACAACTAGACAAAGTGCAAAACATGAGAGACCTTGGAGCACTCCATCCTACATGGGATGTCTTCATCAAACCCCTCACTTTAAAGTTCAGGGAATTTTTGCTGAAAGAAGAGGTGGAACGTTTGTAATAGTCACTGGGAATGGAAGGCACCAAGGAAACAAGGCCTTCCAGAAATAAAGGAACTGAATTGCGTATGAACTCACAGAGAACTTACTATGGTAACGGGCACTGGGTCTACACAGGTTCAAGCCAGATGGGGTCCTAGTGCTGAGAGAGGAACAAGCTATCTCCAAGTGACAACTGCTCATAAAGAAAAACTCAGTCTTCTCCAGTAGGATGTGATTGGGTACATAAACCATAGGTAAGGGCAGCTCCCATGCCCAGCAGCAGACGGACATCACAAAAGGAAGCCAATGATCCTTGTGGAAATGTTTTGTCTCATAATACTTTGGTTTGGCACCTGTATTGTGAAACGTATATGTTTTATTTCTAAATTCTGAATTGGGAGAGTTTATCCTATGAATGAGAACAGTTTACTCTGAGACTTATGATTTATAATACATTATAAAAATATCTTACCAGTTTTGGTCCTGGCTATGTCTGACAAGGTTTATTTGATGTGCAAAAATATTGGTAAATTCTTGTAGTGAAATAAACCCTTTTTTATTCAAGGTACTACTTGATTATTCCTCAGTGCTAGAAAAGCTTGAATCATCAAGTACGTATGCAAATGTTACAAATGTATTTATTCATATGTGTGTTGCAGGTGTGAGGGTTTATGTGCATGTGTGTGCGCTGGTGTGTGGAAGCCCGATACTGATGTCAGATGTCTTTTCTATTAATCTCTACATTACATGTTAAAGCATGGTCTCTCAGTTCTTTCCAGAGCTCGCCACATCAGCCAGTCTAGCCAACCAGATTGCTGCAGGAACCCCACCTCTGCCTCCAGGGCTCTGGGATTACAAGTAGGCTGCTATGCTCAACTTGCATTTACCTGATTGAGTTCTGGTCCCCATGTGTGATGGTTTGAATAAGATTGGCCCACACAGACTCATGTGTCTCAATGCTTGG
This sequence comes from Mus caroli, assembly GCF_978045245.1. Lineage (NCBI taxonomy): Eukaryota > Metazoa > Chordata > Mammalia > Rodentia > Muridae > Mus > Mus caroli. Next base: position 105,494,919 of record NW_028227264.1, on the reverse strand, counting down.
CCCATAAGGCATGGCACTTTTAGAAGGTGTGGCCTTGTTGGAGTGAGTGTGTTATTGTTGGTGGAAATGTGTCACTGTTGGTGTGGGCTTTGAAGTCTTAGATACTCAAGCTATGCTCAGTATGGCACACAGTCCCCTTCTGCTACCTGCAGATCAAGATGTAGAACTCTCAGCTCATTCTCCAGCCCTATGTCTGCCTGTATACTGCGATACTTCTTGCCTTGGTAATAATGAACTAAACCTCTGAAACTGTAAGCCAACTTCAATTAAATATGTTCCTTTGTAAAGTTGCTGTGGTTTGGATGTCTCCTCACAGAAATAGAAACCTTAAGAGACCACGCTTGCAAGATAGCAGGCTCTGTGTCCACAGATATATATTTTCCTTTATACTTCATAAGCCCATTTTCAAATGAGCATACTTCATAAGAAGACTTGCGTTTCCATGATTCATAACTCCATTTGTGTCTTGCACACATGTGCCTCTGTGTGTGTGTGTGTGTGTGTGTGTGTGTGTGTGTGTGTGTGTGTGTGTGTGTATGCTGAGAATTGCATCTGGAGTTAGAAAATGATGGTCGAATGAGCTGTATTCTCAACCATAAATAGAAATTGGAAAGTACTAAAGTTAAATTTGTTTCCATTAGCAAGGTACTATGGGAAATATTTTTAAGTGGAAATCTCAACAGTGGTAATTTTTAGAGTATATTATCTGGATATTTATTTTAAATTTTAAAGTTTTTCTACAAAATGCATTTGTTCAAGAAGTTTTAGATTCAGAGTAAAATTTTAAATCACTGTAAATACTTTGTTGTCCCTATTTAATTTTATTTATATTGTTATTTTTTAGAGTATATTAACACATCATGTCTCTACATATTAAAATATGTACACACATGCCAAATACTATATCTTGACAACAGACAGAACTCTATCTGGGACAAAAACTAAGTGGAGATAGCAAACTCAGAGTAATGAAGTTGGCCTGATAGAGCATTAACTTAGCACTAGGCTTCCTGACTTAAAAAAAAAAAAAAATTGACACAACAAAATCAGCTCTAACTGTGCTGTCACATAACAGACAAATGGCCCACAGGGCTTTTATAACCTTTGCCTGATTGAATTACTGTCCCTGAGAGGTTCAGTGGAGCGTTTCCTACTTCATCCAGTCTCCACCATTCTAATATTTATAAATAGCCAAAAGCAGCAGGCCACAAAAATAAAAAAAAAAAAAAACAGCATTGGAATAACGAAGGTTTTCAAAACATCTAACAACAGCCCATTTATAAATTCATTCAATTCGCCCCATCTTCGCTTGTTGGGTACAGGGTGTGTTCAGGTTTCCTGCAGGGTATGCAAATGAGCAGGCACTTTACAGATATCTATTGTGGCTGTTCAGAGAAGAGTGTTTCTATGTCTATTCTCACATTCGAGCACTGTTCATCTTAAGAAATGGATGGTTAAAAATTAACATGCACTTATTATTGTACAGTCAGTTGCAATTTTCCATAGCTTTGGTCTTAAAAAAATAAGTAGGAGTCACATCAAATATATGCCATGTTATTTCAATTTCATGTTACTTGTATTGTTATATATATAAACTAAATTTATGCCCCAAATTTCTCCCTTTCAAAAAAAAGGCCTCGGTTCATCCCTAAATTCAGCAGTACATGGAAGGCATGAAAATATATACGTAAAGTTTGGTTGTGTAGGAGTAACTTTGATCAATGAAAATACCTAAATGAGTAAATATTTTGAATTCTTTAAATTTATTCCATAAATCAGTAAAATGATACATTTAAAAATTATTTTCAATCCCTCGCTAGCAAAAACACAGTTGCTTGTCTGCCCTCTGCTGGCTTTAAGAGGATAGTCCAACTTTACAAAGAGTACATTTGCACTGTAGTTTAGCACAGAAAAATGAGAAACACTTGTAACCACTTTCAACATTACACAATTATTTAAGCTATAATTAAAATCTAAGTAAAAATTAAGCGTTCATATACTTCTTTCAGGACTAAAGCACAGCTTAGAGTCAGAAGATCTGGAAAGTGAGGATACCAGCATGAAATCAAGTTAATTGAACGTTTTTAAGCAGGCAAAGGGAAAGACCAAAAGAGCCCCAAAAGCAGAAAATCGTTTAGTATTTACAAATAATACGGGCTGAACAAAGAGTCAAGCATGTGTTAATAATTTATGATGAGATAATTGTTCTTATTTATAGAAAAAAACAGAGGCCTCATCCACAAACCTCACATAAAACTAAATTTTAGGCAGCAGTCTAAAAATGTTAAATAGAAAACTTTAAATCTATAGAAAGACTACTAGCAGTTTGAAGAATTGTTTGACAGTAGGGACTGTCAGAAGTAAGAAACTGAGAAAGTCACAGAAGAAATGACAGGCACAGTTAACTACAAATGCATTTTTGTAAGAGGAACCCTTGGTAAAGGCAGAGGCAAAGATCGGTGTCAGAAACAGCACGAGACATCCTGTACAAAGGCACAAATTCTCTGATTGCAAAGTCTGACCATGGAGTAGTGAGAAAACAAAAATAGTTCCATGGAAAAAATAAAGATTTATTTAAAAGAAATGCCTAAAAGAAATCTAAGCTCATCGTGAAGATGTTCATCCTTAACTCAGGAGACTGTGGTAGGAGAATCAGAAGTTCAAAGCTAGCCTGAACTAGTCAAACCTGCTTTTCTCAAAAAAAAAAAAAAAAGTGGAAATGTGGCAGAGAAGACATAGAAAGAAAATTTTAAACCACCAGTAAGTGTGTAAACGTTTTAGAACCCACATTACTAATCTTGGAAAATAAAATAAAATGTGATATGTATATATACATATATATACACATATATATACATACATATATGTATATATAAATACATATATAATATATAATACATATATAATGTATAAATATATATGTATATATAAATGAAAGTTATAAATCACTGATGACCAAAATTGGAAACAATTAACATCACATCTAATCTGCTGCAAAAGTTATAATATATTTTGGCACTAATTGTAAATTATAAATGCATGTACATTTCACACATATAATTTTGGTGAAGCAATTCTACTTAGAATTTATCCAACAAAAATTTCAATAGGTCACTACCCAAGAATATTCAGGTATGAGTACATGATACATTTGGTGTGGCAAAAAGCAGCAAAATTCAAATGTGAGAAAAATATGATTAAATTTTTGTATAGCCATCCTATTATACAATTATTAGAAGAATCTTTTAGAAATGTATGCACTGATCATAAAGATGAATCAGTCAGATGGATCATCATGAATCATTAAGGAAAGTATAGATGATGATAACATTTATATATGATGAGAGAGAGAGAGAGAGAGAGAGAGAGAGAGCAGCGTCAGGAAATGACTAGATCCTTTATATTAACTAACAAGGAGGTACGAATGGGTAAGATGGAAATAATTTTCAGCTTTATATTTTCTTATAAATCTTCAATACTGGTAACATTTTAATTATTTCCGTTCAGAACGTATTAATATGTTAATGGCATCGCTTAGTTTGCAGAGTCAACCGGAAGTATTCATATATCACATCTTTGAGGATGTGTAGGACAATTGCTTGAACTGTTTCTTTTTTTTTTTATTTTAAACAAATTTTTTATTAGATCATTTCATCATTTACATTTCAAATGCTATCCCGAAAAAGTCCCCTATACCCTTCCCCCGCCCTGCTCCCCAACCCACCTACTCCCCCTTCCTGGCCCTGGCATCTTAATTCCTCTTCTTAGCACATCCTTAAGCTCCCTAGTGGCTTTTGGATTCAGCCTTCTAATCCAGTTCCTGACTACAAATGTAGGCTTACAGATTACCCATAGCAAGCATCTCTCCTAGTAGCATTTCATGTGATTCCTTCCGGTTGGCTGTGATAGCAGGTTCTGGCAATACTGATGGATGCCCAAAATAGCTTCCAAAATGATTCCAGAAAAAAAAAAAAAAAAAAAAAAAAAACAAAGACAGTGCACTATTTTGTTTTGTTCTTTTTTCTTCATCCTTGGCTCCACACTAGGATCAACTAGGGAACAAACAAAACACCCTGCTTTGCTGTACTTTCCCTGCCTTGGAGCTACACAAGGTTTACTAAGCTGCTATTTTCAGATGGCTCTCCAGGTGATTCTGCAGCAAAGCGGGGATTTAGCATTATTAGCAAGCCTTAAACCTGTGCCAGAGAAGCGCCTGGAGTCTGTTTGGTGCCTCAGCCAGGCATCCTGAAGAGGAAGACCGACTGGAACAATACATAAGAGAAAAGTAGGTTTTTCACTATGGTACTGTATGCTCATTGCTGTATTTCCCCCAGTTCACACTATCTTAAAATGGCTTCATTGAGTGGAATGTGTATAGTTCTTCCTATTTAAATATTTTGTTTGGTAAGTAAATTTATGTTGTTGTACAACGACCACTGTGACTGAGTGTGATGGATGATCTTGCTTGTCAACTTGAATGTAGCTGGTATTAATAAAAACACATCTCGATATGCACCCTTTTTGAACTTTTTGAAGATTTTTTTTTGTCAGATTATCTGAAACCAGATGGCCCTCCCTGAACCTCAGCAGCACCTTCTAGAGGCAGCAACAGAGGAACTCTGACAAATTCTAGAAGAATTCATTCACTATCACTCTCCAAATCTCCCCATATCCATTTATAATCTATCCCAGCCCCTAAGACAGCCACTGGTTTTCTTATTATTTATAGTTTTCACTTTCTTAGACCATGGATAGTCTCCTACTTCATGCTTCCTTCACTTAGCACAATATTGTCATGTATAACTGTGGTTTCTTATTTCTTGATGCTAGGCAGCCTTCTGTAGTTTATTTAGTCTCCAGTCAAAAAGCATTCAGACTCTTTCCAGTTAGGCAAATCTATGTGTAGATATTTATTTCATTACTTTATAAATTTGTGTGATTGTATCAAAAGTGTGTAGATTTGCATCATTGTATCAAAAAGTATAGGTTATTCCTTTTACAAAAAAGATGTAGAACTCTCAGCTCTGCCTGCACCATGCCTGCCTGGATGCTGCCGTGTTCCCACCTTGATGATACTGGACTGAATCTCTGGTCTCTGAGTGTTATGAGTGTTTCCTGTTTTATACAAAGCAAGGTAGATGATTTTATGTTCTATTTAATCCTTGCAATATACTGCCCCCACTAAATCACTAGCATGTGTTGAAACGATAGTGATCTTCACACTGAATAACAATGTCAAAAATGGAAAAAATGACTTTAAAAAAAAAGGAAAGCACATAAATGGATCAATTTCTGGACTTAACAAAGTTCCACTTATCTCTATGACTATTTCTGTACCAGTAGCACACCTTTTTTGGATTACTGTCACTTAGTAGGAAGTTTTGAAGTCAAACTAAATGTTTTCTTTTTTTTTTTCAAAATTGTTTTGCCTTCTCCGAATATACTGCCATTTGCTTTAACAATGTAACAGTAGCCAAGACCAAAAGGAAGATGGAAATGGAAATAGACAGTGTTCACTCTTGCTAAACAAGAAGAGAGATCACAGAATATCCTGAACATTATCTTGGGATCTGTGTACATGAAATTGGTTCACTTGTGGTCAGTAAGTTAATTTCTACCTGTGGCATCAATGAATGGGAATCTGGTTTTGTTATCTGACTGGTGGACATTTCTCCTTCTAATAATTTTGATTTAAAAATACAATGTACCAAAACGGTAATGGATTCAATCTTTGAGAATTTTATTGAGTATTTTTGCATCGATACTCATAAGGGAAATTGGTCTGAAGTTCTCTTTGTTGGGTCTTTGTGTGGTTTAGGTATCAGGGTAATTGTGGCTTCATAGAACAAATTGGGTAGTGTTCCTTCTGTTTATATTTTGGGAAATAGTTTGAAGAAATTGGTATTAGGTCTTCTTTGAAGGTCTGATAGAACTCTGCACTAAACTCATCTGGTCCTGGGCTTTTTGTGTGTTTTGTTTTGTTTTGTTTTGTCTTGTTTGTTTTGTTTTTGTTTGGGAGACTATTAATGACTGCTTCTATTTCTTTAGGGGTTATGGAACTCTTTAGAAGGTTTATCTGATCTTTACTTAACTTTGGTACCTGATATCTGTCTATAAAATTGTCTGTTTCATCCAGATTTTCCAGTTTTGTTCAGTATGCCTGTAATGCCAACACACAGAAGGAGAGGTGGAGGCATCAGGGACTTAACTACCTTAGCCACACAGGAAATTCCAGGCTAGTTTGATGTGTTACATAAAATTTTGCCTGGACTCAAAACGTCTAATATCTGATTGCTCTGATGAATAGAATACTGACACTCAGTCTTTGAGGAAGCTAATAATTTCTTTTGCATATTTTCTTAAAAGCTGTACCATATAAATACATGTAAAATATAAAACTGAATCAGTCTCAGATTCATTGAAAGGACTGTAGCAGACGGTCTTTCTAGAAAGAGTTTCATAGTTGCAGGCCTTGGAGTTTATGCAGGCATTTCTCAAGCAACTTTCACATTGTATCAGAGGACTTAACTATGATGTCCAAGAACCACTTTGGCTCAGAAGCAGACTTCAAATAAAAGCAGAACCAGAAGAAGAACTAGTTTAACAGAATCACCAGCATATGAATGAGGCATATGTAATGGTAGTTACTGGGAGAGACACTATTGCTATTATTTTAAATGACTGACATTTTGGTTGACTTTTTAAAGCACTGCCTTCCTTTACATTAAGTTTTAATGGTTTTATAACATTTCAAATGTGTACATCCCATGCTTTGCTCATAGCCACCTGGTATTTTCCCATCTCCTCCTTCAGTAAGTATCATTTCTTCTTCTTTCTTGGTGTGTGGTGTGTGTGTGTGTGTGTGTGTGTGTGTGTATGTGTGTGTGTGTGTGTGTGTGTGTGTGTGTGTGTGTGTGTGTGTGAGAGAGAGAGAGAGAGAGAGAGAGAACAATAATTTGTCTTTCTGAGTTCAGCTTGTTTCATTTAGCACTGTAGAGTTTTAAGGATGCCTTCCCTGTTTTTACTAATCTATTGCTAAAATGGTTTAATAGACTACATTTTTACAAGTAGATCCTCCTTCAAATGATCTTATTCTCCTTTCAGAACTAAGAAACAGAGACATTTCACTCAGTCTTCTTAATATTCATGGCAATACTTTTAGAAGAGATAGCTGAGAAATATCAGTGGCATAATGGAAAGTTTCTCTTTTTATTTGTTTGTTTGTTTGTTCCATTTCATTTCGTTTTAAATTGCTAGAGGTCACCATTAAGGAATAAGTGATTCACTACACTACGGAACCATTACATATGACATCCATAGATCAAACTTAGTTCATAACTATTTCATTACTTCTGAGATGCTATTTCTACAACTGATAGGCGATGTCACTTCTGAGGGCTGTTGAGATGGCTCATCAGGTCAAAGCACTTGCCACCAAGCCTAACAACCTCAATTAGATTCCCCAGGACCTACACAGTAGGAGGAAGGAATATACTCCTAAAAGCTGTCCTCTGATCTTCCCATGCACTCTGCAGCATACAATTATTCCCTTAAACCCACAGTTACACATTATATAATTAAAATCTTTGAAATAAAGAAATGCCATTTCTTAGAAGGTCAGCAAAGTTAGATTCTTATGATGATTTTGATAGAAGAGCAAATAGCTAAAATTTAAAGAGAATTCCAAAAAGAATTGTAGAAGGAGATTTGCCTTTGCTTTTCTAGACTTGAGCATGTCAGCATGTATCTGCAGTTCCAGCACTTGTGGTCCTAAATAAGTGGATCCTTTGAGCTTTGGTCAAGATTGGCAATACAGCAAGAAGGGAAAGAGAAGGCAGGGGACGTACCTGCCCAGTACAGCATCAGAGGTCTATGTCAAATAAAATTTAGTATAACACATATTATTAATACAAAGGCAACAAGGGATGAAGTCGGAGTAATAGAAAGAACAAAGTTTCCAGGGGGCTCTTGTGTCGTAAGAGGTTATTCTCCCCTCGCAGCAAAAGGTAAAACAGGGCTATCACAGCCATTTGTCTCTCTGTAAGCCTTGTTTTTGCAGTGAATGCTCAGCCTGAGAAGATGCATTAATACATTACAAGCCAAGAGTTGTGCATTTTAATATGTAGCAATCCAGTGAGGCCACCACAGAGAGAATTAGGAGGAAGGAGCTGTACACATCCAAGTGCAATTTAAGCAGCCTCATGCTGTGACTGGATAGAATGCAAATTTTATGTCCTCATCTCCTTTTAGAAACCCTAAGTGTATGTTAAAATATCAATGTATATTATGACCTAGAAATTTTAACCTTCAGTACAATTCAGGGAATGCATATATTGTTGGATTCTTTTTAAATACAATGTATACATATTTAATTTGTTTTTTTAAAATTTTTAATATTTTTATTACATATTTTCCTCAATTACATTTCCAATGCTATCCCAAAAGTCCCCCATAGTGCCCCCCACTTCCCTACCCACCCATTCCCATTCTTTTGGCCCTGCATTCCCCTATATTGGGGCATATAAAGTTTGCAAGTCCAATGGGCCTCTTTCCATTGATGGCCAACTAGGTCATCTTTCGATACATATGCAGCTAGAGACAAGAGCTCCGGGGTTCTGGTTAGTACATCATGTTGTTCCAACAATAGGGTTGCAGATCCCTTTAGCTCCTTGGGTACTTTCTCTAGCTTCTCCATTGGGAGCCCTGTGATCCATCCAATAGCTGACTGTGAACATCCACTCCTGTGTTTGCTAGGCCCCGGCATCGTCTCACAAGAGACAGCTATATTTGGGTCCTTTCAGCAAAATCTTGCTAGTGTATGCAATGGTGTCAGCGTTTAGAAGCTGCTTATGGGATGGATCCCTGGATACGGCAGTCTCTAAATGGTCCATCCTTTCATCACAGCTACGAACTTTGTCTCTGTAACTCCTTCCCTGTGCAATCGGTTAGCGCGCGGTACTTATACATATTTAATTTGTCTGTTTAAAAAAAGTATCAATTGTTTAAAAGTTTTTATTTTATTGGCTATTTTATTTATTTACATTTCAAATATTATCTCCTTTCCCAGTTTCCCTTCCGCAACCCCATCCCCCTCCTCCTACTTCTATGAGGGTACTCCCCCACCCACTCATCTACTCTTGCCGTTTCTATACATGTTTTGATCATAGCCACCTGGCTCCCAACTCATCTATATACACTGTCCTTCCCTTCCCAGCCAAATATGTGTCCTTATGTTTGTTTTTGGCTATAATCCTTCAAAACAAGTCTGCATTGCCCAAATGTTCTTCAATCGATGTTCTTCCTATTTGCCTTTCCCAGGGCTACACTCTAAACTGTCTCTCATTCCAGAAGGTAAACCCAGCCAATAGCTCCAAGGCTAGGTTGGGATTTCATGTTCATCTCCCATCCCCATGCTGGGGCTTGGTCTAGCTTGGACTTCACAGGCCTTGTGCATGCTGTTACAGCTGCTGTCTGTTCCTATGTGTCACTGTGTGGCTGTGTCACTGTGTGGCTGTGTCCTGAGGACAGTGTTTCCTTGTAATCATCCATCACCTCTGGCTCTCACACTCTTCTCACCCCCACCACAATGACTGACAATGAACCCTGAGCCTTAGGGAAGATGTGGTATGTTATCTGTATTCCATCCATTTAGGGCTTAGCATTATGTAAACTCTTATTCTTCACACCTCGACCAACTGCATGTCCCTGCATTAATCACTGAAGGTAGAAAGTGTTCTTTGATGAGAGCTGAAAGATACATTGATGTACCTTTAGAATGATAAGCCACTAGGGGTCAGTTCAGTATTGTGTCCACTTAACAGAAAAATAGTATGTTCTCCCTAGAGCCTGTGGCCAACCCAGCTATAGATTCTTGGGTTGATAATCATGCCAGGTATAGACTTCATCTTGTGGAGCAGGACTTAGGAATTTGAGGCCAACAAAAGTGTGTGTGTGTGTGTGTGTGTGTGTGTGTGTAACTGGGAAGGAAACAAAGGTAAAGAAGACATACTATACTGTTGGGTGCCTTCCAACAGGGTCCCTTTCCTGCCCCCTTCCCTTTGTTCTTTCTTTTTTTGTGTGCTGGGAACAGAATCCAGGGATACATGCTAGTGATCTTTTATTTAAAAAACAAAAAAATTATCCACTTGGAAGACAGAGGCAGACAGATCTCTGTAAGCTCAAAGCCAACCCCAGACTGGTCTGTAACGTGGGTTCCAGGACACAGAGAACCCCTGTCTAAAAAAACAAAAAAAAAAAAAACAAAACAAAAAAAAACCCAAACAACAAAAAAAGAACTTGTAGTGATATATTAAGTTTTAATACCCGCAAATCACCTTTGAATGTCACAGAAAGGAACAAATCTGTAGATCATACTAGTTAAGCAAAATAACCAAGACATATAATTCAATTTGCTATATCTGGGCTTTCTTTCCTTTGATGTCTCTGTCATTTTTGACACTTAGTCTTTTCCTGAGGACACAGATTTTTGTCAGTAAATCATGCAAATTCATCTAAGACATACTTAGTATATGCGAGCTATTTGACTTTAGGCTATCTCCTTGTAAATAAAATGGTTAAAGCAAAGAGTAACTATCATCTTTAAAAGTATGAGATGTATAATGTTATAATAATAATAGATAACATATAAAACCCAGTCACTCTTCTAGGAGCCTTGTATTATCCATTTCTCATTTAAGTTATTCTCTGATATTCATCTTATCCCAGATCTACAGTCTCCATAGTTATGAAAGTCCCACTTGGTTTCATTTTTTTTTCCCACATGAAAGAAATCTCACCTGAACTAACTAGTTTCCTCCTTCTTTCTCCAACTACTATAATAATATGTTATAAAACAAGAAGAGTTTGCAGCCATTTACTGAAATTCCAAATGTCATGGATTCTAAACACACCACACTCATCCAAAAGATTTAGAAGTTAGTTATGAGCCTCTTTCTTCTTCACGCCATGGACAAATAAATGGGGCAGAGATAAAGTAGGTAATTAGACAAAATCATAATTAAAATGTGAATTGTTTCCATGTAAATAATTCATGGTGAATTTAAAGGTTTATCCCACCCTCTCTTTTCCCATGACTCTACCATATTGAAGGTGAGATGTGATACACAACCTGATGGTCATTAAAATCATAAAACTAAATAAAATTACTGTTCCTAATGTTGCTAGGTAAGGAATAATTTTGTCGTTTGGGGAGAAGGTCGTGCTGGTTACCCAGATGACTGGATGCAAAAATATTAACTTATTGGAGTGTGTGTCTTGTTTGTTCTAATAGGATGGCAAATGCTGGGCCAGCACAGACAATTCAAAACCCTGCTGTGAATTACTATATAATAACCAGCTTGAGATATGGAATTACAGAGCAAGCAAAGCTTTTCAAGGGCTTAAATATATCCGTCTTGATTGAAATTTCACAGATGCGATTTCTAGAGATATATCTTCCAGCAGCGTGAGATGGATGTCAGGAAACAGTTTCTGTTTCCAACTCAGGAACTAAAATGTTGGGTGACCTTGAGCGGAAACGAAGCGCAATTTTTTTCTATCACATATTTCTACTCTTAAAATCTAAATCATATTTAAAATTCTGTTTTCAGGAATCGTAAGTGGGATAGACGGGCATGTGTGCAGTGAATTTAGACATTTTTAGGAAGGCCTGAGAGTAGCATTGCTTATTTCAGGGTCTAGTACTGAAAGTGGTGTGACCTAGTTTCACAGAAGTGAATATTTGTCATCTGCAGTATGCCCTCAAGATAGAAGACTTAAACTCGTCCTAAGAGACCTTAATAGTGTTAAAGTGGTGAGTAATTTCATAATCATGACTGCAAAGTCAGATGCCAGAAGCAGTCAAATTGTAAACAGGTAAAGTAATAACCATTCAAGCGCTTACATCCCTACAGCACTCGACATATATTCTCAGGGATGCTTCAGAACTTTGAGTCATTGTTGGGACAGCAACACACAACAAATGGATAAATAATTTCAATCAAGAGCCAAGATCAATACTCACTTTTTATACTGGACTGATGATTTCTGGAGCACTCTATAGTCTATGCTGGTAAAAGTTCTGTTTGACCAGAAGGATTTTCGCACGTGATTCATGTGGAATCTCCATTTACTATGCCATTCTTATGAAAGCAAAGAATTTAGAGAAGTCTTTTTAGTTACTGGAATAATAGACACCCTGTGAAGAGTATATTAATATATATCATATTATTTGTGTCATAAAATATTTTTAAACAATTAGACAGGTATTGCTATAAAGTGTCAGTCTCTGCTCTCTGATTCAAGATACTAATTTTCAAATTTGTTTTTATATTTTGCTGTTACTAAAGCGTGCAAAAATATAAATTTTCCTGTAAAGATAGTCTTACTTAGAATTTTATTGCTGTGAAGAGACACCCTGACCAGGACAACTCTTATAAAATTAAGCATTTAATTGGGGGATGGCTTACAGTTTCAGAGGTTCGGTTCATTATCATCATGGCAGGAAACACGGGAGGCTGCAGGCAGACTTAGAACTGGAGAAGGAGGTGAGAGTTTTACGTCTTGATCCTAAGGCAGCCAGAAGAAGACTGTCTTCTGCAGGCAGCCAGGAGGAGACTGGAATTCCACACTGGATGGAGCTTGAGCATAGGATACCTCAAAACCCACCCTCACAATGACACTCTTCCTCCAACAAGGTCACACCTCCTTGTGGACCAAGCATTCAAACACTGGAGTCAATGGAGGCCAAACCTATTCAAACCATCACACATGGTTTGAGGGTAAAATGCAGTAGATTGACAGTAATTTATCTCTTTTTACTTCAAACAACTTTTGCAAACGTTTATAACTTAATATGCTGCATTAATATGGACACTAAATAATAAACTGATCGGCACTAAAGACATTCAAACCATATTTCTCAACAAACAGGTATAAAATATAAGGCAACCTTAATGCTAATGTTTATAAAATGAAACCACACTTCAGTCTACCATTGAGAACATGAAAATTAATCCTCAAATCCTAAGAGTAATTAATTTACACATAACTTCTGAGACCTTTTTCTAAGACTGGTGAGATGAAATGGGTGGCCTCAAAGACATGCATAGTTTAATCAGTTTAAATGTCTATATCACAGTTCATCATCAAAGAAAATTAGGGCAGGAACTCAATCAGGGCAGAAACTTGGAGGCAGGAACTGATGCAGAGGCCATGGACAGTGCTGCCTACTGGCTTGTTCCTTGTTGCTTGCTCAGCCTACTTTCTTATACAACCCAGAACCACCAGCCTAGAAGGGATTGGCACCATCCACAATAGGCTTGGCCCTTCCCAATCAATCACAAATTAAGAAAATGCCCTACAGGCCAGCCTACAGCCTGATCTTATAGAGATAGTTTCTCAATTGAAGCTCCCTCCTTTGTTGACTCCAGCTTGCATCAATTTGGCATAAAACTAGGCAATAGAGAGCTCTAGAAAAGGAAGAATTTTATTGCAAGTAGTGGCTCTCAATTTTGATGAATTTAAGTTATGTACTACATACATCTGAGTTTAATCATTCACATGTTCATTTGTGCATAGGCTAAAGATTGTAATAGGAATTATCCCTAAAAGTCCACAGAGAGGTCACAGTACACCTTATGGCTTGTGTACCCAACAGCAGTTCAGGCCCAACTGGTTTGGGTTTTACTGCTGTGAACAGACACCATGACCAAGGCAACTCTTATAAAGGACAACATTTAATTGGGGCTGGCTTACAGGTTCAGAGGTTCAGTTCATTATCACCGAGGCAGGAACATGGCAGCATCCAGGCAAGCATGGTGCAGGCAGATCTGAGAGTTCTACATCTTCATCTGAAGGCTGCTAGTGGAAGACTGACTTCCAGGCAGCTAGGATGAGGGTCTTAAGCCCACACCCGTAGTGACACATCTACTCCAAGAAGGCCACACTTCCTAATAGTGCCACTCTCTGGGCCAAGCATATATAAACCATCACACTGGGCACATGTCTTGGCTTTTAATATGTTCCCTAACATCTTTAGTGGTGGTTTGAAAGAATGCTCCTAATAGAGTCATTTATTTTCATGCTTAGTCCCCATTTTATGAGTTGCCACAGAAGATATGGCCTCGTTGAAATAGATATGGCCTTTTTAGAGTAGGTATGTCACGAGGGGTGGGCTTTGAAGTTTCAAAAGATCAGGCCAGACCTGGTGCCTCTCTGTCTTTCTCTATGTCTGCTTCCTTCGAATCAGAATACAAAGCTCTTAGCTCCCCCTCCAGCACCATGTTGGTCTGAATGCTGTCATATTCCTTGACATGGTGATAATGGACTAGCTCATAGAAACTGCAAGCCAGCCCCCAATTAAACGCTTTCTTTTGTAACAGTTGCCTTGGTCATGAGAGTAGAACAGAGACTTAGACATGCTTGAGTAGAAAAAAAGGTCATTATCAAGGGATTTTGGAGAGGTAGCCACTTATTTCCATTGTTTAAAACAGGTACCTAGGCAGTCAGAAGCTGATAGAGTCCTGAGTTTCCAAAAGGTTGCTAGTGGTATTGTTGGGCAAGGAGTGTCCGTGCATAGAAAGAGTGTCAGGGTGTCAAGGATAGTAGTAGAAAAGGATGTGTATGTAGCCTAAAGCAAGCAGAGCCTCAGGTTGCTAAGATCTCCCTTGAACCTTATTTATGCAAAGCCTATTTGAGATCTTGCAGAAGAAGGGTCTCTCCCATACACATTTCCCTGGCTTACGTTAGTTTTTCACCACCACTCATGCAAAACAATCCCTCACTTCCACACACCGAACAATCAAAATAATTTGCTCTGACTCAACATACTGGCACCCAGAACCTATCTGTCTGAAAAACAGATCCCTGGGGTGGCCCACTTCATCGGCAGAAGTTGAACTTAGGGATGTCAGTCAAACAGCCTGCTTGAACTGGGTCTATTAACTTCCTGAAGGCTTGGTACTTTTACAACAACTCATTAATTTTGTAGATGGCAGTGCTATTCATCTTACATATAATATCACAAGGCATTGACCTTGAATTTTTGGTCTACACATATTCTTTTTAAATTTTTAGCTTTGTAATTACCTTTCAAGAAAAAGGTTTCCACATGATATTTTCAAGTATACTTTCTAGTCCTCATCTTCAATGTGCCCCCATCATCCCTCCATCTCCGGTTCCCACTTTTCCATTCAATCTTTTACCTCAAAGATTACTTCTATCTTCATAAACTGAGTGTTTAATAGCTTCTAACTATTGATATTTTCTTTGATAGTCAAAAAGTGTGAAGGAGTCTTAAATCCTTTTGGCTTTCACAAAGTATCAAAATCATAAGCAATTCTTACTCTTTCATCTTTTATCTGTTGAGCACCAATACAGGTTTGAGGCAGGGCTATTAATTCAGCCTCCTGGGAGGACTGAACACGGTAGAATGGAGCTGTCTGGATGACCTCACTTTCAATGAATACAACAAACGATGATACTGTTACCTTTAAGAGTAAAATTCATCAAATGCTTATCTAAGATCTGACTCGGCTGCACTGAGCTTCTGTTATTGCTCAGTGGATTTTCATTATAAAGAGGAAATCCGGTTTCATGAGTGAGATTTGAACGATGCTAAACAATGACGTTTAGCAGGTGATACAACTAACTTGTTCTGTAGCATGGACAAGCCTTCAGTTTGAAATCCTGCTGCCTCCGCTATCTGAGTAGCTAGCCCAGGTCACCAAACCCTGTTGCAAGCTGCATATCAACAGATGCTTCAAACAGTTCAGCTGTAGCCACCCCTGCAAATGTGATATGTAGACTTTTTTTTTTTTTTAACTGAAGGAATATGCTATAAGAGGCAATAGAAAGCCTCTGCTGGGTTATTACTCACAATGTGCCATTGTCCCTTTCTGAAATAAAGGAGACACTGAAGTCGGAAGGGTTTGAAGAGAAAAACAAAAGAGAAAGCTTCTTTCACCGTTGTATCCATGAGGAGACTTAGGAGGTGCCATCTCAAAAAGTTCCTGAGATGACTAGTTTTTAAAAGGGTGTTATTATTTAATTTTCTTTCAGTTACCAGTCAGTCTTTCTAATATTTTCATCCTCTTTTAGTGGTGTGGTGTGGTCTGTTCTTTGCAGGGCAGAAAATATCCACGTGTACATAGTGATTCAAATAATTTCTCCAACTTTGGACAGCATTGTGACTTAAAAAAAATTATATCAGCTAATTTTGAAAAAAAAAAGATATGTAGAGTTTTCTTGTGTTCGATTTAGATCAAGTAAGGATAGCAATATATCAACTATACACGGTATAAGCCAGCCCCTCACATAATGTGCAGATGAAATAATGTCCAAAACACACTGAGAACCTGTTGGAGTGATGTTTTGTACACAATGTAAAGATTATCCTTGTATTATTAAAATGCTGACTTCCATACAGCCAGAGAGTTGAGTACAGGCTGGACTTTAATGTTGTTATTTTTAAGTGAACCATCGCCTGTCTCAATGTTTTGTAAACATCCTTCTCCCTCACCTTCTGATTGGTCAATAAAGAGCTGAGCAGAGGAAAAAGGAAGAGCTGGACTTCCGATCCCAGCCAGGCTCCCAAGGAGAGAGAATCAGGAAAAGGAACATGTGGAAGATTTGCCACAACGTCATAAGGAGAGAGCAGACGTGAGGACACACCAGTGCGAGCCAAGGCAAGACTACATAAGGAGGTAATGGGCGTTTGTCTTATACTAACAGCCTCAGAGGGTTAGAATACCTCAGAACCTGCCCAGCCTAGGTTTACAGCTTGTTAACAAACTTAATAGGTCTGTGTGTCAATTATTCAGGAGATAGAATGGAAGCAGATGAGGATTTTATGCTTAAATTACAATCTATAGAATCCTTTTGTTTAAATCTTTATAATTAAAGGAAATACAAGGAGATTCCGTAAAACTCATGCATGATATAACCATACATGCAGGCTACTAATATATACCTAAAATAGCAAACAAGTGCCAACTCTCATTGTATACATATTTACCATATACTTATGCATTATCTAGCTCTTCAGGAAATTGACAGAACACCTTGCCATTGGGAGTTACCACAGTCTAGGAATCTATTTCATTGTTTCTACTTGAAAATGAATGCTCTGAAATATGAGTTTCCTTCTTTGATCAGGTACTTACCTGAACATTTAAGAGTATTGCAAGGGTCTGAGATATGTCTATCATTGTTCTAGTAAAGATTTACTACTACTGGGTTTTATTCAGGTTTGAGTGGATAATAGGATGGTGTCACTGTGGTTTTAAAGGACCCATTTAATCAACTACAAATATTCTAGTCCTATCAGTAGACTTTCAAAGTCTCATGATAGAAAGAGCCTGATGTAACAGTACCTCAAGAGAGGCTGGTCCATGTAAGAGAAGCATTGAGATTCATTGTAACGAATGTGCTAACATCTGGTGATCACTCAGTTTGATAATATTATAAAGTAAGACATAGTAAGTTAAAGTTGGCACATAATTGAAACTTAAATTTGCAGTACTGGTCAGGTTTATAAGTTATCAATATTTATTTAAGACAAACAGTTGTTATCTTGGCATGTAAGAAATGAAGTAGAGATAGTTAAGATCAAGTATATCCACTAAGAAGGAGAAAGTCCACACCGAAAGCAGACATGATGCTCAGGATATAGTGGGGGTGTTACTGAACTTCTTAGAAGGCCTTATGGTTTTCCAATTTGACTTTATAGGTTCCTTTGCCATCTGAACAAGAAGATATTATTACAATATCTAATCATTTCACATCTGTCGAAATTTCTGAACATTAAAAATCCTTCTATCAGCCGGGCGTGGTGGCACACGCCTCTAATCCCAGCACTAGGGAGGCAGAGGCAGGTGGATTTCTGAGTTCGAGGCCAGCCTGGTCTACAAAGTGAGTTCCAGGACAGCCAGGGCTATACAGAGAAACCCTGTCTCGAAAAACCAAAAAAAGAAAAAAAAAATCCTTCGATCATATGACGCAACCATGTGGTACCTTCAAATTTACCAAAAGAAAATTAGTGCACTGACCCATACAAGACTTAGACACACCTGTTTAAAAAATAGCTTTAGTTGTTATGACCAAACACTGAGAGTAGCTCATGTAACAATCAATAACTGATAAAGTATACCTATCCAATAAAATATTCCTATTTCAGTAGAAACGAACTACTGAAGTAACACATATGAATTGACAAGTATTGGTGCTGACTAGAAAAACAGGAAAAATAGAGCACAGTATAGAACCGTTGTTGTTATTATAACTATTATTATTATTATTATTATTTTGAAAATGCAGCCTGGATTGTAACAAAAAATGATCAGGTGCTGCTTTGAATCAGTGTGGGGCCCCTGGGAGGACCGATTACAGAGGCCCAGGAAGAATATTTTGATGCTGATGCTAATTGCTAGGAGACCGTAGAGAGAGTTCATGTGCAGATAGACTTCAGACTCACCAAGTTTTCCATTTACATATTTAATGGCATGCCTCAATGAAGCTGGCAGCCCTGTGAATGACTTAATGGTGGTGTTCTTAATAAAAGTTATCCAAACAAAGGAGAAATCTAGGGGACAAGAAAGGAAAATATTTCTGCTTTCTATTTCAGTATGTTATTCCTAATCAGGCTCCTGGAATAAAGTGGAATCTTCATATGAAATCATCATCTAGGTTAGCATTCAAATAAAAAAAAATACCCCTGGATTCTGACTTTCATACTGTTAAAAGTTTTAAAAAAATAAAAATAAAATTGACGTTCTCCCCAGTTTTATGTTTCACACACATGGCACACAGCCAAGAGTGTGCCTAATCCTCGGTTAGAGCTTTCAGCAGGTGTAGCCTCATTGTCTATTTTAGGAACGAACATGAGTCATTGAGCTCTTCAAAAGCTCAATTGATTCAACACCAAATCTAGAGTGTCTCTTGATTTTTCAAATGGCCCAGCAAATTAATAAAACACCCAAGATCACCACACTTGTCTCATGCCCTCATTTAAAAGGCAGCTATTCTGTACGTGATTTCACTCCTACAACCCAGTGGCTGCTATGGCCAAATATCAGAACCTATGAAGTAGAAAGTCATGGATCTAAGAGAAAAGGGCAAGATAGCTGATGATGCACACTTAAAACTAAACTGGAAGGTATCTGCCAATGAGAAGTTAAATTTATCATCCTCGTGCATTCGGCACGGCAGACTGATTCTCTCCTCTGAGCCAGCGTGTATCTGAGATACTGGTACAACCTTAAAAGGCAAAGCATCTGCAATAGTGCTACTCCAAACGACTGGGCTCCTTTAACTGCTTTGCTCTTTCCCACTTACAATGGTCAAACTCTTACAATGTACGATGCAATTCAACTACTGGTGTGAACAGGCTAGACCTTGAACGTCTCTGGAGCTCTGCAC
This sequence comes from Mus caroli, assembly GCF_978045245.1. NCBI lineage: Eukaryota > Metazoa > Chordata > Mammalia > Rodentia > Muridae > Mus > Mus caroli. Next base: position 105,475,503 of record NW_028227264.1, on the reverse strand, counting down.
TGCACACAGGCATGTGTCTTGGATCTATAAAAGCAGCAAATACTGATTAATCAATAATGTCTAGCATACCCAATTATCATCTTCTGTCACTGAGTCTCTGTTGTAAATAAGATTGTTATCTAGTTTTGGAAGCCACTGATGAGCACCTGCTGCTCGTATATGCATTTTAAATATAGGTCAAGGTTAAGTCACAGCAGTTTGTATCGGAGGCTGACTCCTGTTGTTACCTTGCTTGATATTAGCACACTTAGGAGAGCTTGCCAAGTCTTACCTTGGCTGCCATCTGCTGTGGCCATCCGGGACACCAGCTTTCATGAGCCACCGTCTCAAGCATAATGTCAGAGAGGATTATTTGCTTTTAAGTTTGGCAAGAATAAGGGAGGGGATGCTGTGCCTTAGTTGAAGGCCATGTCCACCACCTTTATGTCACATGTCACTTCTTGTCTGAGGTCTCCAATCCTCTTTTTAAGGACAAATATTACACTCCATCTCTATACAATATTTTTCTGGGAGACAAGGATACTCTGAGTTCAGGCTAAACTCTCATCATAATACTTTTAAGGATGAATGCAGAAAGCTGGATGTGGTGGCACACACGCCAGCACTGGAAAGGCAGAGGCAAGCAGATCTCTGTGAGTTTAATGCCACTCTGGTCCACACAGTTCCAGGACAGCCAAAGCTGTTTCAAAAGGAGGATGAAGATGATAACAGAACAAGTAGGAGAAGGAAAAACAAGACAGGAAGAGGACAACAAAGAGGAAGAGGAGGAGGCAGGACAAAAGGAAGCAATTAAAAGCCTACTACACTTCTACAAATTAAAGCTATGGCCTAACATCCTCTATGTATGGTAAATTCAATGCCTGAAATCAGTCTCTGGTCATCCAAAGCTTCTTCATGTCCATAGCTAGCCTTTTACATTTTTCTCTTGGTAACTTGGACATATGTTACTTAACTTTTTAATCATTTTGTTTTGTAGCACTGGGGCTTTAGGCCAGGACCTTGACAATCAGGACAAGCAATCGTCCTCTAAGCTGTAACCTCAGCCTACAGAACAAGTTCTCAGATGCTGCACTGCTCAGAACACTGGCCTTTTCCTTGTTCTGTGTCTATCCTCATTTTTATCCTTTCTCAATAGAATTTGTTGTTGTAATTTATGAGAATGGTGAATGCTGACATGTGCCTATATTGCAACTGGCTCCTAGGGATATGGAAGATCAAGTCTAGGAGTTGAGGTCGGCTTAGGCAAAACAACATAAAAATCCATTTCAAAAGATGTCCTGGTCAGTAAAATGACTTTTGTGCTGTCCAAGCAGGAAGGTCTAAGCTGGGATTCCCCAGCAACAGCTTAAAGGCCAAAATGCTGTTCCTGTAACCCCAGTGCTGGGGAGGCAGGGACAAGAAAACCCCATGTTAGTGAGAAACTATCTCAGTCAGGTTCTGTGTGATTGAAGACCTCAACTTTGGTGTCCACACCCATGTATACATATACATATAAATATATATAATGTAGTATATGAACACCTAACATATATACAAGCAGGGTGGGTTGGGATAGGGAGATTATACATACTCTAAACCAGCCTGCCTGTTCTCAGTTACAATACTGTCCTAAGGCAGAACAAGTCAGCCAATAAGGAGACAATGTTATTTTCTCTGTATAGGAAGGACAATCAGAAATAGAGAGGTGGGCCAGGAGGTGGTGGCATACGCCTTTAATCTCAGCACTTGGGAGGCAGAGGCAGGGGGATTTCTGAGTTCAAGGCCAGCCTGGTCTACAGAGTTCCAGGACAGCAAGGACTACACAGAGAAATCCTGTCTCGAAAAAAAAAAAAAAAAAAAAAAACCCAAAGCAAACCAAACCAAACCAAAAACAAACAAAACAAAAAAAACAACCCTCTCCCCCCAGAAGAAAAGAGCGGAAATACTATCTCCACTCCTAATTATTTTTATAGACTTCACTACATCTCAAACCCTTTTCTCTCATTTCCCTTCTGCTCTGTCACTAGCTTTTGCAACCTTGAAGACTTAAGCATTTACCCCTACAATTATTTTTCTCTCCATACATGTCCAAGGCATAACTAATCTGTCTGGCTTTGGATTGTCTCAGCCTCCATGCTTTCTTTCCAGTAAATCCCTTCCATGAGGCTTTGGCTAAGGCTTTAGTATGAGTGGCATAAGAATCAACAGCCATGACTGAGCCAATCTCTGCTATTCAAACCTCAGGGTGTAGCTTTTAGATGAGGGGTGTGTGTGTGTGTATGTGTGTGTGTGTGTGTGTGTTTTACCACACTTAAGTCTCAACCTTTTGTTTTGAACCTAATGCTAATTGCTGTCCTAAAACATCTTTGGATATATACAAAGTAAACAAAACCAAGCAAACAAGACTAAAACAAAACAACAAAAAGCCCTCAACGTAGTAGACCTCTCCACAACAACGTAGTAAAGGTAATTAGTCCTATTTTTCACTTAAAAGGACCAGCTTTTTTAACCTGAAGAATCTAGAACACAGATGTGATTACAGGAGTTCAATGAAACTGCTGTGCATGCTTCCTTAATCAGATTGTGGCTTTCTTGGCTGTTCAGGTGCAGTAGCACATCACATACTTCTAAGCATTATTTTTCTGTGCAGAGATCAAGTTTTGTATTTCCTCAGCATGTTACTGAACTTTTAAACACAGGATGAAAGCTGTAATATGTGAAGCTTTCCTAAAACCTTTAAGACGGTTTTAGAATGTATTTGCTATTGTTTATAAAGCACGCAGCTTTACAACCATTATTATGCAGTCTTTTCGCTTACAAGGCCAAGGCATTCCTGTTCTGTTGCATCCGAAGGCAGGAAGGTTCTCTAACTATTTATGGTGACAATCCTTTTCAACGTGTAGGGCCCTCTGAAGCATCTGGAGAGCTTGATTACTAGGAAAATGCTTCTATTACACTCCATTCATAAATAAAATCTCTTTATTAGGTCTACGTTATTGTGGAAATACAAACTCTTTTAGTGTACTTTCAGGTAGCCTAGAAAACCTGCTTTCCTGTATTATATACTAGAAATTAATAAATAAAAACTGCAAAGGAGTCACTCCTTTCCTTAATTAAAATGAATGAAAACACTAAATAATCAGGGCTGGTGGTGTTGGATCTGAACTCCCAGTCTTCCTGGCGGAGGCAACAGCACAAGTTTCAGAGCAAATATATAAGCTGAAACTTTATCTCAAAACTCCCAGGGGCGACAATGTAGTTAATGTTAGTACAGCTGCCAGGCTAGTGCAAGGACCTAAGTTTAATTTCTAGTAACCAAGTGAAACATGTTCACTTCACTGAAAATATCTCACTGTGAGCTCAGGCCTATTTCAAAGCAGTATATTTCATTTAAATTCCACTGAAGTTTTTAAAGATCTTCAGGATAATGTCTTTTTTTTGGGGGGGGGGGGAGGTGGTGGAGAATATACATAGAAAATTTTCTCTCACAAAAACAAAAAATAATTTAACAATCCACTTGATGCCAACAAATTGAGTTCATCATTAGGAGGTTCCCATACACGTACAAAAGGATGCAACAGTCAGTCAGGATTCAGTCCTTAGAGACAAAGTGTCCGCTTTAACTGTTTTCTTGTATTTTCTGCAGAAGATACTCCATCTGTAGATTCAGGTTAGGCTGGCCCTTTTTAGTCTTTTTGCTCAGTATTTTGAAAGCTTCCATTTTTTTCTTTTTGTAGAGCCTTTGAGCCTCTTCTCTCTCTTGCTTTCTCATTTCAAATTCCTGCGATCATAAACACACATGATGTCATTAGTCACAAACAGGAAATACAGGTCAGAATTGCTCTGAAATTGCTGACACTCTGTGAGCCTTGATAATCTGTCTCTTACACTGTACAAGAGCAGAATTGGCGTAGTTGTCCTCTCTGCTTTAATACCATAATGATATAAGGAATAGCAGAGAATAACAGAGTCAGGGCAGCACTTTATGCACTTGTATGTAAGTAAAAGAGAAACCAAGTGTTTAACAACTTCACTGAGACGTCAAATACTTAACAATTCCATTGTTTAAATCCACTAATGAATTACCTTCTAAATTTTTATCGGAAAAAAAAAAATGGGCTAGTGGTTAACTGCTAATAACCTGGTAACAATAAAAGTTCACTTCCAGTAAACCGTACTTGTATATTGTTGTTGTTGTTGTTAACTAATTCACAGATTTAACCTAGAAAATGCTGACTACCCACCTACTACTTAAGTGCAAAACACTCTGCTAGACAATGTGTCTCACCATTTAAGGACGATGATGCTCATTTCACTTGCTATGATCAAAATTCAAGTCTAAGTATAGACGACTATAATTCAAAATGATAGCAGCTCTGAAGATCCAGCATTAACAAGCACTCTAACATTCTTACTAGCTTCAATGTAACAGCTGAAAAGATGCTGCACTGTACTAAGTGTGTTCTTCATCTGTGGTCCAGGGAGCCTCAAAATGATATACTAGACAAACATCAGACTTACACTGACTCGTAACTACAAGTAATTATAATTAGCAAGGAATCTTACATACAATTTGTGAAACTATAGCACATACAGAGTTTACTTTGTTGGTCTTACATCCAAGGAGTAAGCCCAGTGATAAGGAAGTGCCTTGCTGGGGACCACTCTGTGGCAGAGCTTGGTTTTATAAACAGATTCTCAACTGCTCAGGATGCTACTTCACATTACTTAACATCAGTTAACCACACATTTATTTTAAACACACACAGGGTTAAGAAGCTGGACGTGGTGAAGCACGTGTTTAATCCCAGGACTGACAAGGCAGAGGCAGGTGGGTCTCTGAGTCAGGCCAGCCAGAGCTACATATTGACGCCCTGCCTTAACAAAGTCTGAAAATTATTCATTGTCTTAATTAGGTCCCCAGAACTCAAATTTATAGCACATAAAATTATTTCAAGGAACTTGCTAAAGAACCCAGTTCCTAGGCCATAGTTTGAGAAACATTATCACAGATGCTGCTATTATTAACTGACCAACAACATTTTTTTTACTTGCTTTTTTTTTTAATCTTATCATTGACCTAGTAAGATTCTCTGAGCCAGTCAAAGACTTCAAATATTGTACAATTCTACAAGTCTACTGAGTAAAGCATAAAATAAGTACAGATAACATTATGTAGCAATCCTAAGAAGCACAGCTTGCACACATGGCAGAGAAAGAAAAACAAGGCTACAGAATCACTAAGTAGGACTTACGAATTTCTTAGCAGCACGCTTCGCTTGTACTCGTTCATACTCTTCTTGTGCCTTCTGGTTTGAAGTTTTCTTTTTCTTTTTCTTTGGAAAAGTCACAGAACTTGCAAGATAGATTAAGATAGGTAAGTTAAACCATTCAAAAATGATTTAGCCAAAATTATGCTACTGTGTCAGATTCAGTATCTACAAAACTTTACTAATACAAATTGAAGAAAGCATGAAAAGAATTACCAATACCACCTACAGCAACAACAAAAGGAAAATGCCCAAATAAGACATTGAAGCTATAGTATAGTCACGACTACAGGTTAAAGGACGGTAAATAGAGATTTTGGGGAGAGATATTTAACAAGTGCAGTAAGAATGGATAATAAGCTGTTAGAGCAGATAGAGCGTCCAGTACTGAATACAAGAGAGCTTGTATATGACTGCTTTGGTCACCTTGTGTCTGCCTCCTCCTCTTAGCACGAGTCATCCCTCGCAGACACAGCCTTTGTTTGCTGTGCTCTGCACTGGAAAGGGCAGTCGCTAGTGTCACCTGTCACCTGACTTGGTAGCTTCCCAGTTACAAATAAACGCATGCCTCCCACTACCAGAGTAAATGTCTGCATGAATAAACTAGTCATGACTTCCCACTCACTCCTGACTCTCTGACACACGATTTCTGCTCCACCATTCCAAACTGCCCTTACCAAGACAGTCCTGATCTCCCAAGCCCCAAATATTCAATAGGCTTTTTGCTTCCTTATTTACTTCTGAAAATGTCAGTGTGAGATAATGTCATTCTTCACTTCTAATTCTCATGCACATGAGTGTTCCTGTAGGTTTGGGCATAGTGTATGACATGTCTGGAGACTAAGGGACTGCTCACCACCAATTTGAAACAAGGGCTCTCCACAAACCAGGGGGCTAGCCAATGAGCTCCAAGGATTGACCTGTCTCATCTACTATTTCCTGACAGAAGAATCTACCAAAAACAAAATACCACCAACCCTCATTTCTTCCTTTATCCCTACTACATACTTTCTTCTTATTTGCAACACAAATAATGCTCAATTTTGTTTTTAAATTGAGAATTATATATATCCCTACAAGTATTATTGGTCAAACCTACCCACCATTTCTTCTTCCCCAATTCCTTCCCCATCCCTTTCTTCTCTGCACTTCCCCCTCCTAGCTTCATGTGCATCTTTTGTACTTTTATTAAGCTGAGTCTGCTTCCTGATACCAACATGTGCACATGCATGGGGGTGGAGCCACCTACTGGGGCATGGGTTGTCTGATGTGGCAGACTCCGCCTCCCCAGCCATCAATTGCCAAACTCTCCTAAGCTCCATATGGGACTTTGTAACTCTCTCCAAAGTCCATGATGGGATTTGACCTGGCTTGATTCTGCATATGACTTGTGCATGCAATCCTTGCCCTAGCTTTGAAAGACAACATTTTGGTTAAAAAAAAAAAAGTTAAGATCTGAAGTGATGCCTTGCTGTGCACATGTTAAGGCAGTTTTGCTTGAATTGTATGTAGTAACAGTCTTATAAACTACCTTTAATAAAATCAAGGGGTAAACAGGGTTTTGTTTTAAGGTAAAGTAGTGTAAGCTGGTCTGAAACTCACCATCTACCTCAGCTTAGCCTCTAACTATTGGGTCCTCCTGTGTTAAGCCTCTTCAGTGCAGGGATTATCAGGGGTAAGCCAGCAATCATTCAGGAAGAAGTCCATGTGTTAAATATTTTTGTTGTTTTATAGGATGGCATCTTACTATGAACTACAAGCTAGCTTTGAATGACCAGCAATCTTCCTGCTCCAGCCTTCTGAGAAGATTACAGGCATATAAAACCATCCCTTGCTTGGTTTTCATTAACTGCAACCTATTTTCTGGACTCTTTACAGAAAATGTAAATTAAAATACAGACAACAGCAGTTAGCAGTCATAAAGTTACCAAACACCAAGCATGTTTTAGAATACTTGATATAAATGAACATGATGTCATGAAATGTAATGCTTTAGGGACATCATTGACTGAGAAAATGATCCAGGTTGAGGCTATAAAAGATGGTGTCCACCGTGGCTCTCAAATCATTTTATACTATCCTTCCTATCACAGTGAACACTGGTATACCAATATGGAAAGTCTGGCTTTATAAGCCAAAGTGGCAATGGCTACACATCTGCATTGTTTTTCTAGTATCTGGTTATGTTGCCCCATGCTGGTCTGGGACTGGGAATTGTCTGGACTCAGGTTCCTAAATGTTTGGCTTCCAGATCTACAACATCAAACATAGTCCCCCACCCCAAATTAATATGCGCACATTAATACTGAGCTTAATTACGGTCCAATTATATTTCATGTTCTTGAGAGGCTGCAATTCAAAACTCAGATCTCTTAATTCTCATTTCCTATTTTCGACATCTCTGTTCAACTAGCCAATTTCAGTCATTTAACACTAAGTGGGGAGACTCCATGAAATACTGTTACATGACTTGAAAAAAGTGCTAAGAAAAATCCTGATTCTTACACAATTTTCTCTGTGTTGTCAGTAAAACATTCTTTACATTTAAAGTGAAGAATTTCTGAAGAAGGGAGTGCTTACTTTCCTGTGTTCAGCTCTTCTGGCTGAGGCTGGTGAACACCTGGCTGTTCTTCAGAGGAAGTCTGCTCAGTGCTGCCCTCCTCTTCAGGCAAAGGCTGGTCAACCTGTTCTTCTGACAAAGCCCGGCCAGCCTTTCTTTGCTGTTTTCTGAGTCTTTCCTCTTCGGCCAGATAGAGGTGTTTCAGGTGCTCTGGGTAATGATCTGTGAACTGGGACTCCTGTGACCCTGGTGCCTTCTTCACCTTCCACAGCAATTTCCTGTAATTTTGCTGGATCTTCAGTTTTCTCCGAAATGCAAAACCTTGTCCTAACATTGAAGGATTTCAGTTACAATTACTTTAACAGAAAATGAAAACTAAATAATTTTTTCTTTTACTTTATATTCAAATGAGAGAATTATTTGGCTTTGCTTTAAAGATAAGGTTAGGCAACCATTTAATGATACACTGAAGAGCAAGCTGGCCCTTTACCTAAATATAAGGATAACAGCGAGTTGTCAGACACCACGTAAAAACTTCTAAGTACAGTAAACTAAACTTTACTGCTCAGCTTGAATTTAGACTCATATCCACAAATTACATTTTCTTTAATCCACATACAATCTCACTTGGGTCTTCAGTAAACAATAAATAAAGTAGAGTAGTCTAGTATTTTTCCCTTGGAGAAACTTACTAATCACTTATTTTCCAAAACACAACACAAAACAAAAGGGGGGGGTACTGTACAACTTTATGAACACCTGTCGATTATTCTTAGAACGAACAAAAACCACTTAACCATCTGACATGCAATGAGAGGCCTTCAAAGACAAGACATCGAATCGAATCTAAGGAAGGCAGCAGTATGAGACTGGAGGGCTACTGTGGTGTCTTTTGGTTATCAAAGCTTTGGGGGCAGTGTATTTTAATGTAATATTGTATCTATATTACATACTTGCTGTAATAGAGATGCAAGTATGTCTGGATGCTTCTTGGCCAAGCGCACCTCTAGACGCCCCGTGTCTTTGCTTAGACCTGAGATCTGCGTTAAATCAATGAAGCTGACCGCACTGTCCGGTTCTCAGTCAAAGGACTGAGAAGCTCTCGGGCTTGGCGAGCTTAGGAACGGCTTCCCGGATCTCAAGCCGGATCCCATCCTACTCCCTCGACTTCGGCGGGCCCGAGCGCTCCTCCACGGCTGTCCCTCCTTACCCTCGCGCACGCTCCCCCGGAAGGCTTGCTGGGGGTTCGGCCGCCAAGTCCTGCGTTTCCCATTCTGGTTTCCGAATCTGATCTGAGGGGTCCCTTCCCCACGCGCCGCAAATCCTCCGGTCCGCCACCTCGAAGACGGCCGCGAAGGCGCCATCTTGCTCCACGGGGGAGTTCCTGGAACGCCAGTGGACGCCGACCTAACACGTCACGAGGCGGAAGCAATCAATCGCCCAACCCGGCGCGTGCTCGGAGCTCGACTGCCGCAGCCTGGGCCGCTTCCGGCGGGGAAGAGAGGGGTCGCGCGGCCATGTTGGCGCCACCTGCAGCCCCGGAGGATGAGCGTCATGGCGGCGGCCTGCCCTCTGCCCAGGACCCCGGACCTGGCCACGCTGCACGACAAGTTACAGGGCTTGCTGAGATTCCTCAGGGGCGCCCTGGCCATTTCCAGCGCGCACACGGTGGACTTCTACACCAAGTCGGTCTGGCAGGAGCTGGTCGACCTGCCCCCTGAGAGCGTGCTGGCGGCGCTGAGGGAGTCGGCGATGCAGGCCGAGCCGCGGGAGGCAGAGGCGGGATCAGGTGACTGGCGGGGCGGGCGGGGCGGGAGCTGTCAGCGCGCCCCCTGGTGGAACTCGGCGGAAGTGGCAGGGACTTGAAGGATGCTGTTACCTAGGAGATGAATTGGAGGGAGCCTAATAGCGAGGATGGATGGGAACAGGCGGGGTCCCCTCTGGGTTCTAATCTGGGTGTTGGTAGAGTTCCACAATTTAAAGTAGTCAACCCGGGGAAGAGGCGTTCCTTCACTGATTGATTCAACAATTTAGTTTTGAAAACATCTAAAGGCTGTGTGATGACCAATACAAAGTAGAAGTGGACTTGGGGGACCCATAAGAGCCAATTCCTACTCGGTACAAGGAAGAGTGTATCGTGGAGTGAATGGTGATAGTGAAAGTTTTGAGTGCTCGCTAGTTTATTTGGAAACAGGCTTTTGATCCCAGCACTTGGGAGGCAGAGGCAGGCGGATTTCTGAGTTCGAGGCCAGCCTGGTCTACACAGTGAGTTCCAGGACAGCCAGGGATACACAGAGAAACCCTGTCTAGAAAGAAAAAGAAAAAAGAAGAAAACTGTATTTTCAATATCATTTACGCACCCTGGTATTTTCTAGGCTCTGGACTTTCATACCCGCAAGAAACTTAGATTCTACCAAGTTTCTGCTTCTGGAAATAGACAGAGGAACAGTAGCAGCTACTGGAATTGCTTGTGCTTTGCTTCCAGGCGTTCCAGATGTTGTCAGCGTTAGTGAACTTACTTAATCAACTGAAGCAGCCTGTAAATGCAAAGTGCCACGGGGGCGGAGGTAGGGGCCATGGTGGGTGTTATAATGATAGAACTTAAGACACATTGGTTCTTGGCAGTCGTTCTTGGTGGTTGGAAAGTTAGACACCCTTTCAGTTTGCTCCCATAGTATTCTGCGTTGATAACTTGGTACATAAACTTGTAGAAAGCAGGAACCATATTTGCCTTAACCAGGATTCCAATGTGTGGGAAACTATTTGGCATACATTAAGTCCTCTATAAAATATTTGTTGAAAAATGTGACTTTTGTTGGCCAACAAGAAAAAAAAAAACGAAGAAAATACAAGAAAACAACTTTTAAGTGCAGAGCAAAACTTTGTTTAACTTTGTCTCTACCTGATGGGCTATTATTACCTTACATATACTAATAGCTTGATTCATTGGTGCCTATGGTATGTTCTGCAGTTTCTTTTGCTAGGTGCTTAATTTTTTTTCCTGTTTCCTCTGTGTGTGCGTGTGTGCACACACACACGCGCACACGTGCACGTACCTGCCTGTCCTCAGGTGAAAGGCCAGAAGTCAGCTTCCAGGATTATTTCTCAGGAGCTCTGCACCTTGTGTTTTGAGACAGGAGCTGACCAAGTAGGCTAGGCTGGCTGGCCAGTAAGCTTTAGCACCTGATGAATTCTGCCCCTCCCCCGATCCCCAATAATAGAATTACAAGTCTTTACCACCATGCCTGGCTCTTAATGTGGATACACAGGCCCCAAGGCTTATAAGGCAAGGATTTTGCCTACCTTCTAGGACCTTTTTTCTCGTCATCTTTATATTGCAAATTGGATTCTTTAATTTCTGATTTGTGAGTTTGCAGCTTGAATTAATTTTCCAGGGATGAGGGCTTTAGTGGAAGATTAGACGCTCAGTTTGGCATCATCTGACTGCATAGGATGGCCTTTCCATGCCCACGCTCAAGTCTGTTGACTTGTTTAGCAAACAATTACCCAGTAAGAATCAGTACTTAATAGTCCTAATGCCATCCTTCCTTAGTTTTTTTCTTGTCTCTTCCCATAAGCAGTATTCCCATAAGAATATTTTGTCCATCACTTTAGAACAATGCCTGGTCATTGTAGATTTTTAATAGATATTGGCCAGACGTAAAGTGTAATGAGTAGGTCAGTAATACCACTTCTTTGTTTCCTTAGGCTAAGAGTGAAGACTAATATTTGTTTTGATGTGTGCGTTCATGTGTGTGAGTGTGTGTGTGTGTGTGTGTGTGTGTGTGTGTGTATGTGCAAAAGTCTGAATACTAATTCAGACTAGACTGGATTATTGACCTTTGAAATATCTCTGGACGTGATAACTTTTTGAGTATGACACTCCCAATCTTATGAATTCCCAGCTGTTGTGTGAGCTGACTTATTGGAAGCCTTCTTTCGGATTTTGTCATCTAGTTCTGTGAAGAGACAGCATGGTGCAATGCAGGCAGACATGGCTGGAGAAGGAGCTAAGTAAGGGCCTTACATCTTTTCTTTTTTCTTTGAGATTTTTTTTTCTTTTTGTGATTACACTGTAGCTGTCTTCAGACACACCAGAAGAGGGCTTGGACCCCATTATAGATGCTTGTGAGTCACCATGTGGGGACTGGGAATTGAACTCAGAACTTGTGGAAGAGCTCTAACCGCTGAGCCATCTTTCCAGCACTGAGGGCCTACATCTTGATCCTCAGGCTGCGTGAAGAGACTCTGCCTCGGTTGAGCTGCTGAGACCTCAGAGTCCACCCACGAGTGACACAACCTCCAGCAACCAAGTCCCAACTACTTCAACAGAGTCAAGTCTAGTAATGCCACTCCCTTCGCCAATGTCCAGGCGAAGACATGATCTATGACGCCCTTCCTGTTCAATCTACCACAAGCTCTTTCTACACTTGTGAGGAAATCCAGCAGTGGAAGAGGTTAAACAAATGTTACATCCCAGCAGGGGAGATCACAGACCTCAGCAATTGTACAAAAGGATGCAAATTTAAGCATTCCTTCTAACTGGGATTTGTTCTCATTTCTCTCATTTATAGCAGTTTAAGAATTAATTTTTTACTCTTTCTAGATGAATACAAGAAAATCCTTTGTGTTAGGCATCGACCAGAGGATACGTTTGGTGTATATGCACATGTATGTGGTATGATATATATGTATATGTATGTGATGTGATGTATATGCATGTATATGTGATATGTTGTATATGCACATGTATGTGATGTGATATATATGTATGTGTACTTGGTGGGATGTATATACATGAGAATGTGATGTGTGTGTATATATGTGTGTGTGTATAATGTGATACATATATGAGATGCAGCTTTTGTTTTCTCATATCTAGTTGTTTGTGTGTCTCAAATAAGTTGTCAACATTTTAAATCCTTTTTAACATATAAAGGGCATTTTTATTATTTTGAAAATTTTGTGCATGTATATGCTTTCTTCTTCCTAACTAGCCTCCTTCCAACTTTAATGTCTTTGTGTGTGTGTGTGTGCATGCATTCATGCCTGTGCGTGCGTCCCCCTGTGTTTAATTAGAATTGCTTGTATGAGTATGCATGTAGCATTATTTACTGGAGCATGAGCAACTTGTCAGGGTGTACCCCTGAGGAAAATGTGTCCTCATCTGCCAGCAACCATCAACTGCCATTTTTTTACTCTTACAACATAAAACATGTATGTATCTCAGTTGTTACATTGCTTTCGAGCTATTCTCTCAAATTCTGTACAATAAAATTCTTACTGTTTGCCCCACAGTCAAGCTGTTCTTCACTAAAACACCTTTCTTCCACATGTTGATGTGCTTGTGTGGTGTGTGTACATACGAATATGTATGTTCTTGTGAGGGACACACATGCATGTGGGTGTACGTGTATGTTATGACCTGATATTGATGTTCAGTGTCTTCCTTGATTGCTCTCCACGCCTGTCGTATGGCTTACAGGATTTCCCATTGAACCCGGAGCTTGCCATTTTGGCTAGTCTGGCTAGTCTGCTCTTCTAAGGATTCCCTGCTTCTCTCTCCCACAAGCTGCAATTATAGCCAGTGGGTTGGGTAGTTCTGTCAGCCTGATAGAAGCTGCAGTTATTTGGGAAGAGAAAAACCGTGATTGAGAAGGCCCTGTCATCAACCAGACTGGCCTGCAGACAAGTCTGGAGGAAGTTTTCTGTCTTCGAGAATATTGTGGGAGGGCCCAGCTCACTGTGGGCAGTGCTACCCTTGGGCAGGAGGTGGTCCTTGGTGTATAAAAAAGCAAGCTGACAGAGCCAGGAAGAGAAAGCCAGGAAGCAGTATTTCTCCATGGCTTCTGCTTCAATTCCTACCTCCAGGGATTTGACCGCTCGAGTTCTTGTCTTGATTTCCCTTAGTGTTGGACTGACTGGGACATAAACCCTTTCTTCCTCAAATACGGTCTTTCCCCATCTCAGTAGGAAGTCCCCTAGGACAGGGCGGCTCCTGTATTCATCTGTCCTTCTTAGGAGGGTAGAGGATCCAGATTGTGGTCCTTGTGATTATGTGGTAAGCATTTTACCCCTGACCTTTTTCCCCACCCCTGTTCTTTATCTATATTTGAGGGTCTTCGTGCCATTTTAGTGTCCATGACTACAACTTGACAATAGTATGCACCCCTAAATTACTTTGCTTTTTATCTATTATTTTATTTAGCAAATACATTTCTACATTTGTCACATTGTATAGTTTATTTCTGAAAAAAAATTAAGCTATGTAAAGAAATTTTAAATTTAATTATTATGATTAATTCTAGTTTTATATTTAATTTCATTTTTAAATGTAATATAGTTCATTGTGAAGATGCTTAAAGAATGATTGACTGTATTTGTGCATCATTATGGTGTTAATATTGGTATAGTAAGGATCTGCGTGTCAGTCCTTCTTAATATGTACTATTTCATCCAAAAGCATGGTTTGCATGTTTAAATAATTTATTTTCATTTTATATGAAACTATAAATTAAGCTAGAGTTGTTTAGACCAAAAAAAAAAGAAAAAGGATAAATCCTAGCACATAATTAGATCATATAATTGGTTAATACTAAAAGCAGCAATATGTATTATATTTGTTCTCTTTGTACATTACAGTATGATGGATATTTGCAAAGTTTGTAGAATTTAACACAACCCATTTTCCAAATTTAGAAAGACAAACTTAACTTTTGGCTATTAAACAATTAACAATTAAATCTTGCAGTCAATTATTGAAGAAGCCAGAACCTTAAAACTTTTATTTAATTTTCATAGGATAAAAGTTTCCTTTTCAGAAAAAGCACGTTCAACTCTTCCACCATGGGGGGGGGGGGGGCGCAGCATTGTGCTTTTTTTATCCAAAGGGACACGACCATGAGGCTTTGGGGGCAGTGCTGGAACTAAGGGGTTTGACCCATAGCAGCAGCGATGGGGAGGGATTTTCAAATGAAAGGCAATTTACATCAGGCTAGGTTGCTAGCTAGACAAGAATGGAAGGCACACACACTGTGAAAGATGAAAAGACTTCTTAACTTTAACAGTAAATGAAATGCTATTAATCAACACAAGAGGTTGGAAAAGAGAAAGAAAGATATGTCAGGAATAAGGATATTTATAGAAATAAATACAAGATATTTTTATATCACTGTGAAGATAATTATCAGGAAGATACTCTTGTCAGCATCTTCCTAAAATTCTGGTCCATTGGCTGTGTGAATAATGATTTTCCCCAACCCGTATAGCACAGTTATGTCTGTAACTAGTACATATTTGTATCTTATACTGTGTTCTGTGATCTAAATCACTCTTGTCTCACACTAACATTGTCAACATTCAGGCTGAAACGAGCTTTTATGCTTCCCTAACAGGCTCAGTGCTGCTATTGAAGTCCTCGTAGTGGCCTCAGTGATTACAACCACTACGGAGTCTTAGGAGAGTTCCGTAGTTGATGATGCTACAATAGTAAGTGCATTGAAATATGCTGTCGTTCATGCATGCATGCATCCATCCATCATCCGTTCATTCATACTGTGTGCAAAATACTTTTGCTTTACAACTGAACATGGAACAGTAGTCATTCCTTGTTTCTAGTAGATACCACAGAAAATCTTACACGAGTATTTTACTGTCCTTTCAGAGACATCAATCATCTCTTATGTCCAAATTACATTTTAATTTCTGGAACCAAGATCACTTCTAGTGGAGAAGGAAATGTTAAGAAGAGTAAAGAAAATGGCTACAAAAATAAGCAAGTGTGTGATATCTTACCATAGCGCTATAGGCTGATCTCGACCAGAGAAGTTGCCAGACCGGATTCTGATAGTCAGGTCCCTTATAATGCCCGCTGTTACTTTGCCCGCTGCTGTGGCAGGCTCTGGAACATGGGGATTAGGAGCAGAGTGTGAAGTCAGACTGCCAAGGTTTATTTGCCCTGATGGTGTGTGCACATTTGAATCCGTTACCATCTTGTCAAGTCTTAGTTTTTTCCACTGCAAATGACATAAGAGCAACAATTAACTTGCTCAGATGACAGGTAAAATGTTTAACCATGCCTGGCATGTGGTATTAAGCATTCAGCACATCTTAGCAATGGGGTAGTGCGTTGTTGTGAGATCTGCAGAGCTCGTCCTCCTCAGAGTCTTTTGGGACACTCACATATGATAACAGGTAAGTAGTTTTGAAATCTTACTTGATTATGAATATACGTTCATTGATTTTTATCTCTAGTTTTAAAGCTTTGTGCATTTTTCCTCAAAGATTCTATGGTCTGTGTGTTTGACTTTTGGTTTCCTATATACAGCCGTATCTGGTAGAAATAGTAAAAGTAGGTTGGAGGTATCTTGGTATCATGTTTTTAAAACATCCTCTCCTGCCTCTTTTCCATCTTATTTCCTAAGTTGTTATTGTCTTTAAATCTTATTTTTATTTATTGTTGTGTGTGTGTGGTGTATGCATGACCTGTTAGTATGGATGCCAACATAGCATACCTTTGTGAATCTGTGGAGGTCAGAGAACAGGTGCAGGAGTCAGTTCTGGCCTTCCACCACATGGGACCTGACGATAGCCTTCAGTTGTCAGAATGTGCACAAGCGCCTTTACCCACTGAGCCCGCTCATTGGCTCTCAGTTAATCTGTTTCACATACTGCCTTATAGCTCTGGGATAGAGATAATAATGGTTGCACAAAGAAAACAATAGAAGCTGACACTGAAGTAAGGATTAGGAACTTCCACTAGAGGGCGCTGTAAGCAAAACAGTCAAGCTATGGAGTGTGCAGGTGTAGCAAGCAGGCAGCAAGCATCCTTCCCTGTGGGGAGGAATATTTGCACCCAACTAAGAAGTAGCTAAGGCTAGTCTAGTCTACTACACTGCAGCTTCTCTGCTCCTAGCTGCTAATCACAAACTGATTATATAGACACCCAGTCAGCAAGACACACATGTGGGACTCAGAAGAAAGGAAAGATCTTTCTCCTTTCTTGTTCTCTGTGACTCTCTAAAAGTGGCAAACTGAGTCTCTCAAAAGAAGAAAAGAAAATTACCTCAGCTGTACTTACATGATCAAAATAATTTCTAATTGTGGAACTCTGGACTGAGTAAACTGGTTTTAACTCTAAAGATATAAGATTGACTCAGAATATATATACCCCTTTAAAAAATTAACTTGTTGAAAACACTTTAACTTAGGCATCCAATATCCCAAATTTGGGGGTGTCTGTAATTAAAAGCAAATTAATAGCATTTAGGTCAAAGTCAAATTGGAATCTTTTCAAGAATTTTCAGTAGGATAGCTAAGTTGATTCAAACATTGACTTTTCCAACAGAAACATCACATTTCTTTCTGTTGGCAACATTGCCCAATAACTGACGATTATAACGGCCCCTCTGCTCACTGCCATTTAATATTTGTATTCTATCACACTTTAAGAAACTGGTCCCCTGGACCCTGCCGATGTTGAGACTGCTCTTAAACCTGAAAGTCTTACTTAATAGTTGACTGAGTTTCTCCCCCGGTATCATATCTAAATATTTTGATGTAGATTTAATTACTTTTGGCTACATCAGTAAATTCAGCTTGTAAAATGTCCCAGAATCTATATTAAATAAATTCACCACAGTAACTTTGTGGTTTTATTTTCTATTTAGTTGATTCAAAGTTGAAGTTGCACATCTCTGCTATTTTTTAATAATAAATATAGCACACATTATAACACCAAATTAAGAGATACTAGTTTTACAAAGAAAGCATGTATATGCAGAAGCATATAGTTTTTATTTAGAATTTGAAGCTATCATGTACATTATTTCCAAGTTTTATCAGAGAGCAGCAGTTTCCTTTGTGTCTCTGTGGACTTTAGTGGACAGGATTCATGGCATATGGATTATGGTGTTCGTTTGGCTTGGGTAGAATCAAAGAGTTCTCTGGAGTGTGTGCTTCCCCAGAGAGGATGCCATGCATACTTCAATACTTCACACTTGCTGTTCAACCCTGGATTTGTTGGTTTTGTAAGCTTGCTTTTAGTTTGTTACACTTTGATTTAGTTTTTAAAAATACTTTTTAAACGAATTAACTGTTTTATTCACTAAAGATTTATGAACTGCTATGTATAAATTAGAATGAAAAGAAAGAAAAAAACTTTAGAAACAAATTAATGTCCCATGACATCAGTATAAAAGAATACAATTGTGCAATACTATTTAACAGGAATAAGGAACAACGGTGTGGTAAAGACTGGCACCTTAACATGCACGGTTGTAGGAACGAAAGGCAGTTCATAAATTAAATATGTTACTCTTTAGACTTAAGACTTCTGCTGTTGTTGCTCCTGGAAAGCTCAAAGACCACATTTTAATTTGATCTTTAAAGACATGATTGGAGAAAATGCTAAAAACCAGGTTTTGTGGAGGCTGAGAGTTTAAATAGCAAATGCAAAGGAACTGTTGGAAATGTTGTAGAGATTGAAAGTTAAAACATTGTAAGTTGCTGTAAAATCCTAGCTGTTCATTTGCTGTTTGAAAGATCTCAAACACAACTGTTGCTAATCTCTTATGTCCATTTCTTTAGGTTTCGCTGAGCTCCCCAAAATATTTTGTGAAACTTCTCAGAAGCTGTTGAGTGTGGAAGCCTTTGCTCGAACTGCAAAACACTATTCTGTGCAAAACTTGGGACTGTGTACTCCTTCTGAGCAGTTGCTCACAGCCCTCCGAGTAGATACAAGACAGAGAGTTGGTATGTGTGGTTGTGATGTCTACATTCGCTTTTTAGGTCCTTAGACATAGGACGTGGCTCATTGATGTATGTCTGTCCGTTATAGTCTTAGTTTATTTATTGTCGGATATTATCAGCCCTGATAAGTTAGCTCATACTGAAAAGAACAGATTCCCTTATCCCATATTAAGAACACTTACAGATCTCTATGCTCTTTCCTATATTAGCCTCTGAATGTCTTTACCACAGTTTCAGAATCTCAAACACATATAATATTGTGCTACCACAGATGCTAAAATACTTGCATTCATCTTTATTTCAGTGGGATAATGGTTTCTCTATGGCTGGTTCTTAGGGAAGAATATAAAGAACGTGGAAGGTGGTTGCTGGGGAAATGTATGAGAAAGTGGGGATTTTCCAAATTATAACGCAAGTGGCCAGATAGAGTAAAACGCATGTCTATAGTTATGTAAGAATCAGAAGATACCCCAGTTCAAAGGTGGTGATCAGGAAGCTGTGGTTTTAAAAGCCGGCTGTGTTCCGTGCTGAGGAACCAGCGTTAGTAGTACAGACAATGGGTTAAATTCTAATTACATCAGTGATAAAACTATGTGACCTTTATTGTTTCCTAAAGTCTTTCTTGTCTGCTGTCTCATTTGGCCCTCATTAGTTCATCAACTTTTTTAGGAAGCTATAAACTTAGAGAAACATTGCTTGAATCCTGCCGTGAATCCTGATACTTTGACCTAGATTTGCCATGCTAAACCCCTGCCTGTTCGCTGTTAGGACGCCCACACATACTTCTCTAAAATCTGAGTCCTTTGACCATCAGCTACAGATACCGTATTCCCTGCAAGTATTTTAGCACATGTCCATAAGAACCCAATACATTCCTGCTTACCCTGTAGCATGTTGGTTTATTCAGGACTTTAGCTATGCGTTAGTAATACTATCTAATAATCAGGCTGTACTTAAGTTTGTCTTAGTGTTGCAGAAATTACTTACAGCTTCTTTTTTTAAAACTATTTTGTCTTTTAGAGTTTTTACTTTTATGTATGAGAGTGTTTTGCTTACATGCATGTCTGTGTATGAGTGTTTGCCTGGTGCACACAGAGACCAGATTACGGCATCTGAACTAGTTTTGAGCAGTTGTGAGCTGCCATGCCAGGCAGTGTCCTCTGCAAAACTAGCAACTCCTCCTACCCTGAGTCATCTCTCCAGCCTGCTTTTTCATTCCTGTAGGAATCAGTCTGGACTCATCCAGGACACTTAGATGTAACGTTTAAATCCCTTCCGTCGAGAAGTTTACCTCAGTCTTTTTCTTCTTGCTTATCCTGATGCTGGTAACTTGACACATGCAGGAAGGCGTGTTTGATTATCTCCCCATGATTAATCAGCTTTACAGTGTTAGCTCGAATGCTAATTAACTTGCTTTTTCGTGCACCTCACCCAGAGGCATACGTAATTTTGTCCTATTACCAGTGAATAGTGTTTGCTAGCCAAAGCAGATCCACAGAAGCCCTTCATTGTAAAGGGAGCTTATCTTCCCCTTCTGACACAAGCTTTGCATCATTATTGTTGTTCTTCCTTTATCTTTGAGTATTTAATAAAATTATTTTCACATGGTCATGTTTCACTGGAACAAATTACAAAGGACTTTGGGAAGTCATAGCTCGGGGTAAGGGTGTTCTGGCTGGAACTGATCTCATCAGCAACATTCCCATTGGCATTGTATCCAATGCATAAGTACTTTATCCCAGAAGTTTCTAAACTGGCCACAACTGAGTGAATTTCTCAGTAAGGATCGTCTGCCTCGACGTCCCCCTGCCTTCTAAAATTTAAGTACTATGTGTTGGATAGCAGGTGTGATCACCAAGATCTAGATGGACGATGTCTTATACCACTGAAAGAAAGCTGGCATCACAGTGTAGAGACAAGCTAGTGACAGCTAGCTTCACATGGAGGGAATATACTCCATATATGGAGTACGTCAGTTTATTTGTGTTCTAGGCTGGTTTCTGTCAGTGGAATGCAATTGTACTAAAACCATTTGCTCCTGGAAGCATCTTACTAGTAAGGTTTGCATTTTCCTATTGAAAAAAATAAGAGGTTCATCCTGTAAGCAGGCATGTTGCATGTGAGCACTGCCACACCTTAATAGATTGATTTCTAGCCCAGCCCTCCTGGGGTGAACTTGCCTCCACCCAATTCCCACCTGTCTAATGCTGCTGACTGCCTTGTTATATGTGCTTTATATTCTAGAGCACACAGTGTGTGCTCTAAAGTGCTGTGTTGTTGAATGCTCTGCAATACTATACAATATATTCATGTATATATTAGTGTATATGATTGCTTATACTATATAGGAGAAAATAACCACATATGGCTAATAAGCACTTCAAATATGACTAGTATAGCTTAGAAGTTTACTTTGCATTTTGGCTTTGGTAGTTTTATGTGTGAGTGTAAATAATCTTGTGCTTGGTAGACACTGGGTTGGACAGTGCAGACAGTGAAATGGCTGCTCCTTTGTCTGCTCTTATGTTGGGCAGTATTTTTCTTATTGATGTATAGGGTTTTATTTTTATATATGTGCATTAGAATGTCTTTTCCAGTTTGTTGCTTGCTTATCTTTTTACTCTGTTAAAGCTGTTCTTTGATGACAAGTTTTTTTGTTTGGTTGGTTGGTTGATTGATTGGCTTTGAGGAATTCAATTTTTTTCACTTAGAGTTAACTATTTGTTATATCACGGAATGATTTTAGTAATCTGTGGATTTTTATTAGTTCAATTTAAATCATAACTGTTAAAATAATGTATTTACACAGATATCACAATAGAATTCATGCCATTTTAATGTGTAATTTAAAAAGCTGTAAATTTCAGGTGACAACTAAAATTTTCTTTTATAGCAGTGTTCTAATTTTCTTTATGTTTGTTCAGATGAAAATGTGAAGGCAATTGAGTTTATGAATACAAAAAAATCTCATGAGGTTCAGGCAATGTCAGAGCTAATCTGCAGTATTGCTGATTACTGTGGCTTAAAGCAGGTAAGAATATTTTCTTACGAGTCTTACCCATCTTTGGTATCACTCAGGTTTCCTTTCCTACTTCTACATTTTAGTGGACTGTTGTTCCCCACGGCATCCTCTTCTTCTCAACTTTCCTTTCCGTGTTTATTTCACTTACCAAAGAGATTACACACAGTTCTTAAATCGCCATTGAAAGATCTGTCACGAGCCACATCAAGCTAGAATAAGACAAAGGCTGGTCTTTAGTATATACTGGAATTCTTGAGAGACAGGCTATACTTCCTGTGTATATGACTTGCTGGTGAGATGAGAGAGCAAGCAGGCAAAGAGAAAAAGCTTTCTTCTTCCATGTCCTTATAGAGGCTTCAAGCAGAAGGCATGGATCAGCTTAGAGGTGGATCTTCCACTTCAAAAGATCCGAATAAACTAATGTGCCTTCACATCTCGAAGGCCTGTATTAGAAGTGGATCTTCTCACTTCTGATGAACCAAAAAGCCCTCACAGATTTGCCCCTCCATTTTTGGTTTATAATCCCAGCTAATGGCAAGTTGACAGCCAAGAATAGCCGTCACAGGTACCTAGAGAGCAACACCCCATACACTTTAGGGTCAAAATTGTGAAAAGAAAGAGTCAAAGAGGTTTTCTATTCCCGGAAGGTAGATAACTAAGAAAGCCACCACCTTCAGCCTACAGAACTTACTGAAACCAGGGTCCAGATGGGGCAGGCTCTGTCATGAGCTGGCACTGGAACTTGACAGTGTTGCCACGTGGTATTGGTTTTGGAGGCTTAAAAGATGTAAGATTGAACTGGTCATGTTTCCTTCCTCCGTGATTTCACAGGGTCATTGAGACCTGGCAGCATGTGGCAGAGTCAAAGTCCCAGTGAGGAGATCCAGAGAGGCCATTGTGACAGGGAAGCTTGAGTTAACTGTGCACAGCCTGAGCTGTTAGAATGTCAGAGCTGTGGGAAGACTGCCAAGGAAGGGCAGTATACAGGGAGTGGAATCAGTCTGTAAGAGAGATGGGTGTTTTAGGCAGCAAAGGTGGAGGGGTGGAGCTACCTAAGCCTTTTGAAACTGAAGCGCAGATACTGGACATGGAGCTACAGAGTTCTGTGGTTTTCCCTAACGTGTTTCAGTATTACTTTAGTTCAGTCCTTGGTCACCATATCCCCATCCTCCCTTTTTAATGAAAACATTTGCTCTGTGCCACTGTGTATTGGAAGTATGAATTTTTAACCCCCTCTGTTCTCCTCCCAACATTGGTTCCCTCTTTCTGTATAGCCCAAGTCAGCCCGTGCTGCCTGTGTTACTCAGGGCTGTGGGGTTACTCACTGCAGCATGCCTTACCTGCTTGGGTCCTACCCTTAAAAAGACTGTAGAAAACTGACCTGCCTTCCCTACCCACCATCAACTGTCAGTAGCGCCTCAGCCCAGGGGAGGCTAGTTAGCCCTCTCCCTACTCCATTTAGCTATGTGTGTTAAATGTATAGAGGCTGGCAAGATGATGCAGCAGAGAAACCCACATAGCTCCAAGAGTGACATCCTGAGTTCAGTCCTTGGGTGGAAGGAGGTAGAAGGAAACACACACACACACACACAGAAGCATACAAATTAAAACAAACACGTAAAAGATATTTTTTTCTAAATTTAAACTGTACATTTTGAATAGCAAAAGCTTTATTTTTAACGAAATCTATCTGAACTATCTTGTTGTTCTTGCTCTTGTGTCCTGTATACAAAATCTTTGCCTATTTCTAGATCACAAAGGTTTTTTTTTTTTTCATGTTCTCTTGCAAGTTATATTCTATGTAGTCTTACAATTTGACCCATAATATGCTTTTAATATTTGTTTCCTGTGTGAGAGGCAGAGTTTATTTCCTCCCATTTAGCTACTTCTTTACCACAGTATTATTTATTGAAAAGACTGTTTCATCCTTGGGCGGTCTGCCTAATATTATAAAATTCCAGAATCTTTCCTTGATGATTTATATCTGTTCTTAGAGCACTATTAATCTGTTTGGGTCATTGTTTTATGTTAATATTTTGCATGTGTATTCATGTGTAGTGTGCCTCCAGTATTTGTATTCGTCTTTAACATGTATGCATGATGTATGTATGGGTGTGCTTGTGACAGACCAAAGGTGACATCTGGTAGACTTCCCTTGGTCACTCTCAACTTTATTTATTGAAGCATCATTTCTTGTTGAACTCAGACCCTGCCAATTCAAATTGGCATGTCAGGTTGCTGGAGGGATCCTGTCCTGCTTCTTGGTGCTTTGCTCATAAGTGGTTTCATACCTGCCCCACTTTATGTGTCTTCTGGGAATCTAAATTTAGGTCATCACGCTTGCTAGACAATCTCTTTATTCACTGAGCCTTCTTCCGAGCCTATTAAGTTAATTGTTGAACTAATAATATCTTTTAACTTTATTCTTTCTGAGAAAATGTTTTTGTTATTTACAGGTGATTTGCATTTGCATGTAAATTGTAGTATATGATTTTCAGTGTCTTTAGACTCAGTTAAGATTGTGTTGATCTCTGAGTTGAAAGAGAATAATTGCCATCTTGGTATTGAGATTGTTGATTCATGACATGAGCTATCTCAGCTATCTCTCTGTTTAACCTTTCAGGATTTTATGTGGCAGTCACAGTTTTCAATGTATGTACCTTCTGTTCTTTGTTAAACTTAACTGCTAGGTATTGTTATATTGTCTTGTTTTAAAACATTTGCATTCAAACGTTCCTTACTGTTGTGTTATATATGTTTTATGGGATCATTGGTAATCTCTACTTACTTGGTGCCTTGTATTGTGGGACTTTTGGGGGTCCTGCTTACTGGCACGGTCCCTCAGCCAGCCCATCTAACTTAAGCAGATTTCTCCTCCACTTTATCTCTCACCACACTATTTCCCTGCTCACCTTCTGCTTTTGTCCGGCTGCCTCTCTCTCCTCTGTTGCTTTTCTGCCCAAGCTTCAGCCTACAGCACTTTGTTGGTCAAATACCGCACTTCTTTCTCAAAAAACAAAACAAAACAAAACAAAAAACAAAAAGCTATTAGCATAGTGGGAGAGATTTCTCCCCCACAGTAGCCTGCCTTTCTTTTGGGTAGGTGAGGAAATGACAAACTTTTCCTTGTCCTGCTAGCTGGGCACTGCTGACACAGCGGTTAAGAACTGAGAGCACCAGACTTCATACCCAATTGATACAATGTGTATGGGTTATCCCAACACCTTGGCACATGGTTTAGTACAGCAGTTAATTTTGTTGACCTCTAAAGATATTCTTTGGAATTTTCTGTGGAGATAATAGTGCCAATATATGATAAAAACATAGTTTCTTCCTTGCTTTCAATGTTATTTTTGTTCCTTAGTTGTTCCTTTGATTCACTGTACAATCTGGAACAGGAAAATGTTGAATAAAGATGATCAGTAATTTATTTTTAATAGAAATCAAAACATTAGCAAGTATAGTATATAAAGGATATATTGCATTTGTTACTCATCTTAATAAAACACGTGGACTGTTTCTTCCATTTTGTTTTCTTCAGATAATTGACGTGGGTTCTGGTAAAGGCTATCTAAGCTCCTTTTTGTCCTTAAAATATGGTTTGAACGTTTATGGCATCGATTCCTCAAACACTAATACTCATGGCGCGAAGGAGAGAAACAGGAAGTTGAAGAAGCATTGGAACCTGTATCATCCTCAGTCAAGAGCAGACGCCACCGGCTTGGCATTAGAAATGCCCAAAGAGTTGAAAGTGCCAAAGGGAGTGGAGTGTAAGGGGGATGCTGAGAGCATGCAGAGGAGCAGGCTTGGGAATCAAGACCTGTCTGCCACCGATGTTTTGCCTGATTTTTCAGGGTCTGCAATTTCAATCATCAGAAAACAGCAAAAAAATCTGCTTGCTCAGCCAGCTGAGGAAGAAAATTTGTATTTTGAAGATGCCTTTTCTCTCATAGACTTTTTACCTGTTGATGCCATCGAACCTACTTCATCACAGGTGCAGACCACAGAAAAGTCTGGACTGAGAAAAGAGAGAAGAAATACGACATCCAAAGCAAGGGACTCAAGCATGTATTCACCACTAACGTCTTTCATCACTGCTGATTCACAATTGCATGACATTATTGAAGATCTGGAGGTGATTCAACTTTCAGATTCTTTAGTTTGCAAAAGTGCTGTTGACAGAGATGCAGTTTCAGTAGCTTGTTATTGTATTAATGTAATCTTATCTGACAGAGTAATCCTAAAGAGCAAGAGTAGAATCCTAACTGGCTTTCACTGTAC
This sequence comes from Mus caroli, assembly GCF_978045245.1. Classification (NCBI taxonomy): domain Eukaryota; kingdom Metazoa; phylum Chordata; class Mammalia; order Rodentia; family Muridae; genus Mus; species Mus caroli. The sequence continues at coordinate 105,449,642 of NW_028227264.1, read as the reverse complement.
CCACAGCTGTCAACATTGAATAAGGGTACACTGTAGAATACAAACCCCTCTACTCATTTCACTTGTGGGTAGAAGAGCTAGCACAACTGCTAGTCAGGAAGCCAAATTATCCACAGTTAGAGGTTGTTTAAATTCTAATTCAAAAACTGTCTATTTTCATAATTTACTTGTTTTGAATTGACACCATGATTATAGCTGTTCATGGGGTACAGCATGATGTTTTCCTGCGCTCGCACTTGATCAGATCAGGATGGTGAGAACAGCTAGAGAGGAGATGAGCGCAGAGTTATTAACCAGCACGCAGTTTCCTAGAGCAGGAATAGCCTATTCTTTAAGGTTTTAATACTTTCTGAGTAATAGCCTGTGTGTATTCTTTAAGATTTTAATAATTTCTAAGTAGTCGAGTTTATAATTGGAAAGCAGTGTATCTCAAACGCACTACCACTAGATGTTATAACAGTATTATACAGAAGCTCCGGAGATTATGCAGCCTGGCTCCTTTAGAAGTTAATATTATTCTTTGTTAATTTTTAAATATCTTTCTAAAAGAAATGTCTAAACAAAGATATTGGAATTCTTTAGATATTTAAATCTTGGTTTTATGATTTTTACAGGGTTACCCTGTCACTGATTTTCAACTTTAGAGATGTTATTCTTATTTTTAAATTATGTGTATATGCAAGTGTCTCTGTACAGTTTGTTCATGGGAGTGCACAGCTACATAGGCCAGAAGAGAGAGTGGATGCCCGGGATCTACATTGTAGGCAGTTAAGGCGCCCAGTCTGCATGCTGAGGAGCAAACTTGGCTTCTCTGCAGGAGTAGGAAATGCTGTTAACCGCTCCGAGGCTTCACCAGTGCACCCCGTCCCCAGCCATGTACCTATAACGGGTACAGATTAAATGGAACCTTAATCTGCATGCATTTAAAAGCAGTAATTAGGTTATTTTTAAACAATTTTTACAAGTAAAATACAAAATTTTTGTGCATTTTGTCACTTAAATTTTTCAAAACATTCTTGGAATTACATTACTAGAATTCTGCAACCTGATCGTGGTGGCATATGCTAGGGATAGCATAAAGATTGAAGCAAGGGGACCCTGAATTCAAGGACAGCCTGGAGACATTATCATAGGGAATCTATAACAAACTGGGAAGTTAACGAAAGTTGCAAAATCATATTTCTAATGAAGCAGACTCTAAATTGAGCTGTTTCTCAAGCTTATGTTCTTAGTGATACTGATATATTTTTTGTATAATTAGACTCATTGAGGCTTAACTAATTCTTTGATATGTCTTAAAGACTATGTCATCTATATTTATTTATTTATTGTTGTCATTTGTTTAGTTTTAAGACACAGTCTTGCTATATAAGCCTGACTAGCCTATAATTCATTATCTAGCCCAGACCAGCCTCAAACTCACGGCAGTCCTCTTGCCTGAGCCTCCTGACTGCTGGGACTTCTTACTGCTAAGCCTGGCTTTATCTATACCTTCGAATTTAAGTTTAATTGGTATTTAAAAATTAAACTGTTACGACAAATAATTCTGACTGAGCATTTGGAGGGTATGATGGTTTGTGTTTTCTTTTGGTTTTGTTTTTATGTTGTGGGGAAAAAAAAAAAAACCCTGAGAAGTTGCTGTGACTATATTCAAGTCATAAATCTAATCCTAGTGTGATCTCTGGACTATGTATGTTAAGGGTATCCCCTGAAAATCCCAAAAGGTCATAGAACTTCCAAATACCAAAAGCACATGGCACAGATTTTCTACAGAGAAGTCCCACTTGCTTTTGTTAATTTACTTCTGTGATTCATGTCAAGCAACACAAGAATAAATTACTCTGAGATGATTGCCAGATTGACAAAATTCTATGCATGTATATATTTGTACTCTATTACATGTAAGTACATTTAAATTAGAATTTGAGTAATTGGAAACAATTTCATAAGACAGTTTTTACATAAAAGTCATGCTAGAAATTTGAGAAAAAAACTACATATCTTGATTTTTATTTTGTTAGATTTGATCAATGAATAAAATAAGTAAATGTATTGGCATTTGCCTAGAAATGACAACTTAGTACCATTTCTGTTTCTTATAAAAGTTGAGCAGCCTAAAGAAGTTCAGCCAATAAAAGAAATGTGGCTAGTATCATACAAACATTTCAAATCTCGGGTTATCAGAGTAGCTACATTTTTGACCTAATTTTAACCTTTAATTTGCAGTATCTATTTGTTGAGCAAATATTAGTTGTAAAAGAAATGAGAGAAAATACCAATGAAGAAATTAAAAAAAAAAAAAAGCAAAAACAAACAAAACCCCACAGAAGCAATAGGAAAGTCTGACCATTTTGCCTAAAAGGAATTACTCATTTTGAGTATAAAATGATATGTAATACTTTTTAGGTAGAATTAATCATTTAAAAGATCCACATATTTAAAAAGACACTTAAAATCTTTACCTGTGTAGTTTTTAACTCTTGTCAATTGCTATTTTTCTTATTGCCTCCAAAGGACTGTTTAATGGTGGGGCTGCATACCTGTGGTGACCTTGCGCCCAGTACTCTGCGGATATTTACATCCAAGGCTGAAGTCAAGGGAGTTTGCAGTGTGGGTTGTTGCTACCATCTCCTATCTGAGGAGTTTGAAAACCAGCATAAAGATAGTAAGTACTCTACGAGTCATGATTTTCACTGATACCAGTTATCAGGACTATTTTCTATTTCTCTTGTAGTCAGTACTGTGACACGATTGCTTTGTTTTGTGTGGTTCTTGAATGGATCTCCGTGTATAGTCTTGATGTCCTGGAGCTCACTGGAAAGACCAGTCTGGTGGGAACTCAAGGGTCCATCAGCCTCTCCCTCCTGAGTGCTGGGATTAGAGCAGCAGCTCTCATCCTTCCTAACACTGGGCCCTTTCAGACTGTCCCTCGTGTTGTGCTGACCCCCAGCCATACAGTGGTTTTCATTGCTCCTTCATGGCTGTAATTTTGCTACTGATCTGAATCACAATGTAAATATCTGATATGCAGGATATCAGATATGTGACCCCTGTGAAAGGCTCGGGGTTACACCCCACAGTAAGAGAACCGCTAGACTTGAGGCTTGGGCTGCCATGCCCAGTCATTTTGTCTCTTGAATTAACATTTGAGATAGCATCTAATTTTGTTGCAAATTTAACATTAATAGTATTAATGAAATGAGATATAATATCACTTTTATGATCATTTCATTGGTCATAAAACTGATTTAATGAAGACTGAAAATTTTGTAAATATTTCCAAAATTCTATAATATACAATATCTATTTTATAAGATTTATATTTGTAAATACTTCTAAGTTTTGCTGTGATTGTAATAATAATAAATAAAATGATAGCAATATTATTTTCATAAATACAAATATTTATTCTCATTGTTAGTTTTCATTTCTAAAGAATTAACATCTTTTTAAAAAGAGTAATCAATGTACTTAGATTTCTATGAGCTTGAAAAGCTTTAGTACTTTTATTTTATTAAAATAGTAAAATTCAGTTTGTGTCCTTTGGACTCTGGCTGCAAAGCAAAATGAAAAATGTGTTGGCAGCTTCTAATATAGCATTTGCTTGGTGGGGTTTGAATGATAAATCTCTCCACAATATATCGCTTCAAAACTGCTATTTCAAATTTGTTTCATTATTTTTATGCTATTAATAATGGCTATTCTGTTATCTATTAAGTAGTATTTTAATTAAGTTTGACTAGGACATTGTTGTGGTTTGAGTGAGAGTGGCGCTACATGACTCTACCCTTCCAGCTTTGCTGACTGTAGCACACTTCTCTCTCTGCCTGGTTCTACTCCCTATGTGCAACTTTCCCACATAGCATCCCATGGTTCTGGCACTTCCACCATTTTTGGGTCCCCAATGCAGTCCAAGGTTCACTTTTACAGCTTCTTGTAATTGTTTCTTCAGGCCTCCATCCAAGAACTCTCCTGCCACACTCTTAGTGACTTTCTTTACCACAGAAGATGCAACCCCTTTCTGCTGTATCCTCCATGACACTAAAGCCAGAACCATATAGCTGATGCTTTGTCCAGATTGCTCTCAGCATTACTTTCTTTCAAGCTCCTAATGGCTCAGTAAGCCCAGGATACAGCACTCAACCACTTTTTAAATCGTAAGTCCCATGGTCTTCCAAAAAGGAGCATTGTGGGCCTGTCACAGGAATATCCCACTTCTGGAATCCTCTTAGTTACCTTTTTATTGCTTCCAGTTTGAGAGGGTGAGTCCATGACTACCATGGCAGGGAACATGGGAGTAGATAGACAGGCACTGAAGCCATATTTGAGAGCTCACATCTTTAGATAACAACAGCTTATTCAACTTTGCTAGAGAACTGCCCGTGACCATTTGAATTATAGCCTAGGTACAGAACATGAGTATCAGAATTTGTCAGAAGCTCCATATGGAATTCTGATGAACACCACTGTAAAAGCTGTGAAATTATAATAATTCTTTAAAGACATAGAATTTGAGAAGATGGTTTGTAGAAATATGTTGAAGAAAATACACACTATTTATTTTAACTTTTTCTGTATAGACTTAGATGGCAGAGATATTCAGATGCCACTTTGCAGACCAGAACCGAAGGTTGAGCTACATGACCCCAGCAAGACATATCAAAGTCGCCATGCAGAAGCCAGCCTCTATGTTCTAACATGCTCTAAGAACAGGCCACTAGCTTTCTAGCAAACGCAGATCCAAGAGCAGAGGAAATTGTGTTGTAAGTCTGGAATGAAGAGTTTGAGGCTAGACACATTCATGGGGAAAGCCTGAAGTAGGCAAGGAGTATCTGATAGTTAATCCTGATTGACAGATGGATGAGACTTAGACTCACCATGGAGGCAAATCTCCTGTGGGCAGCCTCGAGACACTGCCTAGATCAGAAGACTAGTTAAATGGGAAGACTCCGCTATATACGGACGGGACCAGTTTATGAGCTGGGACTCTTGGCTGGGTAAAAAGGAGAAAGCAACACAAGCATGGGCGGTCATTGCTTTCTGCTCGCTGCCTGTGGATGCAGTGTGACAGGTGCCTCAAGGCCCTGGTGCTAAGATTCCCATGCCCTGATGGACTGCACCCTCAACTACAGCCAAAAGCTAGCAATTCTGTTACAAGAAAGACACAAGCAACTAAGAGAGTATCCAAGAGAGTGTTGATAGCTTACAGTTCTTCATTGGTGAGCACATTGTGGGTCGGGTGGGGTGAGCAACAGGGGGTGGCGGTATAGCAGCCAGTGGAACACAAATGTAGCCAGCCTTCCTTTGTACATGTACTATACTTTTTAAATCATTTTAGTTTTGTTTGCTTTGTTTTTAACATGGATGAGTGTTTTACCCCATGTATGTTTGTGCACCATGTGCCTGCAGAGGTCAGAAGAGGGCCCCAAATCCTGTAAATCTGGATGTACAGGTGCTTCTGAGACACCATGTGGGTGCTAGGAAGCAAACCTGGATTCTCTGCACGAGCAACAAGATCTAAACCACTAAGCCAGCCTTTCAGCTGCGACACTAGTGTTCTTTCCAGAAATAGGAGTGTGTCACTATATACTTTAGCCATTATATTAGAACAGCTGAGTTTGCAGTGTTGATGTGGACAAGGCTAACATAATTACTGTCATATGTCAAGCTCTAGGCTCCATGGAGTTCTGTCAGAATGGACAAACATGTTTGTTATGTGTCCCTCACCTCATGTGTTATGCACCTGACCCTTTAGCCTCACTTTATTTGAACAGCTGTTTTGAAGTTTGAACTGGGGTATAAATTTGAGTTGTTAATTGTCTTATACAATATAGTCAAAGATTCTGGTATGTACACTGTAACTTTTTATGATTATATTGACTATGTAAACAATATGTGTCTTATATGAATATATTTACCTCATAACACTGTGGTAGACCATAGAGGTGGTCTGTCATGAATGTGAGTTTTCAAAAAAAAATTCCCCTATAATACTAAATTTATACCATATGTTTTACGAAGTACTTATAGGTACTTTTCATTATAAGCCAGTAGCCCCCAAGTGAACATTAAGTAACAGAAACAGTTTTATTGCAGTGTATTATAGAATATTTATTTTCCAAAGCTTAACTAATGTTTAAACATTTTGACTTGATATTGACTTAATTAAGTAGAAATGGTCTTATTATTTCTTCTCCAAGAAGGAGTAAGTAGTTTAGTCTTTTTAAATTTTACATAATACACACACATACACACTCACACACATATTCTTATTCACTTTATATCCCACTCACTGACCCTGCCCATTCCTTTTTGGCTCTTTTTTTATTTTTCACATCTCAATGCAGCCTCGCTATTTCCTATACAAATGGAAATGAAATACAATGAAATAACCCAGACTCACACAACTCGTCCTGATAAAGAAACCTTAATCCTTTCCAGGTATCAGTTATCAGGCAAGTTAAGCCTTTCTGTAACCATAGAGCTAAGGGAGTCTCCTTTATTCTAAATTATGTTGATTCAGTAGGAGTAGGTTTGAGACACAATTGTTAGCGGTGCAGCCTGCGAGCACAGCTCCTAGGCAGTGTTTCTGACTAGGTTGTGGTTTGAGTTTGTTTTTGTCGCTCCTAATTTTTGTTTATTAGTTTAGAGGGTGCGGAGAAGATAATAGGGCTGGTGTGGGAACATCAGAGAGTCCCTTTGAGAATTCCGTCCTGGTTTCCCGCCTTCCCATGGGTTCCGAGGCTTGAACTCAGGTTGCCAGACTTTAGCAGCAATCGTGCTTCCCCGCTCAGCCCTTTCACTGGCCTGCCTGGTGTTCTTCAAGCTGTCCAAAGCACAGGAATATGTGCCACGTTTTAGTTTGGTTTCACATATTTGTTTATTCAGCCTAAGAGAATGGTCTGCATCTGCCCTACCCTAGCATTCAAGTGTATCCTTAGAAATGATCAGTGTTCTGAATGAGCTTCTCAGATGAGTCTGAGCTGTGGAAGGCAAACACTTTAAGTTTATGCAGCGATTTCACTGATTGGGAAGGACTGGGGGAATAGAAACAGGGCAGGCACCCAGAGAGTAGGATGGTTTGATTGTCCTTCTTCTCTGGCTATAGTAGTCACAGCTCTGGCCAGGGACAGAATCACGCCTCCTTTCCCACCTGCTTCCAGGGATGCAATCAAAGCATCCTTCCCACCTGCTCCCACCTGCCACTAGGAAGGAAGTCTGCTGCAGTCTCGGTCAGGGAGAAGCCTGACTGGAGCTTGCACTCAGCCTTTAACGTGTTATAGGGTTCCTCACAACCGTGTTCTTCACTGGCTTATTAGACTCTCTGCTTGTCTGTTAGGCAGCACAATGATGCATTCTGATACTTACACTTCTTATCAAACAAAGCTTGCCGAAAGTGAGTGGAAGCTAGATACTTTGTCTGATCCTCTGCGGGTTTTAAGACTTAGTTTCATTGCTTTCCTAGAGCTATGTCTCCTACACAGATCTGGAGCTTGAAGCAAAGCATGCAGAGACTGAAAATGTAACATTTGAAAATCTAACAACGTACTTGATGAAAAACCAACTTTTATTATGTCTCTCTTCTTCCTGAGATTTAATGTGCAGCATGAAAAACTGTGAAGATGACTAAAAGCTATGGAGATATGACTATTCCCTTGGTAGATTCAATAACAATGAATTAATTCCATCATTGCATCAATGTTTGTAATTACTATCTTACCAATATAGACCTGACAGCATCTCTTGTTGTATGTCACTATGCACTTAACTAACTGAACATATTTGATTGCACAGAACTTTCTAACTGGAAATTTTAAAGATGTTGAAATGCATTGTCTACCAAATCTTTTGTGAGTGTGTGTGTGTGTGTGTGTCTGTGTAAAATGTCTTGTGTACTGAGATTAAATTTTATCAGATTAGCATAATTGATATATTCAGGGATTTGGGGGGGTTGTTGTTATTGTTGTTTATTTGTTTGTTTGCCCTGCTTGGTGTGAAACTCACTGACTGGCTCCAAACACAGAAGTCTACCTGCCTCTGTCTCAAGTGCTAAGGTTAAAGGCATGTACTACCTTGACCCAACTGGTATACCCACTTTTAATTGCTCCTTTTCCTTCTTTTTCTCTTTTTTTTTCTCTTTTCTTTTTCTTTTTTCTTTTTTCTTTTTCTTTTTCTTTTTCTTTTCTCTCTCTCTCTCTCTCTTTCTCTCTCTCTCGCTCGCTCGCTCACTCACTCGCTCTGTGTTTGTGTGTGTATAGAGTTGGAATTGATTTTATTTTTCTGTTCTATTACAATTTGTATGGGTCCTATGAGCTCTAAGAGAAGAGGTTGAAAATCTCAGGATAACCCAAGTCTGTAAACAGCATTTAGTTTCCGAAGAGCCACATCTTCAAAGGCAAATCCATATCTTTTAGCCATATCTTTAAGCTTATAGCTTAGTTATATAGCAAGCACTGAGTATAGCAACCTGCTTCCTCTGAAACTGTAACCAAGCCCCCAGTTAAATATTCTCTTTCCTACGAGCTGCAGTGGTCATAATTTTTTTTCACAGCAGTAGAACAGTAACTAAGAGAAACCAACATAGGAAATAAAATTTCTAATTCCTAATAACTGATTCAATATGAAACTAAGATATTTGCTAAGAGAAATAACCATGTCGAGCACATTAAACTCATCCCTAACTGGAGTCACTGACCTGATTCTTCCTGCTCATGAGCTGCTGTTGCTTTTCCCAGTAGTTATTGAGAAGGAAGAAAAGGGCACAAATGTTTTATAAACTCCAAAGCTCCTATTCTTTTCCCAATCTGTGATCCTTAACCAGCAAAGCATACCATGTAAAACATATCTGTGTGGGTGAAAATTATCCATTTTTCTTTAGTAAGAGTGGAATAGTCACACATTTTGCTGTGATCACCTAAGGAATTACATTTTAGGGTTTGATACATGTACTCCATGAAACGGCATGTATATATGCCAGCCTCCACTCTCCACCACACACACACACACACAAAATGTTATGATCTACTCTATATTTGTAAATTATAGAAATATAGAAAAAATGCTTCAATTTTATAAAAGGGTACTTTTTTTCTTTCTGAGTAATATTTATACTTTAATAGGTCCTTAATGTAACATCAAGGTTCAGGTTGACTTTTTTCTTCTACTGTGCTCTCATAAGTTTTATAAAATGCTAATGACAATTCACCAAATCGATTTTTTTAACTCATCAGTGGGTTGTGGCTAGATGTATGTTGGTAAATGGCTGCCCTTACTAAAAGCTGTTTTACATATATACAGAAAATATATATTTTTATTATGTTGTACGTTATTTTATTTATTATATGTAAGATACGTAAGTTTACATTTATATAAACACTTATATTTAAATTTATATATAGTATATTTATGTGTATTGTATATAATATGTAAAATATATGAACAGATACTTTTAAACAGTTTTTATTAGACATTTTCTTCATTTACATTTCAAATGCTATCCCAAAAGTCCCCTATACCCTCCCCTCGCCCTGCTCCCCAACCTACCTACTCCCACTTCTTGGCCCTGGAGTTCCCCTGTACTAGGGCATATAAAGTTTGCAAGACCAAGGGCCCTCTCTTCCCAATGATAGCTGACTAGGCCATCTTCTGCTATATATGCAGCTAGAGACATGAGCTGTGGGGGTACTGGTTAGTTCATATTGTTGTTCCTCCTATAGGGTTGCAGACCCCTTCATCTAATTGGGCAATTTCTCTAGCTCCTCCATTGGGGGCCCTGTGTTCCATCCAATAGATGACTGTGGGCATCCACTTCTGTATTTGCCAGGCATTGGCATAGCCTCACAAGAGACAGATATATCAGGGTCCTGTCAGCAAAATCTTGCTGGCATATTCAATAGTGTCTGCATTTGGTGGCTGATTATGGGATGGATCCCCGGGTGGGACAGTCTCTGGATATCCCATCCTTTCGTCTCAGCTCTGAACTTTGTTTCTGTAACTCCTTCCATGGGTGTTTTGTTCCCAATTCTAAGAAGGGGCAAAGTGTCCACACTTTGGTCTTCGTTCTTCTTGAGTTTCATGCGTTTAACAAATTGTATCTTATATCTTGGGTATCCTAAGTTTCTGGGCTAATATCCACTTATCAGTGAGTACATATTGTGTGAGTTCCTTTGTGATTGGGTTACCTCACTCAGGATGATGCCCTCCAGGTCCATCCATTTGGCTAGGAATTTCATAAATTCATTCTTTTTAATAGCTGAGTAGTACTCCATTGTGTAAATGTACTACATTTTCTATATCCATTCCTCTATTGAGGGACATCTGGGTTCTTTCCAGCTTCTGGCTATTATAAATAAGGCAGCTATGAACATAGTGGAGCATGTGTCCTTATTTCCAGTTGCAACATTTTCTGGGTATATGCCCAGGAGAGGTATTGTTGGATCTTGTGGTAGTACTATGTCCGATTTTCTTTTCTTTTTTTTTTTTTTAGTTAGGTGTTTTCTTCATTTACATTTCCAATGCTATCCCAAAAGTCCCCCATACCCTCTCCCCCACCCCCTCAACTCCCCTACTGAGGAACCTCCAGAGTGGTTGTACAAGCTTGCAAACCCACCAACATGGAGGAGTGTTCCTCTTTCTCCACATCCTCGCCAGCATCTGCTGTCACCTGAATTTTTGATCTTAGCCATTCTGACTGGTGTGAGATGGAATCTCAGGGTTGTTTTGATTTGCATTTCCCTGATGATTAAGGATGTTGAACATTTTTTCAGGTGCTTCTCAGCCATTCAGTATTCCTCAGGGGAGAATTCTTTGTTTAGCTCTGTACCTCATTTTTTAATGAAGTTATTTGAATTTCTGGAGTCCATCTTTGTGAGTTCTTTGTATATATTGGATATTATTCCCCTATCATGTTTAGGATTGGTAAAAGTCCTTTCCCAATCTGTTGGTGGCCTTTTTGTCTTATTGACGGTGTCTTTTGCCTTGCAGAAGCTTTGCGATTTTTTGAGGTCCCGTTTGTTGATTCTTGACCTTATAGCACAAGCCATTGCTGATGAACAGATATTTTATGTTATACATATAATAAACTAAACGGAGCTAAATAAGTGTACAACTGACAGCACTGTCCAGTATGCCAGGTGCTCTAACATCTCAGTTGTTACTGTCATGTAAGGACATTGAACATGTGTGCCTTAAACCCCATCTCATTCTTTTTTTCCCTATTCCTATAATAAAATACCCTGATAATAGCACATTAAGGGAGAAAGGACTTACTTCCCTTTTGGTTGCAGAGGGATACAGTATATCATGCAGCAGGCGGGGGCGGGGTCTTGGCAGCAGGAGCAGGAAGCTGGTAGGCTGGTCACATTGCATTCGCTCTTGGGGATCAGGGAGTAAACAGCAAGTGGAAACAGGTCTCAAAGCCTCAAGTCCCACCAAGTTGTCCTCTTCCTCTAGAAAGGCTCCACTTCCAAAAGGTTTCACAGTATGAGCTGGGAGCAAGTGTTCAACACGTGAGCCAGCGTGGGCCATTGCCCATTCCAACCACTGCATCTTCTCATAGTAGAGCTAGGTAAAAAAAAATGTATAAGAAACTCTTGAAGCACTGTTCAGCAGTCAGCTTGCCTAACTAGACTTCTCCTGTATATTTTTAGTGTCATGTCCTTGAGTAAATCAGTTTGCCTTGGGAGCTCTTTTGTAAATTAGTGAAAGAAGAGAAGTTAACTTTGAAGATCTTTGTCTCATAGCTGAAATGATTTTAGAAATTGAAATGATTGATCTGAATACAGCTGTCCAAAGCAGGTTAGTTAGTCTGAACTTATTTTATCTAACATTCTGACTTAGTTTCGTCTCATTTTCTTCATTACATTGGCTTTACATAACCAAATAACCGGTTTCCTGTCCTGATTCATTTGGTTGACACTGTGAAAGTTAACAATCTGCACCAGTTGTTACAGTGCACATAAATTCTCTGTTTCTCAAAATGTTCACGTTTGCTTTCTAAGAACTCAGTCTAACAATAATTTATAGCAAATACCTGTATGAGCTTTGACTTTCTTAGTCAGCAGTATTAAGTTTCATAGTTAGTTGGCAATTAGAAAATATCAGCACCTACCTCAGTCTCACCTGGAAAAAAGGGTCAGGCCTGAATGTTCTTAGTATTGTTCTCTGACAGTTATAAAGCAGGCAGATGAATTGTCCTGCCAAACTTGAGAGTTAACTATTTATATAGATTTTCTTATATAGTCCATCGCTTAAAAAAAAAAAAAAGCTGGACCTATGTCACAGAAAACTTTATGGCAGTTTGCATGGGTGAATGCAGATTTTTTTTAATGTATTTGGCATTCAGTGTGCAGTTTCTTTACACTAACAGCTGTATCTGATCTTCAGTCAGCTCCGTTTTCTACAACGTTGGCAATGATTTATTTTTTGCCCTAGGGCATCCTTTAGCTGTCTAACACTTTCTAGAAATGGATTTTTAATATACTTTTCTACTTTCTTACTTTAGTTTGCACCTCATTATTTTCTCCAACTAATATAAAATGTTTTTGAAGCGTATGTAGGGTAGGTTTAGTCAGCACAAAAGTCCATCCTATATGTTCATTCATAGTAAATAAAAGAAGACAAAAAATCTGAATAAACCTAAAACAAAATGTAATATATCTACTCATAATTAAGAAAGAAATAAACAAACAAACAGATGAAGGCAAGCTGTTAAGACAGCTTGGTTGGGAAAGAGCTTGCCACATAGCCTTGAGACCATGTGTTTGATTCCAGTGTGCACGAAACTGAGTTGTGGCAGGCACTTGTAATCTAGAGGCAGAGACAGCAGAATCCCTCTGGTTCACTGGCCAGAAGCCAGCCCAGTTAGTGAGCACCAGATCTCAGGGAGGGATCTATCTCAAAAAGAACACAAAGTGGCAGACTCTCGAGGGACAGCAAACTTGATCTCTGGTCTCCGTGTGTGTGCACCAGGACACAAATTGCACTTATATACAAAGCACACAAAACCCACAAAAGCAAGAGTAAGGGGAAATAATTTCAATTGTGAACATAATATTAAAGTTAATTGAGTTGACTGATAGACCTTAACAAAAACTAGTTTACAGTACACTGGACTTATGTGCACATCTGGATTTGGATACCTTAGAGAAAATGCTCTTAAATATATATTGGCTAAAAATACATTGCATTTCATGTCTTTTTTTTTTTTTCTGAGCAAATCATACACTAATTGTCTAAATTTCCTCCTTCATCTGAAATAACAAATAAAAGCACAGTCTAATCTATAGTATTTGTATGGGTTATTTCAAAAGTTCCATTATCTTAGTATAGTTTGGGTTTTAATAAAACACAGCTTCATACAGCAAAGGGAACCCCTGTCATACACAGTGATATTCCTCACTGGGGAGCTATCCTTCCAGCATTGACCAGAACAGCACAATGAGCTGTGCCAGTCTGAAGTCCTGAGGGAAAATACAACAGTCCTATCTGGACTACAGTCCACCACAAACATTCTCAATCTAGATGGAATGCTACATTTGTATACTTTCTCACTGTGCATGTTTGTATGTATAGACATATATATTTCCTTATCATTTACATATGTGTAGACTGAAATTATATATCCGCCTTGTACTCAAAACTGAAGAATAAGTGAAATCACAAAGCAGTGGGCATATAATACAGTGGTTCTGAACCTGTGGGTCACAACCCCTTTGGGGTGGTAGCATATCAGATATTTACATTACAAGTTATAACAATAGAAAAATTGTTCTGAAGAAGCACAAAATAATTTTACAGTTGGGGGTTACCACAAATGAGGAAGTGTATTAAAGGATCAGAGAATTTGGAAGGTTGAGAACCACTGATAAAATGGAATATTAAAGCTTAATAATAATATTAAATATTAATATTAAATAGAATATTCCTAGCTATAGGAATAACAAGCAGGAAAATGATTTCTTATATAGTGCTATATGCAGTGGTGCAGAAGTCAGATTCTCAAGTATTACATATACACTCAAAGAACCTTCATACACACATACATGATTTAAAGAATTAGTTCACATTGATTGTGGAAACTGAGAAGTCCCACATTAGAAAGAATGAAGACACTAAAAAGCCAATTGTATACATCCTACCCTGAGACTGAAGATCTAAGAACTTAGAGCACTGATGCAGACATCTGAGTCCAAAGTCAGAACTTGGGTGTCTCTGCTCAAGTAGTCAAGGAGAAAAAGACAGCCCAACCTTCTCCACTTCCTGCTCAGTTGTGGCCCCAGGGTATCGGGTGATTCCTCCTCACACCAGGGAACGAAGCTGCTTCGTTCACTCACTTTTCCAGTTTAAATTCCAGTCTCATGAAGACTGCACTGTAGACATATGCAGAGTAATGTTTAAGCACACACATGCACATCTCCAGTTTAAATTCCAGTCTCATGAAGACTGCACTGTAGACATATGCAGAGTAATGTTTAAGCACACACATGCACATCTCCAGTTTAAATTCCAGTCTCATGAAGACTGCACTGTAGACATATCCAGAGTAATGTTTAAGCACACACATGCACATCTTGAAGCACCATCAAGTTAGCATCAACTTGACATTTCCCAGAGAGAAAGAAATCAGAAACAGCACAGTGTTCTTTTCCTATTATCCTGATGGGGAAAGGAGCATTTTGCCATTGTGGTTAGCCCTTTAAAATACTCCTTGAAGCAAAAGCAGATTTTTTGGAATCTGTATCTTAGGGACTTAAAGGTCCTTAACACATTTACAGAATGAAACCACAACATTGAGCATGTGGCCATTATGCTGTCTTGAGATCTAGGATCTGTGTCTAGTAACCCCTTTCCAACTAGAATCATTTAGCGTTTGCATTTAAAGTCTCTTTTAAAGATTCCAAAATTTTATACTAATTCTGCACAAGATAGTAGGGACCCTTTTTAAACTTACTTTTTATTTATTTTTTATCTACAGTGAATAAAATTTATTCATACATGTTATATTCTTTATTATGCTATAATATTTATAGATATATACAATCATGATTATCCATTTAGTTTTAACATATTTGAGGAAGCAGTAGCTCATTATTACTTGAGAAGTCATAGCAGTCTTCATATTAAATTTATTTTTAGGTGATGTTTTCAGTGCTATTTGAATCAGCCTTAATAAACGGAGATCATTAATGCAGGTGGAAATAATAAACAGCTGTAGAAAGTATTAGGACAGGCTATAGGAATATTGGCACAAGATAGAAGATAACTAGCCAACAATATGATAGGAAGAGAATTTAACCTACAAATAAGAGACAGTGGTATCATAGAACCCAGATGCCATACCACTCTGAACACGTCCAACCTCGTCTGATCTCGGAAGCTAAGCAGAGTCAGTTAGTACTTGGATAGGAGACAAGACTGCTTTAAGGAGAAAGTATCAAAAACAGCTAAAGAGTCCTAGTAAGAAATCAATCGACATCCACAGTATAGTTTCCTTTTAGCTAGCTAACGTGCAGAGACCCAGTTTGAGGACTCAGGGTGGACAGGGGTGAAGAGTACTTGCTTCCCTTATAGATGAGCCGGGTTAGGTTCACATTACCGTCTCAAGTAACTCACAGGTGCCCATAATACCAGTTCTAGCGGATGAGCTCTCTCTTCCTTCCTTCGACACCTGTGCACATCTGTATGCATTTGGCATACACAAAAGCACACATACATACACACACACACACACACACACACGCACGCAGACACACATGGATAAAAATGTAAATAACTCTTGGGAAAAAAGACTCAATTTCTATTGAGTTTATGGCATATATGCCAATGATGAGGAAAACAGGTGTTGAAGTGGCCTAGCTAGGTGTCCGTCCCCTTGAGATAATAGTATTCCTAAGATAGAGGATAAACCTGACAAGAAGGAAGTAAATGGTGGTTTTGCTATAAGAAAGTAAATAGGTGCTGCATGTCAGTCAAGAGCTAATGAAGATGAGTGGGAAAGTAAAACTCTGTCTTACAGAAGGAAATAATAGGAAATGATAGCATGGAAGAGACAAAGGTAACAAGGGCTACAGATGCCCAACTTAAATAAAATGTTATGAGAACATGTCTAACAGAAGTGGTGAACTGTGGCTTTCATTTGAGATATAACGGCCTTATTCTTCACAGGAGTCTGGGTGAATCTGATAAATGACTTCCAAAGACAATGTTTAACATTTACACAGAAGGCCTTCACTGAGATGTTCAGTTATATCCACATACTGTGTTCAAAGAACTGAGTTGTGATGGCACTATGATCTCAACAACTAAGGAAACAGAGGCAACTTCAGAGAACGTCACAGCAATGTCCCGTCTATTCGAAGGATGTGGTTTCACAGAACCCCAGTCAATGGCAACAGTCTTATAGGTGTTTTAAGTAGGGATTCGGGGATCCAGGGCATACATTAAGACTGTACTTCAGTCCTTTATAGTTTGCTCTCCCTCTGTCTTTCCCATTCCTATTCCCCCTCGTCCCTCCCTCCCTCCTCCCTTCCTCCCCTCCTCTTCCTCCTCCTCCTCTTCCTCTTCCTCTTCCTCCTCCTTCTTCTTCTTTTCTCTCTCTCTCTCTTTCTCTCCCTTCCTCTCTCTCTCTCTCCCTTCCCCCCCTCTCTGTGCGTGTGTGTGTGTGTGTGTGTGTGTGTGTGTTGGTTAATTTCAACTGTTCACACATCATATGAGCACAATATTTCAATTTAGGGATTGTCTATATCCAATTGACCTATGGGCATGCCTTGGTGGGAGGGGTTTATCTTAGTTATGAATAGACCTAGCCTATTGTAGGTGTTATTATTCCCTGGTTTGTGTCCCTGGACTGTATAAGAGAAGAGGAGAGGGGTAGTTAAGTACTAAGCTCACAGACAACGTGGATGCATCTGATTCTCTTTGCTCTTGGCTCTGGCTGTAGTGTAAATAGCTGTTTAAGTTCCTACATTGGCTTTCATCAATGATAGACTGTAACATGGTAGTGTAAGCCATATAAACCCTCTCCTCCTAGAAGTTGCTTTAGATCATGGTGTTTTATCACAGCAACAGAAAGGAAAGTAGTCCAAATGGTTTAAGGTGAGACTGTCTTCCATGCAGCTAGAGTTACCTCTGCTTGGCCTTCATTGTAATAGTACTAACTTTATGTATTCTAACAAGTACACCCTTCTTCTGTCCTCACTTTATGAGTACAAGTTAGGAAACGTGAAGTTCTTTAATCGCCTTGCTTTTCCAGTGATAGTTTCTTATGCTGGATGCTCTCTAACTGGCTGTCATGCTGAATCATCCAAAAGCATGGACAGTTTTGGGTGTACCTCACAAGCCTTTTCTTTATTACCAAAAGGAGCTTGGGAAATCAGAGAATTCTCTGTTGCCTCAAGAAAAGTCCCTTCCCTATACCACAAGACTCTGCCTTACTACTGTCGATCTCAGGAATAATCCCATCAGACCTTATATCCCATCCTAGACCTTAACACCCCGTCTTTAGTGGGGTGTCATGACTCACACTTTTAAAAACCCAGAACTTAAAAGGCTGATGCAAGTGAAGCTCTGAAAGTTCAATGCAATCCTGGACTCTATAGTGAGTTCCAAAACAGCCAGAGCCATAGAGGAAGACCCGGTCTCAAAACTACCAAAAAACCAAACAAGCACCACCTACACACTCCAAAAAGGACGGGGGAGGGGGAGAGAGAGAGAAGGGGGGAGAGAGAGGAGAGAGGAGAGAGAGAGAGAGAGAGAGAGAGAGAGAGAGAGAGAGAGAGAGAGAGAGAAGAAAGACCCAAAAGCACCAGTTAAGTTTCTTTTAAGACTCTACTGAATAATTAATTATACATATCTCCCACTTCTCAACTACAAAGTCCTACTACTGCAGACGTGCAGTCTCTCAATTTCAGAAGTACCAGAGCTATGACTATATGGAGCATCCGCTCTTAGCGCTCTTTTATTTTTTTTACATAATGAAAACCCGTCATTTCCCCTGAAGAAATACACATTCCCTAGCAGTACCTATTCTCTAGTTTGGGATAATTGTAAGCCACTCAAGGCATGTGATATGCCAGGCCCCTCCCTAAGGACCTCCAACCATGAGTTTCTACCCATAGTACATTCCAGCTTCCCTACCTCCTAGGCCCTGGTCCACCCTACAGAGTGAAAAGCCCAAGCTCTAGACTTAAAAATCCACCAGTCCTCACTCCGAAAAGCTCCACTCCCCAAGAAACACTAAATAAACGCTGCCTTCCACCCCACTCTCTGCTGCTGCTTCCCGATTAGAGACAGCCACCCTCCTGGGTCTGTCCCAATAAATCTCTGTGAGGTGTGTTGTACAGTTGTGTATTCCGTGGCTTCCAACCACCAGGATACCTTTTCCTTTAGAGCTGTTACACTGTGGGGAAGCCTTTCCCCTAGAGCTGCACCGCTTGCAATAATTACCTCCTTATAGCTCATTGTTAACTGCAGGATTATGTCTGTGGCC
Source organism: Mus caroli (assembly GCF_978045245.1). Classification (NCBI taxonomy): domain Eukaryota; kingdom Metazoa; phylum Chordata; class Mammalia; order Rodentia; family Muridae; genus Mus; species Mus caroli. Next base: position 105,431,155 of record NW_028227264.1, on the reverse strand, counting down.
TAAAGCCTTGTAAGGAGGCAACCCAGAGACTTGATGTTTACAGCCACAGTAATTTATTATTTCTCCCAGCTCCTTCCTATAGTTAAGAGGTTAGGGAATAACTTGGCTATGAGTTTCTTACTCTTAACTTTTTTGCCCTGATAATAATATACCCCTTCCAAGGTTTGTTTTGTTTTGTTTCTAGAAATTCTGTATTCTTTTCAATCTAGCATTAAGTAATTTTTTACAGTCTTAGTTTGATTTACCACTCTACGAGAGTCTGTTTACCTATTCCCAGGCAAGTAAACATCCTTTTGTTCTTGATCGCACTGCAGAGCAGTTGTGCCTTTCATTATAAAACCATTGTTTGGAGGTTGGAGTAGTTTAAAAATGTATTTGTAGTTTTTTCATTTTATTTCACGTAATATATTCTGATTACATGTTTCCTTCCTTCCCAGTGCCTCCCTACCTCCCTTCCCATCTGGGTCCACCACCTCCTTTCCGTCTCTGATTAGAAAAAACAGAAACAGGTTTCAAAGGGATAATATGAAAATCAGTATTATAAAATAAAAAACAAACTATCGTTTGCACCTCAGGAACCCCATAAAAACACTATGAAAGCCATATTATATATAGAAAGGACTTTATAGTAGAGGGTATGTGTGTAAAATTTAAAAAAAAAAAAAAAAAAAAAAAAAAAGGAAAAGGAAAAGACCAGACATGACAGAATGATACAGGGATCTTGCAACGATACTGTTGAGTTTGTTTTCTCTTTCCATCTAGTGATGGACATGCCTCCTGCCAGCCTGCCCTAAAAGGGAGCTTGTTTCCCCTGTGAGACACTCATGGAGAAAACTAAATTTTCATTTGCAAGTGGTTATCAACAGAGATTTCTTCTGAGTTAGTGCCCACTTGTCCTTTCAGCTCTACAACCCCATCTGGTGCAGAACCCTGTAAGCCTTGTGCGTGCTGCCTCCATTTCCGTGAGTCCATATACACAGAGAGTCTTCGGATTTGACAGCCTTCTCTTCCTGGTGTTGTCTGTTTCTGCTGGCTCTTCTACTCTTTGTGCTTTTGCTTCCTCCATTTGGAGCTCTCTGACCCTGGAGAGGAGGGATGAACACATCCCATTAAAGACCGAATGTTCCAAGGCCTCACTTTCTGCACAGTGTGTGTCTATGTGTCTCCACATTTGTTCCCATCTACTGCAGGAGGAAGCTTCTCTGGTGAAGGCTGAACAAGGCACTGAGATTTGAGTATAGCAACATGGCATTAGGAGTTGTTTCATTTCTCCTTTTTAAATAACAGTAGTATTGGGTTTTACCCTAGGTCTCTGGCTATCTATGTAGACTCAGGTTCTTGGTAACCCAAGCAGTGTGGTGTATGCTGGGTTCCATCTAATGGAGTAGACCTTAAGTCAAATCAGAAACTGGTTGGTTACCCCTACAGGCTTTGTGCCACCATTGCCCTAGCATGGAAGACATGCTAGGACATCAGTGTAGATCAAAGACTTTGTGGCTAGGTTGGTATTCCTAGTTCTCCTTTGGTAGCATGCAGGGTGGCTTCCCTGGGAATGGAGGCAGAGAGTGAGGAGGGTACAGAACCAGGAATAAGACTAGAGGATTGGATATGGTGGAGAGGAGAGAGTGGAGGTTTGAAACTCACCTATCTGCCCCACAGACCTATTTCTCTCCTTGGGAGGCTTGGCTGGTGGGTACCAGGAGATGCCTGCTGAAGTGGAAGGCTGGAATAGAGTGAGGTGTGAGGGGAAGGAAGTGTGGAGAAGATCTGTGGTCTACTGAGATGGGGGTGGGCAGGATGCTCCAGCAGGGAGGTGGTCTGCTGCAGAGCTGGGATGAGAGTGGGAGTGGATTTAGAGGAAAGGAGAGCGAGCTGAGGATCTACAGTGAGCTTGCTTACCTACTTTCCTTGGGAGTTGGAGCTTCTTTGTTTTGGGGGCAGCAGTGGATCTCTTTTGTTTCAAGTTAAGAAGAATTAACTGTGATAATCCTTCCATTAAGCAATATCACATTTAACTCATAAAAACTTGAGCAAGGCTCAAACCATTTTTCCAGGTAATCGTGAAAATAGAAGTGGTTCAGGGATCACTGCAGGCTGGGGAGGCCTCAGAGGCTGCATGACTCAGAAGCAGCTGCGGTGAGGTGGCTCCGGAGTGTGCATTGCCATCCTGGGTCTCTGAAACCATGGACTCTGCAGGCACACTGCCCGGTGACAGTGTGCAAACCAGCATGCTCTCTTCACGTGGCTAGGCCCGGTTTCCCCCTCTGAAACCTAGGAAGACTCGCATATCCAGTTCATAGAATTGCTACAGAGACATTGCACATTGGTACGTTTCAAGCACTCACGGGACTACTTCCTAGTATTGAATACCACGTCAGTACTAGAATTATATGTGTACTCCAGCTCTGAAGGTAGGAGAGTCAAACTTTGAGTCTGGCTTTTGGTAAGCTTTGTTAATGAATTTTAATTTAATACTTCAATGATTTATTATGCACATAAAATTTAAATTTTATCTCTTTTAATCAAAATTTACCCAATCTTTCATAGGACAGGCATTTCTCAGTAGAATAAACCTCTATTGCATTTTCTTTAAAGATTTTTTTTCGAGTTTTTGGTTTTCCTTAATCCAAAAACAATGTATGTTTATCTCAATTTTCAATTATTTGTCATAATTTTAATTACATTAATATTTGTTTCTGAGATCTCAATTTAAAATACAAATAGTTTCTCTGTCTTCCCAAAGTATAGTGGTTTTGTCCACATAAGGTGTTTGAGCCTTGGCTAGTTGTATACATCTGAGTTAGTTGGCAGTAGAAATGTTGGTTTTTGTTGTCCTTGTTTGAACCACATAAGTGCAGTTGAGCCAAATGGCAGTGCACAAAAACCATTATGCTTTCTTAAGCAAAGGAAAAATAAGAGCCCATACAGCTGTTCCGTTCCAGAAAAGGGACCACAGTGCCAGGAAGGATGATGCTCCAGTGCTGTCAGGAGTGGAGTCATACTATTCTTCAGGAAATTGCAGCTGTTGTATTTTCTTCCTCTTAGAAAGATGGGTCCACAATAAATGTCTAGTGTGTCATTAGTTGTCTCCTATGGTTACACGGAGTAGGAAGACTGTTGAATTTTAAGTTGTTTTTGCTAAATCTTATATAAATAGTTTTTGGCAAATTGGTTAATATGAGATCTGAAGCTGAACCACGAGGTAGCTGTTGTTAAGCAAATACATTTGGTAACATTAACAAGCTGTCAGTTGACAAACTTGGAATGCACTGTTAAACATCTTGTCACCACTTCATTTTCATCACTGTTTGACTGCCTCTCTCTCAGGAGATTATTTATGGCCCCTGGAAGAGGAAGGATTTTATTTAAATGATCCTTATTTTTCCCATCTGCAGGATATGCTAAGGAAAACTGGGGGTTTCCAATGTGCCACTATCTGAAAGAGGAGAGATGGTGCTGCGGCCGTAATTCGAGAATGTCAGCATGTTTGGTACGTCTGTTCCCTAGAAAACACAAGAACTTTATCCAGATCTTATGGAATTCATTATTTTTGGCAACTGTTGTTTAATAACCACCTATGTTCCTGAACATTGCAATTTGTGAAAAATATGATAGAGGTATGAACTAGGTATGCTATTCTCTGATTACTTCAGGTAATTGTTTTCACATCTCCATTATTACTAGGAATTACTAGGTAACCAATTCTATGAACTAAGTATGCTAGTCTTCCTACGTTTCAGATAGGGAAACCAGGCATAGCCATGTGAAGAGAGCATCCATTTTACATGCAGCATCATAGAAAAGTTTACACATGGCTGTTTTATTTATGATATGAAGTGCATCAACTACAGGTCTTAAACATAGAATTAGTTCAGTATTTTATTATATATAGCTTCACAGTGTCTATATATTTGTAAAAGTCTTTTCATAATCTAATTTTTAATAGAATAGGAAATTATTAAACTGTTTAATTTAGTCAAAAATGTTATTTTGTTTGATTTAAATGGTGTCCCTAGATGTAGAACATTTTAGCCCTTGGCATTATTTATTTGTCCATGTTGTCATGTGAGTTTACAGAAGGGCAAGCTAAATGTTAAAGGTGAGTATTTGCCACCAGAAAGCTTCAGTGATGCAATTAGTTTGGAAAAATGAATCTAGAAAACTAAATTATAGAATGAAGATCATAATTAATATTATAGTATTATATTCTTAAATACTCTGAGCATAGTGCTCTTACCACACACATACACACAAAAACATACAATAATAGAGATGTGAAATGGCTTAGCTGAACTAATCCTTTCGCTAGGTGTATGTGGGCATCACAACGTGTTGGTTTACATAAGCATAGAGTAAGTTTTAAAAATGAGATCTAGTTGGTCGAACAATTTGCTCAATGTCCAACCACTGAAGAAATGAACTCTTCCACACCCATTGTCTCTACATTACTGCTCTGCTATTGCGTGCATGCAACTGACTACGGAGGTTTTGTATTCTGTGAATAGCTTAGAGATCTATTTTTTCTCAGATAATAATTTTCTTATGAAGCACATTTAACATACTTCTCTGGAAATTTCTCTTTTTCATTCTATGTGTACATGAAACACACTGAGACTATTGTTAGAATAGCTGTCATCCTTGGAAGGTCCTGACCATGGAACGATGCTCACCAGGCGTGTACCTAAAGGCAGGACATTGAAATAGAGTTTTTCAGGGAGTTAACTTGATGAACATTTGTTTTGTAACATACATGGAAGCACCTTTCCATATGGTGAGCATCCCCCACCTGATCTCTGGCATGAGAAACAGAGGTATGATTAATGGGTTAAATAACAAGGTTAGCTTATAATCACTTGCTAACTAGCCTCCCAGTCTCAGGTAAGCTACTGATCATGATCAGGCCAGTGACTTTGTGTGTACATATAAACTGCACTTACACAAGATAGTCTGTAGAGTCCATTTTCATTCTAAACGTGTTTGTTTCAGTTATAGCTGAAAACCTATTATGGAAACCTAGACACCTGAAGCAAAACAGAGAGATTTAAAATATTAGTAGCAAGCTTACGCAGCTCAGTTATACTTTATCTGTCCTCTGTTTGGAGTGTTTCTAATTGAAATTTTAAAACAAAATTTTAGTTAAATACTTAACATCCAATAAATGCGGAAATGCATGTCTAAGAAATGAAAAGTTTTATAAAGGCTTATTCCATATATAAATTATATGGTAAATATCATATATTCAATATGATTATTAAAAGAATTAGGGTATACTTTTATAAAATATCTGAGTTCTTAAGTATAAATGTAAAATCAATAATATAGGTTTGTAGAAGTGTGCTATAGTGCTGTATTAATTATCTTTATGTCACTGTGACTGTAGTCCCTAACAGTAATAATGTAAGAAAGCTTTCTTTTGGCTCACAGTTTTAGGGGGTCTCAGTCCATTGTGGCAGAGAAGGCAGAATGAGGCAGCCCAGTTCATGTTAGTGAGGGCATAGTGTTCACACCACTGCACATCTGGACGCAAAGCCACCATGACTCTCCAGAGACTGGGTGTGACCTTCAAACGTCCATCAGTAGTATTAATTTCCCCCGGCTGACTGTCTCTGACATGGTCTACAGCCTCCCAAAATAATGCCAGCAAGCATTCAGAACACATATTGACACTGCACACTTCTAACAAGTTCCATTTCTTCTGACACTAGACAGATGAAAATGTGCTTTAAATTCATACAACGTGCAGGTAATATTTTTCCTCTAAAATACTCTTCTACTTACAATCTGTTCATGCTTTTTTGGGAAAGATGGAATTAACAGATCGAGGGGGAAGCTTCCTGGTAGAATACCTGCTTAGTTAAGAACAAGAACCTGGGTTTAATTCCCAATGCTGCAGGAAAACTTAAAAAAATGGAATTGCATGTCCCATAAAGTGTAAGATATCACAAAGCAATTTATAAATCCATCTATGAGTGTGCCGTGCATAAGAGCAACTGTGGATTTAGTTACCTAATGATACTAAACACCAGCTAGACTCTGCCATTTCCTGCTAATGCCTCCTACAATTCAGAATGTATAATCAGAATATGAATGTGTTTTTATATATGACACATTTCCATTATAAATTAGTCCTAATTTATACAAGGGTATGAGGTAACATTCTTTAACAATATTCATGCTTTTAACTATGTAAACTTCTGTGTTATCACTTAATTAATCTTTTTGATTGTCACTATTGCAAATCCTTGTAGAGGATATTTACAAATCTCCTAAGACTCAATATGTCAGCAGACTTTGTCTTGTTTCTTTCTTCTTTCAGGCATTGGAGCGGGTTGCAGTTGGCCAAGGGGTAAGTGAAAGTGTTTAACGTAGCTAACGAACGAATGTGGTTTTTCTCAAGCCCTCTTCAGACCTGACCTGTTGTTGAACTTGAAACCTGGTGGGGTTTAATAAATAACACCTCCTCTTGTCATCGCTGCACATTCAAGTGTATACATGCGCCGTGTGTTTAAAGTAATGTGAACTTTCAGCATGATACATGAAGGTTTGAGGAAAATTTACCCTTTGCCCTCATCCTATGTGTCACACACAAAATACATGTGTCAGAGGGTACACACTCGTGTTTTTTCCTCATTTAAAATACACTGTAAGTGTTAGGTGGATTGATTACTTGTGAAAAAAGAAAAGTCAGTTGTGACACATCTAGTTCATTCCTAGGCCAGCCAAGCACAGGCAGCGTAGGAAATGTTGACTGTCTTCCCCTCCCTCCCATCTGGACTCCACAGGATCAAGTAGACGAGTTATTCCAAGAATGAGCACTGGAAGGGACTGGTAACTCCCTTCATTTCTCTTGGGAAACGACTGTAAAGCTTTATTTGCTCATGAGAGATAAACTTGAGAATAATAGTTGGTTTTGTCCTGTTTGTTTTTCTCTGTGAACTTTATTTATGTATATTACCTTGTTTAAAATGCAAATGCATCTCATACAGTCTGTTGTTACTCTCATTCAACTCTTTTATTCTTTATAAAATATACATTTATTTACAAAGGATCTTTTTATAGTATATGTATATATTAATATGAAGGAGAAATTGTCATCTACTCTGTAGCTATGCCAACAAAAAGTGAAGAACTTTGTAAGCAATTTATAACTAACAATATTTCAAACAAGTAAATTTACCAAAACACTTGGCATTTCCGTAGGTCAGGCTTGTAATGCTTACTAGACCCCCAAGTCTCTACTGTTAATTTTGTTTCTGAGTTTCATTTATTTTTATGCACATATCTGCATTTTTTTTCAGCTGCCTACTGAATCACTCTTCTATCGTGCTGTTCTTCAGAATATTATTAAGGATTATTATGGCATCAGCAAATGGTATGAGAATTTTATTTTGTCATTTTTGCTGGGACCCAGAGATAGTTTACCTATAACATGAAATACCTTTGGTTCAATACCAAGCAACCAAAAAATGAGTATATAAATAAAATATCTGTGTTATATTTTTAGATGAGAGTCTTTTTTTTAATATTTGGTAGCTTAGAAAAAATAAATTATAATTAGTTTAGTTTGTTTATTCTTTAAAAAAACATTTTGGAGAGAGAGCATTGAGTTTATTAATGATTAATAAAGGATAATCAGTGTGGCCCAGAGTTGGCCCAAGCAAAGAGGAGCAAGAGTGTCCCTAACCTTAGGTACATTTCAGCACCTGCAGCAGTGGAATGAGAGTGCCAGCCTCGGGTTTTCCACAAGCAAGAGTGTGATCGTAAAAGTAAAGCAAACGCACAATGTCTGGCAGTTGGAAGTGAGGAGATAGATACTGTCCTTCCGTTAGTAAAAGCTTGTTCTGTTATATTAAAGGGCTTGGATAATCCTTCCAGTGCTGCTTTATAACTAAAGTAGATTTTTCCATTTCCCTTCATGGTGACACACCCTGACACTCAGATATTACATGAGAGTCCATCAGAAACCCAAGAAATCCATGATTCAGCTGTTCTCAAACCAAGGTATTGGGTGGCCAAACAGAAAGACTTTTGAAGGCAAATACCTGGGTTTACAGGCTTCCATTGAGTGGATTTTAAAATGGACAGGGCATCTTGTGATGTGGCTGAGCTCCTGGGACCACAGAGCAGAAAGATGCAGTGAGGAGAAGTAGGGCCCGGAGGGTGAAGGGTGTGTGCTTCAGTGTTGGGGAAGATGGTGCAATGACTTGTGAACATACTCAACCCGTTGTCTTCCTTCTCCTATACCCATCATTTGCCACTTCCCCCTTTCCCCACGTCAAGGTTAATTTGTGTTGCCCAAATCATCTTGGATGTGTGTCCATACAGTGGAGTGTAGTTGACTAGCCAGACAGGGACTACACTAACTAAACTAACTAACTAACTAGCACGTGACAAGTGCTGATAGTCCTCAGTTAGGGGTGGAGCTTTGTGCCCAGTTACCCCTCTCCATACTAGAATTTAGTCTGGCTGCATGGTCTTGTGTATATTGTCATGGCTACTATAAGTTTATTTGTTTCATAATCTCTGTTAGTTTCACTGTGTCCCTGTTTAGTTTCTGTTTCCATGATCTGTCCATTGGTGAAAGTGGTGTGTTGAAGTCTCCCACTATTATTGTGTGAGGTGCAATGTGTGCTTTGAGCTTTACTAAAATATCTTTAATGAATGAGGCTGCCCTTGTATTTGGCGCATAGATATTCAGAATTGATAGTTCCTCTTGGAGGATTTTACCTTTGATGAGAATGAAGTGCCCTTCCTTGTCTTTTTTGATGACTTTGGGTTGGAAGTCAATCTTATCAGATATTAGAATGGCTACTCCGGCTTGTTTCTTCCTACCATTTGCTTGGAAAATTGTTTTCCAGCCTTTCATTCTGAGGTAGTGTCTATCTTTTTCTCTGAGATGAGTTTCCTGTAAGCAGCAAAATGTTGGGTCCTGTTTCTGTAGCCAGCCTGTTAGTCTATGTCTTTTTATTGGGGAGTTGAGTCTATTGATATTAAGAGATATTAGGGAGAAGTAATTGTTGCTTCCTTTTATTTTTGTTGTTAGAGTTGGTGTTCTGTTTTTGTGGCTGTCTTCTTTTAGGTTTGTTGAGGGATTACCTTCTTGCTTTTTCTATGACGTGGTTTCCGTCCTTGTATTGGTTTTTTTCTGTTATTATCCTTTGAAGTGCTGGATTCGTGGAAAGATAATGTGTGAATTTGGTTTTATCGTGGAATACTTTGGTTTCTCCATCTATGGTAATTGAGAGTTTGGCTGGGTATAGTAGCCTGGGCTGGAAATTGTGTTCTCTTAGTTTCTGTATAACATCTGTCCAGGCCCTTCTGGCTTTCATAGTCTCTGGTGAAAAATCCGGTGTAATTCTGATAGGCTTGCCTTTATATGTTACTTGACCTTTTTCCCTTACTGCTTTTAGTATTCTATCTTTATTTAGTGCATTTGTTGTTCTGATTATTATGTGTCGGAAGGAATTTCTTTTCTGGTCCAGTCTATTTGGAGTTCTGTAAGCTTCTTGTATGTTCATGGGCATCTCTTTCTTTAGGTTTGGTAAGTTTTCTTCTATAATTTTGTTGAATATATTTGCTGGTCCTTTGAGTTGAAAATCTTCATTCTCATCTACTCCTATTATCCGTAGGTTTGGTCTTCTCATTTTGTCCTGGATTTCCTGGATATTTTGAGTTAGGATCTTTTTGGATTTTGTATTTTCTTTGATTGTCGTGCAGATGTTCTCTATGGAGTCTTCTGCACCTGAGATTCTCTCTTCCATCTCTTGTATTCTGTTGCTGATGCTCGTATCTATGGTTCCAGATTTCTTTCCTAGTGTTTCTATCTCCAGTGTTACCTCAATTTGGGTTTTCTTCATTGTTTCTACTTCCCTTTTTAGGTCTTGGATGGTTTTATTCAATTCCATCACCTGTTTGGTCTGGTTTTCCTGCAATTCTTTAATGGATTTTTGTGCTTCCTCTTTAATGTCTTCTACCTGTTTAGCAGTGTTCTCCTGCAATTTTTTAAGGGATTTTTGTGCTTCCTCTTTAATGTCTTCTACCTGTTTAGCAGTGTTCTCCTGCAATTCTTTAAGGGATTTTTGTACTTCCTCTTTAATGTCTTCTACCTGTTTAGCAGTGTTCTCCTGCAATTCTTTAAGGGATTTTTGTGCTTCCTCTTTAATGTCTTCTACCTGTTTACCAGTGTTCTTTTGTATTTCTTTAAGTGTGTTATTAAAGTCCTTCTTGATGTCCTCTACCATCATCATGAGATATGCTTTTAGAACCGGGTCTAGCTTTTCCGGTGTGTTGGGGTGCCCTGGACTGGGCGAAGTTGGAGTGCTGGGTTCTGATGATGGTGAGTGGTCTTGGTTTCTGTTAGTAAGATTCTTATGTTTACCTTTCGCCATCTGGTAATCTCTGGGATTAGTTGTTATTGTTGTCACTGTTTAAAGATTGGAGCAGACTCTGTGTTCCACTCACCAGAAGTCTCAAAATCCTGTGGCGGGTGTCGTGGGTAGCTGGCAGGTGTCAACAGGCCCTGTGCTCTAGCTACCCCGGTGCTGTTCAGACCGAAAGAGGCTTGTGGCCCTACTCAGGCTGGATTTCTGCCTCCCCAACCAAAGCAGCCTCAGGTCCCGTGGGATTGGACTGGAGCAGAAGCTGTGTTCCACTCACCAGAAGTCTCAAAATCCTGTGGTGGGTGTCCTGGGTAGCTCGCGGGTGTCAGCAGACCCTGCGCTCTAGGTACCCAGGTGCTGTTCAGACCGGAAGAGGCTTGTGGCCCTACTCAGGCCGGTTTTCTGCTTCCCTAACTAATGCAGTCTCAGGTCCCGCGTGCAATTCGATTGGAGCAGAAGCTGTGTTCCACTTACCAGAAGTCTTAAGATCCTGTGGCGGGTGTTGTGGGTAACTGGCGAGTGTCAGCCGACCCTGCGCCCTAGCTACCCCGGTGCTGGTCTGACCGGAAGAGAGTAGATCTGTTGTTAAAACAGCCCTTGATAGCTCCTATCAGAGACTACTCGCTGGGCAGCAAAACGGAACAAAATACTGTTATGTACAGCAACCTGGATGAATCTCCAGAGAATTGACTTGGAGAAGAAAACACAATTATAAAAGCATATATAGTGTGTGATTCTGTTTTTACCCAATTTAGGGGATGAAGCATAGCTCAGTGGAAGAACAATTTTTTTAGAATGCACAAGGTCATGGGTTTAGGCACAGTATAGCAATAGGGCAAGGTGTTGGGGGACAACAAAATAGACCCATTCAGTACGTTCTTGAAATGACAAAAGTTACAGAAGTTGCAAGATGCTACATATTTCTAGGGGAAAGAGGAAGAAGGTAGGGTGGGAAGGCGTGGGTATGGTTGTAAGACAGCAGACCAATGACTCTGCTGTAATGGGCATGCTGTCTCAGCAGTTTAAATCTGTGTCTGCTACTTTACCATCCTGAGGAAGCTACAGTCGATCATGCATCTTCTTTCTTATAACTCTGTGTGATCTTACATTTTATGATAAAACATTTCATAAAAGCAATGGGAGACAGAACATACAATAGTGGCCCACATAAAAACTGTAATTTTAAATAACAGTAAATGAACAAAATGAAGAGGAAGGAGGGCAGAGCATGACTTTGAATGAAGAGAAAGGTACATGTATGGGAAGCTTTGGAAAGGCTCTTTGATAAATTGATGGAGCAGAAAAAACTTACAAAGTATTATACAGACAATCTCAGGATGGTAGTCAGATTTTCAGAAAGATGGTTCTTTACCCAGGCATCATTTAAAAGCATAACTTTAAAATACCACTAGAAAACTAAAAAAAAAAAAAAAAAAAAAATCAGCCATATCTAGACCTGGGCATGGTCAAATATACTGTAGCTCCAGCTAATCAAGAGACTGAGGCAAAGGTATGAAAGTTTAAAGGCAGATTAGACCATGTAGGGAAATTCTGTCCAAATGACCAGAAAAGAAAAAGAAAAATATGTCTAATTAGAAGCCTAACTACTGTAATTGAATACACTCGTGAGGAATACAATAAATAGAAAAATGAATGTACTAAAAACTAAAATGCAAGCTCTCCCGTGAATTACAGGCTCCCTGTGGTCCAGAGCCTTTAAGGACTAACTAACCCAGAGCATGGGTGTGTCAGTGCATACACAGAATTTACCAGCACATATACAAGAAAGCTGAATAGCAAATGAAGCTAAGACAGTCATGAAGGGGCTGGGGAGGGAGGGAGATGTTGGTCTTGTGGCAGCAGCGTTATACAAGGGAAGGAGTAAGGCAGCGGCGGGATGGTATAGCAGAGTGGGAAGGAATCCTGTGCTCCTTGCATTCTTTGACAGTTTTCCACATAACTGCAGTCCTGTGTTTTAGTAATCGTGCATGTTCACCCTTCATTCACTTCTATCCTTGTCTTTTTGCAGTGTTGGGGATGATGCATGCTAGGCAAACAGTTCACTGCTGGACTACATCACTACTGTCTATCCATGTTTCTCTCTTCGGTAGTGAGAGCCATAAGAAGCAGATCGGGTTTTGATTGGTTTCTTGTTGTTGTTGTTGTTGTTGTTGTTGTTGTTTTGTTTTGTTTTGTTTTGTTTCTGTTGTAAGTTATGAGTTACCAAATTTAACCATATTTTTTTTAGTCTTACCCAATAGTAAAGTGAAAACCCAGATCGTTAAAACTTTCTCACTAAAGTACAGCAGATCCTTTAAGCTGCACTGTGTAGTCAATTTAGAATTAAAAGGACTTTTATCTTTAAAACTGAAATGTGGTTTAAAGATTTACAGAAAAAGGTACCCAGTGAGTCCGTGGCTCTCTGGTGGGGCTGGAGAAGCTGAGCCTTGTACATCTATTCTTTGTGTGCTTGCATCCATTTACCCTGTGTGCTGCTGCTTCACCATGTCCTCAAACTGCACACAGCTGTTGGTTGGAGAGTATGTGTGCCGCCCCTGTGCTCGTAGGGTTGTATTCAGGGGAAAGCGTGTGAGTAGTGCTGCCTTGCCTTGAGTAGAATCTTAATTAGATCTGATGTATTCACTTCTATTAAAAGAAGGAACGCATTCCTCCTTAGCATGCTGGCCGTGTTTTACTTTCACATAGGGCCCCTTCAATCTGCCCTGAATTTCCCTTCCTTTTTCTTTCAACCATTACATTTTTCTAACTTATTGAAAATATTTGATAATGCTTCACCTTTATATAGCCAACCTTAAAGATTTTCATTGTCACATTCCAAGCCACTTCTGATCTGTCACATCTATCCTTGCCACTTACTATATCCCTTGGTCCCTGGCTGCACTGGATTGTTGCACATCTTGTGTGACTATTTTTGTGTCTCCCGTGCTTTGGGGGATGCTTTGATCTACCTGGTCTCTTACCCGTTTCTGTCACTTCTTTCCCCTAGCACATGGAATCCTTAGTGTCCTCTCAACTCCACACAGGGGTTTTATTTTTTTACTTTTTTTTTAACCTTCTTTCTGCCCGTTGTACTTAAACTATAATAAATGGCTTCTAATGATTTTCATAGTAAAAAGACCTGTCCTTCTCAGCCACCTGGTGAACTCCTATGGCCACAGTCCTGTTAAATGGGAAGTCCTCTGTGGTCCACAGTTCCCGTTATTGATCATCTCCCAACTCACTTGTAGTTATAAATGCGTTTCCTTTACTCTCACTCCTTTTCTACTTCCCTTGAGTATATTCTGCTGTGTTTTACGTCCCCCACTGAAGCTAACAAGCCTTTTCAGGAGCCTCGACTTCCCTGTTGCTGATATCACAGGCATTGCTCCACCCTTATCCATCTTTGCCTGGTATCTGTGTTGCCTGCAGTTTATTGCTTTGTGTTGAAGCATCCTTCTCTCCTATTCTAGATTTGCTTGATGTTTCTTGAAAATGGCAGAAGAGCTACTAGGGCTTTGCATCCTCTGTTCCCTGGCTGGAGTGCTCCACTGCAGACCCTCCTGGAGCTCTCTCCTGCTGCCACCTTCAGTTCTCAGTAAGCATCCTTATCTGCAGACCAGTCACTCACCCTCCTCCCTCCCTCCCTCCCTCCCTCTGTCCTCACTCCTTTTTGCAGTGCTTTCTTCCTGCACTTTCTCATTCTTGTTCCCTATTTCACTTACCTTGTTGTCATCTCAGAATTCCTATGATGGCTTTTTTTTTCTTGGTTTTCTTCAGTACAACTGGTAGGACCTGATAAGCTGCCTCCAAAGTATTTTTAAACACTTGGAAACGGACAAATTGGACTTTGATCAGTGTGGGTTGATGTCCTCCAAATTGTTGTTCCAGACTGGTATTAGGAAAGTACTTGGTAGAGACATTAATGTAAATTCATGCGTCATCTGATGTCCCCCTGCCTACAGTCCCGCATACTCACATATAAAGACTAGGTCACTGGATGAGAGACATCAGAGTCATTATAAGAAAGGTATTTGGGGATGGCTGAGATAAGATTGACATTTCATGATTCGTTTGGGCAACTTTGTGAGACTCTGTCTCACAAATACAAAGATAAAGGAAAAGATCATAAGTGCAAGAGCTCTGCATGGATTCTGCTCCCAGTGCAATAACTGATGTTTTCCGTGCTTCTGAGTCCCTTCCCCTCCATTCTCTGCTGTGCAAATTGAGATTGATAGTGATACCTTAAAGAGGTACTGGGAAAGTTCAGTCACTGCTCAAAACAATGCTTGAGACATAGTGGTATTACTTTCCTAGTAAACATCTTTGTTAAAACCACCTCTCAAAGTATATGCACACTAATAGTCTTAAACTGCTTTGTGAAACAGACTTTAAAAAACATTATGAAAAGAATTATTTGGACACCTCTGAGAACCTCTGTTGGTATTTAACTCAGTATCTGCCTGTTCAAAATCCAAAGGCACTGACAGCAGCAACAAAAATGTTATAAACATTTGTGAACAACTGTAAGGTACTAAGATTCTTATTAAATAGAACTGTTTACATTCATATTTTCTGTTAGCTGTAGTAAATACAGACGTGTTTTACATCTTGGAAGTTTTGTGCAACGTCTTTTCATTGGCTCACTAGTCTTCGCTGTCCTTGATAAGTTTATATGTGACAGAATTTCATCTGTCGAGAAGCCGGCAAGTATTTTTGACAGTTTCCTCGGCATATTATTTGCCTGTGTATCACAAAATACTTGTTTAAAATATTCTGTAATAATTTAAATGATATACCAAGCAAATATTGCTTAGATTCATGTGATTTAAATGCTCACAGGAATCAACTCTAATGTATTTTCTGTTCATATGATATATACCATATAGTAAATAATACGGGGATGCTGGATTAGAAGATAGGGTTATATTTTGTTATTGATGCTTGCTTGCTTGCTTGTGTTCTTCTATTTCGCAAATGAAAGCGTTGTCTGTGTCTGTCTGTATCTGTGTTGATGTGCATGCCTCCCTGTGTGTACAAGTGCATACCGATGTGCACGTGGAGGCCAACAGCTGCTGTGGGGTCCTTCTCCTCTTAGATAGCTTCTGCCTCTAAAACTGAAGTTCTTGCTTTGTCTAGGCTGGTTGCCTATCTGCCTGCATCTCGCCAGCTTTCCAGGGCTGGGTTAAAGGCACAAACCTAGATTTCTACTTCAGTTCAGGGATCTGAACCTAGCGCCTTGAACACCAACCAAGAATCTACACGGGTCCTTGAACATCTTGTCCTTATATATTTTTGTTGTTGTTGTTTTGTTTTTTTGTCTTTTCGAGACAGGGTTTCTCTGTGTAGCCCTAGATGTCCTGGAACTCACTTTGTAGACTAGGCTGGCCTCGAACTCAGAAATCTGCCTGCCTCTGCCTCCCAAGTTCTCGGATTAAAGGCATGCACCACCACTGCCCGGCTGTCCTTACATATTTTTAAAAGTATTACATCTATGATTTTGTGTTTTCATTCAGAATTTGGGAGATGCTGTCCATGTAGCATGGTGCCTGTGTGGAGGACAGCTTGCAGGAGGGAGTTCTTTGGAGATACTCTCTGTGTAGCATGGTGCCTGTGTGGAGGACAGCTTGCAGGAGGGAGTTCTTTGCTTCCAGCACATGGGTCCTGGGATTGGATCAGGTCATCAGACATGGTGGCGGTGCTCTTACTTGTTGAGCCACCTCACCAGTCCCCCTTGAAGAATTTTATATAATGAAAATAAAGAGCCTCTGAGTAGAGAATTTCAGAACAGGACTGGAGAGGTGAGTCAGTGGGTATGAGCACTTGCTCTCCAGCCAGAGGAGCAGACTCAGTTCACAGCACCCATGTTGGGCTGGGAACATCATTTGTAAATTCTAGATCTAAGGGAGCCTCCATCTTCTGATGCTGCCTTTCTTGCACATACATGCACATGCATACACATAAATCTAAACAAAAAGGGTTCCAAGATACAGAAAGGAAGGAAAGCAGTAACACTCAAATCTTTAATCTTGTGTATTTTCTAGCAGAAAATATTACCTAAATAATGAATGAAAAGATTTAAATTTTATTGAAATATTTCAACATAAATTAAGACAGTGAATATGCCATGTAAGTAATAAAATTGTCCAAGCAGACTCAAAATACATCTTGTTTCATAGTGAAAAAGTGAGATTAGCACTTTATGTTTAAGGCTGCTCTATTCTGAAGTTATCTAAGCAGATTTCATTGTTATAAATGGTGATTATAAAACTGGAGGGTGCAGACTAGTTATAGCAAGTTCTCACAAAATGACGGACATTACTAAAAACATAATACATCCATATTCCATTTGTGTATATCTTTATTCTACTCATTTATTTTCCATAATTTAAGTCTTAAAGGTCTTGGACCTGCATCTTTTTCTCATACTGACTAACAAAATTCAGTATCTATCCTTAGAACACTAAATGCTTCTAAATTCTAGTCAAAAAAAAAAAAGAAAAAAATAACCTTTTCTTGCAACTACAAAAGAGTAGGTCATATTCTGTATCAGAAATTCCATAACTCCTTTTCCTTAAGTGTGACAAGATTGTTGCATGGCTGTCCTGTAAGGACACAGACATAGAAAGGTGTTCTGAGAGATCCCTATATCAGTTTACCTGTAGCTCAGAGGCGACCCTTCTTCGTTTGCAACTTAGTAGTATAAAGCAGGAGTTCCATCCTTGCTCTGCAGGATGTAGCATTGGCTATGTTCCGACTGAAGTGTGGAAACAGACACTAGGCAGCTTGCTAAACCTCTCACATTATTTTTGTTAATGGTGTTAGTAAGAGCTAGCCCATGGAGCAGTTTAAGGGCCCAGTGAAGGAACAGTGTGTTCTTTACTTTGCGCTTCACCTCGTGTTTTCCTTTAACATTTCCACCATGTCCCAACTTAGTCTTGTTTGTATCCTTAGGTTTGCCTTTGTTTGTGTTCCTTCAGTACATACAGTAACTATAGGAATAGATTTTCCTGTTGTTGTGTAATAAGGTTTGCTCTGGTTGTTTGATAAATGATTGGGTCCACTATTGAGATGCTCCCATATTTGTCTGCTGTGCTAGACACTAGCAGTGTGCTCACAAACAAAGCCGTAGAGACTGTCCTTGGCTGCTGAGAATAGTGCTGACCTCAGTTCAACCCCTGGGCCCCACACAGTAGAATAAGAGGATACAGGCCCTTGCAAACTGTCTACTGTGTTCCACATAGGCGCTACAACACACCCATGCTCACAGTCACACATCTTATGTGTCATATCTTACACATAAAATGAATACTTATTGTGTGATACGCTAGTATAGAACTTTTATAGTGAGCTCAAAATTTGGAAAAAAGAAGGCAAAAAAAATGAAAGGAAGAATAAAATTACAATGTTCATCCCCTTTGGAAAAGCCTACTAAGTTAAAATATCAAGAAAAGAATAATCAGAAAAATAAAAACATGTGAAAGGAATGTTTGTGTCAGGATTCTAATTTCATCTGGAGTGCCAGAGGCGGCTTCCATAAGGAAGCACTGTTTGAGGTAGGTTCTGAAGGGAGTTTGGGCTTCCAAGGACAAAGCTTGAAAGTAGAATGAATGTTCTAAGAACAGTGTTTATAGTTAAAAGAAAGCATGCTCAAAAGCTGTGCAAGCACCAGTGTTGCCGAGGAGACAGTGTCATAACACAGTGTTGGAACACTCAGTGGGGCCAGGCCAGCCCGCTTCACTCAGGGCAGGGCTCTGGCTTACTCCTTACGATTCAGGATTCATGAGACACTCGTGAAGAAGTTAAACAGCAAGAGTGACCCAACCAGTGACCTTTCTAGTTCTACTTGGCTTATAGTTTCTTCCTGTTATTGCTAAAGACAATAATACAAAGATTTCAAATGTCTTATGTAACAAATTATTGTATAGTGTACTAGAGTAGTCTTAACAATAGCTGAGCTATAAAGGAAATGAAAATTGAAAATATTTCTTTTACTTTTAAGCAGTCTAAATTAATAAATTCAGGAATCAAACCACTCCACTTATACTTACATTCTGATGTTAGCCTGCAATGCCATCTAATTCTGGTCATTTTGATGTTACTTAACCAGCTGCTAGATGAGAGAGAGAGAGAGAGAGAGAGAGAGAGAGAGAGAGAGAGAGAGAGAGATCTGGTAGGTTGATCTCATGACAGTGGAAGATCATGTATCCACAACTATGTGGGAAGCAGGAATTGTACTTACTGGTAAAACAAAGGACAAAAGGTGGGTGGGTAGGTCGTGGGTCGGTGGGGAAGAGGGGTGGATCTGGGAAGAAGTGGGGGACAATGAATAGGCTGAAAACTTGGGAAATTCTCAGAGAGGAAAAGTTAAATAAAATTGCAGAAGGTTACTTAACAGACACAAATAGATATTGAATATTAAAATGTTAATAAAATATTTACACAGAAGGCTAAAAAAAAAAAATTCCAGGAGCCTAGAGGATGGCTCATTGGGTAAAACGCTTCCTGCTCAAGCCTTAGGACCCAAGTTGGGAATCTCATATATCCACATAAAACCACACCTATAATAAAAACCATTACAAGCCTAAAGCACAGTGGCAAAGCAAGAGAGCCATCAGCCTCGGCAGCCAGCCTGTCTAGACAAAGTGCTGGGTTCCAGGTCAGTGAGAAACCCTGTCTGAAGAAGTAAAATGGAGAGGAAAAGAGACACACACAGACTAACCCAGAAATAGGAGTTCAGGAATGGTTTTGCTTTTAGTAGAGTCAAAGAAAAGGCTCACTTGCTCCAAAACCTGATGCCCTCAGTTCAATCCCTGGGCCCCACACAGTAGAATAGGGTATACAGGCTCTTGCAAACTTCGTGCTGTCCTCCACATTAGGCACCATAACACGCCCATGCTCACATACACAGAATAAATGTAATTTTAAAATAAAAGGATACTATGCATAGAGACAGCTAATATGTCTTGTTCTAAGGACTGTACATGTGTTAGCCATGGTGATCCTAATGTTCTCTAATACGGAAGTACTACTGCTGATAGGGAGCTAGTCGATGGCAGAACTAGGGTAACAGAAAGCTACAATCCTGTCTATGTACTTTCTCTGTGGAGGAACGCCATAAGGTGACAGTGAATAGTGTACAATAGAGGCCTTTCACCAAGGGAAAGACTTAATGGCTTTTCCCTTTGGGTGGAGGGAAAATACCCTGAAGGCATTCTTAAGATGAAAAGCAGGAAGTGACATTAGATGGCATCTTTTGTGACTAGCTAATCAGTTCGGTTCAGTATTCTATGATGTTTCAGCTGTACCTGTCTACTATATCAATATCTGTTGGGCATAAGATGTGTAACTATTTGTCGAAACTAAGAATGACATATAGTCCTGTAAAGCATTTGTTTTGGCTTCCTCAGACTGTACCTTTTCAAACACCTTCATACTCAAGAGAGTGGTAGAATATCAGACTGAATGAGAAGATCATAAGGACTATAGACATTCAGAATAAGCAGATTGATAACTACTTTGTGAAAAAGACTTGGTGCACATGGGCTTTTCCGTGTGAGTTACTAATACAGCCAAGGAGGGTGGGGATCTGCTTCTCTGTTCAGAAGTGATTACCTGCACAGATAAAACAAATGGAAGTGTGGTAGACATTCCAAACCAGTAACCAAGCATTTAAGAGGAGAAAACCAGAGTCGACAATGTGTGTGAGAAAGTGCGGAAACATTGCTGTAAATGGGGGTCCTGGTTGTATAATTGATGGAATAGTTAGTCACAACTTTGGGGGTAGAGAAGAGACAAAACATTTCTAAAAGACAAAAAAAAAAAAAATCTTCTAAAAGCATGTAAACAGAAATGAAGAAAGGTTTCAAGGATGTGTATGGAGCACTGGTGGTGATGGAGGCAGGAGGCTCCAACTGGAGGGGGAAGTGGGAGAGGACAGGCTATGGGGAGGTCTAGCTAACAGGAGAGAACTTGGAACACGCCTTGTAGAAACCTATTGTAGAAGCTTCCAAAGGTATGTACATAGGCATACACATATGGGAAAGAAGTTTAAGCCCTGTTACCCTGTAATGGCACCGGCCCCCTCCTAGATACCACAGGCCCTCAAATAAAAACCCCAGTGCCACGTGTGGGGTACCTCTCTCTGAGTTGTTAGCCAATGAGGTAGCATAACCCACCTCCAAAAAGTTACAAGCTACTGCCATTTATTTTGGTTACCTTCCAGACGGTGACAGAAAAATCCTATTTTTTAAAAGACATCAAATAATTAAGTTGGAGGAATCAAGTTTCTACTCACCTGGAAGCTCTCTCCTCTCAGGCTGTTTTCATGGTTCTGGAACATTCCATGAATACTGATGTGGCAGAAAAATCATCAAAAGTCTTACTCAGTTGTGAACATTGAAAACTATGATAAGAGCTGGCATGCAGATATGCCACTGGCATGGCACAGATGGCATAGAACTAACCAGCAACATTCCAGCTGGTTTTAAAGCCCACCCCACAAGATGGAGTTCATGCCTAATACTGTTAACTGGGCCAAAATCCCATAACTGGCTAGGTCACAGACCCTAGGGAACAGCCCAATACTATTATTCTACTAAGTGGACATAGCAGTGCACTGCCCCACCCCATGCTCTTATCTTCATACCCATAGGTTAGTCTTTATATCCATACATATCTCGGCTAGAGAAGCTGGCTTTTGCAGTAGATGGTGATTAATATGGAGATCCACAGCTAATTAACCTGCAGAAAGTAAGAGACTATGGGTGCTTCCATTTACAAGAGGCATCTGTACCCTGCCTCTTCACCTTAAAGCCAGGGGCAGTGGCCTTCTATAGTAAAGCCGTATTTGCCAGGCATGACAGCATCATTGGACATACAAAGTTGTGACTCAGTGCTTAATATATCAATCCAGCCAAATTAGACACACGAGTGGGGGATGGGATCATGGACTCTCACCCCTATCTCAAGAGATATTAGCAGTTGACGGAGACTGGGAGACAGTCAGACAGTTTTTATAAGACCCCGGAGAGGCTACTCATTCTTCAATAGATGATGCACAACCCATGCACATACATGCAACACTTACTGGGCTTTATGGTTTACTAAGCACAGCACTTGGAGGAGAGAAGAAAAGGTGATGGGGGATTAAGGGAGGGAAGGGGAGGAGCTAAGAAGAAATAGGGGTGAATTTGACCAAAGTATGTGCATGGATACGTGTATAAAATTCTCAAACAGTAATTTACAAAATCATCCAGGGGATACTTGGAATTATGCTTATTTGACAAGGTAAGTAGAATTGAGGTTGCTGTCTTGACGTGTGGCTGAAGAAATCTAAGCTACATTGCTAAGGTAGAAGGGTAGAATATAATGTCTAACCATGGGTTTAATCTCTCACCAGCAAATGAGGCTTTATTTACCACTTTCGATAGCATGTAGGTACTGATGTTCTTTCTTTATGCCTCTGATTTTTACGCTTAACATTATGCTTAAGTTGTAGCCAAAATTGGGAGATGTGATAGTCCATCTTAGCATTATTTAAATTGAAAACTATTTCATGACACTTTGTTTAAATTGCACTGAAAATCTGTAAGACATAAATGAGTCAGACCCCAATTGGCTGTTAGTGCTTGGTAGCTCCCTGACTAGCTGAAATATTGCCCCTGTTAGAGCATGTTGCCATAAAATGTGTAACAAGCCAATAAAGGCAAAATGTGTTTTGAGCACAGTGGAAACTTGAGGACCTTGTTAAACTGAGATTTTTAATAGTATAAGTTTGAAGCATCTCTTTCATAGTATTGTGTGCAGAATATTATCTTCTACTGCTGCATGGTCCAAGAATTCTCCGAAGCAGATCCTGATATAATGTCACTTACAAATATCACAAAAGTATTAACTTCATTTTTATCACATCTGGATCTTGTGCCATATAGATGGAAGATATTTTAAAATACTCCATGTTGAAATTTAAAACTATCTATACTTGAAAGTGGAAAACCTAAAAAGATATTTGCTTTTGTTTTGCAGTGAACAGCACGTTGGTAAAATGTATTCCAAATGTTCCTCTTTTCTGGAGTATGTCAGAATGTCTCTAAAGAAGCTTGGATTAGATGAGTCCAAGGTCAGTCAACGATTACGCTTTATTTTCACATAGTACAAGAATTGCTGGTAGAGTCACGGGTTGAGGCAGGATAGAGTGGTTGGCTTTCTGCTCATCTCCCTCCTGTGAAGTCTCAATTGTATTGAAATTAAGCTTCTGTTACCTTTTTTGCAACTCACCTTCCCTGTCAAACATATGGAAAGTTTATTATTGTGTACCAAAGAGACTTTTTTAGGTTATTTAGTTAAAAGAATAACTTCACTAAATAAGATAGGGTTGAAAGGCAGAGCATTGTCAATGTAAAATTAGAATTAAATAAAGAAGAAATGAATAATTTTAAAGTTATTTATTTGCAGTTTTATGGCTAACTATAACTTATTGAATTCAGAGAGCCTGTAAGTGTGCTCTTTCTATTAAGTTGTAACATCACAGTAGATCTCATCTTACATTGTTTATAATATTGTTGCAAGTAAATAGTAAGCTAGATGACTCTAAGGGGAAAACTCAATGTAATTCCAGTTATACATGAACTAAAAAGTCAAATTGAGCTACTGTTATTCTAACCTGTTACATTGACTTTAAATGGGAAAGTGATAATATATTTCTCAGTTTCTTTTCTGGTCCATGTGATAAAATGCCCTGACAAAGGCTTTAGGGAAGAATGGTTTAGTTTAGCACACAACTCTAGGTTAGATCCTTCCATAAGAGGCAGATCACAGGGAGTTGGTCATCTCATACCCACGTTCAAGTAGAGCTACCAGCACCAGCTCACTGTCTCTATTGTTACACAGTCCAACGGGCCCTAGCTCAGGACTGTGCTGCCCACAGTGAGTGGGCTTTCCTCCTGAGTTTGTTATGTAATCAGTGTAATCCACCATAGACACGCTCACGGATGATCAGGGTATAGACAGTCCTACGCTGAGTCTTCCCATGGGGTTCTGGATTATGCCCAGGTGATAATTAAAACTAACCATCACAATACGAGATTATTCTTTTGAAAGAGAAAATGTACACAGGCTTAATTATTGCATCAAAGTTAAAGAACATATTTGTCTACTGTCCTGGTTGTCACTGTGAGATGTTTGCTTATTTATTTCTTTAAGCAGCTAGTTTGGTAGTAGTTTTTTCGTTGTCTTCCCTATCAAATGGTTAAGAAAGAGCTGAAAAATATAGAAATAAGTAAATGACAAGATAGATAGAATTCCCCCAGTATTTATACACAGTTGTTAGCTGCATGACACTACTTACTATTCATCTCTATTAGTGTATAATTAATTAAGACCTAATTGATAAAACTCTCATAACTAGTTTTATTTAATAAAATGAAGCCTCTTTTACTTTTGAATGAATAATTGCACAGGACACTATGGATTACTCAAAGTGAAAACTACTATACTTTTCCAAAAACAGCACACAGACTAGAATTCAGGACTAATGCTTATTCTTTCTTCTGTTTTTGTCTTCTCAAATTTATTAATAGTAATATTAATAGATAATAGTAACCACTGTAAAAGTTTTTCATATATCTCTTAATGTGGAATTATTAGAATATTTAACTTTTACTAAGCACTTTGTGAGAGATGCTCTGCTAAGGATATCACATTGCCTCATTTCCTCCTCACAAATACATCTACAATAGATAACTGAAATCATAGGGTAAACCATGGATTTCCCCAAAGTGGAGAGATACAGGAGACTGTAGACATGGGAGCAAACTTTGACGTATACACGAACCACAGTGAGAAATCTGGCAGTGTCTCAGAGGCTCAGGATGGACAGTTGTAAGAATGAAAAACTGGAGATATGAAGACAATTATGAGTGGTCCCCACGCTGTTGAGATGTTTGCCTCTGACTATAACCCAGTTCTGATGAACATTGGAGAAAAGGCCCTCACTATTGAGGCAAGGGCAGTGAAAGATCATTTTTCTTAAGCGATTTGTTCTTACTAAGATCCACTTCTAAAGAGACAGTATTTAATTAGAACACAGCTACTGGAGTTTCATGTATACCTAACAGAAGAGGGCAAGGGAAGTAGCCAACATTAGTCAGTTCTATCAATCTGTCCCATACTACAGGACTTGAAAATACAGAGAAGTGCTGGGAAATTTCATAGTCCAGAAACACATTCAGTGACAGATCCAAGAATAAGATTACAAAATACGTTTTACTACCACACTATTAATGGCATGTTCATAAAAGTGATTTTTATACAGTACATCAATTTTATAACAGAAATTTGCAATGCACACTAAAGTCCAAAAGAATTTGAAGAGATGGAAGTCATCACAGACACATGAGATGTAACAAGAACACTAGAAATTATAATCTGCAATTGCAAATGGAGTAATGTGCTAAAAGTTGGGATTAAAGGACATCAGACAAGAGCAGATGGGCAGTGCAAGCAGATTTTGGAAACAGTTAAAATGTTTTAAAAATAGAAATACTTAAAAATATTATATCCAGGCAGAAGGATTATGGAAAGCCAGAGGTGGCAGATGCCTCTAAGGAAACAAAGCAGGACCAATGCACATATAAACTCTCACAGACTGTGATAGCCTGAGCCTGACCTGCACAGCTCCAACCTAGCACAGTGAAGTAGACATGGAGTCCCACCTCTAAGCCAGAAGCCTTGTGCAGTTGATATCTGCAGGGGAGGGGAAATCTCTCCAGTGGGGTGTCAACCGTGTTCTGCAACGGGCAACATGCTTTGGAGCAGTTGGCTATCACAAAACAAGACTCCATGGTTTTTTTTTTTGGCTTGGGGAACTTTTTGTGTGTGTGTGTGTGTGTGTGTGTGTGTGTGTGTGTGTGTGTGTGCATGTGTGTGTGTGTGCGCATGTGTGTGTGTTCGTGTGTATATGCACATATCTGTGTGCATGTGCCCGTGTATAGGGGTGTTTTATTGGGGTTGGTGGCCTCTTTGTTTCACTTTGATGATTTTTTTAATCTTACTTGTGTTTGTTTTGATGTTCACTGTTTCTGGTTTTGGAGAGTAAAGAAAAGCAAGAACATGACGTGTTAGGTAGGAGCAGAGTGGGTGGATCTGGAAGGAGTTAAAGGAAGTGAAAAAGAACAATCAAAATGTATTGCCTGTGCAAAAAGGAAAGATTTCTGAATAAATGACTGAATGGATGAATAAAAACGGAGTATAAGCAGACAGAAGGAATTGTGACTTACTAGGATTCTGAACACAGCCGAGGAAATGACCTAAGGGTTGAGAATATGCAAGCAGTGAACTCAATCAGACTGTAAAACAGAAAACAAACCAAGGATTCCAAGCACTGGACAAGCTAAAGTTTTATCAGAATGAAAAAAATAAAAGGAACAGAAGAAATACTTGAATTGCTAATGATGGAAATGTCTTCCGTTGGCTAGTTACCAAACCACAGATGCAGAAATCAGAGACCACGGCCAACACCAAGCAAGACAAGTTACCAAAAAAATGCATCCACATAGCTTTAATCAACAGAAAATCACAGCTACATTCTGTTCAATGTGAAAAGCAACATTTTTCTCAGTAAGATGAGAAGCAAGATTTTTTTCCTCCATACTTTTCGACATCATACTGTACCTACCGGCTCTCTCAGTCAGAGAAGAAAGGGGGTGAATGGTGTTTGATTGAGAATAAAGAAGACTGTTCTTGTTCAAGATGGCGTGATAATGTTCATGGAAAAAATCCAAAGAAACAACAAGCAATTAAAATAATAAAATTAAATAAGGTAGAATATAGACTATATAGAGAAAATTATTTCCTCTACACCAACAGTGAACAAGTTTAATGTAAATTAAGATACATCAGTTATTTATGTGAGCATCCTCTCTTAATGTGAAAGATACAGTTTTTCTAATAGAATTCAAAGGAAATGCCTCTCAAGTACAAAACTAGAAATAAGTCAAGGGGAGAGAGTCTGTGTTCATGGATAGGAAAATTCCCTGTTCTCAAGAGGTCAGTGCTCCTCAACTTGAGTCAGTGTTTCAGTACATCTCAGTCAGTGTTTCAAAAAGTTTCTCTGTAGATGTAGAAACTGTTTCTAAGTCTTTTATAGAAAAGAATCAAAAGGAGCTAACAATATTAACTGAAAAGAAAGCTTACAAGTTGTTACTAGGTAGCTTTAAGATTTAGTGTAAAGACAAGTTAATATTTGTAGAGTAATAGATAAATGGGTCCAGGAACAGAACTGAGAGCCCAGAAGTAGACCCACCCAAATGCAGCCAAGTGAACTTTAGTAAAGAGACAAAGACAATGGAGTAGAGCGAAAAACCTCTTCACCACATGCTGTTCAGACAACAGGGCAGACACAAGTAGATAGATGACTCTAGAAACAAACTTTACATCTTTCCCAAACTCGAAATGAGTCATACATAGAAATGTAAAATATAGGTCTATGACACTTACAGAAGAAGCAAAATCATAATTCATGAAGTTACCTAAACCTATGAAATGCATACTTCTGAGGCTGGATCCCAATGTAAAGTACAGTCCTGGGTAGCAATGGTGTACAGTCTGTCTATAGCCAATGCAGTGTTCTTGTGACACTGATGGGGCGTCTGCTTGTGTGCTGTCAGGGCACATTACAGGTGCTCTGAGCTTTCCTAAAAGAAATAGCTTAAGAAAAGATTACTCATGGTAGCTGCTTCAATTATACAAAATACATCTAGAAAGAGTCTCAGGAAAAGGCAAGTATCACTGACTAAAAAGACTGTCGTAAATGATTTCTTGCTTTTACTTAACTAATAGAGATGTTAATAATGGCCTATTGGTTTTCTCGTACAATCATGAGACCCATTTTATTTTGTTTTGTGTTTTAAATAGAAGTGATTTGAGGGAAAACAAAAGTATGAGCTGGAATACACTGAGAATGAGGAAAACCAGCAAACATCTTAGAGTCTGAAACAATGGGGTATAGGAATGGAAGCAAACTGATAAGAATGGATTTGGGGGTAGGTTATTATCTTGATTTTAAGCAAAAGAGATTTTTAAAAGTAGTGCCTTCTAGGTCTTTGTTTGGAACAGGGAAAGTGATAAAACCAAAATTACATTTCTGATATAAAATACAAATATTTCATTTTGCATGCATACCATGAAATAGAAGTATTAATTAAAATTTTCACCACAACCAATAGATATTTGTATGTAACATTATTTCAAGAAATCCTAAATGCTATATAGAATTTTAATTTTTAAATATACCAAAAGACTGAAAAGAGCTTTGACTAGATCCATAATTGTTTTATTAATGACCTTTCTGTGTAATTCCATGGGCAGCAAATGTACTGCTGTGCACTTAACAGTCTAGGTAAGCGAATTACTTACTACACCCGTTTAAATTGGAGTCACAAGAAATTATACTAAACATGAAAGGAAACCGAAGATTCAGAGACATCTCCTTTCAAAGGACACCAAGGCTAAATGTGCTGGATTTACACTGGCTCTCACAAAGCATGAAGAGTTTCTCCAAGAGTCTGCAGTCAGTTGTGAAAGCCAAGTGGACTTAGCTCTCAGGGCCTTCTTCAAACTCTGCACCACCGGTGGGCCTGTGGATCTGAATTTGTAGTGAGAAGCAGCTCCGTGTACTCAGCAGCACCTCTGGCCTCTGGCCACTAGATGTCAGCAGTAGAACGATTATAAACAACCTGGCATTTGCCAGAATTGCCCCTGTTGAGAGTCACTAATTTTGAGCTTTTTTTTTTTTTTTTTTCCTTTTATGATTCTCTCAGCAGCAACCTAAAGTCACATTATGTTCCTATGTTTTAAACTGCAGTTTACCATCACCAAGTATGGGAAAGGAAAGTCAGGCATACTGCAGACTGTTGGACATGGTTATCTTTGAAGACTTTTTGTTCAAAATGATTCCTTCTTAGCTCCTTCATCTTGGATAGTTGTAATAACCTTGGAGTGATGTTTATTGACACTTTTCATAAAGTATCGACTATTTTTAAAGCACATTTACCATTCTCCAAGCAAGTTAATTCTAACTATGTACCTCTGAAAAGAGTCAACTGTGACACAGTATCAAATACCTGTGACAGGTTTATAGGATTGTCTTCTTGTTGGAGGCTGAATAGTATTTTAGTGTGTGTGTGTGTGTGTGACATGCACACAGATACCAGGGTGTTTTTTTTAATCCATTAATCTGTCAGTGAAAGAGTAGATGGTTATTCCATCTTGGCTCTCATGAATAATGCTCCAACGGATACTGCAGCATAGATCTTCTTCCAAGGTGGTGATTTCATTTCCTCTGGATATGTGCCCAGAAGGAATATGGAGTCTCAGAGCTTAATAATTAAAACCCAAACATGAAAGAAGAGAAGGAGGAGCAATCCCCCATAGCTTACCTTTCATTTTTAAAACAAATCAAAACATCTATTTTACTTCCCCTAAGATTCACATTCCCAAGAAATACCTGTCTACATAATTGTATGATTTCTAAAAGTAATATGTATGTTAATTCAATCTTCTCTTGTTTCTACAAAGAAATACAGTGTCAATAATCTTTTGAGAAACAGTATGGTAAGTTTCTTACACCATGGTCACATGAGCCTCTTTGCCACTGGCTTTATCTGTCCATGCTTGCTTGAGAGGATTTAAGAAATTCACTTTTTGATGATAGTGGTGTTCTTGCGGCAGTCAGAGGCAGAGTAGATGGCAGTCCTTTGTTCATCCTAGCTTGATGCCTGGCTTGGTGGACAAAGCTATCTTATGCCTACAATTCATAAAAATCAAATCAAATCAAATCAAAGCTAGTCAGCGATGCGCTGGAGGACCAAGACAAACATCTGAACAGCACAAAAGAGCTGACCCTGGTTTGGGGCGGGGGATGCAGGTGAACCAGCCTCAAGGGCTAGAATTGGCCCTGCCACTCTTCAGTCATGAGGGCTGTGGGTACAGGTGTGATGCCTCGGCTTCCTTGACTCTTTACCAAACAT
The DNA here is from genome assembly GCF_978045245.1 of Mus caroli. Classification (NCBI taxonomy): domain Eukaryota; kingdom Metazoa; phylum Chordata; class Mammalia; order Rodentia; family Muridae; genus Mus; species Mus caroli. Next base: position 105,401,751 of record NW_028227264.1, on the reverse strand, counting down.
GGCAGTCCAGAGGGTTGACCCCAGGCCACGTGAGTGAGAGAGCAGGTCCTGCACCTCCTGGACAGCGCAGTAAACCTAATCCTGGTGTAGGAAGCAAGGTGAGCCTGCCCTGATAGGGGTGGGCAAGCTGGCCCTGCCACTCGTCTGGTTTGAGGTGATGGGGGGAGGGGGGTGCTCTACCCTTCTACCCTCTCAGCACCTGCAGTATCCAGGAGAGCTGACCCTGGGATCATGAGAGAGCAGGCCCTGCACCTCACCTGGGCAGTCCAGTGAAGCTGGCCCTGATGGGAAACTCCTTCCTGTTATTCTGTGAGACAGTCTTCAGAGTGTGGGAGCAGGAGAGCTGGCCCAGCCCTTCACAGGCTGCATGCACCCCTTGAGAAAACAGGCCTCTGAACTTTGACAGTGCAACAGTGGAACTGGCTCTGGAGCTGTGGGTGACACTGAGCTGCCCTGGGGGCATGAGAAGAGGAGAGCTGACCCTGCCTCCTGCTGATGGCAGCATTGGGTTGCCTAGCTGGAGCAGTTCAGGAGAGCAGGTAGTGGGGAGCGGTTGGCCCAAGCCCAGATCCAGGTCTCTGAATTGTCAGACCCCAAATTCTGTATCACATGCAAATGCAAGTGTATATGCATCTGGGATGCATTCAAAGGCCTGCCCTGTTGTTCCAAAGCTGCAGGATCTCCATGACACGGGGCAACAGCAGAATAACAGGAAGGAGTTCTGATGTGGATCCAATATTGGTGGAGTTACAGAAATCACAGGTATTGAACCAGACCAATGAACATTTGCAAGTGAAGATGTGTGGACAGAGGGATATACTGTGGGACACACTGTGACATTCTACAGCTTTATTTGTTGTTGTTGTGTGTGTGTCTGTGTGTCTCTGTGTTTATGTGTGTGTGTGTGTCTGTTTGTGTGTTTGTGTCTGTGTTTGTGTCTGTGTGTGTGTGTGTGTGTGTCTGTGTTTGTGTGTGTATATTATTTGGAGGAGAGGATGCAAGAGCAAATGGTGAATATGAGGGGACACAGAGATGAGTGTACCTGGAGTGTATGATATGAGACTCATAACCTTACCTCTAGAGCCACCTCTTTTAATGCTTTTTGTTTCTTTTTCTTTATTTTGATAATATATACAAAGAATGGTTTTATTTATTTTTATTAGAATATATTTGTTGTACAAGCTGATTTTAATAATAGCATATTTTGTTCAATGTTATTCACTCCCTGCCTATTTAGACTCCTCCTTCTCAAATACGACCCTGCCGAATTTGCATGTTGCATCCATGCTATGTATATGGTGTCAGTATATCTGTTTGTCTGTCTATGTGTGTCTGTTAACTAGGTTTCATATCTTAGAAAAAAGTACATGACATTTGTCTTTATGTGTCTAGCTTGTTTCACTTACTTGTTTCACCAGCTGGGTTCATTTTCCTAAGAATGGCATAATTGCATGCTCCTTTATGTCTGAATGAAACTCCATTATTTACATATGACACATTTTATCTCTTTATGTATTAAGGAACACTTAACCTTGTTCTAAAAGTTGGTTATTGTGAATTATGCTCCAATAATCATGGTAGAACTCATTTCTCTTTAGTAGAATAATTTACATTCCCAGGAGTGGTATAGGTGGATCATATGGTAGTTCTGTTTTTAGTTACAGACACTATATTTAGAACTGTACTGTTTTCAGAATATATTTGCCATCTCTATTTTTTATTATATAAGGTACAGTCCTTCTCCTAACCTCTTTGGTCTGCGTAATATCCTGTACCTATTGATTTATATATGTTGAATCAATGCTGGCTTCCCTCAAATGAAACAAACTTGACTATATTGTATGATTTTTATAATGTATTGTTGAGCTGAGTTTGTAGGTATTTATTAGAAGATTTTACATCTATGTGTAGTTTCATTTTCATTTAATTCTAAGAACTTTTTACTTTTCTCCTTGATTTCTTCAGTAACTGCCCCTCCACCCCGTCATTTAGTAGCATGTTTCTTGGTTTCCATGTGTTTGCAGAGTTTCTGTAGTTTCTCTTACTACTTATTACATTTTTATTCCATTATTCCTAATAACATATGCAAATCAATTCGATTCCTCTATATTTTAGTGAATTGAAGTAAGGCCCTAATTGTAGATTCTTTTAGAGAAAGTTTCAGTAGCTTCAGAGTGTATGCTCTGTACTCTGTAGCTGTAGGGAACAAAACCTTTCAGACGTCTGCTATGTCCGTTTCATCTCTGACATGTTAAGTCTCAATTTTCTTTGTTGAATTTCTATATGAATTATTTTCTGTTGCTGAAACTGGGGTATTGAGGTCACCTGTTCATGTCATATGTAGGCCTGGTTGTTCTTTATGCCACATGGCTGGTTTTCTCAATGTAAGTGCCCCAACATTGGTGAGCATGTATTTAATTGTTGATTCTTCTTGATAGACTGTATTCCTTACAATATGTAGTAACTTAGTGACCTTTTTACCTCTTTAGACATTATTTGTCTTTTGTTTTCGTTGTGAGGTATTGTGCCTGCTTCCTACTACTGTTCACTTAATGCACTCTACTATCCTTTGTTTTTCTGTGTGATTCTTTATTGTTGAGTTGTGTCTTTAAAAACAAATGCCTGGATCTTTTGGGTTGATCCAGTCAACTAGTCTAAATGTCTTAATTTGAGCATTGAGAGCATTAACATCTTTCTACATTATCATTGAGATGTCTGCTGACTATGGTTACTACATTTCTAGTTGGTTGTGATACTGGTTTAGTTTGGTTTGTTTTTCTTTCTCCCTTCTTTATCTTAGACATGTATTGACTACTGAATTGGAAATGTTTGATTCTATTTGAGATTTCATTAATTAAAAAGATTTATCTGTGTGTGTGTGTGTGTGTTTGTGTGTGTGTGTGTGTGTGTGTGTGTGTTTATATGCACATTTATATATGGGACCAGTAGAGGCCAGAAGAAAGTGTTGGGTCCCCTGCATCTATGTCATAGGCACTTGACTTGCCCACCATGGCCATGTGCTGTGAGCTGAAATCTAGTCCTTCGCACGGACAGCAAGTGCTCTTAATGACAAAACCATCTCCTGCCCCACATTCTCATTTCTTAGTCTGTTCCTCGTGAGAGGTATTCTTCCGTGTGCTCCTGTGTTGTGACTTTCTTTTTCATGTGTGTGGAATTTCTTTTAAGTAACTTCTGTAATGCTTGCTTAGTGGGGGTGAATTGATTTCACTTGTGCTTATCTTGGAAAGTATTTTCCATCAATTTTAAGCTATATTTGCTAGATAAAACATAATTTATCTTGACAGTTATTTGCTTTCATGACCTGAAATATATCATTCCATATGTTTCTGGTTTTTAAGCTTGCTTAAGTTTTGTTATTACTGTGTGTGTACATATGGGAGAGTACATACCTTGGTGCAGTGCACATGTTGAAATCAGAGAACAGCTGTGTAGAGTCGGCTCTCTCCCTCCATATTTATGTGGTTTCTGGAGACTAAACTCAGGACAGCAGCTGGCACCTTTACCAACAGAGCCACTTCCCTTAGTTTTTAAGCTTTCTGTTAAGAGGTACAGTGTTGTTCTGCTGTGCTTAACATAGGGGGTAATGAGTTTTTCTCTTGCTACTTAGATACTTAGAATCTAGCTTTAACATGTTAAAAATGATATGTCTCAGAGATTCTTTTGTGGCCAGGTCTATTTGGAGTTCTAAATTGCTCTTGGACTTATCCATCCCTATCATTCCCTACGTTGGGAATTTTGTTATAACTGCATTACACGAGGAGGTTTTCTATTTACCGTAGTTCTTGAGCCAGTTCTGTGCTAGCCAGTGTCATCTCAGCAGCTTTCATCTCACCCTCTAGTGATAGGAAATAAGGCAGTTACTAAGTCACCTAGTCAGGTAAGTGGGAAAAAAAAATACTGAACGATTATGCAACTCTCATGAACTCATCCAGAGCTCCCTCTAAGTGTCATTATGGCCACCTTTGCTACACTGCAGTCCCTCATACTGATCTTTTCAAGAACAGAATAAGTCGATAAAAAGAGAGAAATCTCTCTTGAAAAGTAATTTATATAGATAGTTGTATTAGTTCCTTTGCTAGTGCTGTGATAGAACACCATGCCAAGACAGACTGTAGGAGGAAGTATTTATTTGGCTTATGGTTCCAGATTCTGTCATGACACAAAATCTGAGTAGGTGACAGGCACGGGGCAGGAAAAAATGAGAGCTCGTTGTTTTGAACTTCAAGAAGAAATGCAGCGATCAAACTGGGACTGGTGTGTGACTTTGAAATCCCAAAGCCAAAGCCTGTGCCAGTGACATTCTTCCTCCAGCAAGGCTGTGTTGCTAAACCTACCAAGCAGCTCCACCAAGTGAGCACCAAGTGTTCAAACATCTGAGTCTACGGAGGACATTTTCACTAAAACCGCCACAGTCTTCTATACACAAACACAGGCATCGTGACTGTGACTAGCTAGGTGGGGCAGTACATGATAGCATTCTTCTGAAGAGTAGACTCTGGGAATGGGACGGAAAGGAACTCCCCAATTTTAAAAAACTAAAATCCTTGCAGACATTGTCTAAGGCAGACAGTCAAGGTCATCATCAACAGTGACACGAGAGGTGGCTAGTGTGGCCCCTTGCTCTGAGGCATGGGCATGGCACTGTACTCCAGTGTCCTCCCTGCCCTCTTTGGTTTGTGAGGGAAAAAAAATCTAAACCATACCAGAAGAATATTCTGTAATATATGACCAATATTTCTCAAGACTTGTTAAGGTCATCAAAAACAAGAATAAGAAAGTGTCAAAGCTAATACAGCTAAATGTTGTACATCATCCTTTGTTTGATTCCAAAACTGAAAACGTAGTAAAATGTATGTAAAAGCCAAGGAAATGTGAATATCATATGGGCTTCAGTTAATAATGAATCCACAATAGTTCTTAAAATAAATATACCACTGTATAAGATGGAGAGGTGGGAGGTGGGGAAACTCCAAAAGGAGGTGAGATAGGGGAAATACATGATCAGAATACAGTTTTGGAAATGTTTTTCAAAAATAAAATACATATATGGAAATGATATATATAACATTATGAAAACTCAACTGAAACATGATTTGTGTGTGCGTGTGTGTGTGTGTGTGTGTGTGTGTGTGTGTGTGTGTAAATGTCCCCTCATGCTGACCTCTCAGCATGAAGACTGGTAACTCAGCGTGTAGCTGCACTTGCTGCTCCTGCAGAAGATCAGGATTTGATTCTCAGTACTCACATAGGGTGGCTTTAGTTCTACAGGATCTGTCACCTTCTGTTCTCTGTGGATAGCTACATACACAGTACACACACACACACACACACACACACAAACACTCAGGCAAACACGCATGCACATAAAATAAAAATCAATCAATATTTAGACAGCATGAGAAAACGTTTATCGTTTATGAATTTCTGCTCATGCAAATATTATCCTGAAGTATTTTATCATGTCAAATATTAGTGATTATAAAATAGTTGATGTGATTTTCATCTTATATGGGACATAAGTACACTTCTTTTTTGCTTTCATTTTCTGGAGGCTTTGAAGTATTTTATTTTAAATATCTAATAAAGGCAGAAAACGGTCTGAAAAACTATTACCTAGGCACATGAATTTCATTTTTCTAGATGCAAGCACAAGTGGATAAAACAACCCAAAACCTCCAAGGCCACAAACCTGCTCCCCAATTTCTATGCAAGACTCTAAAATGCTTCTGTATTTACTCTTTCTGAATTCTCATTTGACTACCTCTCTTCAGGTCTGTATTTTCCAATATATATATATATATATATATATATATATATATATATATATATATACATATATACATATATACATGTATATATGTATGTATGTGTGTATATATGTGTGTGTGTGTGTGTATATATACATATATACTCATATATACATATATATTTACATAGCTGCATGTTACTATATATATGCCTGTGTGTGTGTGTGTGTATATATATATATATATATATTACAAGTTAGTGAACAGTTAACAGAAAGATGATTCCATTTGAATTTTAATTCTTGAAATTCGTCCAGACAGAATGCTGGTCAGGAATACAAAATCCACTGGGTAGTAACACATATATAGTCTCTATATATTTATACATTATCCCAAGATATAAGCTCTATTTCAGCCAGAATAATTCAACAAATACAAGGTGGTTGGGAGATAGAAGAGAGGGCCTGAAATGACAGTTTGTTCACAGTTTTCCACTCCAGGTCTCTTAGAACTGACCATGTCCTTGACTGTACTCCATAGTCCTCACTTACAGTTAAACTACAGGTTTTCCTAGGGCGTGGAGATTGGACAACAGGAAAGAGTAGAATTATTTCAGTGCTTCCATCTGCCATTTAATGTACATTCAGTGCTCAAAGGCAGCAGGCATGCAAGAACAATACAGTTTACACATAAGTAATTTTCTCATTCATAAACAACCATTTCCCATTTTCTTCCTCTGGATAATATATATATAACTTATATATCCATAATATACTGAATTATCACACTTGGGAGCCACTTTATAGTCATATACAAGTCTGCAGTCAGCAGTTGAACTTTTTGGTTAGCAAGTCAATTGTTTGCATTTCTAAGCTCTTTAATGTCAGTTATATTATCACAATAATATAAATAATACATAATTGATGAAGTTACATAATCAATAAACTGAATGTAAACAACCTTGTTTTTATAAGGTGAGTATCTTCGTGAAGTGCTAACCAAAGGGGAGGCACCAGATGGAACAGCTGTTGAAATACATGAGAGCATCAGGAATGCTGGTGTACCCTGGAATCCCAGCACTTGGGAGGCCCAGGCAGGAGGACTACAAATCTTAGACAAGACTGGGCTACACATCAAGATCTTATCTCATGAAATAAAAATCAACCAACCAAATAAATAAATTACGTGTGTGATAGTTTGAGACTGGCCCCCAAAGACTCATACATGAATGCTCTGTCCCCAGTCGGTAGAACTGGGAAGGCTTAGGAGGTGTGGCCCTGTTGCAGGAGTTGAGTCGCTCGTGGTGGACTTGGCAGTTTCAAACCCCATGGCTCCCATTCACCTCTTTGCCAAAAAACAGTTTTTCTGACAATAGGGTTATCTTAAATCGATATTATGCTTCAGGTTTTATTATAGGAATTTTTTAATTATTTAACTTTAACCATTGATAAATTTATTGCTACTGTTTTTATTTCAAAGGTCTCTGAAGAAACTATAATGGACTACTATGAGAAATATAAGCCTAGAATGAATGAGCTAGAGGCATTTAATATGGTAAGTTATGCACACGCATACACACACACACACAAATTGTATTAGATATGATGCTAGACTCGAATAGTAGCCTATTAAATTTTATTATGGGTGGTAGTGATGGTGGTGTGTGTGTGTGTGTGTGTGTATGTGTGTGTGTGTGAGAGAGAGAGGGAGAGAGGGAGAGAGAGAGAGAGGCAGGAGGGGGAGAATTTTCTTTCTATGAGCAAACTATTATTTGGGATCATTTCCTATTTCAGAACTATATTAGGTGTCAGTAATGTCATAAAAGAGCACATGGTAGATTTCTTTTAAAGTGCATCATAAATGAGCAGAGTGATGCTTCGGAGTCCTTTGAACACATGGTGATCTCCAGAGCAGTCATTTCACAAGCTTTCCCTTTAATGAATTGCATTCTTAGGAGTCCTTTAAAAGCTTTCCATCCCATGATGGCTTCCTGGATCCCACCTCGTGTCTCCTAGAGGACATTCGTTTTCTGTAATTAGTAAAGAAACGCTTTTGATCTGTAGGATCCGTTTTCTGAAGATGCATGGTGGATATCGGCTATCTGACATATATAAAGTTCTGCAGATACATTTTCTCAAACGTAACTGTTAAACAAACCAACCTTTAAAGTGCCACCACCTTTTATGTGTTCTTGCAGTTGAAAGTTGTTCTGGCTCCCTGCATAGAAACACTCATTCTTCTTGACCGACTCTGTTATCTGAAGGAACAGGTAGGTTATGTTATTTTTCAATATGCAACATAGATTACAGTATGTAATAAGTAAATGAATGAATTAAGTAAAATCATATAGCTGGATACAGTTATTTCACACAAATTAGTAAGATGATGTCTCTCGTGCCCCAATGCTTTTAATATACATTCTATTTTCTGCTTTATGGATACACATATGTACAGCAGATGTTTTCAGAAAATTGCTGTAATAAACTTGATGTTCTTTTAATTGTACAATAGTTAATATTCATAGGCAGTGAATACAAGCAACCATATATGTTTTAGAGCCAAAATTAATTATGGCCAGATATTGAAGATCCTGTGTACAGATTTCACTTTGTAAGATTTGATCTTTTAATGTGCGTTGGACATATGTGTCCTTTAATGTACAATGTCTCTGTAATCAGGGAAGAGTGCTTCTCTCCCACGACCGTATTGTTTCATCCGTGTCCGCTGGTCTGCTGAGCTGAGGTTAATAGATGACTTTGAACTGTTTGATCCCTTTCATGGAATCAGCTTACTGCCCACCATAAATCCTTTACTTTAACAACCTTATTTTGTCATTTAGTGATGTTTTTCTCTTTTTTTTAATTAGATATTTTCTTTATTTACATTTCAAATTTTATCCCCTGTGATTTTTCTTTTCAGAAGACTTTGAAACAAAGGGGTCTAAATAAATGTCTTCATTTTAATTGGTGGTTTTACAGATTAAGGCAGTTTTTAAGTATTTAAATGATATACTTTCTTTTGCCTCCAGTTACTTCCCAGTCACACACAACACAGTCTTGATCCTAGTTGAGGGGCGAGACACTCAGTCCCTGCTTTAATAAGTACTCATTTTCCTTCTCAAAAGAACTCCATTGACCTAGGTAATCAGTTACTTAAACTAGCTCACAACAAAATTGATCGGTCCAAATAAAAAGATACAAGCATATGATCATTTATTTTGAATATTTAAATGTCTAATGAAGGTTCTCATATTACTTTTAAAAATCTAAGCTATATAATATCAAAAAAGAGAAGTAAAAGGAGTGATAAGCATCCTGCCTTTCAGACTCAGTTATTACATGCTAGGAGCATTTTGTAATGATGTCAGACATGTAGATTGTGCATGCACATGTGTGTGTGCACATTATTTATACTTTAAAGCTGTAATAATTGTTTACTGTTTATTTTTAATTTATATAGCATTGCCTCTTGTCTGTACAAGGTGAATAATATTTTGTCAAATACAATATTTGTTATTGGCCTTCTCTGCTTTTCTATATTGAAACAAAGAATACTGTGGCAGCCAGTCTCTATAGGTATATATGTTTCAACATCTTGAAAATAAAATTGTAGATGTTAATTTTTATTTAGCATAAAAGTTACAACCTTTGGTTTCTACTTATATTTTCTTTTTTTTTTTATTGGATATTTTCTTTATTTACATTTCAAATGTAATCCCCTTTCCTAGTTTTCCCTCTGAAAATCCCCTATCCTCTACCCCTACCCCCTGCTCCCCAACCCACCCACTCCCATTCCTGGTCCTGGCATTCCCCTATACTGGGGCATAGAGCCTTCACAGGACCAAGGGCCTCTCCTCCCATTGATGATCGACAACGCCATCCTCTGCTACATATATAGCTAGAACCACAAGTTCCACCATGTGTTTTGTTTGATTGGTAGTATACTTATATTTTCTATGTATTCATCTATGATCATTTATGTATTCTGATTTATCATCTTATTTACTCAAAAATGGTTGTATATGTAAATTCTTTATCAATTTTCAGGACGGTGTAGCCTGGTCTGCCCTCGTGAAGTTGTTTGACCCTGTGCAGTCGCCCAGATGCTACGCTGTCATTGCTCTGAAGAATCAGGGTGACCGCGGCTGAAGCAGAGTGCTAGACAGCCGGGCTGGGGACTTGCTCAAGGACTGCTTTCTTAAACATTTATATCCTGTTATGTAAACATTTTAAATCTATTGCCTAACAACACAAAATCATAGTGTTTTCATTCTCAAAGCATACAGTAATAAAATAAGAATTTATGTAAATATTATGATCAATGTTCTTGAGTGTGTCAATAGTAGATTACAATCTGATTTTAATTTCTGTTCAATATTTGGAAGCCTTAGTGTTTACCACACATCACATTTTAAGCTTTATTCACTCAATCAAGGAAATGATAATCCCAAATGTAGTTGTTATGAAATGCCGAATATTATGTGCATTTTCCAGAACATTTTGGAATATTTTTCCACATTGCTATAAAGGGGGATATACATATGAAAAGACTCACGATCAGATCAGTTATAAAACGGGCCTAATATAGAGCATATTTTAGACTGTTTCAATAAGGTGCATATGGAGATAGTCTCTGTGAGGAAATGTGTATCGTATGAGTAATAAGTACTCACGTAAGAATTCCTGAGGCTATTTATCCTGCTAAGATGAAGTGATGGGGTGATGCTTGGGGGAATTGAGCTGTGCTCTGTAAGAAGCCAGCTTGAGTGAAGCCAGATTGAATGGGAAACCTCCTTTCCCAGTGTAGAATAAGTCCTTTCTTTAGCAATACACAAGTTTCTCATGTACACTAAGGAGCTGGGCAGCTGGATAAGGCATCCTCCATGCTCAGCTGGAGAGCCCTCCTAGAGACTCTAGAGAAGAGGAAGGAACTGCTGCTGTAAATGCTTGAGCTTCTTCCTAGGATGGGAAGGATTTCATTTCTTTGGAGTTACTTATAGAGTTTCTAGCCAATATCCATACACGAACACACACACACATGACCAGGAACTGTCCATAGATAAACTACCTTTTATCTGATAAGGATTCTAGTGTATGGAGGAGGCAGGTCAGTTGTGAGGGATTCCTGTGTGCTGGTCACAGACTTTAATGATTATCAGTATTTTATCAATCATACTTCACCTTTATGAACGTACACATACATATCCACCAGGTCTTCCCCCGCTAAAGAACTGTAATTTCATTATCAATTTATTATTTCTAAAACCTGGGAATCTTATTCTATCCTAACATGGTAGGTCTTCCCACTCACATTGCTTTGCTAATAAAGTATATAAGTTCAGTTTGAACTTGATTAAGTGAGGTGGTTGCTTAGTGCTTTGAGATTTTTGGGTTTTTTGCATCATTTTTATCCTTGTTTTCAGACAGAAGGGAGTTAGTTTGTGCATGAGGGCCGTAGCAGTTTGTGGAGTTCAGAGGACAACTTGGGGAAGTCAGCTCTGTCCATCTACCATATGGATTCCAAGAATCAAATTCAGGCCATCAGTCAACAGTGGGTGCCTTTACCCTTAAGTCATCTCACTTGCTTTTGTTAAATTTGTGTCACTTTCTTCTCTCTTTTTTTTTTTTTTACTTTTTAAGTAGTTATTTTATTTATTTACATTTCAAATGTTATCCCCCTTCCCAGGTTCCCCTCCACAAACACCCTATTCCCCCCCCACTCCCCCCTGCCTCTATGAGGGTGCTCCCCCACCTGCCCGCCCACTCCTACCTCAGTGCCCTAGCATTCTCCTATCCTGGGTCCACAGGAGGACCAAGGGGCTCCCCTCCCAGTGATACCCAATTAAGCAATCCTCTGCTACATATCCAGCTGGAGCCATGGGTCCCCCCCTCCCTCCATGTGTACTCTTTGGTTGATGGTTTAGTCCCTGGGAGCTTTGGGGCGGGGGTCTGGTTGGTTGATATTGTTCTTCCTATGAAGTTGCAAACCCCTTCAGCTCCTTCAGTCCTTGCCCTAACTTCTCCATTGGGGTCCCTGAGTACAGTCCAATATGCCATCGCAATGTTAATTTAAATCTACAGTTCATTTGTAATTCATATGTATTTCATACAACCTGAGAAAAATTTTTCTCAAGTTTCAATAGTTTTGTATATAAAGCACTTCTGTGGCATGGAATTTTTTTTTTTAGGTGTGACAAGTATGTCCATTCTATGTGTGACAGAAAGTACTTTAAATTTTAGATCATTTCCCTTTTAGGCTTTTCAGATTAAGAATCCTCAGCTGGAAGCACCATAGTTTCGAGTCCCGTGATTTAAATCACTTAAGTCAAAATGATGTTGATTGGATAAGTAGCTCAACTCATCAGTGTACCTCAATTTTTCATCTTTTAATTATTTTCCCCTCATAATGTTGGTATATCTTGTGTGATCTATTTCCTCAAAACCTATGTTAAAAACTTCAACCCCAACAAAGGGAAGTGAAGCCTTTGGAAAGTATTTGGGTCCTGAAAGTTCCACTGTTATAAATGAGCTATGGGGGTATGTCTACTCTTTGTCCTTCGGTTTTCACCACGAAAGACACAATAAAAAGGCCCACATCAGCATCCAACACCATGCGTGATGCACTGTCCAACTTCCAGAACTATAAAGAGTGCATTTTGTTTGTATATGAGTAACTCAGTCTCAGATAAGTGTATAACAACGTAAAACAGTGAGGCAGCTCTTATGAGGACTGACTAATAAGTGCTACTGAACTCCAAGACAGCCATGAAAAATGAGATTAAGTTTATTAGGACCCACTGTGGCAACAGAGTTGGCCAGCTTCAGCTTGACAGTCTGGTTAGTATTGTTGAAGGGAGATATTTGTGGTTTGTAAGTGTCTGGGCACCATTTTGAAAAAGACTGGGCTTTGTACGTGTCTGGACACCATTGTGTGGGCGTGTGTGTGTGGGTGTGTGTGTGTGTGTGTGTGTGTGTGTATCACAGTGCCAGGTTCTTGAAAGAAAGTCTTTTTTTAAATTCTATTTGTGCTTTATTTTTAAGGAAATCTTCATAAGTAAACTTGATAAGTGAGCTCTTTACCAAGGTACAATTACTTTTCTGAGATAAGCCGATATGTAAGTATTTCCTGAAACAATGAGGTTATTTATTGCTTTACAGCATTATCTTTCCCAGGCAAGGTTTTCCTATAACAAACAAATAAATCGTGGTGACGCAGGTGGTTTCAGTTCCTAGACCCAAGAGCTCCATCACACTGATGCAGGTGGTGAATTTCGAAGTGTAAAGCATTTACTTCCTGGCCCTGACTGCACGCTGTTTAATACTTGTATTAGTTAAGTATCCTAGAGGGACAGATATGGGAACTTGCTCATGTTTATAGCATTGAATTAATAGGAAAAAGCGTGTTCTAAATTCTAGTCAAATGACTTGCAAATGAGATTACCTACATTTGAAGGTGAAATATTATCAGATGAAAAGCAAAGTTTTAGAGCATTTTTTTCTTGCTGAGATAATTCATTATCTTTTAATTAATAATCATTTGGGTGGCCTAGGGAGTTAAACTTGGGGCCTTAAGTGTTCTTTACCAGGTGCTGTATGTACCATGGAGCTATATCTCAAGGTTAATATTCATTTTATGCTAATTTCTACCATCCATGTCCAGTATTTCCTGCCTTAGTTATTTATCTATAGGCATAAACAGAGACTTACCACAAAAAGGCTATTGCCATATTATATGCTTCAATAGATTGTTCTTTGATTTGTAGTTATATCTCTAGCACTGATGACACGAAAACAAAAAGAAAAAAATTTTCTCTTGTAATCAAGATGGGGTTTACTCTTGGCCCCCCTTCCTGCCCCGATGTTCAGTGGTCAGGAATCTCTGCAGGCCTTTTTGTTTTATTAATAATGGGATCTCCAGGACTGCTTTCATTGTCAGAACAACCATGAAGCCTCCATTGAATGTGGAAAAGGCCAGAACCATGATGCTATCAAGGGGAAACAGACTCAAGTCTGAGGTAGACCTCGGGTCCATCACAAGCCCCATCAAGGCGAAGGACTGACTAGTGAGGTTCCCCAGGGACAGCGCTCAGGTCTTGTTCCTCTACTAGTAAAGGCTGACTTTGGGGGATGGACTCAAAGAAAAGCAACAGAAAAAAAAAAAAAAAGTAGTCATTACCAGACGGAGGAAAAGACTAGAAGCCTGGGCAAGGCATGAAGGTGTCTGCTGCAATTTCAGTACTGGGGACAGAGAAAGGAAGACCAGAGGTTCTAGACCAGCCTGGGCTACTAAGGACGAGCTTAGTAGATGATGATGATGAAAAGAAGAGGAGGAGGAGGAAGAGGAGGAGAAGGAGGGGGAGGGGGAGGAGGAGGAGGAGGAGGAGGAATACCCCCTTTAAGCTTCCATACTTAAGCCAGCATGTCTTTCATGAGGCATGACGTTTCTTATTTTCTTTAAATGGCTGTGAGTTCAAGTTGACTATTCTTGTTTTTTGGTTTTTTTTTTTTTCTTAAATTGTTACTCTCTATTCTTTTGAGTTAATTTTCCAAATATAGGAAAATATTTTTTATTTAATTCTCCTCAATCTTAGCACATTGCTATAAAATTACATAAGGATATCATTGCCATAAATTATTTCACAAATGTATATAATCAAGAGATGTGCTGTTATACAGGGCAGTGTCTAGTCTAAGTTCACTACTGCTGATCATGCCTTTAATATTACGGAGGGTTAGAATAGATATGAACACAGATGAGATGCCTAGAATATGTACAAGTATAACATCTAAAATTAAACACTGCCACCAGGGTACCATGCTGTCATAATGGGTTATGTTACCCAAAAGTTACTTGGAAAATTCATTATGCGTAAAGCACACCCTACTCACATTGAGTCTGGAAAATGAGCATATCATCTGCTTCAGTCACATACTAAATATGTTATAGAAAGTAGTAATTCATGATATCACAGTACCAGCAAATGCGCTTTGTCTAGACATGGCCAAAACACACACACATCCTCTATAATGTTCATAAAGGTCTGTCATTATCCTGTTATATAGCTAGAAACTGGTAGAAGTCAATTTCTTACCAAACACACAGTTTTGCCAATAATTGCCCACTCATAAAAGTAAAAACACACAGACAAATTAAAACAACTAATGTGTAGAACAGACCCATGTGGCTTCCATATATTTCAATTCTGAAGCACAGTCAAGTGGCATTCCTTGTTGCTATTATTCTGTAGATTTAGTGTTTTAACAAGGTATGATGTGGGTACTTTCTTTTCTGGTTTTGCCTATTTGATGTTCTGTGCGCTGCTTGTATCTGTATGGCAATATCTTTCCTTAGTTTGAGAAAGTTTCATATATGACCTTGGTGAAGATCTGATCTATGCCATTGGTCTGGGATTCTTTTCCCATGTCTATGCCTATAATTCAACCATTTGCTCTGTTCGTAGTGTGCTCAACTGTGGATTTTTTTATAGCCTTACCTTGTGTCGTTTAACTTTACTACTTTGTCTTTGAGATGTAGTATTGTATTGTAATGCAATTATTAGAAAAGAAATATTATACAAATGAAATTATTAATAATGAAAAATTACACACAAATTGTTAACACATCCAAATGTTATTAGATAAGTAAGAAAATTGATACAACCTTAACAAAACTAATTTGGTTTAAAATGACCCTGAAATAAAGTGTCAGGAATAACAACAACAAAACAAAACAAAACAAAACAAACAAACAAACCATGTTGCTCTACATCCTACATTAATCAGGAAAAAAAAATTAGGGATAACTTTTGCCCATGAAGTTTAAGCATCATATAATTTTCTGGAAATCTTGTTTAAGAACAAACTGCTTCAAGAAAAACAAACCGTTAAGTTAGCATAGAGCCATATAATTGAAGCTGTAATCCCTTATTGAATCTCTACTCATCAAGTACTTTCTGTACTTAATCCTGGTACTCCTGGACCATCCTACTTTGCTTTCTACTGCTGTGATAAATACCACAAGCAAAAGCACTTGGAGAAGAAAGAGCTTATTTCATCTCATACATCCAGGTCACAGTCCATCACTGAGGGAGGGCAGGGCAGGAACCCAGGCAGGAATCTGGAGGTAGGAACTGAAGCAAAAACCGTGGAGGAGTGCTGCTTACTGGCTTGATGTCCATGGGTTGCTATGTAAATGGTGAATAATTTTAACCCCTGTTTATTGGCTAGATAGGAATCTAATACTGCTGCTTAGCTGAAATGGTATAGCATCAAATTACCTTCTAAAGTTCCATGTTTATTTACACAAACAAAAACCACTCTCAGCCTTAATCAGAAAAGCTTCCTGCAGAAAACAGAGGTGAATATAGAAACCCATAGCCACACATGATGCTAAGGACAAAGGATGATTAAGTGCTCAGCCCTAAACAAGACATGTGTACTACTCCTGACGATCAGGAGATGAAAGAATTTAAAACCCAGAAGCTAAGGAGAAGAGTTGAACAGTGCTAAGTTTTTATGGCAATCAGGAAGTCATCCCAGCTGTTCCTTCTGATGCTGGACCACAGAGGCTGAGCCCTCCGAACAGTTAGTTATATATGGAGAAGGTCCTGCCTCCTGCTGCTGATCTCTTGTCAACTAGAAGAATCTCTGTGAAAAGCAGAGAAATGGCATCCAGTTTTGTAGCTCCTGGTGAGTCTGCCCAGGCTCTGATGGTTAGTTCTGAACCCAGGGTCACACAGATGTCTCTCACCTTTATGGGAAATGAAACAAAAGAAAAACTTGTGAATATGAGAAATAAATTAGTAAGGAAAGGGAGGCTGACAGAAGTGAGGAGAAAGATGGGTTGTGAAGGATCAGAATTCATTGTAAATATGTATGAAATCATCTAAAAACCAAATTGATTAAATAAAAATGACTATGCTTAACATTAATCATTTAAAAAAAATTTGGAAGAAATTTTCCAATCTTCAAGAGTTAGTAATCCAGTTACTGAAACACATATAATAAATACACAAAAGAGTTAAGATAATGGTCCAGTTCTGAGACCCCGATTTAGAGCATTTCTCCCTAGAAGGTAAAGCCCCCTAGTGTCACCGCTTGCAGTCGAACTCCCCTGCCCTGCACAGCAGAGGGACTTAGTCCTCAGCTAGCTGATAATAAAACGTCTTGCAGTTTGCATAAGGTGTGGTTTTCTCTCGGGTCACTGGGGTGCTCCCCAGCTCATCCCGGGACTTGAGCAGAGGCCCAGCTTCAGGAGTCTTACATGTGGGGGCTCGTCCGGGATTTGTGGCCTACCCCAGTTCTCAGAGACCCTGCTTGGAGGTAAGATCCTATCTTTGTCTGTATCTTTGTCTATATCTTTGTCTATATGTTTGTCTGCCGGCTGTGTTTAAATTCAGTATTGTCGGTTTGCAGTCGACCGTGCTCGTGAGAGCAATGAACTCCCTGTCCGGGATGGAGGGGTGGGCTACTGACAGGCATGTCAGGAGTAACTGGCTACCACCCTGGGAGACATCCCAAGAGGTCTTAGGGAGCTCTAGGGACGCCTGGAGATTTCCCATCAGGGTGCCAAGTGAGAATATGCTCACTTGGCCATCTGTTTCTGTTACTGGGTGCCAAGTGAGAGTGTACTCACTCGGCTGTCTGTTGGTCTCGGTGATTGTAATCTTTTTGTGTGTATAGATTGTTTGTTTCCCTGTATGTGACTCTGACGATGGGACAGACTATTAGCACTCCCCTTGGACTGACTCTCGAGCATTGGACTAAAATTAAGACTAAGACTCACAATCTGTCTGTAGATGTCAGAAAGAGATTTTGGAAAACTTTCTGCTCTATGGAATGGCCAGCTTTTGATGTTGGTTGGCCACCAGAGGGCACTCTTAATTTGATTGTGATTTCTGCCATTAAAGATAATGTTATGCAGAAGAGGCCAGAGTCTCAACCAGACCAAGTGCCCTACATTCTCATCTGAGGAAATTTAGTTCAGGACCCCCCCCAACCTGGTTGAAGCCTTGGGTTCAAAAGAACAAGCCGGGCTCCCAAGTTCTGGCCCTCTGCCACCCAGAGAAAAAAACTAAAATAAAAACGGCGGGGGCTGAACCGCAGCCCTCGGCTCCTCCCAGGATCTATCCAGAGATAGAAGAACCTCCAGAATGGCATAACACCCCAGCCCCATATCCCCAACCGGTCCCCTCCCAGATCTCTCAACAGGGTGCCGCTAAAGACTGGGGGTGGGGGTGGGGCAGCTGCTGAAACCAGAGGCCGGCAAGCTCAAGGGACCAGGCTCAACCACCACACTGCCTTCATGTACTTATGGCCCTCCTCCAGCAGACCCTGGACAACTGCAGCCCCTTCAGTACTGGCCTTTTTCCTCCTCTGATCTCTATAATTAAAAGGCAAATCATGCCCCCTTCTCTGAAAACCCTTCTAGCCTTACTAATCTAATGAAATCTCTCACGTTCTCTCATCAGCCCACTTAAGATGATTGTCAGCATCTTTTACAGGTTCTTTTCACCACAGAAGAGAAGGAAAAGATTCTACTAGAGACAAGAAAAAACGTGCTGGGGGCCAATGGACGGCCGACACAACTTCTGAATAAATAGATGCAGGCTTCCCTCTGACACATCCTGACTGGGACCCTAACAGGCCTGAAGGTAGGGAGCAGTTGACAGTTTTCCTCCGGGCTCTGGTAGCAGGACTGAGAGGAGCTGGCAGGCACTCCACCAATTTGGCCAAGGTAAGAGAGATCCTACAAGAGGAAAAGGAGCCCCCAACAGTGTTTTTGGAGCGCCTCTTAGAAGCATACAGGCGTTATACTCCCTTTGACCCTACATCAGAGGGCCATCAGGTGGCAGTGGTCATGGCTTTCACTGGGCAGTCTGCTTCTGACATTAGGAGAAAGTTACAGCGACTAGAGTCTGCAAACATTATCTTTGCAAGATCTGGTTAAAGAGGCAGAGAAAGTGCACCATAAGAGAGAGACTAAAAAAGAAAAAAAGAGAAAGAGAAAAGAGAGAGGCTGGGGCAAGAGAAAGTAGACAAGATAAAAGGCAAGAAAAAATTTAACTAAGATTTTGGCTACATTTGCAGGTGATAAAGAAGTTTATAAAAAAGGTAGAGGAAGTAGGCAGACAGGGTACCTGGGCAACACATGGCCGAGAAGACCTCACAACCACTTCTAGATAAGGACCAATGTGCATACTGTAAAGAAAAGGGACACTGGGCAAGAGACTGCCCCCAAAAAGAGACAGATACCAGACCACCCAAAGTCCTTACCCTAGAAGATAATGACTAGGGGAGATGGGGCTCAGACCCTCTCCCCAAGCCTAGGGTAACCCTAACTGTGGAGGAGACTCCCTAGGATTTCCTTGTTGATATCGGAGCAGAGTTTTCAGTCCTGAAAGAGCCACTGGGGAAATTGAGAAACAAGAAAACCGTACTAATTGGGGCTACTGGTCAGAAACCATACTCTTGGACCACTAATAGAAAAGTTGATTTGGGAAAAAGCCAAGTAACTCATTCCTTCCTCGTCATTCCTGAATGCCCCACCCCATTGTTGGGGAGAGACTTACTATCAAAATTAAAAGCTCAAATAAGCTTCTCTTCGGAAGGAACTTCAGTCTCTTGGCAAGCCCCTATCTCTATAATTTTAGCTTTAAAATTAAAATATATATATATATATATATATATATATATATATATATATATATATATTATATGAGCCTCAAGCCCCATCAAGAAAAGTACTAGAAAGGACCTGGTTAGAGAGATATCCTCAAGCCTGAGCAGAGACTGGAAGTATGGGAGAGGCAAAGAGGGTGCCCCCCAATCATTGTGACACTAAAAACTGGTGCGATTCCTATTGGGGTACAATACCCCATGATCAAAGAGGCCTGAGAGGGCATCAGACCTCACATTCAAAGGCTCATAGAACTAGGTGTTTTGGTCCCTTGTCAGTCTCCATGGAATACTCCATTGCTACCAGTTAAAAAGCCAGGTACTAATGATTATCGGCCAGTACAAGACTTAAGAGAAGTAAACAAAAGAGTACGAGATATTCATCCTACTGTCCCTAACCCCTACAATCTACTCAGTTCTCTCCACCCTGACAGACAATGGTATATGGTACTAGTCCTAAAGGACGCATTCTTCTGCCTAAAACTACATCCCATGAGTCAGGTAATTTTTGCTTTCGAGTGGAGAGACCCAGATTCGGGACAGGATGGACAACTAACTTGGACACGTTCTCCTCAAGGATTCAAGAACTCTCCTACTCTCCTTGATAAGGCCCTCCACTGGGACATGGTGCCATTCAGGTCAGAAAACCCCCAACTTTCTCTCCTTCAGTATGTTAATGACCTGCTTCTTGCTGCTACCACCGGGCAAGAGTGCAGACTGGGAACTGAGAAATTACTGGCGAAATTGAGCGACTTGGGATACAAGGCATCCACTAAGAAAGCACAGCTTTGCAAGACAGAAGTAACCTATTGGGTTATACTCTCAGGGGAGGGAAACGATGGCTGACAGAAGCTCAGAAAAAGACTGTGACTCAAATCCCCATCCCAACAACCTCGAAGCAGGTGAGGGAATTTCTGGGCATGGCTGGGTTTTGTAGGCTCTGGATCCCAAGCTTTGCCACTCTGGCAGCCTCACTCTATCCCCTTACTAAAGAGACTGAGACTTTCTCATGGACCCCCATACACCAGGAGGCCTTTAAAGAGATTAAAAAGGCCTTGCTTAGTGCACCAGCCCTAGCCCTGCCGGATCTGACTAAGCCTGTCACTCTCTATGTAGACGAAAGAGCAAAAATAGTGAGAGGGATCCTGACCCAAGCTCTGGGGCCATGAAAATGACCTGTGGCCTACTTATAAAAAAAATTAGACCCAGTGGCCACTGGATGGCCATCTTGCTTAAAAGCTATGGCTGCTCTGGCACTACTTCTCAAAGATGCTGACAAACTGACTCTAGGTCAACAAACTATAATAGTAGCCCCCATGCCTTAGAAAGCATTGTTAGACAGCTACCTGATCGCTGGATGACTAATGCTCGCCTGACCCCTTATCAGAGCCTCTTACTGACTGAGAGAGTGCAGTTTGCACCACCTGCTATCCTGAATCCTGCCACCTTGCTGCTGGAAGCCAACGACTCCCTACCAGTGCACCAGTGTATGGACATCCTGGCAGAAGAAACCGGAACTAAAAAAGACCTCACAGCCATGGCCAGACTGCCCCAACTGGTGCACAGATGATAGCAGCTTTTTGGTTAAAGGTAAGCAAAAAGCAGGGGGTTGTGGGGAGCAGCAGTGGTCAACAAAAAAAAACTATCTGGGCCAGCAGCTTGCCTGAAGGGACGACAGCCCAGAAAGCAGACCTATAATAGTAGCCCCCATGCCTTAGAAAGCATTGTTAGACAGCTACCTGATCGCACATATCTACACAGGGACACTGGCCCGGCCTTGCTCACACTCACCAGGCACAGCACAGAAACCTCTTCCCTCCCTCCTACCACTGACGAGAGAATCTCTAGTCTCATTAGAGGGGCTTCTGAGGCTCTCAATGTTACAAATCCTAAAGCTGCGACCTCATGTTGGCCTTATTTGACAGCTGGGCCAGAGGTTTAATTTTTCTAGTTCTAAGATTAGAACTATGTACTAGAAGGAGTGAGGAATGTGAGACCCCTACTTAGAACATTTCTCCCTAGAAGGTAAAGCCCCCTAGTGTCACCACTCGGGGTCGAACTCCCCTGCCCTGCACGGCAGAGGAACTTTGTCCTCAGCTAGCTGATAATAAAACGTCTTGCAGTTTGCATCAGGTGTGGTTTTCTCTTGGGTCACTGGGGTGCTGGCCAGCTCATCCCGCGACTTGAGCAGAGGCCCAGCTTCGGGGGTCTTACACAGTCATTACTTAGTGACCTTGGAGAGTCAAGTAGGAAACATGCTTTATAAGTTTGTGAGAGTTTGCCACGAACAATACATTAATCAACTGTGTGAAATACTACTCTTTGTTAACCCATGGCTAAATCCTCAAGCCTCCACAGATGGCTTGCACTTGGCCGGTGAAGCTACTGTACAAGAATCTGTTAATTGACACACTTAGCTCAGTGGGTTCCCTCATTAAATTTGTAGATGTTCTGTCAATGAAAAGACTTTTTCAAATATTTAGTGTTTTTACTCAAAGTTTCCAAGGTACAATCTGGCCTAAGAGTACTAACCAATGGCAGCATAGAACAAACATGCATGTATTTAAATCTCCTGGGAGCAAAGGCCTTTAACATTTGCAGAGGGTGTTGGGATTGAACATGCTGAATTTCAGAAAAGCAGAGAGAGACGCAAATTCCAAGCTAAATTTTACTACATTGCTTTCCGTTTGACTGGCATGGGATTCTGTAGACCCCAGTTCATGTTACTGAACTATAAGGGCACCTGTACTCAGAGTTCCCTGCCCTCCACAGGAAAAGCTTTAGACTTCTAATATTGCTGTAAAACTTAGTATGAATTGAACTGAAAGCTAGTATGCAATTAAGGAAGGTATACTGAAATCATGTATGTCAAGGAAAGATAACAATTTATGATTTATGGTACATTTGATCATAAGGTATGTCTGGTACTCTGGTGACTTCAGCATATTTTAAATTTTGGTAGATGACGTAAGTTCATATTAACAGAACCACCTGGGATAAAGTATATACATATACATATATATATATATATATACATATATATACACATACATACATATATATGTGTGTGTAATATATAGAGAGAGTATATATTTATATATAGAGAAGATATAGATAGAATATATATGTATATATATATATATATATATATATATATATATATATATATTTCAATTCCACCCCATCCCATTTATTGAAAATAGATTGTC
Source organism: Mus caroli (assembly GCF_978045245.1). Lineage (NCBI taxonomy): Eukaryota > Metazoa > Chordata > Mammalia > Rodentia > Muridae > Mus > Mus caroli. The sequence continues at coordinate 105,379,098 of NW_028227264.1, read as the reverse complement.
TTCTCATATAATATATCCTAATTACAGTTCCCCTCCTTCTACTCCTCCTAGTTCTTCCACCTCCCCTTCCATTCAGATCCACTCCCTTTCTGTCTCTCATTAGAAAGGAACAGGCTTCTAAGAGATAACTGAACATAACAAAATAAAATATAATAAGACAAAACAAAAACCATTGCTTCAAAGTTGGACAAGGCAAGCCAACAGAAAGAAAAGAGCTCCAAGGGCAGATGCAAGAATCAGATTCACTCTTTCACACACCCAGGAATACCATAAAATACTGTGCTGAAAGCTCTAATACATATGCAGAGGGCCTGGTGCAGATGTCTATGGGCCTGTCAGTCACATAAGCTTAGCTCTGTTGATTCAGAGGGCCTTGGTCTCCAGGTGTCCTCCATCCACTCTGGCTCTTACACTCTTTCTGCTTATCTTCCATGGCGTCCCCTAAACTCTGAGGGAAGGGATTTGATGGAGATATCCCATTTAGAGCTGAGTGGTGCAAGGTCTTTCTCTCCATGTAATATCTGACTTTGGATCTCTGTATTTGTTTCCATGTGCTAAAAGAGGAAACCTCTCTGATGGTGGCTGAGTAAGGCAGTGATCTGTGAGCACAGCAGATTATCTTTAGGGTAGGTTTATACTACAATTTTTAACATTTTTATTTAATATAAATACTCCAAAAAATCTTTTTAAATTCCCCTGGAATACATTTTAGAAATTCAACAAATTGTCTTACATTGTGTGTTTGTGTGTGTACATATTGTGTGTGTGTGTGTGCGCGCGCGCGCGCGGACACGCGCGCGCGCACACACACACATACAAGAGCATATGTAGCAGAGGACAAATTTCAAGAGTCAGTTCTCTCCTTTCCCCGTGTGGCATTGAAATTAGGTCACCAGATTTGGCAGCAAGCACCTTTGCCCACTGAGCCACCTCTCTCTCTCATATCACAGTTACTTTGTATATCAACTTAGGTTTCATATCCACGCTACCATGTTTTGAAAACCCCAAAGCAAAGACTTTACTTTTTTTTTTAATTTTTTTAAAAAATTTTATTGGTTTTTTCCTCCTTTTTTATTTACATTTCAAATTTATTACATTTCAAATTTACATTTCCTGATTTCCCCTCCAAAAATCCCCCCCCCTCTTCCTCCCCCTGCTCACCAACCCACCTACTCCTGCTTCCTGGCCCTGGAATTCTCTTATACAGTGGCACAGAACAACCTTCATAGGACCAATCAGTTACAACTTGTAAAAGCAACTTTGTGCCTACCCAAGACAAGACTATGTTTTCCAAATGTGTTATGATTTCATCCTCTACAACCAAACTTGTTCTTGTCCCCACTTCCTCTAGGATCCAGTCCTCTACTTTATATGGCATTTCATTTAGGACTCCTCCCTGCAAAACGGTGTCAAAACCTGAGGCTCTTCAAGTGCTGGATCTAGCATCTAGAAAGTATCTCAATATAGCCCATGGGCAGTCTTCCCTGCAGTTTGAACCACTTCTAGATTACATACAAGACCCAATCCAGTGTAAACCCTGGAAGTAGTTGTCATATAGGGAACAATGCCAACCAAGGGTGTACAAGTTCTTTGCAGACCTGTTCATTCTGCTTCCAAAATGTGCTTAGTCTACAATGGGTCAAATATGCAGATTTCACATTTGAGTTGGCTGCACAGTTCCTTTTCTCATATTTGCTTATCTCAACTTGCTTTAAATAAACTTCGGCCCCTACCTCTCCTCAGATGCAGCTACACCCTTTCATTGCTCAGGCCAGAAATCTCGAAATCATTTTGCTTGTCTGGTTGTCACATCAGGTCCCCAATTATTTTTGTCTTCCATACTGTAAACATCCTCAAGGTGGGGGAATTGTTATCAGGTAGTTTTTTATATAATTTTTAAAACTTTTTATTGATTTTTTTATATGAATTTTACATTATGTATGCAAATCCCACACATCTTCTCATTGTAAGGTCCAAAAATCCCTGAAAGAAGACCCCAGACTTAGATAGTACATAAAAACAAAGAGCATTTATTCTGCAGAAACAACCAGTATGTAGGGGTCAACCATTCTTTGAAAATGGAGACCTCAGACAAAGGGGCTCAGGCCTACTTATGGGGAACCAAGGGAACTCTCTAAAGGGATTAGGTAATTGAAAATGTCATTCCTGGGTGCTAGGGGGTCACAGGTGGTCAGAGGTCTGCCTTCCTATAGATAGGCTGGCCAGTGCAGATGGCCCATTCTGAGATATTTCCCCATTTTTGTGCTTATCCCCAGGCTGTTCTTTGGGAGGGGGTTTTATGACCTTGTTCTGAGTTTTATGGTCCATTCCTAGAGCTGATATCTCCTGGCCTAGTTTCTGAGACTTAGCATCTGTTCCTGGAGCTGGTGCCTTACAGTCTCCCCCCGCCCCCCAAAAATCAGGCCTGGTCCTTAAATGGAGACAAATGAGGTTTATATTATTCTTTCACCATATACACCTTCCACCCTTATCTTCCCATGGAAGCTTTGGTGTGTCACCATGTGTCCCACAGTATATACCCTTTTGCCAAAACAGCATTACCTGCAAATGTTCGTGTCTGGTTCGAGAACTCTGGCTTTCTGCTACACCACCAATACTGAATCCTCACTGGAATGCCTCTTGGATATCTTCTAGTTAGTTGCCTGGCAGCTGGCCAGCCTCTGCATGGCCAGAAATCTTAGAATCTTTTTGTTTTTGTTTGTTCCTTTTTTGTTGTTTGTTTTTGTTTATTTGTTTGTTTATTTTTTATTTTTTGACTTAATGTATCTTCTCCTCCCACCCCTGCTTAGGGATTAGATCTGGAGGGACAGAGGGAGAGGGAAAGCTGTCAATCAGTTTACCTGCTGCCCTTGGGGGGCGTGGCCTGTGGGTTAGCAGGGTGAGCCTGCTGGACTTGGGGACTGAGAGAAAGAGTTGGGGAGGGGGAGTTAGGAGTGGAAGATCTGTGGGATCTACTAGAGATAAAGTGCAGGTTCTACTGCACAGCTGGGGATGAGACTAGGGTTCCCTGGCAGGAGTCAGGAGAAGAGATTTTAATGATCGAAGTATCTATGCTCTCTTCCACTTTACCTCAGTGTAGCCTCCCTCAGCCCTGAAGCAGGCTGATCCAGACTTTGACCTTGCTGCCACTGAGAAAGAAATTACCTCAGGTGGAGCCTTCTGACCTAGATGGCTCTTTTGTTCTGCCACCTGCCCCTGCTCTCTCCAAGACACCGCTACCTGCTGAGAAGCACCTGAGACATTCTGGAGGAACATCCTATTCTGCACATCACCTACAGGCTGGCTGCAGACACCAAGAATGGACTGGCAGGGGATGGGCCTTCCCCTTTTATAAGTAGACTCTCTTAGTAAACTGGAGGACCTTGAATATAATCATGTCTTGGCTCCATTAATCTCTCGTTGTCTAAATCTCTTTCAGCCCCAGACTGCCTCAGTAGATGTGTAGCACAATTAGTATCTACTTTTATCACCAAGATTACTTGGTTCTTATTTTGGTTACAATATGTTGATTGCAAGTGTTCAGCAAAGAATTTGCTCTTCTTACTGAGAGGCTAAACCCACTCCATCTTGGAATTGTCCTCTATCTTAAAAGAGAAGGGGGGGCTGAAAATTTGACCTGCAGCTGAGCCCAAGCTACACCCAAGTACCAGGAAGAACCCAATGCCTTGTCCTTGGCCAGAGTTACTCTCTAGCTACCTCCTAACAACAGTTAATCAAAGATTAGTCTGATGGCTTCAGAGGTACTTCCCGACTGCTTGTGATTATATAAGATCTAGCTTCAGAACACTCACCTGTCAGTTTTCAATAGTCATTCAATTAGATGCTTGCCAGGATGGATAACCCCCACAGGCACACTTGCTTTCATTTTCTACAAAACCGTGCCCAATGAGAGTTCAAGGCTGCTTCACCAAACTGTTCTGTGGGTCTGTGGTAAATAAGCCCAAACTTGAATTTGTAATAAAGACACCCTAATGTGAATACATCAGAACATCAGAAATGGCTCCTTGGTAGACTTTTAGGGTTCACAAACCCTTCCTGGCACATTACTAGATTAGCTCGGTCATTAAAGATAATGAATGAAGGATGAATCAATTGAATCTCCTTAGCTTTTTTTTTTAATTACAAAATTAAAGCTCATTTGTTTTTTTTTTCTTTTTTTTTAAGATTTATTTGTTTTATGCTTATGAATACATTGTAGCTATATTCAGACACCAGAAGAGGGCATCTGATCCCATTACAGATGGTTGTGAGCTATGATGTGGTTGCTGGGAGTTGAACTCAGGACCTCTGGAAGAGCAGTCAGTGTTCTTACCTGCTGAAACATTACTTTCCCTCTTTTATTGGATATTTCCTTTATTTACATTTCAAATGTTTTCCTCTTTCCAGGTATACCCTCCAGAAACCTCCTATCCCATCCCCTCTCCCCCTGCCTCTATAAGGTGCTCCCCCACCCTCCTACCCACTCTTGCCTTCCCACCCTGGCATTCTCATACACTGGGGCATCAATCCCCCTCCCCATCCCCCAGAACCAAGGGCTGCTCCTCCCACTGATGTCCAACAAGGCCATCCTCTGCCACATATACTGTCAGAGCCATGGGTCCCTCAATATGTACTCTGGTTGGTGGTCAAATCCCAGCTCCAGGGTCTGGCCAGTTGACAGTGTTGCTCCCCCCATTGGGCTGCAAAATCTCTCAGCTCCTTCAGTCCCTTCTCCAATTCCTCTATCAGGGACCGGAGCTCAGTACAAGGGTTGGCTGTGAGCATCCACCTCTGTATTTGTCATGCTCAGCAGAGCCTCTCAAAAGACAGCCATATCAGGCAGGCTCCTGTCAGGAAGCACTTCCCAGCATCCATAATAGTATCCTGGTTTGGTGACTGTATATGGGATGGATCCCTAGGCTGGGCAGTCTCTGGATGGCCTTTCCTTCAGTCTCTGCTCCACACTTTATTTCCATATTTCCTCCTGTGAGTATTTTGTTCCTGCATCTAAGAAGCACTGAAGCACTTTGGTCTTCCTTCTTCCTGTGCTCCATATGGTCTCTGAATTATATCTGGGTTGTGAAGCTTTGCTCAGTAAATAAGCAAAGTAGTGTGACATGAGGTTCAGGAGTCATAGAATTACAACATGCATGTTTAACTTGTGCCCTAATTTTTATACCCTAACGTCCCTGAAGATGCTATTGTGAAAGATAAAAAAGGCTGTTGGAGCCAAACCAGAATCGCCATCATAGAAAGACAGGAGACAGGAAGTCAGGTCTCTACAACCTTCCCAAGAACAGGCTGTGACAAATACTGAGATCAAGCAGAGCTTTCACACCTGTGAGCTGGGCGCTGTGGTGGCTATTTTCACACTTATCTAGTCTCTCAACCCCCACAACAACTGATTTTCTAATGTGTACTCAGTATGTGCATTCTTAATACCAAAGCACCAGTCTCCATCCAGGAAGGACCCGATGATACTTTAGAATGTTTCATTGATTCCCTACTCACTTAAAAGATTTCATTATCTTGAAAGCATGATTGAACGCAATATCTATCTGCATGCGAATTTCTCTTTTGTTCTTTTAAAAAAATTTTAAATTTAATTCCCTTGCCAGGCCAAGTAACTAAAGAATAATAATATTTCCAAAAAAGGGAGATAAAATCATGGGAATGTGTTTTCTGTAGAAATTGGTCAGTATAAGAAATACATATCAAAATCTTTCAGTTTAGTGTTCATGAGCTTTAAATTATGATTCAGCGATGTGAATTTCATTGATTCCAAATAGAGCATTTTAACTTTCCTGCAGTAAGTAGCATATTTCACGTTTAGCTTTTAATATCTCAAAGGTATGTAAGTTATTATTAGAACTTTTCAATTCTAGGATAAAAGTTTTAGCCTAAGGCTACTTTTGAAGGGATTGAATACTAACAACAGTGTTAATTATAACTTACTTTGGAAAATTATGGAAACCAAGAAATTTTCTGTCCAAAATAGTAACCTTCATTTTAAAAAGAATTATTTAAAAAATTACTGAAATAGCCGGGTGGTGGTGGTGCATGCCTTTAATCGGAGCACTCTGGAGGCAGAGGCAGAGGCAGGCAGATTTCTGAGTTCTAGGCCAGCCTGGTCTCCAGAGTGAGTTCCAGGACAGCCAGGGCTACAAAGAGAAACCCTGCCTTGAAAAAACAAACAAATAAACAAACAAAATAAATAAATAAAATAAAATAATAAAAAAATTACTAAAATAAAGCCTAACGATATTGGTAATTATTAAAAACTAAATCTTTTGGTGCTTTACATATATTCTAGGGCCACCTAAAGAATGTGAAAGGTTTTGTGAAGAGAGAAAATTGAAAAGTCTGAGGCATTTTTTTAAAAACAGCAGTCACTGTAATCTCAGCTTTAGTGTTACATGAACTCAACTTCACTGTTACATGCTAGGACCTCAACTTCAGTGTTATATGCTGCAACCACAACTTAAGTGTTACATGCTATATTACTTGGTTATCAATCCTAATCTGTATTTCATGGACCAACCCTATCAGTATCTCTAGAGGCCTTACTTCAGAGTCTGCTCAGTCAGACTCATCATTTCAAGGAGCTCCCCATGTGTTCAGTATTTGAGAAGCACAGACTTAGAGAAGCTCTCTGAGAAAGTTTCATGCCTGGCAGAAAGGGTCCTATATGGATCTGTAATGTCTGTTTGTCCTAAATCTAGAGATCTTGTAAACCTCCTGGATCCAACGCTATCTTTGCCATAAATCAGCTCATGTTTAGGCTCATGGTCCAGAAATTTGTGCTTAAAAAGACATGATTTCCAGCTCATTAGGCACTACTGAAGAAGAAATATAAAAATTGGCCAGAATTAGCCAGACAAGATCTACCTTCTGCTGATACACTTGGTAAACATTGCTCAAGACAGTTTGTTAATGGATTTTGGATTCAGAACTATAACCATTGCCCCTAGTTGCCTACATTTTTTAACTGTAAAGGAATTAATTTAAAAGTAAAACTTCAGAGTGGCTTGTAGTTGCTATCTATCTCCTAAAAAAGTAAGTAGTGCAACTTGAAAAACATAATTTATTAGTAGATATCCATATCTTTTGATGAACTCTGCATACCACATGCTGGGCTCTTTCCTGTTTATTTTTTCATAGTCATAACAGTATCAAATCAGTTGGCATTGAAACTTGCACAGAATTTATTAAGAAAATTGAGAGATAACACTCAAATTACCTTAACATATGAGGTGTCACTTTTTCAAGTCTATGAGAAATGAGCAGGGAATAAAATAATCCTGACATTTTAAGCTGCACACTTGTCTCTTCACTTTGAAACAGTACTTTGTACCCTTCATGAGGCTGTCACCCTTAAATACAGTTCCTCATGGTGTGGTGACCCCAACTGTAACATTGTTTTCATTGATACTTTTCATACCTATAATCTTCCTGTTGCTATGAATCATAACATAAATATCTGATACACAGGATATCTGATATGTAACCCCTGTGATAGGGCTGGTCAACTGACAAGGGAGTTAAAACCTACATATTGAGTGTGGGTCAAAAATGGAGTCCCACATCTGGCCCGCCAAAGGGTTAGGACTACTCATGGAGGCAGACGAGGGAAGTTTGACTGTGCTCAACCTGTCATTTTGTTTATACTTTTAGTCTTTAAACTTTTTCTATTTGTTATTATCTGGAGGGACAATGTGCTGCTACTCATACATACATGTTCTTTTTTTTTTTAAAGATGTATTTATTATTTATATCTAAGTACACTGTAGCTGTCTGCAGATGCACTAGAAAAGGGCATCAGATCTTATTATGGATGGTTGCGAGCCACCATGTGGTTGCTGGGATTTGAACTCAGGACCTTTGGAAGAGCAGTCGGTGCTTAACCACTGAGCCATGTCTCCAGCCCGACATACTCGTTCTTGCTGAGAGAGCAATGTTTTCCAGTTGGTTCTCTTCTTTCACCTTATTGTGTGTTCCAGGAGTCAAACTCAAGTTGTCAGACTTGCATCTTCTGGTTGGGTAGCAAGCACCTTTACCCACTGAGTCATGCCACTACCCCATCTTTCATTCAACATTATGTAACAACCCATTTTATATAATCTCATACTGCTACTATGATTAAAGTTTTAATGGATTCATGAGGTCCATCCACTCTAATGAAGGATATTCTTATCCAGTGTTTTATTTTCAACCTTTTAGGTTGCTTTAAACTAATTGCTATCAATACCTAAGACTGCTATGAGTACCGATTAGCCTAAAATATTGTTGTTTTCTGTCCATTTGGGCTCCCACCAGATACATTACCATGAGTTACATTTTCCTTATTGTTAGTTAGGAACTTCTATTTTTTTAATCCAAAAAAATCACTTGGAAGTTGAAAGTTATTTATTGACTCTGTTTACCGCGGGAAGGCATTGATAGTTGAAAACAAGATCTTAATAACCTCCTGAGTACATAAAATATCAGGAAATATAAAGATCCAATCTCTTAATGGTTTGAGAAACGATCAATTTAGATAACTAAAGTCTTCTATGTTGGGGCTTGGTGTGGTACTGCTACATATTCAAATGCTAAATTCTATACTTAAGATCTGCTTGCCCCAAGACAAGCAAAATCCCAAGTATATCAGCCTTTGTTATGTAAACTTTCAAACTATTGGTTAATTTCAAATGGCTGCAGCCAATTACTGGGGAGAATGGGGGGGGCAGTGTTTGAGTGACCAGCTGGGAGTGTTGCAGGTAAGAACGTTGAAGAGAGGAAAGAGGAAAAGAAGGGGAGAGAAAAGGAGGGTGAAGGAGGAAGAAAATGGAGAAATCAAGAGGTCTTCATTGGATGTGTCCACGTAAGAGGTTCCCCCCGGGACAGATTACTAGAGCAGAAATGACCTGGAAAGACTCAAACAGTATTTGCAAAGCACAGCTGGGAATTAGCAGTCTAGCAAATAGAAATATAGATTAGGGGTAATCCCCCAGTAATTGGGCTAAGCTAAATTAATAAATCATAGTCTGAGTCTCATTCATTTGAAAGTTACACATGGTTAAAAATTATTTACATATATGCATTCATATACATAAATGTGCCAGGAAAATTATTTCAAATAACTTTCATCGATGTACAAATGATCACTCACCGGGTATATATAGGCTGCTTTCTATGTGCCCCATGTAAAACTAAAAGAAAATCTATCACTTAAATACCTTAAACTGTCTTCCCATCCCCCAAAAGTTACCTCTAAACTAGAATATGCAAAAGGTATACAATTCAACTGAAATTCTGAAGGATCTAGAAGCCTAATGGAAATAGATAGCATAATAAAGAATTACCTTACTCACTTGTATAAACTAATAGGTGTCAAAATGGCCATGTTGACAGCAATAGAAAAATGTATCCACTTTAGTTATAGATTTCACAGAACCCCTCAGAATTTCCATTTATTGGCCTCATACACAGCTCTAAGGTGTTATATAAGCCCTTCCTGGCAAGCAGGAACATGTCGTTTTTTGACAGCTTTGAAAGTCTCTTATTCTAACTGATGTAAAAATAAAGCATACTATACATTAACATAATTTCTGCAAGCAGCTCTCTCTGAAGCAATTTTCTCTCATGACCTAAGCTGTTTGAAAAAAAATTAGATGTGATTGGATCTTTGTTACATACATGCATATCATTCATGCACAGTTTCCTTGGCAACAACTCAATATTTAAAAGCTTTTGAATGTGCAAAATGGCACAGTGAAGTATAATAATGCCAAACAGATATTGACTGGGTGCCTCCTCTGTGATAGGTACCATTCTAAGCACTCCAAATGTTTTATAATCCTTAAAATAATCCTAAGAGGAAAAGGCTATAGTATTTCTAGTGCTTTACAGAAGAGGGAGTTGAGTTATGCAGATGACAAGCAACTGGCTCCAAATAAAGAAAGGTAGAGAAAGCTATAAAATTAACAATAATAATAATTACTATTATTATTACTATAAAGTGTCAAAGTTAAGGCTTCTAAACTGAAAAATCTAACCATTTAACTGCTGTCTTACTCCTTAGTTATTTTAATGATTTCTGTGCTGTTCTTCTGACCTTTTCAATAACCCTTAAAAATGCAAGCTTTCACTCACCACATAAACCTTGAGGTCATAAACAATTAATGATGCCCATGTGGACTACCTCTAAATAAATACAACTTACGGTTTCCCGGTGAGATAAAACACTTTTGTAGGTGAGTAGATTATTTGACTTTATTTTTGTAGTAACCCAGTAAAATGAAGGAAAAGATAAATACGACTAAAATCATATGGTACTGGCTGGTTTTGTGTCAACTCATCAGAGAGGAAGGCGTCTCAGGTGAGGAAATGCCTCCATGTTATCCTGCTGTAAGGCATTTTCTCAATTAGTGATCAATGGTGGGAGGGTTCAGCCCATTGTAGGTGGTGTCATCCCTAGGCTGGTGGCCCTGGGTTCTATAAGAAAGCAGGCTGAGCAAGCCAGGAAGCAGCACCCAACCATGGCTTCTGCATTAGCTCTCCCTCCAGGACCCTGCCCTGTGCGAGCTCCTGCCCTAACTTCCTTCAATTATGAACAGCAATATGGAAGTGTAAGCTGAAAAAACTCTATCCTCCTCAACTTGCTTTTTTTTTTCTTCATGGAGTTTCATTGCAGCAATAAAAACCCTAACGAAGACACAAATGTAAAGAAATGTTAAATTTCTGATGTGATAGACATTTGCTTAATTTCTACATTAGAAAACTCCCTTAGATAAAAACTTGAAGACTTTAAAATTCAAAATAAATAAATAATGACTATATTCAGAAAGGCCACTCAGTGAACTAGCTGATAAATTGGAAATCCCATTTTTCTTTCCTCCTTTATCAGCAGCAGTGACTGATGCAGTACTCTCCCATGACTGCCAGTCCTCTTGGAGATCAGGTTTATAGACTAGGATTAAGCTTTGGGTCTTCTCAGCTTCTTGATACCATCCTCTCCAAAAAAGGACTCAATGACTTTGAATCCTCCAACCGCCATGCACATACCCACATCCTGTGAGAAGTTCCCATTTATAGGATCAGCTTCTAGTTTCTTTGGAGTATAATTTTTCTAGCCTTCAGAAGGTGAACAAGTCTAATATAAACTATTGCTATGCTTCTAGTGTTGTTTGTTTGATGAGCGCTCTCTCTCTCTCTCTCTCTCTCTGTGTGTGTGTGTGTGTGTGTGTGTGTGTGTGTGTGCGTGTGCGTGTGTGAAGTTTATTTGATGTAAAATAGAACTAACGCTCACTAAAATCCAGTATTTGTAGGGGGAGGGGACCTTCAGATAGTAATTTGGATAAGTTGAATTTAGCAAACTGTTTAGGTAGTCAATATACTACTCAGTAAGGACCATAGCACACAAATGATCATTGTTTACAAATTTAAAAATGATTAACATGGATATAGAAATTGGTTCTATGAAGATCACTCATCATAGAAAGAATGAGACAGGAGAATGGGATATAAGTCCTGACTGCTGAAAGAACTCCAACAGAAAAGGCTATGGAGAAGGCCAAACAACAAAGAAGGCCAAGAAAGCTCACATAGAAAGATCAGGGAAGCACAAAGACCAGAGGCACATCATCACATCAACTAGAAAGACATTGTTCCAAGGCCTGGGAAATGGCCAGCTGTCTGAACAGAGAGAGCAAAAGCAACTGAAAAATTCCCCTTGAAGCTCATCACTGATATGTTTCCTCAGATTTTTAGAAGCTGAAGAAGCTAGATGAAGTAGATGAGGAGTTACATATGAAATCAGCTGATTCAAAATAAGGTGATAGAATCTTCCAGAATGGACAGTGTGAAGGTTTTATAAATAGCGATTAGAAGTGACAGTTTCAAGAATTACATGATATAGCTTGAATTCAAATTTTGTCTTTTATTAGATCTGTGACATTAACTTCTTAACTTGTTCATATCTATTTCATATCTACCAACTAGGGGAAACATGGGTATATGAAATGGAGAGACCAATAATTTAAAATTCTTGAATATAGACATTCCTAAATATTAAATAAGTAAATACTAGAAACAACCATTGTACAAATGCGAAATGGCATGGTAGCAACATGAGTTTGAAAACTGACTAATCCAAATAGTGTGGAGATAAAACCAGAGAGGCTAATGAGTGCTAGAGAATAACGACATTTAATGTCCTTGTTAAAGGGGTGGATTTCTTTTTAAGCCATGAGGAAGTACAGGATTGTAGTTCTAAGATCAGCATGTTTAAAATGAGTCATGCTGGTCAATCCTACCATCCCTCTGTTTCTTCCTGTGAGAGGACTTCTCCATCCTAACCTGAAAAATCATTCTAGAATTCTCCCATGAAACAGTAAATCATGTTCATTCTGCTTGTTTTATATCTGTCTGCTGCCACTCCTTTCTAATCTCAGGCTAGTGTCTAAATTCAGCACAGACCAACTACTCTTTTCTGTTCTTTGGCATCTGGCTCCTCGTCCTGCCTCGCTACTGACATCTCATCTGCTTACGAGGAATCACCAATAGTGCATTTAATATTTTAGTGTACCAAATTGTTAGTTTAATTGTGATATTTTATTCTTATATAATAATCATTGTAATTTTCTTCCACTGATTCATTCCCTCCCTGAAATAGAAAACCTTCCTCATTGTGTTTTTGCATCATACATTGTGTGTGAGTGTGTGTGCATGTATGTGCAATTGTGTAAGTGAGTGTATGTCTAGATTATTCAAGGGGTAACCTCTCCTATTAACTTGTCTTGTTCCTCTTCCTTCCATCCCTTTAGTCTTTAGACCCATTCCTTCCCTCCAAAAGTTTCACTTCCACTTTCACATCATACAGAGGAATAGATGGATAAATGGATAGATAGATAGATGATGGATAAATAGATAGATAATGGATAGATAGATAGATAGATAGATAGATAGATAGATGATAGATAAATAGATGGTAGATATATAGACAGGTAGATACATAGATGATAGATAGAAAATAGATTGATGATGGATGATAGATAGATAGATAGATAGATAGGTAATGGATAGATAGGTAGATGATGATGGATATATAGATAGATGATGGATAGATAGATAGATGATGGATAGATAGATAGATGGATAGATAAATGATAGATAAATAGATGGTAGATAAATAGATAGATAGATAGATAGATAGATAGATAGATAGATAGATAGATAGTAGATAGATAGATAGATGATGAATAAATAGATAGATGGATAATGGATAGATAGATAGATGATGGATGGATAGATAGATAGATAGATAGATAGATAGATAGATAGATAGATAGATAGATAGATAGACAAATGCCAGATGTTTTATATCTAGATTCCTCATATGAAAAAAATGTGGTCTGAAAGCCTTAAGTGCAACATTCAAATCCCCTGCAATGCTTCCCCTGGCTACTTCACCAGCGTAATCTTTAGTTGCATGTTATCTAACAAGATTTTTCAAATTACACAGAAAATTGTACTCATTGTTATCTCCATCTGGACATTGTTCTCTCGTTCCTGTTCCAAACAAGGCTAGCTTCCCTTTCTCCTGCTGTCGACACTTCCTGTACAATCCTCAATATTTATTATTCTGCCTCCACATTTGGATCACTGAATCACTTCACTTTTATTCTGTCTCCACAATACTCTATGCAATGCACTTTAGTGCACTTAATCTAAAAACCTCTGTGTTGGAAGGGCATAAAATATGTGATCCTACCTTTTTGTCCTCTGCCTGGTAGTAAAGGCATTCCGGATCTGCTCAAGAGAAAGGGAGGATGTGAACACGCTTGACACTTTCTCGGAATGAAAAACTAGCCTAGCCTCAGAAAGAGAAGAAGGCCAGGTTAAGTCACATCATGAAATGTTACATAAGTTTCCATTTAATTCACATCCTAATTCCCCACCCCCCAGCCTTGAGGAAAGGTAGCATCCTCTTCCTCAGAAACTGTAATGTGCTCTATCTGATTAGAAGCAGATACATACATACATACATACATACATACATACATACATACATATATGCTACTGGTTTCCCTCAGGATAGCTAAGCAAAGGCTACATGTCCTGGACTAAATAGAGATGTCTTCGGCTACAAAGCCCTCCTGTCACGTCCTCATCTTTCACAAGACAATGAGAAATGGGCAGCTAGGATTTGTTCCATTGAGATAAAGGAAAGCGACCCTGTCACAGAGGTACAGCCACAGGTATGGCAGCAGACAGGAGGCAGAGAAAGCTGTCACAGCTTTTAACAGAGCTGAGGAGTCAATTAGTCCCTAATTAGCTGAGGAGACACTGATGCCGCTGGGCTAATGGAAGTGCTGTAATCACACTGGAAGCAGAAACGTGTCTTACTAATCATCTTTGTTTGAATATAACTAATGGCTTATTTAATCAAGAGAGGGACTCCTTTGCTCTAGCTGGACTGTTCTTGTGTGGGTAGCTGATGAAGAAACTGGGTCTGTATGTAACCACCCAGGTGTTCCAACCACTTGTATCCCCCTGGACAAAGAATACAGTCACATGCCCCCTTTAGTCTCACAGTGAAAGCAATGGGCTCAAGCCAAAGGCTGAAGAAGGATTTAGGGCAATGAAAGGACCTTGCCAGAGGGCTTCTTTGGCTAAAGGCTCTGTTGGGATCTCAGTCCCTCCACTTGAGGTGTTGCCTAGTTATAGAAGGTGGCCAGTTCAGAGTTTCCATTGCACTGGGTAGCTTGGCGTTCTAGTGTTCTTGTGGGATTCCTAACCGTGGGAATAGGGGCTCTTTTGCCTGCTTGTGGGACCCTTCTGTTCCCACTGGGTTGCCTCATCCAGCCTTGATGTGCTGGTCTGTGCCTGGTCTTATAGGAGTTTGTTATGTTATAGTGGGCTGGTGTCCTTAGGAGGCATACTCTTTTCTGAGGAGGGGCAGAGTGAGGGGCCGTGGGCAGAGGCCTAGTAGAGGAGAGATGTTGGAGAGTGGTTTTAAAGCTTCGACTCAGTCAGGAATCTGGGTGTCCCGATGCTGAAGGTCCTTGTCCCAGATTGGTTCTTGATCTATCAATAAAGATCCCACTGGCCAATAGCTGTGCATAGGCTGGAACACTAAGAGCTGCACAGGTTGGATGCTGAGAGGAACAGAAAGAATCCAGATGTCTCAGGGTAGAAGAATGGGACACAGGAGTGGCAGGAGATAGAACCTATCAGCCATGTGAGATTTTGGGTGGCTGGCCACTGATTACTTCCTTGATTGGAAATGGGTTAGGAGGCGAAGTTTTAGCAGTGCCCCTCCTTTGAGGTAGCCAAGACATTTAAAAATAAGGTAATGTGTATGAGTGTGTTACATCTGCAGATCCAAAGATTCCCTGGACAGGTGGCTGGAAGGGCCAGGAGCACAAGACAGTGAAGCAAAAAACACAGGGCTACAGAGAGATACTGTAAGGAAAGAGGAGGGATGGGACACTGAAGTCAGGATGTAATATGTGGCAGAATTTTTTTAAATTAAAGTATAATTACATTAAAAAAAAAACCCTGCATTGCTTATTCTTTGCCCCAGACTTCACATAGAGTTGAAACATTCTTGTCCCCCTCCTCTGTATAAAGCAGAATCTTCCAACTAGACCTAATACCCTCACAGTCTTTGGGCTAATGGACCTGTGCAAAGCTTTTCCCGATGTTCTGCTCTTACATAAACCACCACTCTAGAGGAGTAAGAACATCATGCATTATATTCTGTGATAGATTGGGGATGACTCTTCTTCACGGGCCTACAGTGATGTCAAGTATCCAATATGATTCTGCCAGCAGGTGGTTCAACCTATCTTGTGAGCACCCAACTGGCCAGCAAGAACGATGCTGCAACAGGATCCTTCCGCACACGTTTATTGGGAGAGCTTGATTGCAGAGGCAAAGTGATCCCAAGCCCAGAACTGGTGCTACTTATATAGGCCTAGGAGAGGCATATCTCACACCTGGATTGGTTGTGCTTGGGTTATGCTTACCATCTCATTTGCATGCCTACATCTGATTGGTTAACTTCTCTCTCATCTGATTGGTTAATTTTGGTTAATTCTCAAAACCTCACTTTGGCAAAAAAAAAAAAAACTTTACTGCCTATGTATGCGTGGTGGCCAGCAGAAGCCAGCGCCACCCTGCAACAGCACATGTGGCTTCCCACATCTCCCCCTTTTTGTTTTAATAAAATGAGGCTAGACTAGGCCTGTGCAATTATGTCCATCCGCCGTGACTCCTGTTTTAGGTCGTTCCTCTAATGTTACAGCCTTACCCGTCATAGGGTAACCCTATCGTCACCAGGCCCCGTGTCTTAGGTTGGTCTGTGCATGAGGAAAGTTGCCCGTCTCTGGATACCACAGTGCTGTGTGACAGTAACTGCTAAATGACCTAGGGCGAACTCTACAAAAGAGGCCAGCCAAAAAATGAATTAGTGGGGAAATCATGATCACCCTATCGCGTGCAATGAGGAAACCTCAGTGATGTGCAAGGGCTGATCAATGATCGTTGAGTCTCTCTCATCCCAGTGCAATGGATTCATAAATCCGTGGGGTGCAAGAGCAGAGAACTCAGATGCCAACTAATTCTTGAGCATAGATAACCAAACTTCAGGGGAGGCACTGTTTTCAATAGCTAAAAGTGCCTGAGTTATAATCACCTTGTCACGTTTTTGTTGGGTTCTGAATTTGTATACCAACCAGAGCATGAACACCAGTCCACAGCATATGGCAGCACCAAACAAAATCACTCCCACCCATTCCTTAAAGTAAGAAAATGCAGAGGTAAGCCAAGAGGTAAAGTCTCCAAAGGTCACTGGTTCCACTCTGGTTCCATTAAGGTTCAGGATCTGTGTCTGCAGCATCGTCTGCAACCTTTCCAGCTCCTGCGACCAGTTCCCCTTCAGATAATTCGATAGGTCTGTACTTCTAATAAAAGAATCATTAATATACCTAACGGGAGTAATGCACACATGCGGAGTGGATGCCACACAACTCATTTGTATGACATCCACCATCTGTTCCATGTTATGTTGTAAAATATCCATTCTCTGATTCACTAACATTAACCCTGAGGCAATATGAGAATCCACCCTTTGCAGGGTAAGCAATGTCTCAGACGTTTTTTCTGCTATCTGACTTATAGTGTCAGCAGTAGTAATTTGATCTGCCCAATTAGATATAATCTTTTTCTTTAAAAAATATACAGGGTGTAAAAGGTTTATCCACATTATGCACAAAGCATAGTGTATAATTTAAATGAAAACTAGTACTCTTATACACCCGTGGCTCTTGAGTATTTTGTTGTGCATAAGGCAAATCCAAAAAACATTCCTTTGCAAAAAACAAAGGCTAGGTAGAAGAATTGGAATGTACCAGTAAAGGTACTGACCATGATCTTACTATGGTCCACAAAGGTATACTTATCCCGGTCTCAATCATCAGGAGTAAGAATAGCAGGATCATCTTGGGATTCATCTTGATCTTTCACGGTGGATTTTCTTTACCCTGCGGAAAAACACAAATAGCTCCCGGGATCTGATTAATATAGGATCCGGGCCATATCATTTATTATCAAGAACGTTTTTCCATTTGACCATTTCATTGGGCGATTGAGGCCATCGTCCATGCCCTTCGGCTGGTGATCTTCCAGCATCATCCAATTTTAAAAAATTAAGAGTAAATATTTTAAGGGATAGAGCCATCTTTGGCATCATAGCCTCTATCCCCCCTTTTTGTTTTTGCAAATGTTGTTTCAAAGTACGATGGGCTCTCTCAATGATGCCTTGGCCCTGTGGATTATAGGGCAACCCAGTAATATGTTTCGCTTGCATTTGTTTGCAAAATTGGCTAAATTTAGAAGAATTATATGCAGGACCATTATCTGTCTTTAGCACTAAGGGCTTGCCCCATGCAGCCCAAGCCTCCAAGCAGTGAGATATGGCATGAACTGCTTTTTCCCCTGTCAATGGAGAGGCATGTAGGACACCAGAACTGGTATCGATGGATACATATACATATTGTAATTTTCCAAAAGCTGGGATATGTGTGATGTCCATTTGCCAAACATCTAGGGGTCGCAATCCGCAAGGATTAACGCCCATGGAAGGTGCATTAATAAATTCTACGCATTTACCACACTGTAGGACAATATCTCGAGCTTCTGTTCATGTGAGCTTAAACTTTTGTCGATGTAGAAGCAGGGACATGATAAAGTTGATGAAAATTCTTAGCACTGTCTATAGAGTTTTGTGATAGGAAAACCATATCTCTGGTGGCTGAATCAGCAATTGCATTTCCCTTAACCATAGGTCCAGGTAATGATGTATGTGCTCTAATATGTTGAATATAAAAGGGGTGCTCACGCATCAAAATACAATCTTGTATTTTCATCAAAATTTCAGATACTGGACTAGACTGCTTAAAATTTCCAGCAGTCTCTAATGCTAGTACAGCATTAACCACATAAACAGAATCAGAGATAATATTTATGGGCATAAGAAATCTTTTAAAGACTTCTAAAACCACCAAACATTCTACTAATTGAGGGGCTCCTGGTGCAAATTGCAACCTTACAGCCTTTTCATTTATCATGTAACTTCCAATTCCTGTTTTGGATCCATCGGTATAAATATCAACGGCTCCCTTTATAGGAGTACTAGCCGTTACCTTTGGATATATCACTAGATGCAATAGCATAAAATGTAATAAAGGATGTTTAGGATAATGATTATCAATTAAACCAGAATAACTGCATCTAAGAATGGCCCATTCATCTATAGTCACACACAATATTTGCATTTGTGTGGCAGTATAGGGAATAATTATACTATCAGGCATTTTTCCAAAGTGAGTAATTGAACTTTTTATACCTTTATGGGCCATATTTGCCACCATGGTGGGATTATGCTCTATAGACTTATTAGGGGATATATGTGGATGTATCCATACTAAAGGACCATCTTGCCATAACACAGCAGTTGGCAAATTTATGGTTCTTAATATGTATAGGTACAAAGGTTCTTGCTCATTTATAAGATTTAACTGTGCTTTTTGAATAGCTCTTTCCACCTTCCTAAGAACATCAGAAGCCTCAGGTGTTAATTGTCTCAATGAGGTAATATGTGATTCTCCTTCTAAAATTTGAAATAAAGGTTTCAATTCCGAAGTAGGGATCCTTAAATAAGGTCTAATCCAATTTATATCTCCTAATAATTTTTGAAAATCATTTAATGTCTTTAGATGATCTTTTCTTATACTAATCTTTTGTGGGGTGACACACCGTAGAGTAATAGTGGCTCCTAAAAAATGGCTAACATTAGACTGCTGTACTTTTTCTGGTGCAATAATCAAGCAATTATTTTTTAAAGTTTCATTAAGCAAGCCATAAGCTTGCTGTATATTTTCTTCTTCAGGTCCACAAATCACAATATCATCCATGTAATAACAAATTTTTAAGGAGGGGAAACCATCTCTAACTGGTTGCAAAGCTTTTCCTACGTATAACTGACATATGGTAGGGCTATTTGCCATTCCTTGGGGCAATACCCGCCATTGATACCTTTTATCAGGCTCTATATGATTAATAGAAGGCAGGGTAAATGCAAATCTAGGTTGATCTTTCTCATTCAATGGAATGGAAAAGAAACAATCTTTAATATCTACTACTATAATTCTCCAATCCTTAGGTAGAGCTGAGAGTAGAGGGAGTCCTCTTTGTACAGGACCCATAACTTGCATTTGTGCATTAATGGCTCTTAGGTCATGTAACAATCTCCATTTCCCTGACTTTTTCTTTACAACAAAAATAGGGGTATTCCAGGGTGATTGTGTGGGTTCCACATGTCCCAGGTCTAATTGTTCTTGTACTAATTCTTTAGCTGCTTTTAACTTCTCAGAGGGTAAAGGCCACTGAGGAACCCACACTGCATCCTCCGTACGCCACGGAATGGGCAAAGGCTCCTCAGTGGCCCCTAGAAAAAAACCCAGCCCTTTCTTATCTGCTTTTTCTGTGGTTTTAACTGGTGAAATTCTACCTTGTATGTTTTTTCCAAGACCTAGTCCAGGTATATATCCCATTCCTTTCATCATTTCCTTGCTTTTCTGAGAGTAATCATTAGTCAATATAAAGTTCATGGCTGACAACACATCTCTTTCCCATAAGTTTACAGGTAAAGGGAGTACATAAGGTTGAAAAAACCCTGTCCCTCCTTCTTTATCTTTCCATTGTAAGGATTTTGCACTTATAGTTGGGATAGCCTCATATCCTAATCCTTGTAAGCTATGTGACGATTGATTAACAGGCCAAGAAGCAGGCCACCAATTACTGGTTATAATGCTTTTATCTGCTCTTGTATCCATTATACCTTGAAAGGTTTTTCCTTCTATTTGTAATTGTAAAGTGGGACGATTATCCAAATCTAAAGATATGTATGCCACATTAGTTCCTGTAGAACCAAGTCCCTTATCTCCTCAGGAATCCTGGCTACTAGGGAACATGTTATGCAAACTAGGAAGAATCAGCAATTGAGCAATGCGATCTCCAGGAGAAATGGCTATGATACATCGGGGTGCAGAACACATAATCTTAACTTGTCCCTCATAATCTGAGTCTATAACTCCGGGATGTATCATCAATCCTTTCAAAGCAGAAGAGGACCTACCCAACAGTAGGCCCACTGTATCCTTTGGTAAGGGACCTCTAAAATCTGATGAAATCGGTTGGCACCCCATTTGAGGTGTAAGAATTACTCTGGAGGTCCAGATGTTGGTGGCACAGATGTCCAATCCTGCTGAACCCGGAGTGGCTCTCCTCGGTCTCTGGGTGACCTCATGGACACTGTGGTCTGAAATGCCCGATACATTTGGGGGCCCTGGGGACAGGGGCCCCTCATTCCGTTTTTTGGCTGTTGTACTTTAAACTGAGGTATTGGCCTTCCTTTTATATCTCTGACTGATCTACATTCATTTGCCCAATGTCTTCCTTTCCCACATTTTGGGCAAATACCTGGTACTGTCTTTTCAAACCTACTCTTTCTACCCTTTGTACACTGCTTTTGCATATGACCTGTTTGTCCACAATTATAGTAGGTTATTTCTTTTGTTTGCACCATCAAAACTGCAGCAGACAGCCCTGCATTTGAAAGGGGTCCTCCTATTTCTCTACAGGCTTTCATCCATACTTGTAGTCCTTTCCCTTTTCATAGCGTGATAGCATTTCTGCATTCTTTGGTACATTGCTCGTAAACTAATTGTTCAATTAATGGCATTGCGGCCTCAGAATCACTAAATATGCGTCCTGCCGCTTCCATCATGCGAGCCACAAATTCAGAGAACGGCTCATTATTTCCCTGAATAATTTTTGTTAAGTTACCAGATACCTCTCCTCGATTAGGCAATGCTTTCCAAGCTTTCACTGCTGATTGATTTGATCATAGACCTGCACTAGGTATGCTAATTGATTGTTTGGCCATATACACTGACCTGTAAGCATTTCAAAGCTCCATGCTTGTTGTCCTGCAGTAGCAGTAGCACGGGCCTGACTCAAACACAGATCATGCCATATAGACTTCCAGTCTAGATACTGTCCCATTGTAAGACATGCCTTTACCACACTCATCCAATCAAAAGGAGTCATGGCATTGTGAGCCAGTCTATCAATTTGGGACTGAGTAAATGAGGCATTAACTCCATAGGTCCTTACTGACTCTGCTAACTCTTTCACTTGTTTATGCGATATTATATCACTGAGCTCATAATATCACTGTTGAGCATGATCCTGAAAAACAGGAAAAGCCTGAAGTATTTTTTGCAACTCTCTAGGAGTGCAAAAAGAGTGACCATTGCCAATTGCTTTCTTATCTGCATAAGGTGGAGTAGGTGGGGGAGCACTGAAACTCCTTCCTATTGGACTAGATCTTTCTGCCTCATACTCCGCAGCAGCCTCCTTCAAATCTTCCTCCTCCCCTGCTGATAATTCCGAATCCTCTGAGCTGGACAATTCTAACAACTCAGAGTCCTCGAGAGGAGGGTAAATTGACTTAATTTTCTGCTTTTTATTTTTTATACTATCTTTTGTATCTTTACATTTGGGGCATTGACAATTAAGGCAATGGCATAAAATCAAGGCAAGAAAGATAGCAAGCAGCACAACCCCAGCGACAATTATCGGATCTATTTTGTAGGAGAGCATGCCTCTCAGAGACTCACATTAATTTCTTTATACTTACTGGTACCACCGTTCCCCAGCTGAAGAGTTCTGAATCCACGCTGGATTCTTCTCAGCAGTCTGTTTTATGGGAACACTTTATTAACCGCTCTTTCCCTGCAATGCAGTTCTCTTGCGCGTGCCCGACTGGCCAGCAAGAACGATGCTGCAACAGGATCCTTCCACACATGTTTATTGGGAGAGCTTGATTGCAGAGGCTTGATCCCAAGCCCAGAACTGGTGCTGCTTATATAGGCCTAGTAGAGGCGTGTCTCACACCCGGATTGGTTCTGCTTGGGTTATGCTTACTACCTCATTTGCATGCCTACATCTGATTGGTTAACTTCTCTCTCATCTGATTGGTTAACTTCTCTCTCATCTGATTGGTTAATTTTGGTTAATTCTCAAAACCTCATCTTGGCAAAAAAACTTTACTGCTTATGTATGCGTGGTGGCCAGCAGAAGTCAGTGCCATCCTGCAATGGCACATGTGGCTTCCCACAAACCTATAAGAGGTATAAGCTAAGCATCAAGTTTTCAGATGACTTGGAATGTGCAGTCCACTATTCATGATTTCTGCCTTGTGGTCATGAGCTAAATGATTTTGTTTATCAAAAGCTCAAATTACCAGGGCCATTGAATCATGCCTCAGAACTCCAACGCTGTAAGCTGAAATAAACCTTTTATCTGTATATGTGCCTTATGTCAAGTACTTTGTTATAGTGAAAGCTAGTCTGCTCCTAGACATACTCACTGACTCACATAAACAGTGACCTGTCAAGGCTCACATTCATAAACTGTTTATGTCTCCAGATTTGGACAGGGATCCTTGTCCAGTTGCACACATTCATTTAATATTTATTGAGTTAAACAGTTCATCTGGAAAATGGGCATTCTGATGCACAAACTACTTCTATGCCATGGACTTTTAACCATATGTTAATATCTTGGCATCTCTTCTCAAGCAGTCTTTTGCATAATTATATTATACACAATGGAAACTATAAATATACCTAGAAGTAAATGGTACAGAAAATCTTTTGTGTCATTTGAACTAAAAAGTATTTACTAGACTACAAAAATTATAATTAAAAAACTGAAATAACATTGATTTCGTGGTTGCTTGTTATTATGAAATAGCAGTTTTATGTCTGGACATGGTGGTACATACCTTCGATCTTAGTAATAGAGAGGCAGAGACAAGTAGATCTCTATGAGTTCAAGGCTGGACTGGTCTACATAGTGAGTTCCAAGGCAACCAGGGCTACATAGTGAGAACCTGCCCCAAAACAATTGAAAATTAGTGCTCTTTCAAAGGCACTAAGTCAAAGAAAAATAGTAATAAACCAGATTACTCTCTAAAAAATACTGCAACATGGAGCTCAAGAGATGGCTCAGTGGTTAAGACAGAAGACCCAGTTCAGTTCCTAACACCCAGATGTTGGTCCACAGCCATCCATCATTCTAATTCCTGGGGTTGGCACCTTCTTCTGTCCTCTGTCAGCAACGTGCACACTGATGGTACACATACATTTATACATGCAAAGCATTCATATACAAAATAAAGTAAATCCAAGAAAAATTAAATATTGCAAAGCACACATGAGAGAAATTGCAAATAATATTTTGTCACTTATGCTAAATTATCCTACTTTAGAATTCAACCTCAGGATTGGCTTCCCCAACCCCAAATAAAAGATGTTCATATACAGACTAAATACAGAAGGAACAGATGCACTGGCTCACTGTCTTACAGGATTTGAGTGCTATGTAGAAATTGGATCGCTTTGACGAATTACTTGTTAGCCAGCAAAAGCATTAAGGGATTATTTGTCCAATGTGGTTTTCAAGTTTTCCCTAATGATAAACTCATTTTGAAATAAGAAGGCAGCCAAAGTAGTTTTACTTGGAGATATTATTTCATCCATGTCAGAAACACCAAAGGCATGAAAAGAAAGTATACTCCAGCTTTCAGTTTTGTTATTTAAGACTTATGAATAACAGAGCCAAACAATTTTAATCCTAAATAGTACATATTTCAGAATTCCCTTGAAATGCTTGTTGGTTTAAAGACTTGCAGACTCCTATGGGTGTGGCTGTTGCAAACCTTGCTCTGCATTTTGAATCTTCACTTTCCAGTCCACTCTAATAGCTACTTCAGTGTTGCTTGAGGATGCTGTCAAGTGGTGCTGTGCTAGTGATTGATCGATCATGTGTCCCAATGCCTTGCTACCACACTATAGCACATTTTATTTTAAGGGGCCACTAGATTATTCCAAGAAGCGTTCTTTGCAAATAAGTGGTATTTTCTTCAAATATACAAAGAAGGGCCTAAACCTTCAGGTAAATTTTTCATTTGTCAACAGAACTAAGGTTCGTTTTCAATTGGTTTCTCTGTAGCTATCAAATTGAATGAATTGATACTTGCTTTTATGCATTATCAAAGTACTTGCATTATGATTGTGGGTTCCATGAGCTGAGGAATTTAATTTAATTTACTTTCACACACACATACATATGTATACATGTATACATACACATGTTTATGTATACATTTAAATATGTAGTAAATATATATATATATTAAATACACAAATACATGTGAACTCCCGCGCACATACACATGCACACACATAACCCTAAAAACCAATAAACTGGATGTATGTTTTAGTTTTTAATTTTTCTTGGATATGTGTAACCATTTCTTATTTCTTCATGGGGCCTGTTTAATTGTTTATTTTGAACTCCTGATGTCCAGCACATCATCGCAGTCCATATGAGAATATTTGAATCAACTCCATTAAATAATGTAGAAAATGCAGTACCCTAGACACACTAGACAAACCTGGGCTCACACCGTTCATATCTGTCTTCTTGTGCAGGACACATTTCAACATCTCCATCTTTGGAATGGTGCTAATGTCACAGAAGTCTAGGCCAGAGTCAGAAAACTTTTTTCTTAAAAGGGTTGATGATAATAATTAGAGTTTATAGTACAACAGGAGAAACTGGGGCTATTATAGGAGACTTTTATCTCCAACTCAGAAAATAGACCCATCAAAAGATGGGAAAGCCACTGTGAACTCGAAGACATGAGGAGACAACTGGCTGAGTCTGAGTTCTAGTTTTGAGTATCCCTCAGACAGGTCATCTCATTTTTGACTACCCAACTTTACTAATAATGACCACCTTCAAAATGCTGCTATAGAATTTGAAATTAGAGTTAACTATAGAATTACCAAAAAGAAACCATAGTCCAGTCCTCCTGGAGTTAGAAACTGAGCAATAAAGATGTGCCAAAAGTTAAAGATGAAGCAAGTGTGATTTCATGGATACAACGAGAGAACTACTAGGTGTTGTGAAAAAGAAGTTAGGGAACCTAAACAGGTCAAAAAGGTAATTTGATGCAAAACTATTTTTTCAGCTACTATTGCTGGAAAATGTGTCCATTTTAATTTCTTATTATTTGTAGCTTACCTATGTAAGAAAAGGCTGTAAATGAGTTTAGATAATTTTCCTAAGCATACTCATGTTCAAATACATGGAATTCTTAATATGCCATCTCAGTGTCATATATCATAAATATACATGACAATAAAATTAATTAAAAATCGTTATTTTTCTGTTTTCCTCTACTTATCATTTTTGAAAAATATATACATGTAAATTATTTTTGTAACCAGAAAATCTTAACACCGATTACTGCTGAAAGTAACTCCAATTTCCTATCAATTGCTTATACTAAGTTCCCAATTCAGTGCCTCATTAAGCAAAATATTGTGAATATAACTACCTAACTTTGATATATTCTATTTTTAAGCCATGGCTTTTTTTTTTAATTATTAAATCTCAGTAGGCATAATCAACAGGGCAAAACAAAATTAAAAGGTGCCCTAATTTTTCTATGTATTGGCAATGTGCCTGAAGATTCGAATTTCTTTTCATTTTTTTTAAATGAAAAATACACGTATTTTGTATGTGTACTGGTATTTGGCTGGCATGTCTGTGTGAGGAAATAAGATCCACTGGAACCCGAGTTACAGACAGTGAGAGCTGCCAGGTCAGGGTTGGGAACTGGACCTAGGTCTTCTGGAAGAGCAGCCAGTGCTCTTCACCACTGAGCCATCTCTCCTGGCCCCTGTAATTTATCCCAAGGCCCATCGTACATTTTGCATTGGAGTTTACTGGTTTACTACTATTATTTTATCGTCATCATCACCACCACCACCATCCTCATCATCATCATCAATTGCATACATCTAAACGCTTGAAAACTGATTTTCTGAGATTCTGTATGAAGTGGTGACAGGTCACCACACTGCAGTTGTCTAGTGGCTCTCATGTGTCATACGTCTGCTTATTTTTCTAAACTCAAATTGCTTAATATGGTTGATTATTGACATTGGGATGAAGATAGGGAGAACGAAATATTCCCCAAGGTCTTGACATTTTGTTTTGATACTTTTGTGTCTCTAAAATCGCTTTTACTGGCTCAGGTCTACTTTGCTCTTTATGGTAACAAATTAAGTGTACTAAGAAATTAGAATCTGACTTTTCTTTTATGGCTTCGCTGAACAATGAATACTGGAACTGTACCAAGAACACTGGAGGTTAAAACCCAAGGGGGAAAAAAAAAAGCCTTGAAGACTGAATCCATCAAGGCAAGAGTATCCGACTTCTGAATCCCTGACTATAGCACAGCTTTTCTTCTTATCATCTGCAGAGTTCACAGCCCACAGCTGGCACTGTTCATTAATGCAACTATTGGTGCACACATGAACATTTCTGGAACCTTCAAGGCATATGTCCTCTGTTCACTTTCATTAAGATGGAAAAAATTTACATGGACCTACTTCTCACACCTCCTCTACAGTTAAGAAGGTCTCCGCGTCTCTGGAATAGAGTCAGGAAGGACATTGGTAGCTGGCTTGCATTTTCCCTGTGGAACCAAACCATCTACGCAGCCACTGGTGATCTGTGGCTGAGCTCATCCCAGATGTCTTCTGCATGGGGATCCATCCCATCCCCAGGATGGAGTTAGGTTCTGGTATGTTCACACGATGCAATCAACACCTTTCTAAAAGTTGCCATTTGTGAGAACCTGGCCTTGGGGATTCACAGTAGAGTCATTGTAGAAGAGGGACATGTCTGCTTCTGGAATTAGGCATGAAAGGTGATCATAAAGACATACCTCAGAGGCTAAAATGGACATTTAAAAACAGCAAAACACACAAAAAAGTTCTAGATTGTTTTTACTTATACCTAAAGAAAGACTTTAGGTATTATTAAATATAGTGTTAAGGAGAAGAATATGCATATATAATATATTTATATAATATATATAATTATATATAATAATTTATATGTACTATATTATTTTGTAATATTATAATACAGTAATATATGTGTAGCACACATATATAACATGTGCCTATATAATATGTGTAAGGATTATATATGTTATACACTTACATATGTATTTTTTCTACTTTATTTCTGTTTCTTTTGCTGCAGTTTCCCACAGGGCTCAGGATGCTCTGCTTGTGATGTAGCTGAGGCTAGCCTTGATCTCCTGACCATACTGCCTCAGGTTTCTGGTAGTGGGATCATGGGTGAGTGCTCCTGCACTGACTGGATTCCTAAATATTTTAAAATGAAATATTTAAATATTTGAAAAAGTGTAAGGACGGTCCTGCCATCGTGCAGTGTGGGCTAACCTCAAACTCACCATCACTTAGCTTGAGTACTGGGCTCACAGGCGTACATGTCTGAATGGCTTTAAACATCTTTAAGCCACAGGATGTTTTCAAGCTCACATTCCACATCTCGTTTTGTCTTCTTAAACTCTGAACACAGGATTATCAATTGAAGGAAGGATCTAAAGAAGCAAACGATGCTCATACATCCATACACGAGAAAAGACACTTAAAGACACATTGATTCTATGAGCTGGCCCTACTGGGTTGGATACTTTAAAGGCACAGGTTACGTGAACCATATACCTTCAGGTTGGGGTGGCTTTAGACTTAACAGAAAGGTAGCAGAAGGAGACTTCCCACATATTTCTGTATCTTTCTTCCTCTTAGATCGTACATTCCTTGGATGCCTTTGTCAATTCTAAGAAAACTGTGTTGGAATATTAATGTCCACTTAGCCCAAGGCTTTAGTTTTGTTTCACCAGCTACCCAAGAATGTTGCCATGCCACAATCTAATTGAGACTCCCACGCTGTTGTTCACAGTGTTGCAGTGTTTTCTTTTTTTAAATCGATTCTTTGTTGTGTTCTAATTTTTTAATTCTCAGTCCTTCCTTTGCTTCCATCCATCGAAGCGTTTAATGCAGCAGTGTTCTTTGGAGAACTGCTTCTGAGGGCCAGCACTCCATGTCTTTCACACTCTTGATTCTCCGCAGATCTCAAAAGACAACTTGTTCCTTATTTATGGCACCATATATTAAAGAACTGAAAACATTCACTATAATGCCCACGCTATGCAGAGTCCACGAACGCCAACCAGAACACATAAATGTCAAGCTTGAGTCATAAATTATGATTGATTTAAAATTTCCACCCAAGGTACTATTTTTATGAATAGATATTCATGGAAAATATAAAATACTGTTTTTTAAAAAAATGTTTCTAATGGGACCTGAAACTTTTTTAGTTCTATCTCCAGTAAGATTCCTGAATAACTTAAACACTTTCTCAGATTGTCAAAATGATCAATTTTTTAAAAAATATTTTGTTACAATATAATTTATTACTCAGGATTGCAGTACTCCAAACACTGTATTTTACACTTCAAATAAACAAGTGCTATATCTAATTCTTTTTCATTTTGTGTATTCTGCTCCAGAATGTTTTCAAATTTAAAAAAAATAAATAAGTTTATTCTCAGGACCACTTGTAAGTGTGCATGAACTATCGTATCAATAGAAAACCATTATATGATTGAGGATTAAATAAGGAAATGGGTTATAGTTCCATTATAGACATCAAAATATTCCTGGGAAAGCTACAAAAATGTGCTTTTAAGTTAAGAGAAAGCACTTATCAGTGCTGTTGGTCCCAGCAAGACGATCTACAATAATAGAAAGCAGGCGTATTTTATACCAAGCACGAGGAGGGCATTAGCCTTGGTGATATTCTGTCTTCCAGGTGTGACAACTTCTGAAAGTAACTTTAGAGTTCTCACCAACCAAAGATGATTATAAAGCTTGGCATCAGTTCTCAGGATAGCCATGATTCTGATTAAAGGTCTCCATCCAGTGTGCCACTGTAACGGCTTAAGATGACTTAACCTAGAAATAAAAATACTGCAGTGTGGATTGTAGCCTGGTAGTCTGTAGTCTTTGGATATCCCACCCAGATAGTGAGTTTCTTTATTTTCAATATTTGAATTAGCTGCTGAGCTCCTAAGCATTTTCAGATCATACTACAAAAATCAAAGTTATCTTTTTTTTTTTTTTTTAATACATGTCAGAGTAGAGATGAGTCCCTGCCACAAGCAATGAACCCTGGGAACCCAACTACACATGACCCTCATTCAATATGCAGCTGTTTTCTCAGATAAAGAAGCACTGTGTCTATGATGCTGCAAAAGTAGGGAAAGGTGAGTGTGACAAGACAGATCAATGAATACAGGTGTTGCCGATAAGCCTAGCAAGTTCCGTTTGATGCCTAGGACTCATTGTGGAAGGAGAAAATTGACTTCTGTCGGTTGTCCTTGGACACACACAGGGGGGGGGGGGAGGGAGAAGGGAAGGGGAAGGGAAAGAGGCACCTGTTCAGGCTTTAGAAGAGTTGGGGGATACCTTTCAGCTACCGATGTTCCTGAAACCCTGAAACTAGGACTCATGAATAGGCATGGCCGTGCCACAGTAACCTGAAACTTGTATCTCACATAACAGAGACAGACTCTCCTTTTCACTGATTGTACGCACTAAAAAAAACTATTCAAATGTTTTCTTTTTTGATCATCTTCACAACTCCCCACCTCTGAGGCATAAGGGACAGGTAGAGGGTTTTAGTCAGAGATTATCTGCTGGGAGACTGCCCTAGTATCAGTTCTCTCTGGAAGACAGTGATGGGGCAGCATTGGCGATTTGCAGGGGGGGGGGGCAAACTACATTTTTCAAAGGCTTAAATGTTGCTTATTTTGTAATATTTATTTTTCTTTATTCTTCACTATTCTGAGGCCAGAAACTGCTGACTTCAGGCATTTAACAGCTGCTGCTTAACAGTGAGCGATTAAGTAAAGGATTTATTGCTAGGGCTCCTTTCTCTGGCCAAGCAGCCAGGAGCCCCTTGCTGGCCAGGACAGAGGCTCAGGGCTTGATAATTCTTTGTGAACCAGAAAGAAAAGAAAACGAAGACAGGGAAAATTCAAGCACTCACATAGCAATACACACACACTTTCTGGTCAGCCCAGCCACCTGTCTCATCAATACTACAAGTGTTCATATACATACATACATTCAAACATACATACATACACACACACTTACACACATACACACACACGCGCGCGCACACACACACACACACACACACACACACACGTATAGACAAACACATATATATGGTGGATGGGGCTGACCCCCAGATGCCACACACATACATTTGGTGGATGGATGAGACAGAAGCCCAGATGTCACACTTTATACCTTCTCTCTGACTTTTTAATACTTTCTTAGACAAAAATTATTTAGAAAATTACTTCATAGATAAAATGTTACCTAAAAGGGTAATTACAGAAGTTCAAAGCAGTGTTTTATTCTACAAGCTCATTATAAGTTCAAAGCAACAGTTTCACATGGCATCTTATTATGGTGTACTGTTGTGGATGGTCCTGGTGCTGTTCTTGTGAACCAATCCCCTAATGAACAAAGGAGCCAATCACTGGGCAAGTGGGAGGGACTTCCAGGTTGTACAGGGTAAGAGAGGAAGCAGGAGAGAGTTAGGTCTTTTTGGATGGGGATAGCATGAGGACAAGATGTAATGACGAATGCCTCCCCATTTCAATAGCGGATCTGTCAAGATTCACCACTGGAGGATTTAGATTTACTAAGACTTATAAGTTAACAATTGAGAGTTTTGCTGGGTATAGTAGGCTGGGCTAGCAATTGTGTTCTCTTAAGGTCTGTATAACATCTGTCCAGGATCTTCTGGCTTTCATAGTCTGGTGAGAAGTCTGGTATAATTCTAATAGGTCTTCCTTTATATGTTATTTGACCTTTTTCCCTCACTGCTTTTAATATTCTATCTTTATTTAGTGCATTTGTTGTTCTGATTATTATGTGTCAGGAGGAAAGCCATTTCTGGTCCAGTCTATTTGGAGTTCTGTAGGCTTCTTGTATATTGCTATCTCTTGTGAGGCTATGCCAGTGCCTGGCAAATACAGACGTGGATGCTCATAGTCATCTATTGCATAACACAGGGCCACCAATGAAGTAGCTAGAGAAAGTACCTAAGGAGCTAAAGGGGTCTTCAACCCTATGGGAGGAACAACAATATGAACTAACCAGTACCCCCCAGAGCTTGTGTCTCTAGTTGCATAAGTAGCAGAGGATGGCCTAGTCAGCCATCAATGGGAGGGAAGGCTCTTGGTCTTGTGAAGACTATATGCCCCAGTATAGGGGAATTCCAGGGCCAGAAGGCAGGAGTGTATAGGTTGGGGAGCAGGGCAGGGAGAAGGTATAGGGGACTTTTGGAGAGGAAACTAGGAAAGGGGATAGCATTTGCAATGTAAATGAAGAAAATATCTAATTAAAAAAAAAGACTTACAAGTTAAGACTTTAGGTTAGTGTTGCATTTTCCTTCACATGACAACTCATCTGGGCTCAGGAGAGAAAGGTACAAGATAGACAAAGCGTGGGTTTGCCTGAGGTGTAACACAAAGGTCAGGGGGGTTTTGAAGCATGGGGCCAATGAGGTAGCAACCTGCCAGTAAGAACCTAGAGAGCTAGGTGGAGAGACTTTGGAGCTCTGAATCAGAGAGTTGTCACAGATAAAAACAGGTCAGCCATTGCCCACCAGTGCATGGCCAGCCAGGCTGCCAGGGCAGAGAGTTGCTTGTACAAGCATAGAAACGAGACGGCCGTTTTAAGATATATTTCCTGCAACAGTGCACACCTATGGCTTCATCCTTGAATCTGACCTAGAATTTTTCCTTGATCACAAATTTGTCCCAAGCCTATTTTTCTTTTTAGTGTAATTGTGACAGCTCATTGCATTCCTTAATACACAACCTTTACTTACTATTCTATTTGGAGTAGGCCACTGATCCTTTTAAAAATAATTTTATTTTTTTATATTTCAAATGATATTCCCCTTCTCATTTACCCCTCCATCAATTACCTATCTCATCCCTTCTTCACCCCCTGCCCTTTGCCTCTATGAAGGTACTTCACTACCCATTCACCCACTCCTATCTCACTGGTCTAGCATTCCCCTACACTGGGGGATCAAGCCTCCATCCCCTCCCATTGATGTCAGATTAGACCATCCTCTGCTACATATGTATCTGGAAGTACTGGCTTCCTTCATTTATAATCTTAAATTGGTGGGTTAGTCCCTGGGAGCTCCGGTCCAGTTAGTTGATATTGTTCTTCTAGTGGGGTTGTATGATTCTAACTTTATTATATCTTTCTGGCACAACAACTAAAACCATCTCTTAAAACTTTCTTTCTAAAATTATTTTAATCAAATCAGGAATTTATGAAACATTAATTCATTAAACAACATTCATTCATGAAAGTTCATCTTTATGTTGATCTGTAAGAAATCTGTCAAATAGGGTGGGCTAATGCCCAGGAATCATTAGCCTATGTAATACTGATATGAAAAGGAATATCAGGTACAAGAAGCATTCCTGAGATGAAGTCTCTTGGGACCTTGCCTCTCAGAGCTCACCCGTCATAAGCTATGCAAAAATGGTGGACCACCTCCAAGACGGTCACCTGACAGACTTAGCTTCTCCTTGATAGCTCTTGACATTATCATGTGGAAATTTTTGCTGAACAGTGAAGTACCCTGAGCTCTACTGATTGAAAATCTTTTGGATGGTAAGACCATGGAATCTGAACAGTGAAAACACACACATATCCTATTGATGTGTTTCTACATGAGAAACATCTCAAGGCCTTCAACTACACAGACGCTTTCTCTTTCTTTTGACTGAAACTTTTTGTGAAGAGATCTAGAATTGATTTGTGAAGGTTAAGTAAAGCAAGCACCCTAATGTAGAAGTGAATTGGAACACTTTGGAAATAAACAACTTACCTTCGATTTACATGTGCTTTTACTGTGATCACCAAAGCTTGCTGTCCATACAGATCATTCCTTTCCTCTAATCTCTTTGAGGGATGTGGGAGCAACCCCAGATTACCCTAAAATAGCCAAACATTGAAGAAATCTCACTTTAAGGTTTTGTAAATGTAGTAACATTTACATGTTTATTGACACATTCTTTGTGATGGACAAAAATTTATTAAAAAAAAAAAAAAAACGCCAGAAACTGTTCTAAGGGACAGTCCTGACACATCTTGACTTGAAAATTATGCATTACTTGAAATACGGTGCTTCTCTGTGAGCAGTGAGTGTGAGCTATAGTCCTGAGCTGGAAGGGAACCAAAGGATGCTGACATAATAACAAAGGTGAAATGTAGGCTGATAGGTACAACACTTTAGGAAGAAAACATGGGTTGAAGAAATGACTCAGCGCTTAAGAGCATCAGCTATGCTTCTAGAGAGTCCAAGTTCAACTCCTAGCACCTACATGGCAGTGGACGACTATCTCTTAATGCCAGTCCAAGGGTATATGACACCCATCTGAATGACTCCAGCAATAGGGACACAGATGGCTTTACCAGACATACATGCAGGCAAAAATCCCATACACCCAAAATGAATAAATGAATGATAACAAATTTAAAAGAAAACACTCTGATAATATTCATTATTTCAGAAGAATAAAACTGAAGATGGGAGAAAAGATCATTTAAGTTGCTTTTTCCATGTATCCTCTCTCTTTCTCCCTCCCCCCCTCCGACCCCCCGCTGTGTGTGTGTGTGTGTTTCTCTGTCTTAGCTTCAAAGGCTTACAGATCCAAGCAAGGGAGACTTAAGATTTTAAAGATCACTTTTTAAGATTTACTTTATAAATTTAGTCTGACTGCAAAGCAACACAATAAACGTCATGTTTCTTTCTCATCTCAAGTCATTGGTTCAAGAGTCTGAAGGGTAATTACCTTTATAGAAACTTCATCTCAAGTTAGGTAGAACCTTGACTCTGAATCAGGCTCTGCTTTGACAACACAAACCAGTACAAACTCCTTTATACTGTCTGGCCCTAATTTTCAATGTGAAGAGTATAATTTTAACAGGCAGGCTACTGTTTGTTCCATTACAGTGAGATTCTTGGAAATGTAACCCATTTAAATAATTGCTAATTACACAGTTTCAGTTAGACTTCCACTTTGCCCTACTGTTTTTTCAGCAACAGATTTTTAAAAGAATTATAGAGAATACTATTATCAAATCTTGCCTAAATTATTCTATCTCATTTGGGCACAAGTGTCCTTCCCATGTAATTATGTTCGAGCACTGGAGAACTAAATAAGAGAGAAAAATAGAATAGTCTGATAAATGCATGAAATAATCCAAAATTAGCTATCCTCCAGTACAAAGTGAACATTTCAAGACTAGAAGGGACTGCATTCTCTAATTGCAATTTCTCCTTTTGTTCAAGTGCAATTTATCTTTTACTGTGTCAGGACCCATACTGGTTAATTTACATCTGTCGACTCTGTAGCAATCATCCTCTTCTTACTCACTGGTGATAAACAGGCTTGGAAAAGCCAGTTAATGTGTATGCCGTTACTTCCTCAGAACCACACAAGCAATAAACTCAGGTCTATTCCGTGACTGCAATGACACAATGACAGGAGCTGGTCTGGGTTCTTGACAAATCCGCATAACTGCAGAGGTCTGTGCTTTTGTACATAACATTTTACCGGTGAATGCATTGGAAAGGAGGTTACATAAATGGTAAACCTGGCAGCCAGACTACAGAGCATTCCATCTGAACCACAGCACTAGATAATCCTGCCCATCTCTGTGTATATGTTCATGTGCATACAAGTGCACGTGGAAGGTCAGGCTAAGGATGCTGGTCTTCAGTGGCCATCCATCTTGGGTTTTTGATACAGGGTATCTCATTGGCCAAGATCTCACTGATTAGGCTCAACCAAGAGGCTAGCTAGCTCCAGGTCCCCACCTCTCTCTGCCTTCCCAATGCTATGAGTGTAAGAGTGCAGTTGTACTGGCTATTTTTGTGTCAACTTGACACAGCTGGAGTTATCACAGAGAAAGGAGCTTCAGTTGAGGAAATGCCTCCATGAGATCCAACTGTAAGGCATTTTCTCAATTAGTGATCAAGGGGGAAAGGCCCCTTGTGAGTAGGATCATCCCTGGGCTGGTAGTCTTGGGTTCTATAAGAGAGTAGGCTGAGCAAGCCAGAGGAGGCAAGCCAGTAAAGAACATCCCTCCATGGCCTCTGCATCAGCTCCTGCTCCCTGACCTGTCTGAGTTCCAGTCCTGACTTCCTTTGGTGATGAACAGCAGCATGGAAGTATAAGCCGAATAAACCCTTTCCTCCCCAACTTGCTTCTTGGTCATGATGTTTGTGCAGGAATAGAAACCCTGACTAAGAAAAATTAGTACCAGGAGTGGGGTATTCCTGTGACAACATGACCATGTTTTGGGGAGGACTGTGGAAGGACTTTGGAACTTTGGGCTTGAAGATCCATCTGTTGTTAAGAGCTCTGTCGAATATTGTGTAGGAGCTTGGAAGATAATGTTGAGAACAGTGCAGAAGATGGAGGTCTGGTTTGTGAAATTTCAGAGGGAAAATTAAAGACTCTTTTCAGGGCCATTGCTGTTTTGATTGTGAAGATTCTGTAGTTCTGGTTAGCTGGGGCTGAAGAATCAGCTGTGATTAACAAGATACCAGAACTACTAAAGCAAAAACTTTGCATTACTGGGACTATTGATGCTGGTTAGCTGGAGCTAAGAAATTAGCAGTGATTAAGAAGAGACCAGCATCGTTAAAGTGACATCTTCTGGGAAGCGTTTTCTGAAAGCACAAAGAGGCTGTGTTCCAGAGATAGGCAAGGTTGTACTCCTTCTGCAGCAGGACTTGGTAATGTGTAAGGGTCACCCAGGTGGTGCTGGTTTTGAAGGCATGAAGGGGTCATGCAGAGGAGCTGAGGCTCGGCACTGTGAGAGGCCATGGAAGGCCATTGGTGAAGGTGCAGCCTCAGTTGCAATTGAAGGCCCAGGACTGAAGGGTTCATGCAGTGTTTTGGAGATGTCAGTACCATGAGATGACCACCAAGAGCAGCAGCAGCAGTGGAGTACAGGCATCTGGACCCCAGAGGACGACATGTGTGCTACAAAGGGCATGGCTGGAGAAGTGACCCAAGCCCTTGGAGGAGCCCAGAAGATCATGAGTTGGATCCCAGACGTTGGACGGTTGGAGATTGATTTTTGCTTTGATTGTGACTGTGCCCTGATATTTTCCCTCTTGAAGGAAGAAACTGTTTTAGTGGAGTCCACAGTTAAGAGACTTTTAATTGTAAAAAGACTGGATTTTAAAAGAGATGGATATTTTAAAGAGATTGAAAATTTAAGATTATGTAAAGACTGTGGGACTTTTAAAGTTATTTAGATCTTGGGGATGAATAAGAATGTAAGAGTTGAGGCTTACTAGTGATGTGTTTGTGTGTCAAGTTGACAAGGGGTCAATTGTACTGTGTCAACTTGACACAGCTGGAGTTATCACAGAGAAAGGAGCTTCAGTTGAGGAAATGCCTCCATGAGATCCAACTGTAAGGTATTTTCTCAATTAGTGATCAAGGGGGAAAGGCCCCTTGTGGGTGGGATCATCCCTGGGCTGGTAGTCTTGGGTTCTATAAGAAAGTAGGCTGAGCAAGCCAGAGGAGGCAAGCCAGTAAAGAACATCCCTCCATGGCCTCTACATCAGCTCCTGCTCCCTGACCTGTCTGAGTTCCAGTCCTGACTTCCTTTGGTGATGAACAGCAGCATGGAAGTATAAGCCGAATAAACCCTTTCCTCCCCAACTTGCTTCTTGGTCATGATGTTTGTGCAGGAATAGAAACCCTGACTAAGACAGCAGTCCAACATTGGGCTTTTCTGTATGGATTCTGAGGATTGAACTCAAATTCTCATACTTGCAAGGCAAGCACTTTCCCAAGAGCCATCTCTCTAGCCTTAGGTCTTTCCCATCCTAATTGTCTGGGTGTTCTAATGCCCCAGTCTACTTCGGAAGGCAATCCACATACATAGGATGGATAGAGTGAAATGAGTTAGGACTGGCAGTTCTTGCATTTGGAACTCTGTTGTGTTAAGAGACTTCAAAGGCAGCCCAATGTATTCAGGGAAATAAATAAAGGCCATTGCAGCACAAACTGAGTTATATTTCTCCCAAATTCGGGTGTTAAATCCCTGTTCTCAAATATAGCTGCATTTAGAGATGGAACTTAAGAAGATTATTCAGACAAAATAAAGTCATGAGGATGGGGCCCTGATACTTAGTATCCTTCTTATAAGCGACCTAGCTTGTGGAATGTTCAGTTACAAACGACACACCACTATCACACCCCGTTCTTCAGAGAAAGTTGTAATAGAGGAGACAGAAAGTTTATAAGAGCCAGAGGTTGGGAAGAATCAAACCAAAGCGTTGCTGTCTTCTCTCCATAACAAGGCCAGTACACTCATGAACTCAGTAGTCTTGGTTACCCATGTAAGACCTACAGGAGATCAAGCTAGCCTACATTTCAGGAGAGGGGCTAAGGAGCTCCTACCCCTAATTTATGAGCTGTTGACATTTGGTGACTTCTGGGGTATGGAGAGTCAGAGTTTTGAAGGATGATCCTGCTGGGTCAGTCAACACACTCCAGTGGATGGCTGCATTCTAACAGGTAAATGAATAGCACTCGTTGGATTTTACAGGCTATTAAAAAAAAAAAGTGACACAGTCACAAGGAAGTACAGAGTAGATCTGGGAGGAGTTCAGGGGAAGAGTGAGCGGAAGAGTGTGGTGAAAATACATTGTATGCAGGTATGAAACACAGAAGTAATAAACACATTGTATTTATAAAAGCATCAGGGCTGGAGAGGTGGCTTAGCGGTTAAGAGTACTGACTGTTCATCCAGAGATCCTGAGTTCAATTCCCAGCAACCATATTGTCGCTCACAAGCATCTGTGATATTATCTGATGCTCTCTTCTGATGTCTGAAGACAGTGATAGTGTCTTCACACACACACACACACACACACACACACACACACACACAAACACACATTTATAAAATATAAATAAATAAAATCTGTTTTTCCATTGCATCTCTATTTCTTTCCTTTCTTTTTTTTATTGCATATTTTATTTATTTATATTTCAAATGTTATCCCCCTCCCTGGTTTCTCCTCTGCAAATCCCCTATTCCATTCTCCCTCCCCACTGCTTCTAAACTTTTTTTTTTCTTTTTTTTGTCTTTTCGAGACAGGGTTTCTCTGTATAGCACTGGCTATCCTGGAACTCACACTGTAGACTGGGCTGGCTTTGAACTCAGAAATCCACCTGCCTCTGCCTCCCAAGTGCTACTGCCTGGCTGCTTCTAATCTAAAAAAGTAAATTAATTAAAAAAAAAATCAAAAAAGAAGTAACACACCAGAGGTGGCTGGTTTGTTCTCTTTCACCCTCTTCAAACACCATGAGACCAACTGAACACGTTGTGAGGACACAGCTATCTGCAAGCCAGGAGGATCGAAAGTCAGGTTGTAATTAAGTTTGTTGACCTCTTTGAGGGGAGGCACTTCTCCCTGAACTAATCACTGTGACCAAAGCAATGCATAAAGGGTATGCCTGCTGACTAACCCCTGACTACAGCCTGGGATCAGTTCCTGCTGAACTGCAGGCTACACGTTGGAACAGAGATTGTCTGCTAAAAGAAAGGCAGACCAGCACCAGAGGAGAGGGGAAGGTACATCAGGCAGATACAGCTAGAGAGTCCGCCATGCTTCATATGAGAGGTTCATAAGAGTACTCCATCAACTCCAGTTGCAAGTGACAGTAGAGGAGTTTGTAAACATTACAGGTGTCAGGTGTGTACTTTCAGAAGTAGAGAAAACTAGTCAGCTTTCTCAGGACACTTTCTAGGATACAGGAACCGGGAACTCTGGTTTTAGATCGTTTATTTTGAACTCATTAATGATACTGGCATTCAGTCTTAACAGGGATAGGTTCCTAAAAATAGTAAGAGATTCCTAATGCAACTTCTTCTTTAAGATTGCACTGATTTGTTCACTTACGTGGCAGGCAGAGCACAGTATTGGGGCAGAGATTAGAGCTGGCAGGAGTTGGTTCTCTTCTTCCGTCACGTGGGCCCCAGGAATCCAAATCACCTCTTAAGGCTTGGCAATGGGTGCCTTTGCCCAATTCCCTTTCAACTGACTGCAGTCCAACTACTTTTTAACATTGATAAAATACCCCTAAAGACAAAAAAATTACATGGTCCCTTTCTAAATGAAAGTCATCAGTAAAGAGAAATAATGTTCTCTCTCTAGAAGCGAATGGTAATCCCTGCAATCAGTGGATTAGTGTAGAAACAGGCAAAGCACATAAAGGGAACCGGGGCGTTGCTCAAAGCCAACAGGACCACAAGCCTGGAATGTTTGCCTGCTGGATTATTTTTGCGAGTGGGTATGGGAAAATAAACACTCTTTGGTTCAAATGATGAGAACTTCCATGAGGAGAAGATTGGCTGTGTGTTTTACATCAGTTTGAAGATTGCCTCCATGTCCTGATCACTGCTAGATATTCAAAGATAAAGGAATTGAATGGCTCTCTGAAGGAAAAACCGTCATCAGCTTTCAGGAATGCAGAACCATCTATGAATATGGGTGTTAACAGGGTTGTAAAGTCTTGCTCTAAAAGTGTTAGGGCAGAAAATAGAAATTGTAAATTAAATAGCCCTTGGAAAATAGTTGTGATATACCCTGTAAGCAATAGGGTGGGGCATGGCACAGGCTTTGGATATGAACAGAGATGGAATCCATTCAAAGCATATGACTTAACATGAGAAGCATCATGGGACTGGACAAGTGAGCTTAGAATGTAGGTAGAAAGAGGTTCAGGTCAGAATCCAAATCACACCAGAAGCTAGACCAACGACACCATTGCTGCTACCATGGGTATCTGGACCTGAAGTTTATTCTTCAACCCTAGATACTGTGCCCCATTCTGCACTGCTCTCTTTTATATACCCAGTGAAAATGATGATGACTTCTGAAGTAACGACACTTTGATCTTAATTGTCATCAGAGTGCTTGTCTTTAATTTTTCTTAAAAAATGGCCAACTTATCACTGTTTAGTACTGATATCTGTTCCTGACATCCCTCAATGATTTTGTGTTGGAATACTTGCCCTAGATTTACCTCAGGATACTCAAGGATCTATAAATCAAGAGATGGCCACTGAAGAACTTTCCTAGCCAACTCTTTCATCCATGGATAAAGCAAAGATAATACTCAAGAATAAATAAATGATTAACCACCAAAGTCCAAAGCTGGACTATAAGACTAGTTAGTTTTCAAACATCAGTCATTTTGAATAAGAAGAGAGACTTCAAGTTCATCCAAACGGCTTGAACTCTGGGGCAAAATGAGCAGAATGGATTCTAATGTGTTAAGATTTTCTTCAGTTCCTTTGGGTACCCACGTACAAGCACAGGACGGAACAGAGCTGGCTTCTGCATGTATTTCCTATGGAAATCACTGGAGGGTTTTGAGCTGACCACAAACCTAATATGCATGCTAAATGACAGCAGAATGAACTCTGCTCTTAGGTTACATCTGGGCCTGGTGTTCGGAGGAAAGAAGACATAACTGTCTTCTACTGCAAGGAGGGGGAAATCTTAAAAGCGTGGAATTCCAGCTAAGCAAGAGCTGTATTCCTCTAGGAGATAAAACATGAGCAAATGGCTGGAAACCCCATGAATATGGATTCTGTTTAAGTTTGCAAAAGATCTTTCCTACATCTGTAGGTTTCCAATAGTTTAATGAGGTAGTGATTTGCTGCTGGAAGTCATCAAGAAGAAATTGACAGTTTTCTTGTTACTCATTATTGGGTGAGAGATTTTTTTTTTAAATAGCTTACAATTTCTTGATGTTCTTTTGCATTTTAAATTTTTATTTCTTTAATAAGAAAATAGACCTACAGAGTGAAAAAGGAATATTAATAGCATTGAGAGCATAATAAGTTCAAGGTGCTTTAAATGACCTTAGTCAGAAGCCATGGGAAATGGAGAACAGAATAGCCCCACTGCGCAGTCCGAAGCGGGAAAGAGAGAGACAAAGACAAGGTTATTTTAGAATTATATCCCTTCCTGTGTAAGTACAGGATGAGGTAGATCTGACACAGGAGGCTATTTCCTATGAAAATAACTTGAGGGTTTCAGTTAATGACAAGCCCAATCTGCCTGTTCTAGAATAGCATGCATTATAGAAAGTTATTATAAAAATTACCTTATTTCTGCCTCTTCCTTTAGTGCTGTTCAGTGGGGCTATCCTTTTCCTTCTTGGTTGAAACTTGGCCGAGGCTCTGACTTCACTCTGTACCCTGTCATGTTCATCCATAGTTTCTTTCAACAGCAAAGGGCTATCTAATTCATCACCAAAGCATCTGTTGTTCTCCCGTCCAAAGTCTGACCTTGATCGAGACTGAAAATGCTTTCTCCTTCCTATTGTCTGGATACTTACTGTCTTTGTATTTTCAAGGGAAACAGTAATTGAAAAAAAAAAAACAAAAAAAAACAAAAAAAAAAAACAAAGCAAAGCAAAACAAGAAAGAGCTCTGTAGAGAGGAAGAACTCTGGAGAGGAGCGGGTGCCATTGATTGCTCTCCCATGGGAACCTTCTGAGTACTGAAAACTGGTTGCTGGGAAGGCCTCAGCTTTGGCTACCTTTCTGAGCTGATCATACTCCTCCTCGCCCACTTAGGCAGTCCCAGAGATCAAATCCAGAACCTCGCACATGCTAGGCAATTGCTCTACCATGGACCCACACCCCCATCCAGCGGCTGGAGACCTGTGTTTTCTGTTTTTCTCTGGTATGCCATGGACTCACACAGGATCTCTTTATTAAACCTTCCCAACGCAGGTGTGATGGTACCTGGAACTCCAACTTGGGAGGTTGAGGGAGGAGCATGAGATTAAACACAACCCTGGCTATGGAGAAAATTCAAAGCCAGCCAGGGCTACATATGATTATATTTCAGAGACAGAGGTAGATGCAGAGGCAGAGGAAGAGACAGAAACAGAAATAGAGAAACAGGGAGAGACAGAGAGTCAAGGGGTCTATGCGGTGGGGGAGAGGGATGTGGGAACAATAACAACAGCAACAACAAACAGGTTGATAGTTGACATGGCAGTAAGTTTCCTGTGTAGCCCTGCGGCCTAGGCATATTAAATGTGTCAGTGAAGAAAACAGCAGTGGTCCCTCTCCAGGGGTAGATAAGCTCTTCTGTCAGCAGCTACTTTTTTTTTCCCTTAGTCATGTTTAAACCAATCATCTCAACCTAGGAACACTGGGCCCACTATAGATAATGGTCTCAATCTAGTCTCCTCAGTCACTTCATCCAATTTGGGAGGTAACACCTCCATACCCACCTCAGAGGACAGCAAGGGTACAGCTGTCACCTGAGAGTTCTTACACACCCTCCCCAAATCCTGACTCCACTGAGATTTTAGGACCATTCTCTCAGCCCGGTTAAAACTGTCTTTTAGATTTGCATTTGGGGCCAGACCACACCTACAGGTCTGTAGTAGAACATACCTACAAATCCAAACTCTGGGGAAAGCTGAAGCAGGAGGATGGCTACAAGTTTGAGGCCAGCTTGTTCTATAGAGTGAGATCCTTTCTTCCAAAACAACAAAACAGGGATTAAAAAGATTTCTCATCATTGAAGGGCTCCTCCTGCTCTTGTAGAGGAAATCAATTAATCCAGTTGCCACCACCGGAGAAGGGGGCAGTTCCAAACTGCTTGTAACTGCAGCTCTGAGAGAATGGATTTCCTCTTCTGGCCAAGGGCACCTGTACTCTTTGCAGGTACCCTCATACAAACTCATAGTTAAAATCATTAAGCTTTAAATAATCAAACAAAGGTCTACTTTGTGGTATACTATATCTTATATTTATCTTATCTTGATGCATTGGTCAAAAATTCCAACTTAAATATCTTTTCTTTTTTTCAAGATAGGGTTTCTCTGTGGGGCAATGGGCTATGCACAGACAGCCTGGTCTCCAGTCGAGCTGAGGTCTTGAAACCCAGTAGGATCTGGTGGTGGTAATTTTCACCTACATCGGACGGAAGGCGTTCCCTCGTGTCTTCTGGACCCCTGGCTCCTGTGAAGTTACTGCCCACACAGTCCCCACAAGAGAGGCTCATGGCTTTTAGTCATGTAGACTATGTCCTAAGCTTCTGGCCTTCTGGCCAGACTCCTCCCCACAGTTACCTAACAGCAAGATAACAAGTCGACTATAAGAGGGGCTGTTTGGCCCCACCTTGCTCTCTAAGCTCTCTTACTTTCTAAGCTTTCATCTTTCTTATTCTCTTTCTCTCTTTCCCTCCCCCCCCCCGCCCCCTACGTGGCCATGGCCAGTCTCTCTCACTCTTTTCACCTTCTCTCCTTTCTCCCTGCCTTTCTACAATAAAGCTCTAAAACCATAGACTGTCTCTGTTCATCAAGGCCCGCCATGCTTGGACGATGGGATAGGCTTTCTTCTAACGAGCCACTTCTAACCTCCCGTCAGAAGGCCTTCATGTGCTCCAGCCATGGACCGGACTAAAGACTCTCGCCTTCATGGGAACAACCCAGTGCTCCTCTCCTCCCCTCCTGCCCTCTCTTCCTGTATCTCCGGGGCCTAGTGCCGCCCCAGGCCCCTATTCTGTTCTCCATCATATTGGCTTGTGGATGGAGGTATTTTCTCCATTTCTAATTGATTGAGGAGGGCTCCACTGTGGGTGGTACCATCCTTAGGCCAAGTAGGTCTGGAATGCTTAAGAGTATCTGAATACGAGCCTGGAAGAAAGCCAGTGAGCAGATATGGGTCCAACATGGTTCCTGCTGGAGTTCCTGCTGGAGTTCCTGCTCTGACTTATCTCAATAATGGACCAAGATTGGGACATATAAGTCAAGTAATCCCTTTCCTTCCCAATTTGTTTTTGATCATGTCAGGAAGGCCAACTAAAAACAGTGTTCTTACCGCTTGTAATTTGTGAGTTGGGCTATAACTCCAGAATCTGTTCTTGGT
Organism: Mus caroli; assembly: GCF_978045245.1. NCBI lineage: Eukaryota > Metazoa > Chordata > Mammalia > Rodentia > Muridae > Mus > Mus caroli. Next base: position 105,334,478 of record NW_028227264.1, on the reverse strand, counting down.
GCAGGTTTGGCTTTGCTGATGTCAACAGAGAGCACAGGCAAATGATATGTGTAATTTTCACTGGAAGCCAGTGGTGGGTGAGTGGGCAGCATTGCTGCTGTGTGGCTGAAAGTGGGTATGAAGTTCCCAACACTGCGTTTTAGTCAATGGCAACGTTGTAGGTTGGCATATCTCATGTGAGCAGAAATACAATTAATTGCTTTGTGTGTGTGCGCTCCTCTGTCCTTTATCATTGCAAAACATATTATAAGTAGTGTTTGTTGAATATGTACTACATCCCATGCAGGGTTCTGAGCCCCTTTTCCAAATGATCTCATGATGGCTGTTTTCTCCCTTTACTGATGAAGAAAAAGAAGCCTAAACAAAGACATTGGGAAAAATATCTCTCTCTCTCTCTCTCTCTCTCTCTCTCTCTCTCTCTCTCTCTCACACACACACACACACACACACACACACACACACTTGAACAGCCTTACTCTGTCATTTGCTATCTATCACCCAGAGTGGTAAGCCAGTTGAGTTATTCCTTAGGGACCATGTTTTCATCTCCTCTATAAAACAATAAGAAGCACAATTCTATCTGCTTTGCAAGATCTTTTGTGAGTCAAATAAGACAGCAGATGGGGACAGACTTCTAAAATTCACAAAGGACTCTTTACATCCAAACAATCTTGGTATCTATGCTATCTCTAAAATGACCAGCCCAGTAAAGGTGTCTGTAATTCACACAGCTGGAAGTATATCCTTAGCTGAGAGACAGGACAAGGACTCCAAACATACTGTCCAAGGGAGAGCTGCTCACATGCTCTGCAGAGGGAGACCTTTCCTGAAAATCATTTGACAAAAGGAAAGCAGGCTTAGATTTTTTTTTTTTTAAGAAAGAAACTAGAAAAATAGTTTCAGCATTGCTGAGACAGGACAAAACTGGGAGTCCTTGGGGAAAGTTTGTTGCTCTCAAGAACTATCGGGCTTGAAAATGAGAGCTAGGTGGAGACAAAAGCCTGCATTCACAATAGGGGAGGAGAAAGAAAGAGAGAGAGAGAGAGAGAGAGAGAGAGAGAGAGAGAGAGAGGGGAGGCATAAACAGACATTCAGTGAATGCTAGCATCAGGACATGGAAAATAATATTTGAAAATCTCCCCCAAACTGACCAGAGATATTTCAGATTCTACAGTGCAGTAGAGAAAGATGGAAACTTTCCTTTCTCTACCAAGACATAACAAAAGCAGAGCTGATGTAATTAATGAAAAAAAGATGGCCATTTGGAGCAGTGAAGGCTCGGAACAAGAGAATGGAATGGAAACGAAGTCCGAGCTTAGAGACAATTCATTTATCTCTTGTACGTTCTATGCAGACCATGCTCTGCTAATATTTCCCTCTCCAGAGTAAATATCAAACCAATAGGTAAGGAATACAAGCATGAACAGTATGATATAAGCTTGGGACTCACGGAGTCATTCCTTGAATATCAATTAGCATAACCATCCTACATGAAGACTGCTACAATTGAATACTTCAACTTAATGGATCTGTTTTCAAATTCCCTTTAATGGCCCTTCTGTGACCATAAGATCTACTTTTCCAGACATCCTAAGTAGAAACCATTATGGACAATATATATAGAATCCCCTAAGGATGGCATATGGAGAGGAGAGTGTGTGTTGCCAAATTTAGCAGCTTGGGAGAGAGCATTTTTGAATTAAACTTGAAATCTGTGGGGGATTACAGTCCATTTATGACGGGCAAAACACATCTTCCCAATTCTTAAAGATAAATCCCAGTGATATACATTTGGATTCCACAAAGTTTTGCAAAAAACTATGTGAAAAACGATCTTCAAGAAAAAACTCAAAGTTCTGTAACATTTGGAAGTTGTGCGAAGTCATACTATTCTGCCAATGCTCCTACTACTAAATGGGAAATACCGGAACCGCTGTGTCTACTCGGAATTGAGGAAGCTCAGACCTGAAGTCTCAGCCCTGGGACATTAGGATAATTCTTTGAAAAAAATCTTGAAGAAAGTGGAGATTGGGCAGAACGTGCCTACAGCTTGGAGGTTTCTTAGAAATAGGCAAATTTTCAAAGATAGAGGAGAACGGAACTTGTATATCATCAGGTTGTTCTTTTGGTAAATAAGAGTGGTTTGAATTCTAATTTTAAAATTCACCTTCATTTTTTTCTATTTTATTTTTCATTTTAAGGGATGTTTTTGTTTGGCTGCATGTTTTTTTTTAATGTCTGTGTGTGTGTGTGTGTGTGTGTGTGCTTCCATGCATGTGACTGTGTGTATATGTGTGTCTGTGGGGGAGGCCACAGGTTGAAATCAATTCTTTTCTATCTCTTGCCAACTTAGCTGTTGCCCCAGGGTCTCTCCCTGAACTCAGAGCCTACCACTGATTAAACAGGCTGGCCAGCAAACTTCCCGGATCAGGCAGTTTAATCTCCAGCACCCAAGCTTTACAGGTATAAAGGTGGACCACTGTGCCCAGCCTGGAACTGTGAAGGTGTACCACCATGCCCAGTGTGGAGTTCTGAATGTGCACTGCCGTGTCCAGCATTTCCTCGGGTGTGGGGGGTGAGTTATCAAGTTCTTACGTTTGTAGAACAACTGTTTTACAAACTGAACCATCTCCTCCGCCCCTGTAATTGACAGCACGAGCAGTATAAATTACAGACTCTAAGATGTAATATACTTAGCTTCTTCATGAAACAATGTCTTCACTTACCTTGGAATTCTAGTTGCACTGTGGAACAGTAAAAATATGAGGACCAACCAAAGCTTATCTATAGAAATCACCGGCTTGCTGTGTGCTGTTGCTATATACTATTTGTTTTTAACTCTGAATGACTATTAAAATAATTTAAGAGCTTTCCCTGTCTAACTAAAAGGCAAATACCTTGTGACCTGGGACAGAAAGAATTTTTAGTCAACATTTAATGCAGAGCGGTATTTTATTTTGTACTTAGCTAATAAATTATTTGGAATAAAGTAATTTTTCACCCTACATTCAAGGACTTGATAAAGCTAGGATTTTATCTATCTCTGATCAAATTTGTCACAAGCATTGGGAAACATTAGTGAAGCTTCTAATTTGCAAATGCAGAATTCTAGCTACCCAGTCCTCTTCTTAAAATTTTCATAAGACAATGTATGACAAGGATGCATCTCTATCATCCAATAAAAGCCACTGAAGTTCTAGGATTTCTTGTTTTGACTGGCATTGCCTTCTGATAAATACCTCTTAGAGAGATGTGAGTGGAGCCTGAAGAAGTTTTGTAATTTAGGAATTTTAGTATTTTTTTTTAAAGGCATATGGCCTATGGTGGAAAAAGAACTTATTTTTGATGATTGAATGGTTTTGCAGTGAAAGAAAGAAACGTAAAGAGTCAACTTTCCTTTATCTGGTCATTTGAAAACTCACATTAAGGACACCTGTATTTAACTACACTTTGCCCTTCTGCCTGTCCATTTGGACGTTAGTCTTAGCTGCTCCAACACTTTAAATTATCTAAGCCAAGCTTGGCGGCTCACACCAATAATCTCAGCACTCAGAAGTCTGAGGCAGGAAGATTGCCATGAGTTCAAGACCATCCTGAGCCACAGAGGCAGGCCTTGTCTCAAGAAAGCAAAGCAAAAACATGGACTAGATAAGTATTCTCTTGCCAAGAGTTGCAGACAACTTTCTGGAATGTTCAGTTCTAAGGGCATAGAAAGTGTGTCTATTATTTCCTTAATGAATATTTTTGCTCCTTGTCTTGTTACCCTGAAAGTCAATGTGTGCTTAAATTTTAATCTTCCAGAATTCAACCTAAAATCTTAAACCAAGTAGATAACATATAGAGAAGTATATTTTATCACAACCTGGCTTGTTTGCAATGCTCTTATTCCCAGGCTCTCTGCGTGCTGTGCCAGGAGAATCCAAGTAGTTCCAGGCCTGTACTTGAGGGGTGGTTCATTTAGTAAAACAGCACGTTACAGGACTGAGGATCTTCCTTCAGTCCCTACTCCTCACGTAACACCACCAGGGTATGATGGTGCCCATGTGTGGTAGGCCGGCCTCTAAACACACACACACACACACACACACACACACACACACACACACACACCTAGACTACAGAACAGAGAGGGCTTGAGTATGTAGCTCAGTAGACTCCTTGCCTAGCATTCAAAGGACCTTGGTTTAATCCCCAATACTGGAAAAGATTTTTTAATTTTTTTATTTTATATTTTATGATAAATCAATCCAAATCTTGAAATGCTTAGGCTATAGAATATTCCCTCTTACTGTTCACTTATGGAATGCTTGGTGTTTTATTTACAAGCCATCACTTGTAAAAAATAAATCTCCATCAAGCTTGGCTTCCTAAGGTTAAAACATACTTGTAGTAAGATCTACCTTCGTTCCTCTTTCTTTGCAGGGTTGTTCTATCACACCAGGCATGGGTTATGCAGAAGTGCTCAATAGCACTCACCTTGAAAACTACAGTTCCAAGTATTACATTCGATAATCAAAATACATGTTTTATGAAATCTATACCAAATTTGCATTTTTGCCCTAAAAATAAAAGCTAAATTAACACAGACGGGAGTGAGATCAAAAATGCATTTCTTGAGCTAAAGGGCTTATTGAACGTAAAACTTAAATCTGCATTAAAACCAGCCAGGGCTGTTACTTCTCCTAAGCATTTACTTTTTAGTTCTTCCTATGCAGGAAAGAAAAGAAATTGCTGAGTCAAATCGCCTTGGCTATACCTCGTCTGACCAGTAGAGGGCGTCATCTACCACAGTCTAACATTTCACAGGAGGAAAACAGAAAAAGAAAAAAGAAAAATCCCCAAAGACCCTGAACATTTGTTTGATTGGTTAATAAAATGCACAAAAGGGTCAGAAGTTTTCAATATGAAGCTTTCCTTTTGGAAGCTTTGCATAATTGAACCAATATTCAAGTCATAGGGAAAAAAGCATAAATAAAATAATGAATACAAGATGTTGGTATACTAGAACTTCAAAAACCAGAATTTCTTAAAAATGGCATAAAAATTCTTCAAGTTGACTTAGTTAATACAAATCCTTTTTTATGTCAAAGTGTTGGAAAGTGAGCCTCAGAATGTTATCAGATCCCAACCCAGTTACATTTGTGTATTTGTGAAACGGCTTTGTGGTCTCTTCATACCACGATGTGTTTGGAGCTCTTAAAAAAGTCTCAAATGTTTGTTTTTTGCCCTGATTTACTCTGAACCTTGTGCTCTGTGTTATAACTTTTTTTTTCGACTGCATTAGTTTTTAACTACACAGTTAGAGGTAAGTCAACATAGGGCTAATGTGGTTTGTGGCTACCACAGTTTACAAAGCACAGTGAAGCTGTAGAACGGAATGATTGCTGTCCGCTTTCCCCAGAGGAAGTTTAAAGCTTAAACCATTTTCTCTAAAGCAGGACTTAACTAACAAGTAAGAATGGAGCTATATTTTGATGGTAGAATCTGCACTTTTCTTTTTTTTAATAATGAATAAAACATCCTTTGCAAAAGGGAATAAGTTTATGCTTAGTAATGCCAGAAAGACCACCTTTTAATTCTTAGGTTTAAAAAAATTTTTAACAGATGATATTGCTATTGTCGACACAGTAGTTCATTGGTGTAGTGATTTCTAATGTAATAAATATATAAATAAAGAAAAGATTGAGGAAGATGGGCATTGTCTTTCTGCGTAGCCCAGGCTGGCCTCAAAGGCGTGCTTGTTTTCTACCTAAATATCCTGACTGCTGAGATATCTGGTATGTGCCTTACCCAGTGTTTTGACAAAATCGCCTTTCAAGGTCATGCACTACACTCAAGCTGTGAGTAATGGCTGGCTGACAACTCTCTGTGCAGATTCAGGGACCCACCTTCTCCTTAGCTTATGCTGCCACCATCTCCTCTGTTTGACGTACTTTGCCCCATCCAATGGGAGGAGAGAGAGAGAGAGAGAGAGAGAGAGAGAGAGAGAGAGAGAGAGAGAGAGAGAGAGAGAGAGAGAGCTCCCATGGAACTGCCTTTTTCCTGGAGATGGCACTTTTCCTTACACTTATCCACTGGAGAGAAACCTGCCATGGGTCTCATCAATTCGGGGGTGGGGGGGGTTGGGGGGGCGGCAAGAGAGGCAAACTCTAAAGTAAGATCTTTTGCACAGCCCTGGCAACAAAATATCTGTCTATATCCTTTTAACCATATATAAAATGGGCACTTTGTTTCAAGAAGGGCATACAGAGTAGCGAACAATAAATTCATTCACCTAAAACTCCAGAATCCCTTGGTGATGTCCAAACCTGGTATTTCCTCTGTCCTACATCAGTATCCCAAATCTTCCCCAGGTCTTTCACATCCTCTGCTGTGTAACTTTATAGTATCCATTCACCGTGGAAACAACTGTTGGTCTCCCAGCCTTTGACCCCCAGGTTTAGCCATGTGACTTCCTTTCACCACTGATAATGCTTGAAGCCATGTTATATACCGAAACTCATTCTCTATCCTTACCATGAGAACAAGCTCATGCAGAGACTACAGAAAGAGAGGAGATTTGAAGCAGAGCTGGTTGTCTCAGCCAAGGTATCTTAAACTAGTTGACAACTAGCCAACCTCAAGATATATGAGATAACTAAGCCAAGACAAAGTCTCCTGGCCAGCCCCCAGCTGATTCTAGACACATGAGCCATAAAATACTTAATGCCCTATGACACTCTGGTTTTGTAATTGTTTATTATGCAGCCTTATCTGGGTCACAGACAACTGAAACCATTACCAAATAAAACTATGGACTCCGAGAATCCTTCTGAGTTTTGTTTTGTCTAAAGTCAGTATGCTATTTAAGTCTTTACATTTCCAAATTAGAATTCAAAGTGTTATTAAGTTAATATGCACAGAATGTAGCTAGAAGAAAATGCTTTAAATATTGTGAAATATAAACATGAATTGGGATGCTAGGCAGAAGGTTCAGTGTTTAGAACACATGGCTGCTCTTCCAGAAGACCTGGGTTCAATTCCCAGCACCTAACCAGTAGGTTACAATCACCCATAACAAGCATGCAAGTGATATACACATGTACATACAGGCAAAACACTCACCAATATAAAACATATTTTAAAGATTAAAATAAGAATGAGGTTTTTATGAAGTTATGGTGACTTTATCTTTCAGATTAGTTCAGATACAATTTCATTTGATATTTCATGCCAAGGTGAATAGAGATAAAATATTATGTCTTTCTTTCTGACTACTAAGTCTCAATAACCAAATTACTTGCTGCAATTATGAATGATTCATAAGCACACTATAGTCAAGATAACCTGGCCCAGGATATATCCCATTGTTGAAGAGGCCTTTCAAGAGCTGAGAACATAGCAATTCCCCATATGTATTCTGTGACAAACATGGCAAAACATTGGTCCTCATTTCTGGTTGTTTTCAAGCTTACACTTTAACAGAAATCACTGATTGCAGTTTATGAATATTCTGTCTAGTGAAATGCTTGTTTTCTACCCTAAGGGGCTTTGGGGTGGCCTATAAAAAGAGGTGAAACATTGATACTTTGACCTATAAAAGAGTTTCATTTTTATTTCTTTTTTGTAACTCTTTTAAATTGAAGATTTATTTATTTTATCTGAATGTATACCCACATGTCAGAAGGTAGCACTAGATCACATTATGGATGGTTATGAGCACCCTATGGTTGTTGGGAATTGAACTCAGGACCTTGGGAAGAGCAGACAGTGAGCTCTTAACTGCTGAGCCATCTCTTCAATTTCTTTATTTCTTAACTAAATAGAATTATATCATTTCCTCCCTTTCTTTTTTATCCCTCCAACCCTTCCCATGTGCCCCTGCAACTACCACAAGAACCTATAGCTTCTTTCTCTTTATTTTTGGTATACAATTTAAATGCATAAATATGCAAATACAACCTGATGAGTCCATTATTGATTGATTATACATGTATGATTTCAGGGTTGGCCACTTGGTACTGGATAATCAATTAATGGTCTCATCACTGGGGAAGACAATTTCTCTCTCTCTCTCTCTCTCTCTCTCTCTCTCTCTCTCTCTCTCTCACACACACACACACACACACATTCTTTAGCACCCTCCCTCATTCCACCTTTACCCCCATTCCCCATGAGATTTCCCTCTTCCACGTTAGCAAATCTATTGTCATTATCCTTGTTCAGGTCTTGTTTAGGGAAACATTGTGTTTCTTTCTTCATTGTTTTAGATTTATTTTAAATGTATGAGAGTTTGCCTGTATATATGTACATATGTATAAACATGTATGACTGGTATCTGGGACAGTCAGAAGAGGATGTCAGTTACTCTGGACCTGGAGTTACTGATGGTTATGAGCTGCTGATGGTTGCTGGGAACCACACTGGGTCTTGTACAAGAATATCAGCAATGGTATCTTTGGAGGGTCCCTGACTCATAATGCCATGCCAGCGTCTTGTTTTCTTTCGTCTTGTCTTTCCATTTTTTAATTTTCATTTTATTATTTTATTTTATGCATACATACCCTTTCTACCCTGCAGGCCCTTTGCATGTATATGATGAGTTCGAGTTTAGTGTTTCTTATGAGATTTGAGAGTGTATGTGTCTCTGCATCTGTATCTGGTTCTTGTGCCTTTTCTTGGGTTCTTTGCTTTTTTGTTTATTTTATTCTGTTCTAATTTGTTATTTTTGCTTTGCCTTATTATATTATATTTTATTATTATCACATAAAACTTGTTTGTTTGCTAATGAGAGACAGAAGGTAGTGGATCAGGATGGAAGGGAAGAAGGGGGGAGAAACTGGAGAAAGTAGAGGGAGAAAAACCTATAATCGTGATTATCAGGATAAATTGGGTGAGGAAAAAACATTTTTCAATTAAAAAGAAAAAAAGAAAAACCTCTCCACTACTGCAGCATCTCTCCCATCCTAACTAGCGTTTCTTTGTCTTAGTACTATGGGCGTGGTCCATGAAAATAAACTCTTGTTATAGTGGCCCATTCATTGGCGCATACTGAGCATCTCCTTGTTCTGTACCCACTAAATTTCTGGAATATTCTTTTGGATCTACGGCAAGCAATAAATATCTCTTCAGATATTGTCAAATATTACCTCCGACGTGATATTGTGTACATATGGCGACCTACCAGGATTTTCCATAAGCTTCTGATTTTTCACAATACGAGAGCTGTAGCCTAAGGGATGAGTTTTGCTAACCATTGCCTTTATTAAGGAAATAAACTCTACACGAAGCTTGTGAAAGCCAAGGAACTAAGGCCATTGCCCTCGTCAAATCGTTTCATTTCCTTTGTATATTATCCGCTTCACTCTGCAAGTCCAATTACAGGATTTGGGATAGTGTTTGCAGCCTCAGTTCCAGCTCTGGGTCCATGACATACTAGCCTGAACTCTGAGTAAGTACAGACCCCTCATCCTACCTCCCTAATGCCTCAAACATTTTTGCTTCTGGCTTCTCTTCTTGGCCTCTATAACTTACCCATAACACTGTCCCTGTTTGCCATGATCCCCTAGGTCAGCCCCTAGTGACAATTTTTTTCTTCATCTGTCTTTAGCTTTTAATTGGTACCAAGACTTATTTCTTTGACTTAGTCTAAATTTTATCTCCTCCTTGTGCTCTTCTTATTTTAAATGTTTTTTTTATTAGCTATTTTTTAATTTACATTTCAAATGTTATCCCCTTTCCTGGTTTCCCCTCCAAAAACCCCCATACCCTGCCCCTCACCAACCCATCCTGGCCCTGGCATTCACCTATACTGTGGCATAGAAACTTCACAGGACCAAAGGCCTGTCCTCTCACTGATGGCCGACTAGGCCATCCTCTGCTATATATGCAGCTATAGCCATGAGTCTCACCACGTGTTTTCTTTGGTTGGTGGTTTAGTCCCAGGGAGCTCTGGGGGGGGAGGGTACTGGCTAGTTCATATTGTTGTTCCTCCTATGGGGCCGCAAACCCCTTCAGCTCCTTGGGTACTTTCTCTAGCTCCTTCATTGGGGACCCTGTGTTCCATCAAATGGATGGCTGTGAGCATCCATTTCTGTATTTGTCAAGCACTGGCAGAGCCTCTCAGGAGACAGCTATATCAGGCTCCTGTCAGCAAGCTCTTGTTGGCATCCACAATAGTGTCTGCGTTTGGTGGTTGTATAAAACATGCTTTGCCAGTCTACTGTTTTAGCATTTTTTAAGCATGGACTGACCTGAGACAATACCTCTTCAACACAAGAACTCCTTGTTCAGCCCCCAGGAGGGATAGCTCCTTACTGGTTTTATTACTTCCCACCCAAATCCCTATTCAGGCATTCACGAGTCATGTTTATCCCTTAAAAACAAACAAACATGAAGTAGCTGGATATAAAATTAACTCAAACAAGTCAATGGCCTTTCTCTACACAAAGAATAAACAGGCTGAGAAAGAAATTAGGGAAACAGCACCCTTCTCAATAGTCACTAATAATATAAAATATCTTGGTGTGACTCTAACTAAGAAAGTGAAAGATCTGTATGATAAAAACTTCAAGTCTCTGAAGAAAGAAATTAAAGAAGATCTCAAAAGATGGAAAGATCTCCCATGCTCATGGATTGGCAGGATCAACATTGTAAAAATGGCTATCTTGCCAAAAGCAATCTACAGATTCAATGCAATCCCCATCAAAATTCCAACTCAATTCTTCAACGAATTAGAAAGAGAAATCTGGAACTTCATCTGGAATAACAAAAAACCTAGGATAGCAAAAACTCTTCTCAAGGATAAAAGAACCTCTGGTGGAATCACCATGCCTGACCTAAAGCTCTACTACAGAGCAATTGTGATTAAAAACTGCATGGTACTGGTATAGTGATAGACAAGTAGACCAATGGAATAGAATTGAAGACCCAGAAATGAACCCACACACCTATGGTCACTTGATCTTCAACAAGGGAGCTAAAACCATCCAGTGGAAGAAAGACAGCATTTTCAACAAATGGTGCTGGCACAACTGGTTGTTATCATGTAGAAGAATGCAAATCGATCCATTCCTATCTCCTTGTACTAAGGTCAAATCTAAGTGGATCAAGGAACTTCACATAAAACCAGAGACAATGAAACTTATAGAGGAGAAAGTGGGGAAAAGCCTTGAAGATATGTGTGAGGAGCAGGTGTGGCAGCAGTCCCAAGAAGGCGCCAGGGACTGCAGCTAAGTCGTATGACTTGCACCTGACTTCCTCATATTAAGCACAAACATCGTGAGAGCGCAGGTGAACCAGGTTACTGGTGAAGCCATTTTGGTGGAGATAAGCCCCTGCTGCCCTGATTAGCTGAAGCTGTGTACCTGGTGAGGTGATGTGGCCTGCTGTGAGTGGATGGGAACTGATAGTATATAAGAGTGAGAGGGTCTTTTGCCTACACAGTCAATGCGCAGCCCAATAAATGTGTGCAGAAGGATCCTATTGTGGCGTCATTCTTGCTGGTCGAGTTGGACGTGCTCAAGAAATGGTGCCGAAACCCGGGAAGTAACATCTTCAGGCATGAGCGAAGACCCCCTGTTACAGGGAGGATTCAGAACTGCATCACGGGGAAGGAGTGGTTAATGAAGTGTTCCTGCAACACAGACTGTTGAGAAGGATTCAACTGCGTGGATTCAGAACTCTTCAGCTGGGGAACAGTGGTACCGGTAAGTAAAAAGAAATTAATGTAAGTCTCTGAGAGGTATTCTTTCTTACGTAGTAGGTCCGGTAATTATCGCTTGCCTTGATAAGGGTAGCAACTTTTGTAGGAGCACCAGGGAAGCATATCAGAAACAGAGAGAAATGAAAAAGAAGGCATGCGCAGAAATATAAGTAAAATAAGAAATATAAGAAGAGAAAAATGAAAATAAGCTATTTCAGAGCTCTCCTAGGGACAGAAGGAAAACGGGAGACGTCCTGTTTCCTCTCTGGCTCCTATGGAGATATTCTTAGCTCTGGTTAGAATACCTGGGTCCCTTTGAGACACCAAGTTCTATTCCCTGCCTGTCTATTATCTGTTTTTGGTGCACCAAATTGTCCATATGTCTGTCAATTCGTGTTTGTTTTTGTTGTTTTAGAGGCAAATATAAAGTTGCCAGGAAGCAGGCACAAAGTAATGATAAGGTTCCTGATTTTGGGACAAGTTAAGGTTCATGGTTTTGGAACAAGTTAAGGTTCACGGGTTTGGGACAAGTTGCACCAAGCACCATGGGGAATTGAGGTTTGCAGAGGAACAGAGGGTTTTACCAAAAGGGGTTTTGCTAGTCTGGAAGTTAGTGAGAAATTGCATAGAAGATAGAGAAAGATGTGGCACAGAACTCCAGAGAGACAATGAGGCACTGAATCAGGTAAGAGGAGCACTCTCAATTGGTTTGGGAGAGAGGGTCTGTTTGTGTTTCCTCAGGATCATCAACAACAGCTGCAGGTCCCGGAGTGGCTGAACAGAGCAATTCAAAACAAGCAGAGCTATGAGGACGTGGATGTTCCTGTGGCTGGGAATGCTCCTGCTAGTGAGAACTGAAGAGCTACATTGGGGCTGTGTTCCTGAAACCCATGTCATTGACACATTCAAGTGTTTCCTCAATTCTTTACATCTAATGCTTCGCTACAATTGCCTTTTTTCTATGCTGCTTCAGCTAAAGGGATTGTTGTTTTCAGGTGATTCAAAATATTTCACTGATGAGTGATTGTGTTCAGCTGTATCTACTAAAATTAATGCTACCTGGATTAGAGGGGTGTGCCCTGTCAGTATATCCAAGGGCAATGGCACTATACCCTCCCAACCTAGATGGGCCCCCCTTTCCTTTTTGTAGGAGTGTTCCTGATTCCCTTCCACCTTGGGCAGTGCTCCTTATATGTATAGTTGGTATGTGGGGTGAATGGTAGTTGCACTGATCTTTCCCTTAAGCCAGGTGGTGGGAGAGGCCTGGGGTAATGCAAATTTTATTGGAATGGTTCTAATGTGTTTGAAACTTCTGTATTTCAATTTGCTGGAGGAAGGAATGTTTCTTTTCTGGCTATGCCTGTTGTATGTGATCTCCTTTTGTGTTTATTGTTCATAAGATCCCTTGCTTCAGGGCTGATGAGCGGGGATGGGAGCCCTGGGATGTATGCTTGTAATAAATAGTGTGTGTGTGTTGTGTGTTTGGCACATGTTTCAGGTGCAGTGTGTGCAGGCCCGCACTTTCACCATGGTTGTGTAAGCTTTTGCTGCAGTGGAGGCCGGACAATCTCCTCAGATTCATTTTGCCACTCTAAAAGAAATTATGCTGCATTATGCCATGGGTTGCGAGGCTAAGCACTGCACAGAGGATAGCTTGCTGTTGGCATCCTGTGGAAGACATGTCTGATTGCATGAAGGTTCAGTGTCCTAGTTCCCTTCCCCCAGGAAAAATGACACGGGAGCTGGCCAAGACCTCTCTGGGTGATGAGCCCAAGGAATGGTTTTGTGTAGGGCCCCTATGCTTGCACACTGGGGATCAGACCTCTACCTTCACCCATGAGGCTTGCTTGTAGCAATTAAGATCTGGCCATAGATTAATCAACATCCTGGCCTTTTGATGCACCTGCCGCAAGCAAAACACAATCTCCCCAAGTGTGGCTTGGCATAATAGAGAGGTAGTCAGTGATAAGACTCCCTGGGCATGTCACCAACCTAAGACAGGGATCAAACCAATGCTGTTTGTCTCCCAAGGACGGGTAAGGGACATTGCTGCAGGGGGCAATCTAAGACAGACATTCTCTCTGCCAAAAAAGAAAAAAGGGGGAAATGTGAGGAGCAGGTGTGGCAGCAGTCCCAAGAAGGCACCAGGGACTGCAGCTAAGTCATATGACTTGCACCTGACTTTCTCATATTAACCACAAACATCGTGAGAGCTGCGCAGGTATAACAGGTTATTGGCGAAGCCATTTTGGTGGAGATATGACCCTGCTGCCCTGATTAGCTGAAGCTGTGTACCTGGTGAGGTGATGTGGCCTGCTGTGAGTGGATGGGAACTGATAGTATATAAGAGTGAGAGGCCCAGGGCTCGGGGTCTTTTGTCTACACAGTCAATGCGCAGCCCAATAAATGTGTGCAGAAGGATCCTATTGTGGCGTCGTTCTTGCTGGTCAGACTCGCGCAAGAGATATGGGCACAGGGGAAAAATTCCTGAATAGAACAGCAATGGCTTCTGCTGTAAGATGGAGAACTGACAAATGGAACCTCATGAAACTGCAAAGCTTCTGCAAGGCAAAAGACACTGTCAATAAGACAAAAAGACCACCAACAGATTGGGAAAGGATCTTTACCTATCCTAAATCAGATAGGGGACTAAAATCCAATATATATAAAGAACTCAAGAAGGTGGACTCCAGAAAATCAAATAACCCCATTAAAAATGGGGCTCAGAACTGAACAAAGAATTCTCACCTGAGGAATACTGAATGGCAGAGAAGCACCTGAAAAAATGTTCAACATCCTTAATCATCAGGGAAATGCAAATCAAAACAACCCTGAGATTCCACCTCACACCAGTCAGAATGGCTAAGATCAAAAATTCAGGTGACAGCAGATGCTGGCGAGGATGTGGAGGAAGAGGAACACTCCTCCATTGTTGGTGGGATTGCAAGCTTGTACAACCACTCTGGAAATCAGTCTGGTGGTTCCTTAGAAAATTGGACATAGTACTACTGGAGGATCCAGCAATACCTCTCCTGGGCATATATCCAGAAGATGTCCCAACCGGTAAGAAGGACACATGCTCCACTATGTTCATAGCAGCCTTATTTATAATAGCCAGAAGCTGGAAAGAACCCAGATGCCCCTCAACAGAGGAGTGGATACAGAAAATGTGGTACATTTACACAATGCAGTACTACTCAGCTATTAAAAAGAATGAATTTATGAAATTCCTAGGCAAATGGATGGACCTGGAGGGCATCATCCTGAGTGAGGTAACACAATCACAAAGGAACTCACACAATATGTACTCACTGATAAGTGGATATTAGCCCAAAACTTAGGATACCCAAGATAGAAGATACAATTTGATAAACACAAGAAACTCAAGAAGAATGAAGACCAAAGTGTGGACACTGTGCCCCTTCTTAGAATTGGGAACAAAACACCCATGGAAGGAGTTACAGAGACAAAGTTTGGAGCTGTGACGAAAGGATGGACCATCTAGAGACTGCCATATTCAGGGATTCACCCCATAATCAGCTTCCAAACGCTGACACTATTGCATACACTAGCAAGATTTTGCTGAAAGGACCCAGATATAGCTGTCTCATGTGAGACTATGCCGGGGCCTAGCAAACACAGAAGTGGATGCTCACAGTCAGCTATTGGATGGATCACAGGGCTCCCAGTGGAGGAGCTAGAGAAAGTACCCAAGGAGTTAAAGGGATTTGCAACCCTATAGGTGGAACAACATTATGAACTAACCAGTATCCCGGAGCTCTTGACTCTAGCTGCATATGTATCAAAAGATGGCCTAGTAGGCCATCACTGGAAAGAGAGGCCCATTGGACCCACAAACTTTATATGCCCCAGTACAGGGGAATGCCAGGGCCAAAAAACTGGGAATGGGTGGGTAGGGAAGTGGGGGGGAGGGTATGGGGGACTTTTGGGATAGCATTGGAAATGTAATTGAGGAAAATACATAATAAAAAATATTAAAAATTAAAAACAAACAAACAGTTTTTCCTTGGGAGTTTCCATTGCTGCTTTTAAAGTGAGTGCTGTGTTTCTCAGCACCCAGATCTCTTACCCACTCTTTTAGTAAAACCCAGTATCACTGCGTTTTACTTTGTGGCCTCTATCCTTTTTGGGAATAGGAAATGAACAAAAGAAAATAGCCATTATCAAAACATGGATTAATAATATATCGGTCCTTTTGGAATGCTATTTTATGAGTATAATACAGAATAATTATTTGATAAGAATGCCAAACTAAAATGAGAAGCCCATAATTAAAAAGCTTTATTGTGTTCAAAGAGGAAACTGTCACCTGTGTGTATTCAGAAAATTGACTTTTTCGCTACAGCCTATCAAGAATAGAATCTATTTTTTAATGCAATTATGTATTAACCTGTTATACTCTTTTAATGTACTTTGGGATAAAAAGAGTAAGGAGGAAAAAACAGACATCCATAGTATACTAAAAATGGTTAGTTTTTAAAAATTCTTTTTGTTTGCTTCAAGAGCAGTTATCCACTGGCTTTTAAATTATTTTCATTAGCTCAGCGGAAGTCCACTTGCCTAACATGGGCAAAGTCAGCACTAAGTTTGAGACCAAGCACAGTAACAAAAAATAAATATGTTGATTTATTTAGAAAAATGTAAAATTAGAAAATTTAGGAAAAGACTCAAAATCTCCACTGATACAAATAAAACAAGCAGAAAATCCGAAATGCGAATGCAATTATAATCTTGTCATGGTTATAGATGTACTGCGATTTCTTCTCTGAAGATCTACAAAATGGACAGCTCAAGATTGAGCAAGACGTGCTAGGCATGGAGCCCACACTTGTCATCTCAGCACTCAGGACAAGAAGACAAGGGGATCACTACAAGTCTGAGAGTGGCTTGGTCTCCATAGCAAGTTCCAGGCCAGCCAGAAAGAAAGAAAACACAAGTGAGAACACCTCATCCCTAAAAATGAGGCATAGCTGTCTAAATTAGTATGAAGTTCCAAATGATCCATTTCCTCCTGGGATAATTAAGTATCGCCTGAAACCGTTATAAAGAATGAATTCTCAGCTCTGATTTCAAGTTACTTATTTCACATGGTTACTAATTTCAGTAATTTATGAGCCTGAGAAAATATTTGAGGGAGATCCTGCCTAACAGCAGAGACCTCACAAGACTAGAATTTGCATCAGCTTCCCCGCTTCTGCCTCCAAAGTGCGGAGATTATGAACATTCCTCAACGTACTTGACATTGGAGGCATTTTTAAGACTTTGGTTGGGTTAACCTCTGTATAGCTATGGGGATAGTGTTATCCATGTTTAATGCAGGCTTTCCAGTGTGGCTGCTTTGTAGTTATCCTTACTCCTACCAGTCAACCCCCATTTGATGTATAAGCAAGCCCAAAACACTAATTGGTTCCCCAATGTAAACATTTGGTGAAGTACTTTGGTTTGTTGTTAGAATCTGATGAGGAGGATGCAGTTGCATTTACCAAGCTCTAGAATGTTATCATTGAGGTATATATACTTAGAAGTTGGCAGGGTTCTTATATTGGTTTCCCGACCTGTGAGGTGTGGGCTATCATGGTTGGAAAGGACAAATGGAAGCCAATGGTTAGTGCTACCATCAAAGAATTGAAAGATACAGGACTAAAAATTATGAGACGGGTGGGTGGCCCCATTCCTCAAGGTAGTTATATATGATTGGGCATAATGTTGACCTGGCTATTGTTTTAATTTGGAAATTAAATATACCATGGGGTAATGCATAGATAGGCTCATTACAGGAAAACATGCATTGCAACGTCATGGCTGCACTAGCTATGCCTATGAAATACCATGCACAGAAGACAGCCATCTACAGCCCTTCTCCAGGTCTTCTAGCCCTTACAGTCTTTTTGCCCCCTCTTCTGCAATAATGTCAGATTTAGGTCTGAGTGCTCAACCATCACTTTCTCTCAACACCTTGATCAGTCATGCATTGCGTTCACTACTGTTCATTCTCGAGGGGGGCTTCTCTGATGAATGCTGTATTAAGAAAACACTTTAGCATCATGGCAGATTAACTAAGCAGAATTAAGTTTGCCTCTAGGGCCTACAACATCCTCAGCCATCAGTTTATGACTGACATGTGTATGTTTACAGTATATAAATTTCTTTCTATGGAGGAAAATCAGTTACCCCCATAACAATAGTCCTCTGATTGTACCAGCAGATTCATCTTGCCAGGTAGATTGTTGACAATGTTTTCCTGAAGTAGCCTGAATAGTATTATGAGAGCTTAGACAAACAGAAGGAGCTTCTCCTTCAATTCTATCATGTTCTGTCCACACCTTGCAAATAAAGTATGCTGTGTCTAAGGCTTTGTATTGTCAGGTTCTGGTTGGCTAAAAAAAAAAAAAAAAAAAAAAAAGTAGGGTGGCAAGAACCTGTGTGGCCTTAGGAGATCCAGGAGCCTCCATGACTAGCAGTTCAAAAGGAAGCATTTCACATCTGGCACTGGGGCTTTTGTTTACTAATCCTTGACTTTCAAGAACACCATTATCGAGAAAAAATATTTTGCTTATAGTTACACATTTTAAAGAAATTCAGTGAGTTTTTAAATTTTATTTGGAGAAAAACAGTCATGAGTGACATTTATAAAACATGTATGAAAAATTTAAGTTCTCATACACACAGATATATATATGTATATATATATAATATTATCATATCTTAAACATATATGAGAACAGCAAATAATATCTTGCACAAATATAGTTACTAGCAAGTCTGACAACTAGAGTTTGACACCCAGGACCCACATAGAATGAGAGAACCAGCTCTCTAGCTCTCAAATATTATGCTCTGAAGTCCATATATATTTTGTGACCCCTTCAAGAATACACACAAATCATAAAACACTTAATAGTTATGCATATTATTCAAATGCCTATGTCATACAGTAATAAGGATTTAAGTGTGATTTGGTTTTGAGGAAACCTGTTCTATATAAGATGCTTCTCCTTAAAGTCAGCTATTACACATCAGGGCTCTGTTACAGAGTTATTTACAAGGCTTGTACAGTCATTTTGGAAATCAATTTGGCAGTTTCTCCCAAAGTTGGAAATAGTTCTACCCCAAGACCCCACTATACTACTTCTGGGCACATACCCAAATGACACCTCACCACAGCACATGAACACTTGCTCAACTATGTTCATAGCAGCTTTATTCGTAATGGCCAGAAACTGGAAAGAACCTAGATGTCCCTCAACTGAAGAATCGAGAAAGAAAATGTGGTACATTTACACAATGGAATATTAGTCAACTATCAAAAACACTGACATCATGAAATTTGCCGGCAAGTGAATGGAACTAGAAAACATTATCCTGAGTGAGGTAACCTAGACCCAGAAAGACAAGCACAGTATACTCAATTCCAAGTGGATATTAACCACTAAGTACAGGGTAGCCATGCTACAATCTACAGACCCAAAAAAGCTAAGCAACACTGAGGTCCCAAGGATGGACTCTCAAATCTCACTGAGAAGAAATCAAATAGACATTGGAGGGGCAGATGGATGGAGGGAACTTTGTAGGGAGGGAAAGAGGAGGAAGTGTAAGGAGAAGAGAGAACTGAAAAACTGGCAGGGGGTGGGGAGGTTATCTCTGGGATGAGCCAGAAACCTAGGACAATGGAAATTCCCAGGAATCTATGAGGGTGACCCTATTTAAGACTCCTAGCAATGGGAGAAATAGAACTTGAAACAGCCATCTCCTGTAACCAGGCAAGACTTCCAATGGAGGGATTAGGACACTAACCTAGCAACAAAACCTTAGATCCACAATTTGCACTGCTTACAAGATGTGCAGAGGAAAAGATGGAGCAGATATTGAGGGAATAGCCAATCAAGGATTGGCCCAGCTTTAGACCCATGCCATGAAAGAGAGCCCACCCCTGACACTATTAATGATACTCTGCTATACTTGCAGACAGGAGCCTAGCATAATTGTCATCTAGGAGGATACCCAGAAACTGATTAGAGCAGATGCAGAGACCCACAGCCAAACATTCAGCAGAGTTTGGGGAATCCTATGGAAGACAGGGAAGGAAGGAGTGAAGGAGTCAGAGAGGTCAAGGAAACCACAAGAAACCTACAGAATCGACTAACCTGGGCCTATAGGAACCTACAGAGACTGAACCAGGAACATGCACAGGATGGACCTAGGCCCTCTGCACATATAGAATAGTTGTACAGCTGGGTCTTCATGGGGGAGCAGGGGCTGACTCAGACTCTTGCCTGCCTTGGGTTCCCTTTCCCCTAAGTGGGCTGCCTTGTCTAGCCTCAATAGGAGAGGATACACCTAGGCCTACTGAAACTTGATAAGCCAAGGATGGTTAATATCCAAACCTTGACCCTCTGGCTCCTTCAATCCATCCTGAGGACAGGAGGATGGAGGAGGGGAACTGAGAGGAAATGGCTGGGAGGGGAGAAAGGTGGGGGAAGCTGCTATTCCGATGTAAAGCAAATTAGTAAAAAAAAAAAAAAAAAAAAAAAAAGAGGAAAAAGAGAGGAGAGAGAGGGAGGGGGATTGAAGGAGACAGAGGGAAAGGGAGGGAGAGAGGGACTGGGAGAGAGAGAGAGAGAGAGAGAGAGAGAGAGAGAGAGAGAGAGAGAGAGAGAGAGAGACCTGTTTTTCAATGTAGGAAGGAGAAGCCACTGACTGGGCAGATTTCCTTCTTTGGCTCCACAGAGTTGATGGCATCTTGCTGTTACATTTGCTTGTTAGTCCAGCACTGTACCAAGATCTTAAAGTGTGCCACCGAGTGTCATCCAGGCTCAGTCACACTGGATTTATAAAGGAATATAAAGGAATGAGTTGGAGATAAGAACAGAGTGATAATTTTAGATTTTTTTTTAATTTAAAGAGCTTTATGCCCATTAAAATAATATTCAATTGTGAGATGGGTTTTAGGCACATATAACGTACCCAATTATACAGAAGAAAATTAACCCTTCATCTGTCAACTGCCTTTGGAGTTCACAGTTTTGGAGGAAATTAATTTTTATTTATCTATCTATCTATCTATCTATCCATCTACCTATCTATCTACCTGTTTATGTGTTGTTTTGTTTTTAATTAATTTATTTATTCTTTCATGTATTGCATCCTGAGTGGATTTTCCCCTTCCTCCTCTCCTCCCAGGACCTTCCTGGCATCTCTCCTCTCCCCACAATCCTCTCCTCCTTTATGTCTCTTTAGAAATGGACAGGCCTCCCAGGGATATCAAACAAACATGGCACATCAAGTTGCAATAAGACTAGGCACCTACCCTCATATAAGGCTGGAAGAGACAACCCAATAGGAGGAAAATGGCCCAAAAGCAGGCAGATGAGTCAGCCCCTGCTCCCACTGTTAGGAGTCCCATAAGAACACAAAGCTACATAACCATAACATATACAGAGGGCCTAGGTCAGACCCATGCATGCTCTCTGTTTGGCATGCTCTGTACCCTTTTAGATGGTTATATGAATTTTCTTGTGGTGTCCTTAATACTTCTGTCTCCTTTCTCTACATCTTCCATCATATTCTCCAAGCTCCTCCTAATGTTTGGCTGTGGGTTTCTGCATTTGTTTCCTTCAGTTTCTGGATGAAGCTCCTCCAATGATGACTGGGATAGACATCAACCTGTAAGTATATCATAGCATCATTAAAAATTATTTCATTGACTTTTTTTTTTTGCTGGTGGTATTTGGTTTTATCTGAAGTCTCTGGGCTCTCTAGCATCTGGGTCCTGCCCCCACAGGCATGGGTCGCAAATTGCACCAGTCCTTGTTTGGCCACTTCCGCAATTTCTCTGACACCTTTACCCCAGCACATCTTGCAAGCAGGACAAATGTAAGTGGAAGGTTTTGCAGTTGGGTTGGCGTCCAAATCCCTTTACCAGAAATCTTACCTGGTTATGGGAGGTGGTTGGTTCAGGCTCTGTACCCCACATTACTAGGAATCTTAGCTAGGGTTACCCATGTGGATTCCTGGGAGTTTCCCTGGCACTAGGTTTTTACCTAGTACATTTTACCTGAAATGCACACCAATTCATGTCGTCTCTCCCAGAACTCTCTCTCTCTCCATCCTCTCAGCACCTGATCTCTCCTGTTCCTCTCCCAACCCACCTGCAATATCTATTCTATTTCCCCTTCCCAGGGAGACTTATGTATCCCTCTTTGAGCCATTCTTGTCACTTAGCCTCTCTGGGTCTGTGGATTGTAGCATGGTTATCCTTTACTCTACAGCTAATATCACCAATTAAATGACTACTTACTGTATTAGTCTTTCTGGCTCTTGATTATCGCACTCAGTATGATTTTTTTTCTAGTTCCATCCAGTTGCCTGCACATTTCATGGTGTCACTGTTTTTAACAGTCAAGTTTTATCTATCTATCTATCTATCTATCTATCTATCTATTTATTTTCAGATAGGGTTTCTCCATGTAGTCCTGGCTCTCACAGAGATCCATCTGTCTCTGCCTCCTGAGTGCTGGGATTACAGGCATGCACCACTACAACCAGGAGTATCTTTTTGTTCTCAGGCTTTCCGTGGAAGCCTGATGTGATGGAGTCCCTCTGTCATCAAAGCACTTGGGCAGTGGAGGCAGGAAGAGTGACTACCTTAAGCTACATAAATTCCCCCATCTCCAAAGCAATAGCGAGATCGTCTTTGTAAGAATAACAATTCACTCTATAGTTGGAGAAAGAGCTTACAACCTGCTAATAAAGAAATCCTCTGAGGTTCATTGTTTTCTAGTTCTGCATGGAAATTAATCTACAAATTCCTTCCTTCCTGGTATCTGCCTGGTAGTAGCACAAAAGCTCAATTAGGCCAGAGAGGAAAACAGACACAGGGTCAAGTGTACACAAAAGCAATTGAGTTAGAATAACAACAGAAACCTGTTGCCAGTATGACTAATCTCCATGTATCAGTGATTAGTTCTGGCCAATTGTTGGCATTAGAAGCCTACCTTTGACAAATATGCACACTTACGAAAATCCTTTTAAACATCAAGTGTGAGCAAGTAATTTAAATGAAATGAAAAGATGTATTCGGTAGGTCTTCCTTGGCATGAGCCAAAAAAATAAGTAGATATAAATAAACAAACAAATGCAAGCACAAGGCAAATTAGACCACAGTTTATCCAGGTAAACTGCCATAGCAAGCAATCAAATCAGAAATCATACTGTTAGAAATATCAAATACTATAGGAAAAAGGTGTCAACATTTTTTGGTTGTGGGAAGTGGAAAATTCAACTCCAACTGTCTTCCTAACAGGGAAGAGAACTACTTGTTTCCCATCAGTGAAGAATTCAGACCTGCACTAAGGCTCAGGTCAGCATGGATCCACAGTTCACATGGTGTCAATATCATTTCTCCCTACTCCTTGCTCTCAGCCTTCCAAGATGTCTTCTTTTCAGCCTACACATGACAATACTCCATAGATTTAGAATTTTCTATTTTTTTTTTTTTTTTTTTGGTTAAAGAGTAGCTGAGACAATTTAACACTGTATCTACTAAGAGAAAAAATACTTTAAGTCCCACAGGTAATAATAATGCTACAACTTTCTTTTTTTTTTTTTTTCAAAAACCAGGAAGACTATAATTCCTTTTAGTAGCTACTTCCTAGGAGGGTGTAAACAGAGTCTTCAAATGCTATAGCCAGGTGATAGAATTAGCCTTTAACTTAAACTATTCAGTTTGGAGATTTATTGAAAAATGTCTGTCTAACAATATGTTAAGAATGAGGGAAAGTACGTACATTTTTACCCACTAAGGATTCCTGCTGCAGAGGAATGGAATTAAACTCATAGATATAAACAGTAGCTGTCTACATGATAATGTGCAGGCCATCAAGGAAACTGGAAGGAAAACATAGACATAGGAGAAGAAAAGGAAACAAATGCAAAGATTTCATAACGCAAAGGAATGGAAACTGTCCACTGTAAAAGGAGCAGAGGGAGAGGGAGGGAGCGATGAAGAGAGGGAAAAGGAGAGGCAGCAGAGAAGGAGAGAGATTACTGTTCTCAGTTGCTGTTGTAATTTTAAACTAAGATATTTCTGATTAATATATAAAGTGTGGAAATCATAAATGAAAAGGTGTATAAATTTGAAAACACGAAACCTAACAACTCTCTTCATCTATAGTAATATGTTATTAGAATTAGGAGTTGTAGCATATTTGGGAATAATGTTACTCATAAAATAAGTATCTGAAGAGTTTATTACAAATAAAAAGAAAAGATAAACCCATTAAGAATCACATGCAGATTATTAACAAAAAGAGATGGCTTAAATAGAAAAAAAAATGCTTGCCTTAAGTAGTAAGTTAAATTTACAATCAAAAGAGGCCGATTCTTTTTCACAAATCCAGTTACCAAAGTTCAAACAATTCAAAATTACTCAGTGGTGACAAAGGTGTAAAAAAACCAAATATTTTCACGTACCATTGATAGAAGAATAAATTAATGTAATATCTTAAAAGGGCAATTGATGATAACACCAGAGGAAAAGTTGCTACTTGTGACTATAAATTTGTCTTCATGGATTGCATCTGTCAGTTCCCAGCAGAACACTCCAAATACACCTGCAGTTTAACTACCTGGGCTTGTTATTTCTTGTAATAAGGGGAGTCCAAACAAATTATAATAGCTCTGAAAGAGGTTGTCTGTATACGTCTCTGTACTGGCTGGTTTTTTGTTTCAACTTGACACAGCTGGATTTATCACAGAAAAGGGAGCTTCAGGTGAGGAAATGCCTCCATGAGATCCAGCTGAAAGACATTTTCTCAATTAGTGATCTAGGGTGAGAGGGCCCATTATGGGTGGTGCCATCCCTGGGCTGATAGTCTTGGGTTCTATAAGAGAGCAGGCTGAGCAAGCCAGGGGAGGCAAGCCAGTAAGTAACATTCCTCCATGGCCTCTGCATCAGCTCCTGCTTCCTGACCTGTTTGAGTTCCAGTCCTGACTTCCTTTGGTGATGAACAGCAATGTGGAAGTGTAAGCCGAATAAACCCTTTCCTCCCCAACTTGCTTCTTGGTCATGATGTTTGTGTAGGAATAGAAACCATGACTAAGACAGTCTCCTGCTGTGGGATTTTGTTTGGATTAGATAGCATGAAGTAGAACTCAAGGTGGTAGTATATTGTTTTTCTAGGTTGGGTATAAGCCTACATTTAAGTGTTTCAGTGCTATCCAGGGAAAATACAGATTAGAAAGAGTCTGAAGATATGAATGCAGAAATAGAAGACAATGTTTAAAGGGAGAAAAGAGAATGATGGGTAATCTGTGGTAGTTAGCACACTAGCCTTGGTTTTTTGTGTTGTTGTTTGTGTTTAGGTAGATTATGAAGTAATATTATTTAAACATTGTCAGTCTCGGAATGAACTTGTGTAAGGTTAGTGCTGATGGGATTACTTACATCCATCCAGAGAATGATAGAGCCTTAGCTGTGAGCACCAGACCAACTTAAATAACATTGAAATCAGTGTATACCCAATGCCAGCCCCTACATTTTCTCACCCTAGATATGTAGTCTCACATACAAAGAGATTTATGCATAAAGATATCTCATACATCAAAAATTAGAGTAGACATTCTAAACAGTCATCAGTGTCATTAACGATGAATACATTGTAATACAGGTAAATGGTGAGGTAATTTAATTCTATGAAAACTTGATGAAATAACTTGCTGATAAGAAGAATTCTAAGATATTTTTGAATAATAAATAAGTAAAATGCTACTCATTTCTATTTGTGTTTGAAATTACTAGTGGTTTTGATAATGACTTCTGTTCTAAAGCTCTTCTGGGTCTATAGTAGAAAGATGTACCTGATATTTTGTTTAGACTGGGCCATCATTCTAGTAATTAAATGAGTTATTTCCAAATCTTAACAGATAATTGTTAGCTTATGTTCCCATGTGCCCCCACTTTCCTTTGTCAGGCTATAATGACACAGATGGCAGTCTAGGTAACAAAATACAGAATAAAGAGTGACCTCCAGACAAACCACAATAGAGACCTACTTGAGGAGAAAAAAAGTCTTGTTTAAGCTACTGAGACTTGGAAGTTCCTATTAGCAGTGGTGTTAATGGGATATCCTGAATGACATAGTCAAATTTGGGGTATTGCAATTATTAAAAAATATGTAGTATCAATTTAGCAGAAGGGTGTTAATCCTAAAGAAACCTTCTTATATCCAGGAGGATGCAAATTCACAGGACACAGTAGCAAAAAAAAAATTAAAGTGAGCCAGAGGAAGAAACTGGGAGCCACTTTCCATGTGCCTTTATGGAAAGTGTTAAAGGAATAAAGTTCTTTTTTTAAATTTTTTATTAGATATTTTCTTCATTTACATTTCAAATGCTATCCCCAAAATCCCCTATACCCACCCCTGCCCTGCTCCCCTACCCACCCACTCCCACTTCTTTGCCTTGGCATTCCCCTGTACTGGGGCATATAAAGTTTGCAAGACCAAGGGGCCTCTCTTCCCAATGATGGTCGACTAGGCCATCTTCTGCTACATATGCAGCTAGAGGCACAAGCTCTGGGGGTACTGGTTAGTTCATATTGTTGTTCCAACTATAGGGTTGCAGACCCCTTCAGCTCCTTGGGTACTTTCTCTAGCTCCTCCATTGGGGGCCCTTTGTTCCATCCTATAGATGACTGTGAGCATCCACTTCTGTATTTGCCAGGCACTGGCATAGCCTTACACGAGACAGCTATATCAGGGTCATTTCAGCAAAATCTTGCTGACATGTGCAATAGTTTCAGCGTTTGGTGGGTAGGGATAATGTTCTTAGCAAGTGCAGGCTCTCTGCCTTGTGCTTGACAAAACAGTACTGCAAGAAAGAGGCTCTTTCATAAGCGTTCTCCTCCAACATGGAGTCCCTGCCAGCTCTCACTTATAGACAGCCTTGTGATATTTTCTAGTCCATTATTTTATTTGTCCTTAGAATGACCTAATATCAATGTTGAGTCTTTGCCTTGCCTGTAAAGCAAGCTTTGTAACTCAGTAATTTTTAATACTTTCTCTTTTTCCTTAAATCTCTCTTAAGGCAATTCCCTCTGTTCATTAACCCCCTCTTCTGCCTTTCCTGGTGTCCAAATTCAGAAATTATTTTTAGGAACAATTTTTTATGTTTTGTGAGCTCACATTTCAAATCTTTCTATTATTTCCTTGCTCCTCTAACTGTGTCATTTGTTTATAATTATCATCCATTTTCAGAAGAGCTTGACTTAAATATTTTTTCTCTCCTTTCTTTAATTTTGAGGTTGTGATTAAACTGTAGTGTTCCCTTCCCCTTCCTCCTGCCAAACTTCTCCCCACTTTCCTTCAACTTCATGACTTCTTTTTCTATTGTTATTGCATGCATATATGTATTTATATATAAACATATACATTCCTAAATATCATCTCTTGAATCCATATAATATTACTGGTATGTATATTTTGGCAGCTAACAGTTTGACACTAGACAACCAATTGATGCTCTCCTTGTTAGGGAAACCACATCTCCAGCTTCCAGCTTCCTCCATTGCCTCTAGTTCTTTATGTAGGATTGAAGCTCCTTGGGCTTCTCCCTATGAAATATGGAAAGTTCGTTAGTGTCCTTGGTCAGGTCATGCTTAGGCAGTTGTTTGTGAGACCTTATACTTTCTGATGTCACTAGCAGACATAATCTTTCAGAAAACTCCATGTCTCTCTGTCTCTTCCTATCTTTCTGCCCCCTCTTTGTCAATGATCATTGGGTGTCTTAGTCAGGGTTTCTATTCCTGCACAAACATCATGACCAAGAAGCAGTTGGGGAGGAAAGGGGTTATTCGGCTTACACTTTCCACATTGCTGTTAATCACCAAAGGAAGTCAGGACTGGAACTCAAGCAGGTCAGAAAGCAGGAGCTGATGCAGAGGCCATGGAGGGATGTTACTTACTGGCTTGCTTCCCCTTGCTTGCTCAGCCTGCACTCTTATAGAACCCAAGACTACCAGCCCAGAGATGCTACCACCCACAAGCCCCGCCCCCTTGATCACTAATTGAGAAAAATACCTTACAGATGGATCTCATGGAGGCATTTCCTCAACTGAAGCTCCTTTCTCTGGGATTAACTCCAGGTTGTATCAAGTTGACACAAAACTAGCCAGTACACTGGGCCTTATGTGCAGGAGTGTTTCGTAGATGTATCCATTAACATTGAGTTCCACAATTCTGAATTGTGATAGGCTGTGATTTGTTCTAGTGGCCTCCCTCTATCACAAAGAGAAGTTTCCTTGATGATAGGTAAAGACTACACTTATCTGCAGGTCTAAGAACCAATGTTTACAGATTGTTGTTAGGGATTATGGTGGTCTAGTACATTAGTGGTTGTAGAGTCTCTTCCTCCTGCAATAACCACAATTTCACTAGTACTGAATAGTTAGCTAGAATTTGAATACCAAGCATGGTGTTGCTCTTGGTGAGTAGACCTTAAATCCAATTAAAGAGCTTTCAGTTACCATCAAACTCTGTGTGCCACTTCTGTACCCATAGGGTTGTTGTATTATGCCAGTTGACAATGTGGTTCATAAGCATCATAGCTGACTAGGACTGTTGTTTGCGTATCTCTTTTGGAAGTTTGCATAGCATCTTCTGATACCACGAAAGCTAGTCCTCTCAGGGAGAGGGCATTCAGGTCAGTTCCAGCTCAGGGGTCTCTGCACCCTATTTCTGACTTGCATATTTATTGTCTTCAGCACTAACTTTTTAAAAAAATTCTCCTTTAAAAAAATGGTTACAGTGTTCTATTATTGGGGAGCATATACTTTTGTGTAATTTTTGATGGAGATGTCATTTGAAATGTCATTATATTTCATCATAGTATGTTGGTTGAATTTGATCAATATCCTTTTCTGGAATAAGTTTTTTTCTATTATAGCGATTTATGATTTATGATGATGATTATTATAATGGTGATTGTTGTGGCAGATTTCTTTCCCTTTGAGACAAAATCTTGCGCATTTGTCCAGGCTGGTTTCAAATTTCTGGTGATCCTCCTGTCTCAGCTTTCCACCTTCTGGAGTCACAGGTATGTACCACTACATCAGCTGAAGTTCTCATCTTATGTATTATTGTGTGATGGGAAGGGAGACATGGTAAAGGGTGGTAAACCATGATATCTCATAACTAAACTTTGGCGATTCAGATCTCCTTCTTCCTACATGTAGTTCCTCCTCTTCATAGATCTAGATTCCCCTCTTCATATATCTAGATCCCTCTCTCCATATATCTAGTACCTTCTTTTTGTGTAACTAGAACCTCCTCTTCATATATCTAGATCGCCTTCTTTGTATAGCCAGATCTCCCTCTTCTGTTATTTTCATGCGTTCAAATTCCAAGCAGCCATCTTCCTGACTTGGTAACTCTCAACTCTTTTCTCCAACATCTCTCTAGTCTAGACTTTTACATTCCTTTGTTCATAAGTTAGACTTGTGGCATTCTGTACTCAGTACAAGGTTAGTACTCACATGGCATTTCAGCTGGCTACTAACTTGAGACCGTAATACATAGACTTTCCCTGAACAACCACGCTGAACAACACCCCTGAGCATGCCCTCTGTCAGTATCCAGCTGGTTTGTTGTTTTATTTTGAAGTGAAGCTAGTATTTATTAAGAAAGAATATTAATGTAGATGTTAAACTGAACAAAAAAGGAGCGAGATGTAAGATAAGCATAATGGTATATATGAAATAAATGTGGTCTTCTCAAGAGACTTTATTAAGTGTCTTAACAATAATTACATGTGTGATTTGGGGTGGCTTTTAATGTTACATTGTTGAGGATATTTAAAAGTTGTACATGTAGATATGTTTGTGTATTTGCACACAGGTTTTATGCATGTAAAGACTACAAGTTGAAATCAAGATGTCTCTACCTACTTTATGTTTCTGAGAACTCACTTGAGTGAGTTCCAATTTAGCTAGATTGGATGGCTAGTGAGCTCCAGAAATTGACTTGCCTGTCTCCCCAGCACTGAAAATGCAGATTCATGCTACAGCACCCCAAATTGAAGTAGGTGATGGGACTCCAAATAAACATCCCAATGCTTGCTTGGGAAGCACTTTACAGACTCAACCATCACCCCAGACCCTGAGTATACAAATCCTGAATGAGTGAAACTAGATGGCTGAGACTGCC
Organism: Mus caroli; assembly: GCF_978045245.1. Classification (NCBI taxonomy): domain Eukaryota; kingdom Metazoa; phylum Chordata; class Mammalia; order Rodentia; family Muridae; genus Mus; species Mus caroli. The sequence continues at coordinate 105,304,574 of NW_028227264.1, read as the reverse complement.
AGGTACATACACAAAGCATCTTACTTTAATAACAGCGTGAGTTATGTTCTCCAGCTGCTAATTGTGAATGTCCTCATGAGTTTAGCTGTGGGTACCAGCTAGTGATGGGAGTGTTTGCCACTACTTAGGAATATGAGCATTTTCTTCCTTTCACATTATTGCTCTCATGACGTGTAATGTTTAATTGGTGGCAGTCCTATTTCCTCATCTGCTTGTATATTGGGTTTGCAACTTTCCTAATGTTAGAAGTATATATTGGCTGTGAGTTTTGGAATTTACTCTTCTTCTGCCACCATTTTCCTGGAGCTTGCCACGGCTGAACATTTTATAGTCTACTTCTTTTATTCGTTACTTTCACATTTTATTCTTTCTTATGTACACTGTTTATCATATATGGTTATATATTCATAGAAATGTGTGGGTATTGAAACAGGTATGTGGCAGATTCAGAGAGGAAATTTGAATTCATAATGGGGATTCTAACTTTATAAATTTTTTAAGTACTCAAATCTCTTTAAATCTTTTAGTATCCATGATTTCATTTCTAATTTATACATAAAAGCATACTCATACATAAACATGTATGACTACCCTCTCTCATAACCACATACAATGAATACTTGTTGAATGGTAGATAAATTCTAATTATATGGCAGAAGAAGTCAGTATGGAAATGGAATATCCATTTGCTATTGCCTCAATTCTAGATGAAGTTGAAGTACAACTTGTAGCTAAGCACAAGCATGCTTTTACAAAGTGCCTTCTAAGTATTGATTTTAAATGCCACATTAGACAGATGTATATAGCACACATGAGCATTAAAATACATGATAATTACATGATGTGTATGTTATACACCTCAAAAGATCTGGATTAAAGGTGGGTCTTCTCACCTCAAGTGACTTAAGAAAAAAAAAAAAAGCCCTCACCAGTATACCCAGCTGCTTGAGTTAATTCCAGATATAGTCAAGTTGATATGCAAGAATAGCCAGCACAGTATATACCTCTCTGTGTATATATGCTATAGTTTATATAATAAGTTTCATTTTCAGTTTACATAATAAGTTTCATTTTCCAAAAGCTTATGTGTTGAAGTCTTGGTCTCCAGACTTACTTCTGTTTCCTAACTAGTTTCAAACAAGAAAGCTTTATGTGTTTACAAAAAAGAGTATATATAAAGAATGTATTTAATGTTTTATTGACTTGAATATGTAAGAAATGGTTAAAAGGTATTAATTATATATCTTTCCGTAAAGTTTCAGGATGTCCCTTTAATCACAACAGAAGGCACAAGGAGGCCAAGTTATCCCAGCAAAAGTTAGACTCAGGAGCAAGGAAAGGAAAGTCTGCTCTGCACATCTAATTAATCAGATTCCAAGGGCGTCTACAGCTAATCCGCTTCACTGGTCACACACACTAACCAAGTCAAAGGAATGTTCACAGACTGTCCTACAATGACAAATGACCCAAATCTACAAAAGAGTGGAGCTGACTATGCAGACGCCATCCCTCATCTCCTAGGAGTTGACAATTCTTGATGGACCATCTAATTATAATAAAATACTAATAAGAAATATATAAGATTTTAATAGTGCCAACAAACCACACCAATACATCAAAATGACAAAGGAACAGATAGGTAAAACTCCAACAAATCCTTTATACCTTGGAAAGCTTCCAAATCTCAAAACATTAAAGCCTTTGTAAAGAAAAAAGTTAAAAGTTCCATTATGTAAATGATTAGTAGAATTTTAATATAAAAAAGTAATTTAGTAGTCTAGAAATTATTTTAGAATGCTCAGCCCAGATCTTGTCCCAACAAAGGATTTAACTCTTTGCAACCAATATTCTAAATTGAGGTAGTCAGAAATGATACTATAATCTTAACAACTGAAGATTATTAAAGCCTCAGGCAAAGCTTTTAATGAAAATCTAGGTGGACAAACAGAAATAATAAGAACAAAAATGGCATACAGTGTCTTCATTTCTAGTTTTCAAGCAAAAGAATTCATTAGTTTTTATAGTCTTTGTAACAGTTAATATGCTGTTTTTAAAAATGTGTTTAAGCTCTGGGAAGAACCTGAAACTCTTCAGTAGTAGAGTTTTGTTTGTTTTCTTTTGTCTTGGTTAAAAAAAAAATCAAACATTTTGGAGAAATTTACTTTGCTTGTTTTATAACTCTTGTATAAAAAAAAAGTTGTAGGAACAACTTTTTTGGGATTTTTTATTAGATATTTTCTTTATTTACATTTCAGATGTTATCCCCCCTTTCCTAGTTTCCCCTCTGAAAATCCCCTATCCCCTCCCCTCCTCTCCCTGCTCCCCAACCCACCCACTCCTGGGTTCCTGGCCCTGGCCTTCTCCTATACTGGGGCATAGAACCTTCACAACTTTTAAAACCTACTGTATAGTAAAATATAAGAACAATGAATCAGACTCCAATAAAGTCAATTTGTACTATTATCTCCTTGCTAAAAGTCCACCACATACTACAAAGATCTTAATAAAATCCTAATACAAGGAAAGATATATTAAAAATAAATAAATAAATAGGATCTCATGGAGTTTGTGAGAACCAGAGCTGTGTGTCAGAGATTTGAAAGATGCATTAATTTAGATTAGGTTCAAGCACAGCTTTGCTGACACCATGATGTTTGGAGTGAGTCCCAAATGCTGAGAGCATTGGTCATGTGATCAAGGGACAAAGTCTAGTTAAAAAAAAAAAAAAAGAGTAAAGGTTATCCTACTTCAGACAGCCCTTGCTGCAGCCTAGGAAAGTAACAGCTGAATACGAGAATAGTGGGTGAAAAGACCTATCATGGCTTTATAAGTCACGGTAAAAGTAAAGGAGTTCATTCCAGATACAACAGAGGGTTGGTGCACTGGCCAGTTTTGTGTGTCAACTCAACACAAGTTAGAGTCATCAGAAAGGAAGGAGCCCAGTTGAGAAAATGCTTCCATGAGATCCAACTGTAAGGCATTTTCTCAATTAGTGATCAATGAGAGACAGCCCATCCTGTGGTAAATAGGGCCATCCCTGGGCAGGTGGTCCTGGGTTCTATAAGAAAGCTGACTGAGCAAGCCAGGAAGCAGCACCCCTTCCCAGCCATGGAATCAGCTCCTGCTACCAAGTTCTTGCCCTGTTTGAGCTCCTGACCTGACTTCCTCTAGTGCTGGACTAGGATCTGGAAGTGCAAGCTGAATAAACCCTTTCCTCCCAGCTTGCTCTTTGGGTCATGCTGTTTCATTGCGGCAATAGAATCCCTGGCTAAGATGGCTGGAATCCAAGGAGTCTTGAACCTTTTAAATGGTTAGAAGCCACTGTACATATTTGGGTAACAGATCTGTAGCAATCAAAGGTGGAAGGTGGAAGACCAGTTCTCTGCCTGTGTCCTGGTTCAAATACTACTTGGTCCCAGGAAGCCTTCGCTCTTCATACGACTGCAATAATCTCCTTTATGTATTACACTGGTTTTGCTGCTTTCTTGTAATATTCATTGTGTTCCGTCTCATGCTTTAATGACCTACTGTATTTCATCTACTTTAAGAAATCTTAGATTCTACGACCCTACAGGACAGGGATTGTGATATATGTGATCACAATCTATATGTATTGTGTATTTTTAACCTAGCATAATTCATTGGCTCATGCAGAATATTACCTGAAGATGTGGGACTAACAACTTCTTCTTCTCAGTAGCAATAAGTAGAATTGATCCAGCTCTGCTTCCCTTAGTATGGAATACATTAAGGAATAAGTGATTGTTATTATTTAATAAAATGTGAGCAAAAAGTTGGTAGGGGGAGTCTTGAATTTTTAAGAACTAATTCAATGTCTGATTAAATGGAATAGACAAAATCATTACAAGAAAGTTTTAAGATGTTAATTAACCTGGGTGAGAGTGTAACTGTCAGCTTGACTGACAAAGTTCCTTAGTAAAAAAAACAAACAGAAAAAGGAAGGAGTTAGGTAGGTTTTATATATTTTGTGCATATATATATATGCACAAGATATATATATATATGTATATATATATATATCTTTCTCTCTTAGGTTCTAAATGTTTTGTGCATATACATCTGTGTGTGTGTGTGTGTCTGTCTCTCCTCTCTGTTTCTGTATGTATATCTGTCACTGTTCCCCCCACACACACTCTGACTCTTTCTGTGGTGTGTGTGTGTGTGTGTGTGTGTGTGTGTGTGTTGAGATCACAGGTCACCACTGAGTATCTTTCCTAATTGTTCCCCGCCATACTTGTTAGAACAAGGTCTTCCATGGGATCTAGAACTCACTGTGTAGAGAGGCATGTAGCATGCTCCAGGTATCCAAGTGTCTACACCTCCTTAGCTCTGGTGTTAGAGATGCCTTCTCTATGTGCACTAGGGAGCAAACTCTGGTCCTTCTGCTTGAGAAGCAAGCACTTGACTGGCTGATCTATGTCTGTAGTTTCTCTTTGATATTCTTTCTTAATTAAAAAAAAAAGGAAGGAAGGAAGGAAAGAAGGAAGGAAGAAATTTAAAAGCACAGTCCATACATATTGTCTATTGAAATGTCATTGTGAGAAAAAGAAAATGGTCCCATTTTTTTTTTTAAAGAAAAAACTGGATAGAGGAAGGGTATATATTAGAATCAGCAGAGAATGGTGAACAGGGATGAGAAAAGTGAACTTTGCAGAGACAATATTATACCTGCTAATGATCAAAATGAGCTTTAAAAATAATAAGCCATTATCATCAACTATAAAATGACTAAGGTATACTTGGATTCTAGCTAGGAATAATTTTCTAAAATTGGAAAACACCATTTTGTATAAAGAACATGCACAGAGAGGAAGGGGGAAGGGCAGGAGGGGGGAGAGAGAGATAGATTACTTTCCTCTTCAAGCTTCTAATTTTGCAAATGAAGAACCTGCAGTATAAATACCCAAGGAGCTAAAGGGATCTGCAACCCTATAGGTGGAACAACAATATGAACTAACCAGTACCTCCCAGAGCTCGTGTCTCTAGCTGCATATGAATCAGAAGATGGCCTAGTCGGCCATCAGTGGAAAGAGAGGCCCATTGGTCGTACAAACTTTATATGCCTCAGGACAGGGGAACGCCAGGGCCAAGAAGTGGGAGTGGGTGGGTAGGAGTGGGGGGGGGAGGGTATGGGGGACTTTGGGATAGCATTGGACATGTAAATGAGGAAAATACCTAATAAAAAAAAAAGAACTAGGAAAGCCCATACTGAGGTCTCACAGCTACACAATCAAAGATCTGAAATGTGAGCCCAGCTCCTCAGTCTCAATGCACTGCTCTTGCCAATATTCCCTGCAAATTGGATGATTATGATCCATTTCCCCTTATTTTTGACATAGCACACTCTACATGCTTGGAATGGAATTCATCCTTGCCAATTGTCTGCTGTCCTGGGGGACCACGGGGTCGGGGGTTTCCCCAGTGAGAGTTGGAGGATGTGACAAATCAGATTCAAATGCTAGACAAATCAGATGCCCTCCCTGGGACTCTGAATCCCCAACTCATTGATTGTAGGCAGGGAAACGAATGGGACTGAATCATCCCAGTGACAGAACGCTGACAAGCTGTCACTTAAACTCAGCTACTAGGATCCCCGGAGCCACCTCGTGTCTCGTCGCTGTTGCTGGTGAATCCTCTTGCTTGCCTTTTTCCTTCTGTTCTGGAATAATTCCGCATTACTCACATTTCATTGTTTCAAAGTGTTTTCTTCGCACAGCAAAAATTGATTTTATATCATCTACACTAAGTTAACCAAATCGCTGCTCTGCTTTCTAAAAGCACAAACGCGTTAGGACACAAGACGGGGAGTTTTATATATTAAAACATAAAGGGGGGATAGGAAATGGAAGAATGGAAGATCTGAAGGTACACGGACAAGACGAGGCGGGGGGTGGTGTCCAGATTATGCCTCTCATCCATCATGGATTGCTTTAATGTATTTCCACTAGCTATCTCCTCTACGGGAGATACCAATCGGTGGGCCTAAATGGACAGAAATAAAGAGATCTAGCGACAACACGTGTCAGGCATCTTGAAGGCTGGAGAGCCACAAACGGAGAAATTGGGACCCAAGAGTGAAGAATTGAAGTAGGCAGCTATCAGCCTTGTCTGGCAGGAAGGTGGTGTACTTAGAATCCCAGATCTGCCTCATTCTGGCCTGGCTCTTTGTCTCTTGCATCAATTCTGAAAATTCTGAACCTATTTTCTTAAATTATGGCCCAGCTGAGTCCTTAGGAGACGCTAAGGACCGAAGGCACAATGAGATCGCTAGACTGTCCTGTCTCACTCTATTAAAATGTCACTGGGATCGGGGGGGAAAATGGCCCAGGAAATGTGACTGGGATTCCTGTTGTCATTTTGCATTTAGTATCCTGAGCTAGTAAGTCATTCTCCCTGCGCCTCTGTTTCCTGTTCAGTACAATGAAGAAACAACTCACTCAGCTTTGCTCTGGAGTCTAGAGAAACAGGAGAGAAAGATTGCAATCACTTAGCAAATTGAGAAAAAAGATCAAGAGGAAAACGCTACTCTCCCCTTGGTATCATTTTTAGGCTCTGTTATGAACAGGCATTTTTCAGCCATGGCAGAGAGAGAGTTTTGTTTTTCTGCTTTCTGTTTTGTTAAACATGCGAATGAAAAGGAGCTTGTGGCAGCTTTTATGTTATGCAGTTCCCAGAAATGAGGATAACACAGAGGTTTCCCGGAAGAATTTTGACACATATCAAAGCGCAAGAACTGTCTACTCTGAGAATTTTCCAGAGTGTTTGCCCATCAATATATCTGATGACTGGGAATATCCCCTTTAGTTGGTATTTTAACCCTTACTTCTGAATTCCATGTGTCCAGCGTAGGTTTATCATAGATATATGTCTCAGTTCGATTTACTATTGCTGTGAGGAAACACCATGACCAAAAGCAACTTGGGAGAGGAAAGGGATTATTGCACTCGCGGTTCCACATGACAGTTCATGATTAAGAGCAGAGAGGGAAAGGAACTCAAACAGGGCAGGAACCAGGAGGCAGGAACTGATGCAGAAGCCATGCAGGAGTGCTGCTTTCTGGCTTGCTCCCCATTGCTTTGTCAGCACTAGGACCCCATCTGGTGCAGAAAGGCCCTGTGCATGTTGTCAGTCTCTGTGAATTCATATGTATGCTGATCCTGTTGATTTAGAGAGCATTGTTTCTTTGGTGTTCTTTACCTCCTTTGGTTCTTAACATTTTTTTAGCCTTCTCTTCTGTAGGACTCTGTGAACTTTGAAGGAATCACCCCACTTTCTTATAGAATCCAGGAATACTTTCTCGGGACATGGCCCCCACCCCACCCCCATCAATCACTAATTTAAAAAATGTCCTACAGGCCTGCATACAGCCCAATATTTTTCAGGCACCTTCCCCCACCCCCACCCCCCAATGGAAGTTCCTTCCTCTCCAATGTCTCTAGCTTGTGTCAAATTGTCATAAAACTAGCCAGCATGACACATATTTACTGAATAAATAAACAAATTAGAACTATTCTTACATTGGTCCAACTGTATTATACTGGTATCATTGCTGTTAGGTACAGAGATTCAGTGTGCATTCTATACTGGCCTGGTCCTTTCCTTGTATGTACTTCAGGCTGACCCTCAGTCCCTCTGGTTTCAGATTTTCAGTTGCTATGCTTGAAGACAGATGGCCTCTGCTTGAAGAGAGATGGCCTCTGGTTTATGCTCATTTTATTGCTTGTACTTCCATCTTTGAAACAAATAACACTGGCCTTGCTGCTCAGGATGGCAAGAGAGTTATCAAAATTTCTCTGTGATCCACTTGGACTCTTGTATTGGTATTTAGACTCCTTACAGTGTAGAAGCAAAATTATAGGTATAATAGCAGCTTTTTGATTTAATTTACATAATTGGTCTCTTGCCTTAAAGTCTTCGGAGATCCCATATGACTCCGCTCAGAAAAAAAAAATAATAATTACGGTAATGGAGAAATTGAGAAATACTCTATTAGTTTATTCATGGTCTTTGCCTCCCATTGTCAAGGCTGTTGCACCTCCTAGCACTGCTAGCTTGGCTTGTACATTACCCGTGTGTTTGGATGGTTCTAGAACCCTTGTAGATATGGTAGAACTGTAGCACTGGGCACTGTTCTGACAGTACCAGGTTCTGTTCATCAGCTGACACCATGATTGGTACTCTTGAAACTGTAGCAGCAACTGCAGCAGAATCTTGGCTCTGCAGCCATGGGAATAAATGATAATCCACCATTGCGGAAGCTGCAGGGAATAAGATGCTGGAAATGGAAGTACTCGGAGAAGCAGAAGCGATCAAATAGATGTGCCGTGTTAAAAGGTAGAAAGTGTACCACCAAAACCTTGTCTGTCAGGAATCTACTTTACAAAAGAAGAGAACAAACGTAAGACAAAGGGGACAGAAAGGCAACACTGAGCATCAGTGAAGGGAGAAGGAGAGCCGTGCACGTGACTGGAGAGCAAACCCTACCTAATAGAGAGGAACAATGGAAACTTCTATATAGAAAATTTTCATAAAGCATAAACACACTGGGATATTTGAAAGGGCATTAAGATGAGATAAAGTCATTCAAAACGAAAACAAAGATAGTTAAAATCCTAGAAAATACAACCCAGTTGAAACAAAAAACAAAAATGCTACAAGAAAGTTAAGACAATATATAAAACCAATTGATTATGAAATAACCTTAAATGATATATAGGCAATACAACAGGATAAGTTCAATTTGAATCTAATAGTTTTCTAATTTGATCAAAGCAGGGGAAGTCATGGTATTGATGCTACAAATTGAACCCAATTAAAGCACACTTCTATAGCAATTGTAATGTGTGTTCCCTAGTGATGTCTTGATTTCTCACATATTTATAGTGAACCTGTGAATAAAAAAAAAAAAAAAAACATATGGGTTGTAGAGCCAATATATAGAGGCAAGTATATAGAGTCAAGTAATGTGAAAAATCTGGAAGAAAAAGTGTTGGAAATTAGGGCAGGGTAAAGATTTGAAGAGATAAAGAAAAGCTAGACACACCCATATCTTGAGATACTGGAGAGAATGGAGAGAAATTCATATTGAGAAGAAAATAATTATTTCAAATACTTTCAAATATAATAATTTTTATATTATTAGAAATATTCACCCTAAAGGAAAAGGAAAAACATTAAAATCATCAAGCACCAGTTAATATAGATATTTTGTAATATTCATATTGTTTTATTGAAACTACTAATTATATGATGTGGTGGAATAAATAAAATAATTATGTCTTCAAGAACTAAGAATTTTAAAAGATAAGTATAAAATACATGAAATTAAGTAAATGACATGTAATTTCATTGGAATACCAACAAGGTTTATAAAGTTATCTTCATAAAAATAAAAATAGCAACTCACTTCTAGGAGTTTTTCTGTCATTAGCAACCAAGGCTATCAGACACATTTGGTTTTTAATATTTACCGTTCCCAATTAAAAAGCTCTGAGCATACCTCTAATAGTGAGTTTAGACCAGAGAAGGCAAATACGCCATGGGATCCTGGAATAGTGCCTTAGGCTAAAAGTAAGGAAGCTGTCCAAAATACTGAGGGTATGCCAAAATTCCTCGGCAGCCTACTCTTACAAATTGCATAAATAGAAAATTTGAGAGCCAAGGAGAATGACAGTGCTGTACAAAGCAGACCAAACACAAAGAAATCCACAAATCCTTCCTAAAACTGGGGGTAGGGGAGGGGGGAGATTGTTTTATTGGTTTGCCAAGGTAGAGTTTTTGCTCTGAAAGTTGATAAATAAGGGAAATAAATGGCACATTTACCCGATCACTCTTACTCCAACGGCGACTGGTAACAAACAGCTAGACCACTCAAATCCTTAGAGTGCAATAGATCATCTGAGACGTGGTTGCACTGGGAAAGTCAGCATTTTTACAATCTCCAGCAAAATGACAGAGCTGGCCAATGATCATCAATGACTGCCCAGCCTATTAGGTAAAACGCTGGTGAGAAGCTTTCTAGAAGACAGATTGGATGGGACTTATTGATTAATCTTCATATGGCTAACGGTAGCTGAATCAGACCCGCGTCCTTAACTAAACTGATGTGATAGTAAGTACACTGCCCTATTTCGTGACATATTTATGCAACAAAAAATACTGGGTTTTCTGGCATGAATTTAATTAAGCCTCTCAAACTAAGTACTTTTTTTTAAAATTCAGCTATTCTCACGTTCCATTTTTTCCCCATTCTCTGTGTGAAAAGAACCGTATGCTTGAGCTGCCATTGAAACAATTATACCAAAGATGACACATTTTATCTTTGAAGTCTAGAGTGATACCAGAGAGAGCTTCTGGCACTCATCTGTTAATGCGCATGCTTCACTCCACCGGGCTTTCCAGCCATCCACTGTAGAAGGGACACTGCCCATAAAGTGCTCTGGATCTGGAAATAAGATATTGGGACTGTGTTCTGGATTTGATTAGTGTTCTCGTGAAACTGGACACCGACCTCTTAGCTGTATTAACTGTAGACACTTTGGAAAGTAGCAATAGTTACCCGAATACCTCATAGCAGGAAGTGTAGCGATTAGGGGTAACCTCGAGGCTAAATGTGACTACTTTTGAGGCTATAATTTAAGAGGAAAGTTGCCGAATTACACCACAACATTATCTGTCTTCTGCTTGCTCATGCTTCCTCTGATCTGAAAGCAAAGAACAATAGCATTGTTGGAGTATAAAGAAAAGTCAGAAAACTAGTGTTCAAAGATAAAGTTTCACAAAACATGAGACATGCCAGCCCATAGATCTAATGTTATTAAATAATGTCTAATGTTGTTCTGAGATTTAAAAAAAAAAAAAAACAAGCAGGAGAGTAATGTAGATTGCAGGATCATTCATCTGTATACTTCTAGGGAAGCTGGCCAATTCTTAAAATGTAAAATTTTCCTTTTAAAAAGGAAAAGAATAGAACCTCTGACACTTTGTTTTTCTGTGACAGAACCCAGTGGGAATCCCAGCAGAGGTCGCTTGACTCTTATCAACAAGGCATGTGTATAGCCAGGTTTGTCATGTCATCGGAATAGTATATCACTTTTGTCAAAGGAATTTAGCTACATCATTCTGTACTCTAAGCATTTTTCTATTATCTTGCCTGGGAAGAAAGCTCAGGAGAGTCCTTGGTTTTCATAATAATTTTGAAACCGAGCATTCTCTATTTTATAAAATGTGTTTTTCAAAACATGAACAGGAGTTATAAGAATTTGGGAAAATTGTTCTGTTAAACTTCTTGGGGTTATCAAGAGTTTATCTTGCATGGAAGAACTATCTGTTTTAAAATACAATCTTTCCGTTCTTCCACTTTTCTGAATACTTCTATATTTAAATCTCATTTTCAGAGGGAGAGACCAAGCTAGCTGTTTAAGCCTGGCAGACAGTAGGCATCAACTGTAGCTAGAAGCTGGGAGACATGGTCCTCTGAGCATACCCACAGAAGGAAACTGATTAAGGTGTCCCACACCTCTGCAGGGTATGTTCATTCACGGATAATCTCTGGATGGAAGTGATTATGGCACGTTAATAGGTACTGTTGGGATTATATGAGGCTCCTATGTGCTCAAAATCTCCTACATCAGCCTATTACATCTGTCAACACTGAAGTGAAATTAATACTATATTTGAGTGCCTTGATTGTAAATTAGGTATCTTAAAATGCTCAATGTCTATGCTTTCAGCCACACCTATTTTTTCTTTTATTAAAGATGGATTTTACTTGACATAGTTTCTCCTGATTTTTGGTTTCTCCTCCTACTCTTTGCTCTCCCTCTCCACCTCTGTTTCACCTGGTTCCACCACCTTTCTGTCTCTTGTTAGAAGACAAACAGACTTCTAGGGGATGAGAATAAAATTATTAAGATAAGCTAAAAAGCAGACCAGCCACCGGAAGGAAAAGAGTCCAAGAAAAGTCACAAGAAATAGCTATGGACTCAGGAAACCTCTCTCTCATTCACATACTCAGAAATCCCATAAAATCACTAAACTGGAAGCGATAATATACATGCAAAGGACATATAAGATAAAAAAAAGAGAAGAAAAAACATATAGATAAAATAAAAGGTAAAACTAAAACAGAGTAACAACAAAATGCAATCAATGACAGAACATAAAGAGACAGGAAACCTGCAAAGATGATACAAAGTCCATTTTCTGTTGACCTGATCCTGCAGCCTACCCTCAGAAATATTTTGTGTTTCCCCAGAGATTCTCGTGGAAGAAACTAAGATTTTCATTTGCAAGTGGTAATCAGCTGGAAGTTGCTTCCGGGTTAGGGCCAGGGATGTGTGTTCACATCTCCTTTCAGCTCTAGGGACCATGTGGTCCATGCAGGCCCTCTGCATACTGTCTTACTCATGTGAGAGGTCATATGTGCACTGGTCCAATTGATCTAGAGGGCTTTCTGTCCCTGATGTCACCCATCCCCTCTGGCTCTTAAACTCTTTTTACCTCCTCTAATACAGGGCCCCTTAAGGTTCCTCTGAGAGGAAAGTTTTCTTGGAAAATTCCAATTTAGGACTGAGTCTTCCAAAGACTCTCCATGTCTACACAGTGCCGGGCTGTTGATCTCTGTCTTTGTTTCCATTTGCTGGGCAAGGCACTGATCTATGAGTGTAGCACAATGCCATTTTAGAAGTCATTCTACTGCTAGTTGTTGTTGTTTGTTTTAGAACAGCAGTATTTTGTTTTACCTTAGGTCTCTGGGTTATCTAGTCTCAGGTTCTCGTTAACCCAATTCGTGTTGGGTATGGGTTCCATCTATGGAGTGGCCTTTAAGTTAAATCAGATGTTGGTTGGTTACTGCCACAGGGTTTATGCTGTCATTTCCCTAGCACAAAGGGTTTCTGGCTGGTTTGGTGTTTATATTTTTGCTTTAGTAATTTGCTAAGTTCCTTCCTGTAACAAAGAAGCTACAACGGAGGGGTGATGGCTCTAAGTAGGCACCAGATTGACTTTTCCATGTTCAATGGGTTGTGTAGCTGTTGATGTCAGCAATGGTGCCTTGCTGTAGGTTTGTAGAGAGCAAGCTATAGTCTTGGTAACAGCCTGAGTTGTTTGGTGGTTCTCATTGGATGGCTTTGGCCAGAAACTCAAGCAGATACAACCCAATCCTAATAGTGGAAGCTTCCATTTGGTGACAAAAGATACATAGTTGGGGTTCTGTCTCCCACATTATTTGGCAATTTTATTTATATATTATATATTTTAGAAAGTTTTATTATATTAGATTCCTATACTGTCCCCCAAATGGCCCTTAATTTTAGCTGTTTCCCTACTGATCCAGCTTGATTATCAGTGACTTAATGACTAACATCCACATATACACAAGTGCATACTGTTTTCTGTGTCTGGGTTACTTCACTCAGGTTGATTATTTTTCTAATTCCATCCATTTTCCTGCAAATTTCCTGACTATCATTTTTAATGGCTGAGTAATACTCCCTTGTGTAACTATATCGCAATTTCTTTATTCATTTTTCCATTGATGGAAGGCTGTTTCCAATTTCTAGTTACTATGAACAGAGCAGCAACAAACACAGCTGAACAAGAAGTGTCTCCATTGTAGGAAGATGTGACTTTTGGGTATATGCTTAAGAGTGATACAGAGAGATCTCAAGAGGCAGGCCAATGCTCATGTTTCTGAGAAACCTTCACACTGATTTTCATAGTGGCTGTACAAGTTTGCACTCTCGCCAGCATTGAAGGTGTTTTCTCCGTACTCCGTATTTTCAACATCATGAGCTGTCCCTGTTTTTATTGATATTAGCCATTCTTACAGGTCTAAGATAAAAATCTCACAGTAGTTTGGATTTGCATTTATTTACCTAATGACACTGATTTTTCTGAATTAAGGTGGCCTTTCCTATGGTCTTAGAGTTTCTATTCCTGCACAAACATCATGGCCAAGAAGCAAGCTGGGGAGGAAAGGGTTTATTCAGTTTACACTTCCACACTGCTGTTCATCACTTAAGGAACTCAAGACTGGAACTCAATCAAGCAGGTCAGGAAGCAGGAGCTGATGCAGAGGTCTTGGAGGAATGTTATTTACTGGATTGCTTCCTCTGGCTTACTCAGCTTGCCCTCCTATAGAAACCAAGACTACCAGCCCAGCGATGGCACCACCCACAAGGGGCCCTCCCCCCTTGATTACCAACTGAGGAAATGCCCCACAGCTGGATCTCATGGAGGCACTTCCCCAACTGAAGCTCCTTTCTCTGTGATCACAAAACCAGCCGGTACAGCTATACAAGATATTTTTCAGTTTCATGAGGTTCCATTTATAGATTGTTAATTTTAGTGTCTGTGCTAATGGTGGTCTCTTCAGAAAATCTTCTGCCCTGTTGCACTTACAATAAAAAAAAACAGTCAATAACAACAACAAAACCAACCCCATATAGATATAACCCAGTGTTAGAAATACTTAAACAGATCAATAAAAAGATATAAAGAAAGGGCGATAGGCAGAGCCTTACTCAACAAGTAGTTCTCTAGTATCTTAGTTTTGTTTCCTGATGCTGTGATAAAAGACCCAGAGAAAAGCAGCTCAAAGAGAAAGGGTTTGCGTGGGTCACGATTCCACATTAGAATCCACCATTGTGGGGAGCTGAAGACAGAAACCTTAGGAACTGATCACATCAACTAGTGGAGAGCAAAGAGAAATGGGCTAAGCCATGTTTGCCAATACACAATCCATTATCTCCATTCTTGTGAAATCCCAGATCCCTCATCTGGGGGATGGCATTGCTTACAATGGGTAGAATCCTCCCACACCAATGAATATAATCCATACCACCCCCCACAGGCATGCCTACAAGCCAACCTTGATTTACTCAATCCTTCATTGTCTCAATGAGGGATTTCCCTTCAAAGATGCCCTCCCCCCACAACCCCCATGATTCTAGAGTATGTCAAGTTGACAAAGCTAACCATTACATCTTATATCTTATTTGTATTAAGGCTTCATCATACTTTTTGACAATTTCTAAGGCATGAATTCTTCTACCATGGCTGATGGCAGCTTACTAACATGACATCACTGCCCAAGAATTGAGAAGTCCCCACTACCACTCCATTGCATGCTATTTCCCACATTTTAATATAAGAAATGTAGATAATTTAAAATGCATACAGCGATAGCATTAATTGCCAAATTTACACAATCTAGAGTCATATGGGAGATGATTTGGGAAGCTACATCTTAACTGTAGGGAAGACCAGTCCCTGAACTGTATAGAAAATGGAGAAAAGGAAATGATTGCTAACTTTCCTTCATCCCTCTCTATGATCATGTATATCATGTGACGAACTCCTTCAAGACTGGTGCCTTGACTTTCCCATTATGACAGCCTATACCTTCAAGTACGAGCTTCAGTAAACCCTTTCTCCTTTAAGTTGCTTGTGTCAGAATATTTTATCACAGCAACTGGAAAGGAGGTGAAGAAACAGACATACAGAATAGTGAAGTATAGCATAGCTAGGATTTAGACAGCACAAAATATTAATTTTGAGTTCTGATTGTTTAGTAACAAAATGCTATGTTATGAAGTGTATATATTTTAATTTTTAATAATTGCTATTAAATCTGCTCATAAAATTCCTGGGTTTAACAATTGACTCTGGTAGGTCAGCTTCTGGTAGACCAATAATCCTGATGATATATCTGTGTCTAGGATCACTTGCTTGAGAAGCCATGAAAGCCATCTCCCTCCCTTTTCCTCTCTCCCTCCTCCTTCCCCTCTCTTTTTGTGGTAAATAAATAGGGTTTGTGTTGGATTTTAGTCATTTTAGCTTTTGAAAAATAATGCATTGATCTCATTACCTACCAGAAACAAAAACAATTATTTAAGAAGAGTCATAATTGATCTTCTTTTGTATTGTTTCCTCATGAAAAATTTGGTGCTTACTGTTTTGGTATCGACTAACATGGTTCTTTTTCTGTGGTCACTTAACCTAGTGACTCCTACAATCCAGGCAGCCATGATAGCTTTGCTTAAGAGTGCTGTCAAGGCCAGAAACAAAACAACCCCCCCCACACCAAAGTTGCTTATCTTCTGAGTTCAACACAGATTTGTTTCTATAATTTATAGTATAAGCATTAGTCTTGAAACCCTACCATGGAAGCCAAATTTTTTGAGTGATAAAAGAGTGGGTAATCTATAGCTTGGGTGGTCTTTAGAGTTCACAGATCACAATGTTTATTTTTATATCAGAAAGCAAGAAACAATTATATTGGGGTATAAAAGCGAATTCCCCCTTCAAACAGATAAGGGAGCTCAGTAAGCGTGTTAATGAGAGAAAATTATTAAGGACATAGCTAGATCTAAGGTTGTTGTGATCAGAAGGACGCCACAGTTCATGAATGGGGCATCCTAAAAATGGCAAGAGAAATGCAACATGGACTTGGGAGTCCTCCAGAATATATATAAGCTTCTGAAAACCATTATTATACATATCAATGATATTCAATGAGCATTAAATCAGAATTAAAGAGGAGATGGGACCAGTGGCAGGAGCTAAGGCTAACCTGGTAGATCCCCGAATCCCAAGAAGAAGAGAAGAAAAGGCTAGTAGTAGAGGAACCAGTACATGATCCATGGTCCTACTCCATTAATGGAATAGGTGAGTATGTGAGTGGGTGGATTGGTGAGCAGGGGAAGGGGAGGGGATAGGGGGTTTTCGGAGAGGAAACTGGGAAAGGGGATAACTCCAGAGTCTATTGCAGGGCTGTAATCTTGCAAGAAGTAGAGCTGAGGGTGACCACTGTTTCCAGACTCAGCAGCTCATTGTCCAGTGGACTCCACGGGTGTCCAGATGACCAGCTTCCTTTTCTAATCACACTTCGGATTTCCTAATCATTGCTCTCCATCTTTCTCCCAGAAGCCTGGAAAAAAAAAAAAAGATGAGACAGTAGCTTATTCCATTCTGAGAGATGCTGAGACAGGCTGCCACACCCAGAGGTACTAGGCATTGGGAATTAGATACTCTGGCTGGTATGTGCAAAGACCTGAGCACATAGATGATCAACCCAGCTCTGCACCTCTTCAGAAATGAGATAAAGAACTGATAGGGAAACTAAATGTCTTTTTCATTCAGAGTGACACGTTAAAATATTTGAATAGTTTCAACGATAAGATAAATCAATATTTAAAATAGAGCCATGTATATTTTCTACAGCAACGAAATGTTATAGAATGCTTAAACAATGATAGCCTGTAATATAAACTATTTTTCACATAATTTAAATAATTTTCCATTTTTATCTGATAAACTGTTGATAAAACCACAGAGCTGCAAATAGATACATAATATTCATTTCTAGGACACGGTCTTGCAATCTTACTGATCTCTTTGATTTCTCTTCTAAAAGTATTTTCATTGTGCGACATGGATAAGTAGAAAATGATCTCTGAATATCCACACTACTCACGGAACTATCCATTCAGAAAATGCTTTTATTGAAACTATATAATGTTTTCATTTGCTTTCTGCTTTCCAAGTGCTGCTTTTCAAGGCAAAGTCTCATTGTATGGCTGAGGCTGCCCTGCATTTCACTAGGTGACCAACGCTGGCCTTGAACCTTTGAAAATACTCCACCGCAACTGGTCAAGTGCTTGGATCAAAAAATCAGTAAATTTTATTAACTTTAATACTTTTCATACCGTCAAAAAATTTAAAAACCTATATTAAAATAAAAATTAATATATAAATCGATATTAAAATTGATTTCCTTTACTTTATATTTGTGTTTGTTTGTTTGTTTGTTTGTTTGTCAAGACAGGGTTTCTCTATATAGCCCTGGCTGTCCTGGAACTCACTTTGTAGACCAGGCTGGCCTAGAACTCAGAAATCCACCTGCCTCTGCCTCCCAAGTGCTGGGATTAAAGGCATGTGCCACCACTGCCTGGCTTACTTTATAAATTTTGTATGGAACTTTAAAAAGAAAAGATTTACTTATTTATTTTATGTATATATAAGTACACTGTAGCTGTACAGATGGCTGTGAGCCATTGTGTGGTTGCTGGGAATTGAATTCAGGACCTCTGCTCGCTCCAGCTCTTTCACTCCTGTCAGCCCCGAGCGCTTGCACCACCCTAAAGATTTTTGTTTGTTTGTTTGTTTGTTTGTTTTTTGTTTGTTTGTTTGTTTGTTTTGTTTTGTTTTGTTTTTTCGAGACAGGGTTTCTCTCTGTAGCCCTGGCTGTCCTGGAACTCACTTTGTAGACCAGGCTGGCCTTGAACTCAGATATCTACCTGCCTCTGCTTCCCAAGTGCTGGGATTAAAGGCATGTGCCACCACCGCCCGGCCACCCTAAAGATTTACTTATTATTATATCTGAGTACACTTTAGCTGTCTGTGTTCAGACACACCAGAATCCCATTACTGTGGTTGTGAGCCACCATGTGGTTGCTGGGTATTGAACTCAGGACCTTCGAAAGATCAGTCAGTGCTCTTAACCACTGAGCCATCTCTCCAGCCCCTGTATGAAACTTATATGTGCAATATTTCTATTATCAAATCACGAGTCTGTGTCTCTGCTTGTGCGCGCGCGCGCGCGTGTGTGTGTGTGTGTGTGTGTGTGTGTGTGTTGATGTGTGCTCCGTGTTCCTCAGGAGTTGTTCCACGAGTGCTGTCCTCCTTGCTAGTTTAAAGATTCACATATTTTATTTTATAGGTGTGTTTTACTTCCATGTATGTGTGGTGCCTGCTGCCCTTGGAGGCATTGCAAAAACTGCACAGTAGTGATTTCGTAGGAGGAGTAGTTGCCCTAAGCTAACACATCTGGTCGCCTGGCAGGGCAGTCACTGGAGGTGGAAGCAGGTCTTCCAAGGGCCATCCAGGAGGAAGGACAAATGGAACTTTAGAACTCTTGGAATGCAGCCATGGGTGTGGCACCCCCACCCCACCCCCAGGGACTACCTGTCCTGAGGACTTCATGCTGTTACAGAGTTCTGCTCTGCTTGCTGCCCTCACATCCCTCTTAATCTAAGAATTGTATTTTAAAGCTTTAAGGGGATTTCCCAGCCCCTCACTGGGAAGTATCTCTGGCATTTACAGAACTAATGCTTGCTCTCTTTCAGGCATTGCTGCTGGAGCAGATTAATTATTCAATCACCATGCTAGAGAAGCATTTAGAGATGTAGATTTTTTAAAATATTTTTTATTACATATTTTCCTCAATTACATTTCCAATGCTATCCCAAAAGTCCCCCATAGCGCCCCCCACTTCCCTACCCACCCATTCCCATTCTTTTGGCCCTGGCATTCCCCTATATTGGGGCATATAAAGTTTGCAAGTCCAATGGGCCTCTCTTTCCAGTGATGGCCGACTAGGCCATCTTTCAATACATATGCAGCTAGAGACAAGAGCTCCGGGGTACTGGTTAGTTCATCATGTTGTTCCAACTATAGGGTTGCAGATCCCTTTAGCTCCTTGGGTACTTTCTCTAGATTCTCCATTGGGAGCCCTGTGATACATCCAATAGCTGACTGTGAGCATCCACTCCTGTGTTTGCTAGGCCCGGGCATAGTCTCACAAGAAACAGTTATATTTGGGTCCTTTCAGCAAAATCTTGCTAGTGTATGCAATGGTGTCAGCATTTGGAAGCTGATTATGGGATGGATCCATGGATATGGCAGTCTCTAGATGGTCCATCCTTTCATCACAGCTCCAAACTTTGTCTCTGTAACTCCTTCCATGGGTGTTTTGTTCCCAATTCTAAGAAGGGGCATATTGTCCACACTTTGGTCTTCATTCTTCTTGAGTTTCATGCGTTTAG